>NC_057864.1:434044321-434776821 GCF_019393635.1 Dromiciops gliroides | reverse complement strand
ACCCATTCTGGAAATGCTTGGGTTCTTAAGCGACTACGTCCTTTTCTCACTGTGCTTACTTTGGAAGATCAGAAAACAGCACTACTTGTACATAGGTGTAGAGATTGTTTTTACTACTTCATCCCTTTTGTTGCAATTTGCATTGTATTATGTTTTAGTTAAAAGCTTTGCTATTGAATGCCTGTGCTTTTGTCTGATATGGTAGTAGTGATGACTAGATTGGACTGAGATAGGAGTCAAGAATTGCATAATTGCTCAGTGTGTTAGAATCAAAGAAGGTCAAAATTGGAAGGAATCTTAGAAATCTTCTGGTCCAACTCCCTTATTTTACAGATAAAGAAATCATTATATGTGACTGTTGATGTAGATAATTTAGGAGGTTAGAATATATATATGTATGAATCCTAAGAAATACTTTAGATATTTTTTGAATGATTTTACTCATTTAATTCTTGTTTTATTTTTTCTCAATTAGAAGTAAACAAAAATTTTTTACCATTCATTTTTTTGTTTGTTTGTTTTTGCGGGGCAATGGAGGTTAAGTGACTTGCCCAGGGTCACATAGCTAGGAAGTGTCAAGTGTCTGAGGTCGGATTTTAACTCAGGTACTCCTGAATCCAGGACCTGTGCTTTATCCACTGTGCCACCTAGCTGCCCCTACCATTCATTTTAAAAAAATGAGTTCCAGATTTCCTCCCTCCCTTCCTCCCCTTCCTCCTCCCTGAGAAGGCAATTTTATATAGATTATTCATGTGAAGTCATGCAAGACATTTTCTTGTTGGCCATGTTGCAAGAGAGAACACAGACCAAATTAGGCCAATTCACAATTGATCATAATACAATATTGCTATTACTGTGTACATGTTCTCCTGTTTTGCTCACTTCCTTTGCATCAGAACATGTAAGTTTTCCCAGGTTTTTCTGAAATCACCCTGTTCATCATTTCTTACAGCACAATAGTATTTCATCAAATCATATACCACAACTTGATCAACTATTTCCCATTTGATAGGCATCTCCATAATTTCCAATTCTTTGCCATCACAAAAAGAGATGCTATATTTTTGTACATATAGATTCTTTTCCTTTTTTCTTTTATCGCTTTGGAATACAAATCTGATAGTGTTATTACTGGGTCAAAGAGTATCCATAGATTTATAGCCCGTTGGGCATAGTTCCAAATTGCTCTCCAGAATGGTTGGACCAGTTCACAACTCCATCAACAGTGCATTAAGGTCCCTATTTTCCCACATCCATTCCAGCATCTGTCATTTTTCTTTTCTGTCATTAGATATTTTTTAATTGGTCTATAATATTGGTTTTTTTTCTATGGGCTTCTTCCTCCTAAAAGTTAAGTTCATGATTCATTCAAGACTCTTATTTTAATGAAAAGTTAATTACTTTTAATTAAAATCAATTTGAAGTTAATTTAAAATGTTAGAATTTTAAATTACTTTAAATTTAGTAAAACATGATTGACATCACAATAATTCACATTTATAGGCTGTTTTAAAGTTTACAAAATGCTTTCCTCACAGCAGTTCAATGAGTTTGATTGTACAGACATTATTAAATTTCATTTTACAGATGAGGAGGAGGATGCTTGGAATGGTTATAGTAATATTAGTAATTGCAAAAGGTAACATGGGTAGGAAATGATGGGGCCTGAGAGATAAGACCAAATCTTCTAATTTGTAATCCCACGTTCTTTCCCTTAACACCTTGCTTTGTATGTTCATGCTTAGGCATTTATACTCACTAGATTGATGGTCTGAGTAGAGTACTAATTAGATGAAAATGCTTTAAAAAGGGATTAAAATGGAACTTTCTCGGACATCTGGCAGCTACAGATTGTCCACGGGACATACATTTATGATTCCATTAAAATTACCCTTCCAGAATGTAAATGATGAAATGATAAGAAAAATAGAAGTGTGAAAATATGTTTACTCCTGCTACAAAGTGGATGATCACGTTCTGCCATCCCCACCCCCATGGACAGGTTTGAGAAGTTCCCTTTGCTTACATGTTTGGGCAGGTAGGGGTTGAAGGGGGCTCAATGAAGTGTGTGGTGTTTAATACTGTCTCTAAAAGGCACTGTCACTTCAGTGATGGGAGCTAAGTTTTTACCCCTGGATCTTATAGTTGAATTACTCTGGGTTGATCAAAAACCTATTTTTAATTACTTTCATCCTTTGGATCTTGAATCTTTTTTTTTTTAAATTGTGAAACAGGCTGCATTGACAGCGAGTTGAGAAACAGACGTCCCCTGTTTGTGGGACAGGGAAGCCCTGGTGGTATCAGAGTCTCTTCATTGTCCTGGCAGATGTGCCCTCTTTCAGCAGACAAGTCAATACTTCTTCACTGGGGCTGATGGGGTAGTGCTGTTTCTATGAGAACCTCAGCTTGGCCAATACTTGGCTAATATTTTCATACAGCGACTGTCAGAATGAATTCGTGATTCAGATATTTGTTCATTTACCATTGACCTAGAATTATCAGTATTTTTCACAGGGCAGCTAGTCAATTAGTGTTCTTGGCCTTTGCTTCTCCACCTTTCATCTTGGGTTTGATCTGGACCAGAAATCCAAACTCTGCATGTCAATACCCATCCAGATCAAATAGGCTCCCTGCGGTACGATTTGAAAAACAAGATCACAGTCTGTTGAGAAATAATATATTAGTCAGTCATGTAATGTGCCATTCCCCCTAGTGACTCTTGCACATTTACACACTTACTTTGTGCTTTTCTCAGGGTAACATCACAGTCAGAATCAAGTTTATTGACTGGCTGCTCTGCACACTGTCCTGCAGACTCACAATAGGCAGGATTCTGAGCATGGACTCCACGCCCTTTGAAAGGAAAGGGCTCAGGAGTGTCAGAATTGGGTAGAGAAGAAGTGACTCCATAGGTAAGGTTTTGGTTTGTCCTTTGCTAGATAAATGCTTGCTTTATGGATTTTTTTCTCTAATAGGCAATAATCATTTGTACCTATTTTTCTACTGTCTGGACTATTTTTCAGCTTTGTGAACAAATTCCTCCAAAACTCACATCTGTAGAAGAATATGGTACAGAGCATATGAAGGTGATATACTTACCACATATGTCTGCTGCTTCCTCTGCTGTCTCCTGAGATCAGGCGGAAAAAGAAGCCACAATTGTGTTTTATCATTTATCTGGTTTTTAACTCTGTGTGTGTGTGTGTGTGTGACTGAATCAACTAAGCATCTGCTACCTGCCAGGCACTGTACCAGCCTCTGGGGATACAAAAAATTAAACTAAAATTATTCCTGCCCTAGAGAAGCTTATATTCTTTTCTTTCTTTCTTTCTTTTCTTTTTTTTTCTTTTTTGCAGAGCAATGAGGCTTAAATGACTTGCCCAGGGTCACATAGTAAGTGTCAAGTGTCTGAGGCTGGATTTGAACCCAGGTCCTCCTGAATCTAAGGCTGGTGCTTTATTCACTGCGCCACCTAGCTGCCCCCAGAAGCTTATATTTTTTTTTACTTCTTCCATCACCCTCAAACTCATATCTCCCCTTACTCTCTCGATCCCTCCCCTCATCACTTGGACACCCACTCAGGGTCTTCCCTCCCTCCCCCTTTTGGTTAAGTGCCATTATAAAGGTTATTTAGGTGTTATTCGGGCTTATTTGGGTGAAGAGGGGGTAATCTGGAGATAGTCTAGGAACACCATATACATTTCCCCAGTAAAATGAATGAAGATAAAGGTTCTACCATAAGGACAATTTTCACTAAACTGATATTGCCTAGAAGAACCAGCTTAGGGTGTATTGGAATTTTATTGCCTTCCTTGCTAGTCACTAACCAGGCATCTCAATAACATGTGCTTGTATTTTGGTTCCACCCTTAAGACCTTACTTGTGTTGTGTAATCCTAGCCAGGATTGCCTTCCCTTCATTCTTCCTCTTCCTCTTCTTTTTCAGGAGTTTGGAACATTCTGAAATGGGAGATGGCTACTATGAGAACTCTTCCTAAACCTTCCAGTAACTCACTTGAAGAATTTTTACACCTCCTTTAGACCTTGTACTTCTTTAAGCCAGATCCATATTCAAGACAATTCATAGATGAGTTGAATTTTATTTTTATAAAATAGGCAATGCGTGGTGGTGCACGCTAATAATCCCTGCTACTGGAGAGGCAGAGGCTGATGGATTGTTTGTGCTTGGGAGTTCTGAATGGCTGCAGGGCTAGACAATAAATCCAGCACCAGTATGGTGAGGCTCTGGGAGTGGAGGGCATGCTAGATTGCTTTAGAAGGGGCGGATTGGAGCTCCGGCCCTGGATTCAGGAGGACCTGAGTTCAAATCTGGCCTCAGACACTTAACAATTACTAGCTATGTGACCCTTGGCAAGTCACTTAACCCCAATTGCCTTACTAAAAATAAAAAAAATATTAATAAAAAAAAAGAAGGGGAGGATTGGCCAAGGTCAGACAATGGGGTTTGGCTCAGGAGTGACCACTGTACCTCCAGCCTGGGTGAGAGAGAAAGACACAGACTCAAAAAAAAAGTATTAAAGCTCAGGTTGGAACCTCCCTAAAACTTTTGAACCCAAATCCAAGGTCACATGTGGACTTAGCCCTCTTGCATTATCAAATCCCCATTAACTTACCTGCTTCAGCAATTTTAGTGTCTTTCAGAAATAAAGCGGTTATAAATGACCCTCCTGGGTGCTTTTTAGAGCAACTTGGGGGATACATCTTGATTTTATATGGATTGCTTTCAGAATGTCAGTATAATATAGGAGTGCTTTTTGTTTTTTAAATGGAAAGGAAGAGGAGGGGAGGAGAAGGGAGGGGAGGGAAGTTAAAAGGAGGGGAGGGATGAAAATTTCACTTGGGATTTTATAGTAGATGCAAGAGTTAGATCTGGAGCTGCCCAACCTTTGAAGGTGAAAAACCTTCTGTTATTTGTTTTGATGTGATGAAAACAGCTGGACCAAGCTTTAATTCTTTCTCGTGGACATGCTGTGACTTTGACTGAAACCAATTAATTCCCACAGCCCAGCCAATCTTTATTATTTCTCTGGCATTTGAACCAATACTCCCTGGACTGTGAATCACAGCTTGGAAGTGGAAGAGGTCTTGCTCTTAATGTGCCTCATCTCTCTCTTCTGTGAATGTGGACACTGATTCTTTACTAATGAGTTGTGCTTTTTATACTTCTGCAGCAATTCTCTAACCTCTTTAACATGAAAAAAGGAAACCCAAATTGTTTTTTTAAATTTCTACCTCTGCCTCTTCCTTTGGAGGATATGGAGAAGAAAAACAGCTCTTATGTGGGGGGTGGAACATTTTTCTTGAGAGTTCCAGGAGCAGGCAGTAAAGTCTCAACATGTTTCTGGTGTAGGAGGGAATTCAGCGAGAGAGGCTTTTGCTGCCACATCTGGGGGAGGAATAGGTGATGAAGGATGGCAGCTGTGATGGTGGGAGAAAAAGACAGTTTGAAGCAGCTCCCAGAGTGATGCAAAGGGCAGGCTTCTCCCTGATTTCATCAGCCCCCTCCTCTCAATGTTTCCCAAGTGTCATTTGTTCACATCAGTGGCTACTGGGCTCCAACAGATTTGGCTGCTAAATGCAGGTACTCAGACGCCTTTTGCCTCCTCTCCTTGTATCGAGAGATGCCCTCAGCAGCCCATAGAAAGAACTCCATAAATACTAGGTGGGAATTCTCCTTATACAGAAAAACCCCTTGGAGCTTTTGTGATAAAATTAAAGGAATTGGAGTCTCCTGCTGATAGTATTAAAGGACACCATTATCATCAGCATCAGCAGATAACTAGAGCAGGCTCAACATACCTACGTCTTTATTTTTTATAATGTTAGTTGTTTTCAATTCAACAAACATTTATTAAGCACCTATTACATGCAAAGGAGGCAGCTAGGTGGCACGGTAGATAGAGCATTAGGCTTGGAGTCAGGAAGACTCATCTTCAAGATTTCAGACCTGGCCTCAGATACTTACTAGCTGTATGACCCTGGACAAGTCACTTAACCCTGTTTGCCTCAGTTTCCTCATCTGTAAAATGAGCTGGAGAAGGAAATGGCAAACTATTCCCGTATCTACACCAAGAAAACTCCAAATGGGATCATGAGGAGTCAAACACGACTGAAATGACTGAGCAATGACGGCAATATGTGCAAGCCACTGTGACAGGCTTCTGGACATACAAAAATGAAGACAAAATAATCCCTGACCTCAAGGAGTTTGCTTTGGGGACAGTGTCATAACTGGGGTAGGAACGAGTCAGAAAAGGCTTTCTGTGAATTTTGAACTGTCGCTAGAACTGTGCTTTGAAGAAAGCTTTGAGGCACAGATGAGGAAGGAACACCCATCTAAGGTGACTCCCCACCCTCCCTAATGCCCACTCCCAGTGGAAGAACTTCCCTTCAAAACAAGCTGTATGCAGCTCACGGGTTCTCTATGTACCTCCTTACAGACACCTGGGTAGTACAGTGGCTAGATCTCTGTGTTTAAGTCAGGAAGATCAGAGTTCAAATCTTGCCTTAGACATTTACTTACAAGCCTGGGCAAGTCACTTAACCTCTGTATGCCTCAGTTTCCTCTACTGTAAAACAGGGGTAATACAATGTTCCAAGACAATCCCAAAGGACTAATGATGAAACAGACTATCTCCCTCCAAAGAAAGAACTGATATTGATGGAACACAGACTATTTTTCACTTTCTTTTCTTTTATTCAAGTAACAAAAGTTTTTTCTGTAAATAAAAAAGAGGTATCCAGTAAGGCGTATTTAGGTATAAATATATTAATAACCTATATTTATATTTAAAAATAGATTTTGCAAAGCATTCTTCTCATAATCAATCAATCAATGAACATTTATGAATTCCCTACTAAGTGTTAGGCTCTGTGCTTAGCGCTGGGGGAGAAACCGTATACGGGTTGACAGTACAAGTGTTATTGTCCCCATTTTCCAGATGGGGAAACTGAGGCTTGGAGAAGTTAAATGACTTGCCTATGATCACACAGCTAGCAAGTGACTACAGTGGTATTCACATGCAAGTTTCCCAACTCCAATGCCAGCACAGTCTCCACTAAAAAAAATGCTGCCTTTCATAAGAGAAACTTAGAGATTTAATTCCTCTAAGGACACATTTGGAATATTGTGTACAGTTCTGGACACCGCATTTCAAGAGGGGCATTGACAAACTGGAGTCTGTTCAGAGCGGGATAGCCCAGGAAAGTGAGGGGTCTGTGAGCCATGATAGGCAAGGAACAGTTGGAGGAAGTAGCTGAGTTTAGAGAAAAGGATAAAAAGCTTTTTTCCCAAATATTTAAAGTGATATCACCTAAAGAATAACAACTAAACTGATTCTGTAGAGCTCCAGAAAGCAGGACCAGAAGAAGTTTAGGATTAGATGAGACTTTAGAGACCATTTAACCCAACATCCCTGTCATTTTACAGATGTGTACCGAGGCACAAAGAAGTCCATGATCATACAGATTAAAAGAAACTGATTGTGAGAGCCTTCTATTAATTTGTGATTTTTTTTTATGCCTGGGGAACTTGATCTATGTATGTATGGGAGCTCCCTCCACTAACACACAGATGTGACAACTACAAAAAATTCCTTTATGTTATAGGGAGGCAGGTTTTTACTTAGTATAAGGAAGAAATTTCTAAAACTTAGCCCCTGCTAAGAAATGGAGTGGGACATTTTGTGTTAAGTAGCAGTGAGCTACCTGGCTCTGTAAGCAAGGACTTCCTGGATGATTGCCTGATAGGAATGCTATAGAGGAGCTTATTTTTCAGGGAAAGGAGAAGATGACCTAGAAATGTATCTCTCAGGTTCCTTTGAACCCTGAGATTCTAGGATTCAAGGCAAGCTGCTGGTGGGATTATGATGGCAGACTCTGTGCACTGATCTGACAAACTTGTTTGAGCATAGGAATTTACAGCTTTAAGACATGCAAAGACTTGAATTTCCAAATGCTGCAGAGGGTTCCTGCCGGCTGGCTGCTCAGTGGAGCTTTCCAAATGTTTAGACTGAAATACTTAGGGTTGATTTGAAAAGTCTTTCCAAGATGCCCACGTGTATTCCCTCTATTTGCACTAGTAACTTTGCCCCAGGCAGCCAGGGCCTAATGTTAGGGAAGCACTAAGCAACAGCCCAATGAACAGTTGACTTCCTGTTCTCTCTCTCTCTCTCTCTCTCTCTCTCTCTCTCTCTCTCTCTCTCGATGTGATGCAGGCTCAGCAGTTGGCTTCAAGGGCCTCGGCATCATGTATAAATCTGAAGCTATCTCTGTGAATTGTGAGCAAGTCATAAAACAGCGTCTGCACGGTTTGGTTTGTCTAGCTCTTGGCTACTCTGCAAATCCAGAGAGTTAAGTTTTATGGACTGTGCTAGGCATTTTGTCTTGTTGGCAATGGCCAGACCCTTGATATTACACTAAATTAACTCAATTAGCAAACCTGACCAAAGAAGAAAAGCACTGTGTGAGACGTTCCCCAGCATGGAGAAATGGGAGAAAAGAATGAAAAGAACGAAAAGATTTTTTTTTCTTTCCTTCTTTCCCCCAAACATTTGAAAGGGGGGGGTCATCTAAAGAGTAATTAAATTGATTCTGTAGAGCTCCAGAAAGCAGGACCAGGAGAGCTTTAGATCTAAATGAGATCTTAGAGAGCATTTAACTCGACAACCCTATCATTTTGCAGATGAGGGCATCGTGGCCCAGAAAGAACTTTCCTTCATGGAAATTAGAAATGATAGGAATACCTAGTTTAACTGTTCAAACTACTTTTTCCCTATTAATTTAATGTTTTTATTAAATTTTCATGGGTAATATAATGGAAAGGAAGCTATATTTGGAGCCAGGAGAGACTTGGGTTTAAATACTATCTCGGATACTTCTTGGCTTTGTGACCATCGTCATGCACTTAAAATCTCTGAGACTCCATTTTTTGTGGGGGAGGGCAATGAGGGTTAAATGACTTGCCCAGGGTCACACAGCTAGTTAAGTGTCAAGTGTCTGAGGCTGGATAAGGCCAGTACTTTATCCACTGTGCCACCTAGCTGCCCCAGACTCCATTTTTTAAATAGGTAAAATGGGGATAATATCCTGGATAATGGATCTAACTCCTCAGGGTTATTGTAAGGATGTCATATCATAAGGATAAACAAAAGTCTGTAAGGATCATTGGCCTACAGATTGAGAGTTGGAAGGGATCAGAGATGAGCTGGTCCAGTCTCATTTTACAGATGAAAAAGCTGAGGACTGAAGAGTTCAAATGACCCATTTAAATTTACAGATGTAGTAAGGCCTAGAGGTTGGGCTTTGAACAGCTCCTCTGATTCCACAGCTTGTGTTCTACCCAATGATAAAATGAGATGCTGCAAATAAAGCATTTTGCAAGCCTTAACTCACTAAGGACATGTCTGTTATTAATCTTCTCATTATATGAATTAGTAGATATTTAGGGGGTTTTTTTGGTATGTTTCAGAACACTATATAAATTCCACTGCTGGGTAGCATTCAGTGGAGGCAGAATTATCTGGGACTACAACCAAGGAAATCTCCTTAGTAAAATATTCATTATAAGACATTCTCGCCCATGAGGCAATATCACAATGTGAACCTGGTGCAGAGTATTTTAGACTGATGCCTGCCCCAGCCTGGCTTCCTACAATTAATAATGCATAAGCAGTTGAGAACCGTATCTCTCTGTCAGCACTACTCTGACCAGGTGGTCAAATTTCCAAAGGAAATGTCCTAGTCCATTGGTAATAACAACATAGTGTTTACCTATATGAAGAGCATATGAAAAGCTTCATGAGACTGGTATTTTTCTTCCATCAACAAGTAGTATTTAATAATTCTTCTTTTAGTCATGTTGTTGTCATGGGCATTATTGCACAGAGATGTCAGTAGACATTGCCTCTGCTCAGAATTGCTCTAAATGTCACGTCTGCTTATAGGCTTAGAAAGCACGTTGTACAATTAAGAGGATTTGAACAAGACATTCGATACCATAGGCTGTGACTGGACTTTTTTTTTTTCAGGAAAAAGAGATTACTTTTCTCTCCCTAATAAGAATTGCTTCCCTAACTCATGTAAATTTTTAGACATCTTATCTTGTGAAAATGTAGCTGATTGCTATCTTATGGTTGAACTTTTAAAAGTTTCTTAAAATTAACAGTCAAACCTTAGCTTAAAGCAGGCTGAGTGTTGACATCTTTAAAAAGAAGGAAAGTTAGTCCGGAGATTTAGAACAGTGAATTTTGATGTCTTGCCCTTTTAAAGACTGTAGTTCTAGGATTGGAATGGACCTCAGAGGTACCAGTGATGATGGTGATGATGGTGGTGACGATGACTGCATTCACATAGCACCATCTTGACTTTTGTCTTGTTGTTGGACTTCAATGACCCTGGAGGAGACAATAAGGCTGACAACTTTTCAAAGCTCTGCCTCACTTAAATCCAATTCATGCTGAAGGCAAGACATCACCCTCATGATATTGGTGGTCCTCTTGGAGAATGAAGGACGAACACCACCGCCTTATCTCATATATGCTAGGCACTGTGCTAGGTGTTTTGCAAATATTGTCTCTTCCCATCCTTACAATTGCCTTGGGAGGTTTGTTATTATTGTTGTTTAGTTGTTTAGTCATGTCCAACTCTTTGTAATGCCACGGACTTTGTATCCTCCAAGCTTATGTTTGTTGCTTCCATGGTACTACCTATCTGTCTCATCATTTGCTGTTCCCTTCTCCTTTTAGCCGTCAATCTTTCTCAACATCAGGGTCTTTTCCAGTGAGTTCTGTCTTCTCATTTTATGGCCAAAGTATTTAAGCTTCAGTTTTAGTATTTGTCCTTCCAATGAACAGTCTGAATGAATTTCTTTAAATTTTGATGGATTTGATCTCCTTGCTGTCAAAGGGTCTCTCAAAAGTCTTCTCCAGCACCACAATTTGAAATAGGTGATTGTGAGGTACTCTTCGCTCTCCTTTTAGTCACACTCTCACGGCCACACATCACTACTGCAAAAAACAAAGCTTTGATTATATGGACCCCTTTTTCAGAAAGGTGCCGTCTCTGCTTTTTTAGTACACTGTCCAGATTTGCCATAGCTTTCCTTCCAAGGAGCAAGTGTATTTTAATTTCAGGGGCTATTAAAGTGGGGGTAACCCCATTTTACAGATGCGGATACTGAGGCAAACAGAGGTTATGTGATTTGTCCAAAGTCACATAGCAAATATCAGAGATTTCATTTGAACTCAAATCTTCCTGACTTCCTAGCTGACTAGGGTGCTTAGGTGGTGCAGTGGATAGAGTACCAGGTCGGGAGTCAGGAAGACTCTTCTTTGTGAGTTCAAATCAGCTTAGCTGTAAGTAAGTCACTTAACCCTGTTTGCCTCATTTTCCTCATCTGGAGAAGGAAATGACAAGCTACTCCAGTATCTCTGCCAAGAAAACCCCAAATGGGGTCAGTCACTAGCCCAAAACAACAATTTTCTGATTCCAGGCCCAGTGTTCTACCCACTGTACCACCTAGCTGCTAGGTCATCTAAACTAATTTTCCGATTTTAAGAACTGAGGCCTGGAAAAATTAAGTGACTTGTGCGATGTCACATAGTTAGGGAGCAACAAAAGCTAACATTAAAACTTGGTCTCCCAGAGGTGGCTAGGTGGCACAGTGGATAAAGCACTGGCCTTGGACTCAGGAGGACCTGAGTTCAAATCCAGCCTCAGACACTTGACACTTAGCTAGCTGTGTGACCCTGGGCAGGTCACTTAACCCTCATTGCCCTGCAAAACAAAACAAAAAACAAACTTGGTCTCCCTACTCCAAGCTTACCTTCCTTTCCACTGTACCTGGCTCATTGATTTATGATCATATGGTCATGGGTTTCCAATTAGAAGGACATTCTGAGTTCATCTAGTCCAACCTTTAATTTTCCAGATTAGGAAATTGAAGCGCAGAGGAGTTAGGTAATTACCCAGAATCAGAGAGGTGGAAAGCAGAAGAGTTAAGATTTGAACTCAGGTCTTCCAACACCAAGTCCAGAACTCATTCCACTGCAAGATATTGATACAGGTACCCTGCATATCTACACATGACCTTTTAGGAACATGTCTGTGGTAGATTTAAATGTTTGTATATTCAATCATTGAAACTGTACAGGGGGAAATGACAGTTATAGAAATGGTGAATTCTTCTGCAAAGCAAATCACAGCCTAATTCAGCTTTTATATATGCATATATATTTATGTACATGTATGTATATATAAATTAAAAAATAAAAGTATATATAGCTATAAAAATAAATAAATATTTGGATACATGTGCACACATGCATGTATACATAAATACACACATGTATGTATACACATATACATATACACATACACACATACATACACACACATACATACATACATACATACATACATACATACATACATACATACATACATACATACATACATACATCCTGCTTTTGGTTTGCTTAAAGTAGGCCACTTGTATTTACTGGTAAGAGAACAGGAATGCTGTGGGACTGTGAGATTTATTGGATTCAGGTGTATAAGCATATTGAGCTCTCCAGAGAAAAGGGCCATTTTTTTTTTTCAAATACAGGTTGGACTAGATGGCTGCTAATGTCAGTCAGTTAGGTAAGAAGCATTTATTAAGCAAGCGTCTATTATATGCCAGATGTTGGGCTAAGTATGGAGGATACAAAAAAAAGGCAAAAGACAGTCTCTGCTCTCAAAGAGCTCCAAGTTTAACGGGAGAGACAATATACAGGTTATAAATAGAACAAACAGGAATAATCAATAGAAGATAGGCACTAGAATAAAGAAGGATTGGGAAAGACTTCCTGTAGAAGGCAGAATTTTTGAAGTCTTTTTTTAAATAACAATAATAATAGCTTTTAGCTATAATAGCTAGCTAGCTAGAAAATAATAGTTAATAGCTAGCATTTATATGCGCTTTTAAGATTTGCAAAGTGCTTTACAAACATTATCTTACTTAATTCTGACAATGACCCTGAGGGATAGGTGTTCTTATTATCTCCATTTTACAGATAAGTACACTGAGGCATAAAGAGGTGAAATGACTTGTCCAGGATCACACAGCTGTTAGGTATCTGAGGCTGGTTTTGCAGGCAGATCTTCCTGACTTGCCCAGCACTCTATCTACAGTATCATGTGGCTACATTCACCTATTTGGTGATTCTGTAAATACAAAATGTTGCTACAAAATGTAACATAAAGGATTCCTAAAGAACTTGTAGCATGGGCATGCCTAGAATGATAAACTAGTTAACATTTCTGAGATCTGTGGAGTATCACTAATACCAAACTGATCAAGCTCCATTTGCAGAACAATACAATATTTAAATTTCTTAATGTGTAATAATGATAGCTAATATTTGAATAGTACTTACTATATGTCAAGCACTATATAAATATTATCTTATTTGATCCTCACAATAAACCTGCTGGGTATGTGCTGTTATTCTCCCCACTTTACAGAGGAGGAAACTGAGGCAGAGGTCAAGTGACTTGCCCAGAGACTCATACATAGCTAGTGTCCAAGGTCAGATTTGAACTCAGATCTTTCTGACTCCTGGTTCAGCGTTCTATTTTTCATCCAGAAGCAAATTTCAGATTTAAGTTTTGAAAAGTCCTGGGGTTTCTGCTAACATTATATAATGGATGGACTAATTTAATTTAAATTGATAGGAAGGTCAAAGAGGCAAGTCAACAAGTATTGGTAGAGTGAAGTGTCTTCTGTTTGAAGTGGACTGCTTGGTGTCATGTATCATTTTCTCTGTATATTTAACATTTAAAGGAATGGTGATTTTTATCAGTTGGGGATGTATTACTATAAAGATGATTGGTAATTCAGTTTTCCTGGATTAGACAAAAGAACGGTGAGTTCTATCTGGAATTCTCTCTTTCCTTACCTCCACTTCTTGGAATCCCTGGATCCCTTCCAGTTCAGCTCAGATGCCAACAACACTTCCTGACCCCACCCCTAAATGGTAGTCCTTTCCCCATATGACAGGCTGCATCCCTCCAGGAGAATATATTTCCTGATGTCAGACAATGTTTAATTTGCCTTTTTAACCTGTTTAGCAAAAAATGCCTTGAGTATAACAGATGCCAAATGAATGTTTCTGGAATTGAATTGAACATGTAGCACAGTACATTGGAAAGAGATCTGGCTCTGGAGTCAGAAGACTTGGGTTCAAATTTTACCTTAGACATTTCCTAGCTATATGAGCCTGGGCAATTTATTTAATCACTCAGGTCCTCAGTTGCCTCATATATACAATTAGGCTTGACCTGAAAGTTTTCTTTCAGTTAAAAATTTGTGTTCCTAAATAGAATACAGGGAACCTAGGTGGCACAGTGGATGGAGAGCCGGGCCTGGACTTAGGAAGAATCACCTTCCTGAGTTCAAATCTGGTCTCAGACACTTACTAGCTATTGTGAACTTGGGCAAGTCGCTTCACCCTGCTTGCCTCAGTTTCCTTATCTGTAAAATGAGCTGGAGAAGAAAATGGAAAACCAAACCACTCTAGTATCTTTGCCAAGAAACCTCAAGTGGGGTCATGAAGAGTCAGACAAGACTGAAAACGACTGAACAACAACAAGTAGAACACACAATCTCTAATTTCAAAGAGTTTTGGGGAGTGAAGATTAACACACACACACACACACGTGTGTGCATGCACACAAACAATGAATGAACACAAGACACAAAGATATGACAAAGTTTACAGTATGGATTTTAAATTACATAAAATTTCAGACTAGGAAGAGAGTTATATGAGGTGAAGTCCCTGAGGAAGACTTCACGGAGGATGGGTAGAGGAGTAAAGAAGAAGTGAGGGCTAGTACAATCAGGGGGAACAGGATAGGAGAAATCACAGAGATGGGAATAAACATAATTTGTTCTTAGGGCAGTGAGGAGACTATGGTTTGATTGGTGCTGAGGATCTCACATAAATCACTAATGTGGCGGCCCATTTTTTCTTGTTCTGGCCTTCATAGAAACGAACAGAAGTTAGCCTTTATTCTTATAACAAAGGTCTTTTGAGTTCTAAGCAACCTTATTAAAATGTTTCTCCACTTCTTTCCCATGATGAATGGTTCCTATTTGTTCTTCTAGCCTTTCCTCAGAGGTAATACTTCTTAGCCCTTTAATTATCTTTATTCTTTTTGCTGAACTGCCTTCTCATTTCTCACTTCTTTTTCTAGTTATGACGTGAGGAGGTGACACAGGATGGTACAAGGGGCTCAGCCAGGTGCTATGGGCAATCCAAGAGGTGACAAGGCCCACATCTCTTTATGAGCTGACAAGCCAAAAGGCACATAAGGGAAATGAGAGAACAACTGAAACAATAGGACAATGAGCTGAATTCGAAACTGGTTGAATAGCCAGACCCAAAGAAGAGTCATGAATGATTCAGCACCATCTTGGAAGATGATCTCTGGTACAAAGCCCCAGGAGGCAGAAGTTGGCCCTGTTCTATTTAACATTTTTATCAATGACTTGGTTAAAGACATAAATTGTATGTTTATTAAATTTGCAGAAGAAATGAAACTGGGAGCGAAGGATAGTACTCTGGACAAAAGAGTAAGCATTCATAAGTTCTTCACAGATTGGACTTAATCAATTGAAGTGAAAAAAAAATTTGACTGGACCTCTGATTTCATTGGTATAGAGAGGGAATCCCAGTGAGGAAATTCCCTTTACCAATACAGATAAGCCCCTGATCTGTGACTTAAAACCTTAGAGAGTTGCCTGGACACAAGGAATTGACTTGTTCAGGGTCATAAAGTCAGCCAGTGTGTGTCAAAGCAAGACTTGAACCCTGGTCTTCCTGACTCTGAGTCAGCATTCTAGTTATTAAACTATGACTGCTTCCCAAATGAAACTCACTAATAATGTAATAATGTAAGGTGTGTGTGTGTGTGTGTGTGTGTGTGTGTGTGTGTGTGTGTGTGTCCCATATGGGTTATCTGTGTCCACATATATAGGGTCTCTAGCTGCAGATTAAAAGGAGGCATGAAGGGGGTAGCTAGGTGGTGCAGTGGATAAAAGCACTGGTCCTGGATTCAGGACAACCTGAGTTCAAAGCTGGCCTCAAACACTTGACACTAGCTGTGTGACCCTGGGCAAGTCAATTAACCCTCATTGCCCTGCCAAAAAAAGGGAGGTATGGATAGATATCTCTTAAAGTTTCCTCTGCCCATTCTTATCGAAAGGATATGTTGATTCCTACTCAGAAAAGTTACCATAAGGCTGGCCACTCTGCTCTCATCAGAGAAAGATGACACCAGGCTAGAATTCTATCCATCCATTCCCTTAAATGCTGTTAGTCTAGGGGAAATACATTTTTAGGTTTAAGTTGAGCTCCTAATTGCTATCTCTTAGTAGAAAAGAGATGTCCCAAGTTACATATCCAAGTGCCAGTTACAAAAATATCACAAATAGCAAATAAATCCATTTATTTAAACCAATTGCCAACAGAAATCAGAGAAGTTATATAGATGAGAATATATCAGACAATACACAGAGCGAATGAGTTCTAAAATTGAGAGTTATATATTCAGTTCACCCAAGGGAGAAAGTCCCAGATTTCATTCGAGGGGAAATCCCTCAAAGTCTCTAGTGTGGTAAGTTGGGCAAAGCGACATGGTTGAGATGCCAGCTCCTTGACATGTCAGCTTTTTCCTAGAGTTTTCCTCTCTCTTTAGTGACTTCTCTCTGAAGAGAATCTGGAACTGTGCCTTCTCTCTTGAAGCTGGAAACCAGAAAAGTAGAATTTCTCTTGTCCCATGCTCTTGCCAACTCTTCCCTGCATGTAGGTATGGAGCACCAAGCAATCCAGCTCCACCAACGAGGAGGGTTTTATACCCCTGGGCTTGAGCCGCTGCTGGCAAGGCTTAATCTCAAATCTTGTGTGACATGACTTCCAAAAATTTACTTAACAAGTATGACTCTGGGAGGGCATGGTTAGAGAGCAGTCTTTTTGATAAAGATCAGAGGGTGAGGGTACTGCAAGCTTAATAGGAGTCAACTTGGTGATAGTGGCCAAGAAAGCTAACATAGTCTTTGTTGTCATTGAGTCGTTTCAGTTGTCTCTGACTCTTTGTGACCCCATTTGGAGTTTTCTTGGCAAAGATACTGGAATGTTTTGTCATTTCCTTCTCCAGATCATTCTATAGATGAGGGAACTGAGGCAAACAAGGTTAAGGGACTTGCCCAAGGTCACACAGCTAGTAAGTGTCTGAAGCTGGATTTGAACCCAGGAAGTTGTCTTCCTGATTCTAGACCCAGTGCTTTATCCACTGCACCACCTAATACAATCTTAGACAACATCAAAACAGTCTTAGGAAGGGGAAACCTCCAAACCATATCTGGAATATTGGGCTCAGTTCTAGGTAACATATTTTATTCTAAACATTGTAAAGCTATAGACCATGTAGAAGGTAACCAGGATGGTGAGAGGCCTCAAGTTCAGACCATCCATAGATCCATGGAAAGACCTGGAGGTATTTGGCCTGAAGAAGGTAAGGTTTAATAGCTGTTTTCAGATATTTATTGTGCGGGGAAGGATAGATTTGTTCCAGTTTAGTCTGCCAGAGGGCAGAATTAGTTGCCATGGTCGGAAATTAAAAAGATGTTAATTTAAGTTTGATATAAAGGAGAACTTGGTAATAATTAGAGGTATTTAAGGGTAGAATGGGTAGCCTCAGGCAGTGGTGGGTTGCTAATCACAAGCAAAGGCTGGACAATCATTTGTTAGGAATGTTGATAGAACTTTTTTTTTCCAGATGTGGGTTGGACTTAATGGCCTCTGATATTTCTTCCAACTCAGATTCTTTGATTCTTTGAGAAGCCACCAAATGATAACTGACATTTTATTGTACTTTAGGATATAAAACACTTTACACAGTTTATCTCATCTGAGTGTATAACAATCTTTTGAGGTAAGTACTACAGAGATTATTGTTCCCATTTTACAGATAGAAAACTAAGGCTTGAAGCATTTAAATGACTTTCTCATGGTCACATGGCAAGTGGGTATCAGAGACAGGATGTGAATCCAGGTCTTCTGTATTAGTATTTTATTCCCTTATGCCAGGGCTTCTTAAACTTTTTCCACTCTCGACACCTTTTTGCCCAAGAGATTTTCACGTGACCCTGGGTATATTGGTAAATAAAATAGGTGTACGTAACCTTTTACTGTTGCCAATTTTTTCCAACCCCCTCATTCAGTTATGTGATTGGAGTCACAGTTTAAGAATCCTGGTTCTAAGCTAAACTTTATCCTTAATGGAGGTTTTGTATATCATGGTTCTGCCCTCCAATCAGAGGAACAGAGGATGGTGATGAGATGGAGTCCCAAGGCCGATGGGATCTTACAGATTTTCCCTATCTATGAGATTTTCCTAATAATGTGCCTCCTGGAGAAGTCCTAAAGTAGTGCCACTAGGTGAGAAATGGGGAATGGTCAGGAAGCACTTCATAGGAAAAGTGAATATAACAAGCTAGAGACTGAAAATTTGTATTGTTGAAATAAAAAGCATATCAAGGGGATGAAACAGTATGAGAGCAGGTGAGCCTGTGTCAGGGACAATAAGAGCATTGATTGGACTTAAACAACATCTTACTTGGGCCATTATGATAACCTTCTATTTAGTCTCCCTATCTCCAGTCTTTCTCTTCTCCAATCCATCTTCTCCACAGGGGCTCCAGTGATTTTATTTAAGTGCAAGTCAGAGCATGTCATCTCCTTGCTCAATAAACTCTTACAGCTTCTGTTGGGGAACAGTGGGGAATAAGGTTGGGGAGACAGCCTGGCTGCCACGGGTTTGACAGATCCACAAGAGAAAGAAGAAATTATGTGAAGGCACTTCTGAGGACATTGAAGGAAATCTGGCATGTGATATCGAGGATAAAATAATTAGAATAAAGGAAAATTTAAAGGACATTTTGAAGGAAAAATTATAGAATTTGATGGTGATAGACTCACAGACTTTAGGATATTAGATGTACAACTAAAAGGGCCCTGCCCCTATGATGTGATCTCTAATATTTGGTTTATCTCTAAAATACCATGGCATACAATCAATGAGTATCAATGAGTCTTTATTAAATGCTTACTATATGCGAGGTCCTGTGCTAAGCCCTGGAGGGTTTCAAAAGAAAAAACAAAACTAGAACTTGTCCTCAAGGACCCTACCTTCTAATGGAGGAGACAAAATATGCATTTTTGGAATAGTCTATGGGGATTACTTTCAGTGTGGCACCTAATCCTCCCTTCTCTCCTCCCTTGACCCCTTTCGTCAGGCTTAGTAAACTCAACAAAAAAGTTTGGAGGATTTTCTGGGGAAATAGTAGGGGTTGGCCATGACTAGGACCAGGCTGCAAATACTCAAGATTCTCAGGGTTTAGTGTTAACCTTCAAGTGAGGGATATAGTCCTGTTACTTACCACTGTAGCTGCTGAGCCCCTACCAATGTGTTTCCCATTTACACAAAATCAATCATGGTAACAACATCCACTTAAACACAAAATGCTTGCTGAATAGAGAGAGGAACTGGATCTGTCATTTAACTGGTAGAAGGAACTCCCAGATAGAGACCTCTGTCTACCAATGCAGGTCAGTACCTTCCCTTATAGTTATGGTCTTTGAGAGTTACATGGAGCACTGAAAGGTTAAGTGATTCCCTGGGTCACACAGTCAATATGTGTCAGGGCTGGTAATTGAACCTAGGTCTTCCCAGCTTAGAGGCTGGCCCTCATCTTTTAAAATAGGCTACTTCTAGCTACTAAATGATTGGACAAAAATAAGAATCCTTAAAGCATTTACTACATAGAAGGTAGCTAGGTGGCACAGTGTTGTGTTGGGGGTCAGGAAAATCTTAGTTCAAATCCTGCCTTAGATAGTTATTAGATTTATGAGTCTGGGGCAGCTAGGTGGCACAGTGGATAGAGCACCAGCCCTGGAGTCAGGAGTACCTGAGTTCAAATCCGGCCTCAGACACAACACTTACTAGCTGTGTGACCCTGGGCAAGTCACTTAACCCCAACTGCCTCACTAAAAAAAAATTAAAAAAAAGATTTATGAGTCTGGGAAAATCACTTATCCCTCTCTCAGCTTCAGGTCCATCATCTGTAAAATGGTCATAATAATAGCACCTAACTCAAAGGGCTATTATGAGGACCAAGTGACATAATATACAAAATGCTTTGAAAACCTTAAAGCATTATATACGTCATGTTATCGTCATCACATAAAAGTGGGAATAATTGAAACATTACAGTCTACCCATAAACCTGGATCATACGCTTCCATCAATGCACATAGTGTCCATGGTGTAGGAGAAGGAATAGGCACACAATTACAGAAAGCTAGCAGTGAGCCACATATGTGGGGGAATCCATGTGCCTGTAACAACTCGTGTCTCTGGATTGCATATCTGGATTTCTTTGCTCTCTTTAGGGAGCATATTGTACTGCATATTGCTTGTTGGGCAAAATCCCTTCTCTGCTAGCTGCCTTGGTTTTCCCGCATCATCTGCCAGACAAAGCTGCTTCTCTGGAACTACTAAAGTGATGGCCAGCTCTCTTTTAGCACATAGCCACCCTTGGCAGGGTGTCGAGAAAGTGTAACTCTATTTTTGCAAAAAATATATCAACATAACTTCCAGCAAAATAGTTGCAAAATTCCCCTTTCCCCTTCTCCTTCTTGTAGGACCTAGAGAGCAGTAAAAATTCCCCCTCTCTCAAGCTGTAAATAGGACTAGAGGGCAATAAATTTAGGCAACTCTTCACATAGTATCAGAACTCAGCTGGCCAATGAGAGGTTAGTACTTTCAGAATCTATTTGGCTTCTGTCAGCTCTCTCTACTGACTCAACCTTTCTCCAACCAATCAGCTCTCAACAAAATACTGCTTTTTTCAAATCAGCATGGCTCCCATCAAAGCAGATGAAGACTTGACCTGTCATCTCAACTCCTGTCTCTCTTATTCCCATGCTGAGTTTCTCCTATCTTCTATGTCTTCATCTTGTCATGTCTCTCCAATAGCTTCTAATGCCTCAAATTAGGACCTTTGTGTTCAGTACCTCATTCCTACCTTATGATATGAAATCCACCTGTCAGATGCAATCCTAACAGCCCTTAGGCCTCTCTAATCTTCTTCTCTTTATTCCCCCAAAAGTTCTTATAGTTTCTTTTTTTGTGGGGCAATGAAGGTTAAGTGACTTTCCCAGGGTCACACAGCTAGTAAGTGTCAAGTGTCTGAGGCTGGATTCTCCTGAATCCAGGGCTGGTGTTCTAGCCATTGTGCTGCTAGTTGCCCCCTCTTATAGTTTCTCAGTTATTACTTTCAAAACTCTGAAAGAAGTGATAAATAAATGAAATTATTCCTACAGTGCCATCTTTAACTCAGACAGTATTCTGCTTTTTAACAGGACCTTTCAAAGCATTTTTCTTTAAGGGAAGTTTGCTCTCAGGTCTCTCAATCTATCTTCCCTTAAGAATTTTTATATGATGGATTATGTTTCTTCTCAAGCCAATTTTATCAGTTGTTCCACACACAAATGTTCTTCTTCCCTTTCAGCAACCAAATTACACATATAACAGAGGGCAGATCATAAATACATATGTATGTATGCATACAATAAAGATACATACAAAGTGGACACAAGAAAGCCTTAGAAGGAGAGATCTTAGTGGCTCTGGGGATAGGCGTGGGGAAGGAGTGGAGGAGGAAATAGAAAAAGGCCTCCTATGCTTGGTCTTGAAGGAAGCTATAAATTCTAAGAGATGGAGGTGAGGAGAGAAAGCATTCCAAACATAGGGATATCCTTGAAGGGCATAACAAAAAGTGCAGAGTCCAGAGATGGAGCATGGTATATGAAGAACACCAGGTAGGCCAACATGAGTAGGACATAAAGTATGTGGAGGGCAGTATATTTTACTTGAATATTTCCTTTGATTTTTCAGATCTAGAAAAAATAACAACAACCTTCATCCGGAAGAAGAAACCGTTAAGAATATCAAGGGAATTAATGAAAAAAAAAATGTGAAGGAAGGTAGCCTAGACACACCAGACTTGAAATTGTATTATAACGTGGTAATCATCAAAACAATCTGGTACCAGCTAAGAAATAGAATGGTTGATCAGTGGAATAAATTGGGTACATGATACAGAGTAGTAAATGACCATATTCATCTAGTGTTTATGGCAGAAACTAGGCATAGAGCAGCAACTTACACAATATGCCAAGATGAGGTAAAATGGTTATGTGATTTAGACATAAAGGAGGATAATATAAACAAATAAGGAGAGTATGGAATAGTTTACCTGTCAGATCTATAAAGAAGGTGAGAATTTATGACCAAAAAAGAGATAGAGAGCATTACAAGATGTAAAATGGATAATTCTGATTATATTAAATTTTAAAATTTTGCATAAAGAAAAAAAATGCAACCAAGATTAGAAGGAAAGCAGAATAAGAAATAAGCAAGATGACCTCAAGAAGCCTGTAAAGACATATATGAAATGATGTATTGTGAAGTGAGCAGAACCATGAGAACATTATACACAGAGACAGCAATATTGTTTGATGAAAAACTGTGAATGACTTGACTATTCACAACAATACAATGATCCAAGACAATCCCAAAGGACTGTTGATGAAACATACTATCCACCTCCAAAGAAAGAACTTATATAGATGGAACAGACTGAAGCATACTATTTTTCACTTTCATTTTTTCTTTTCATAAAATTTCCTTGTACAAAATGACAAATGTTGTAATGTTTTGAATAATCATACATGCATAACCCATATCTAATAGTTTGTCACCTCAGAGGGGGGAAAGGGGAAGGAGGGAAAGAAGGATAAAAATTGGAACCCCAAAATATAAAAAAAAATGTATTATTTTTTTAAAAAGAAGGAAAGCAGAATTCTGGAAAAAAAAATTTATAGTGTGTCACTGATAAAGGCCTCATTTCTCAAATATATAAAGAACTGAGTCAAATTTATAAGAATGCAAGTCATTCCCCTATTGATAGTCAAGGAATCAAAGCTATCTGTAGTCATATGAAAAAATGTTCTAAATCATTATTGATTAGAGAAATGCAAATCAAGACAACTCTGAGGTACCACCTCATACCTATCAGATTGGCTAATATGACAGAAAAGGAAAATGATAAATGCTGGAGGGGATGTGGGAAAATCAGGGCACCAATACACTGTTGGTGGAATTGTGGACTGATTTGACCATTCTGGAGTGCAATTTAGAACCATGCCCAAAGAGTATGCCCAAAGTACACACTGTTGATCCAGCAATACCACTAATAGGTCTGTATCCCAAAGAGATAAAAAAGGGAAAGGACCTACACATACAAAAATATTTATAGTAGCTCTTTTTGTGGTGGCAAAGAATTGGAAATTATGGGGATGTCCATCAATTAGGAAATGGTTCAACAAATGGTAGATTATGATTATGTTGTGCTAGAAGAAATGACAAGAAGGATGATTTCAGAAAAACCTGGAAGACTAACACAAACTGAAACAAAGTGAAGTGAGCAGAACCAGGAGAACATTGTACATAGTAATAGCAATATTATATGATGATCAATTGTGAATGACAGCTATTCTCAGCAATGCCATGATCTAAGACAATTCCAAAGGACTCATGATGAAAAATGCCATCCAATCCAGAGAATGAGCTGATAGTCTGAATGCAGATTGAAGTACACTATTTTTTACTTTATTTTTTCAGGGTTTTTTTGAGGGGGGTTATCTTCTTTCACAATGTGACTAATATGGAAATGTGCTTTTCTTTTCTTTTTTTGTTTTGTTTTTTGTTTTTTTGATGAGGCAATTGGGGTTAAGTGGCTTGCCCAGGGTCACACAACTAGTAAGTGTTAAGTGTCTGAGGTCTGATTTGAACTTGGGTCCTCCTGACTCCAGGGCTGGTGCTCTATCCACTGTGCCACCTAGCTGCCCCTGGAAATGTTTTTCATGATTGCACATGTATAGCCTATATAAAATTGCTTAGTGTCTCAGGTAGTAGGGATGGCAGGGAATAATAAAGAGAATTTGGATCCCAAAATTAAAAAAAATATATTAAAAGTTATTTTTACATGTAATTGGAAAAAATAAAACATTATTAAAAACAAAACAAACAAACCCTCCCCCTCAGCACTTCCTCTGAATGGAAACTTATGACTTCCAAAAGAACTTAATTTTAGAGAATTCCAATATTTAAACACTTTTCCCTTATATTGAGCCAATTTCTATCCCTCCTATAACTTCATTGATTCTTCTTATGTCATTGAGAGCTACGTAAATAAGTCTAAAACCTATTCTTAAACCTTTCCATTATTTGAAGATAGTAATTACATCAATTATGTCCACATTTGGTCTTTTCCTCTCCAGACTAAGGAGGTAGATCACTTAAAGGAGATTTGGGGAGAGATAAAAACAAAAAGGTGACTTCATGGTATTTAGTTGGGGAGACTGGAAGAATGGGGTTATTATTCAAATAATAGAGCTAAATAATGTTAGAACTAGAAAGGATGTTAGAGGTCTTCTGATTCAACCAAATCACATTACCTGAACTCAAAGAGGCGAAGCCATTAGCTGAAAAACAAAACTACTAGTTGATGGCAGAGATAGGACTCAAGCCACATGAATATTCTGTCTTCACCAGTCTAGTGGGATCACAGGATCAGAGAGCTAAAGTTTGAGGGGACCTTAGAGGCCATCTATCCCAATGCCCTTCTTTTACAGATGATAAAACAGGCACACAGAGGTGAAGGAACTTTTGTGGCACAGACAGGATTTGAACCCAGGTCCTCTGACTCAAAGTCAGTCTGTAATTTTCTTCCATTAAAACATGCATCTGCCAGCTGGTTTTGGATACAACCAGAACAGAGATATCCCTTTCTTGGGTCATGTCCCCGCACTGCTGGTTGATGAGCTAACTCAGGGAGGTCAACATGACCAGTCTTTTGACTACATTAGGGAAATTGGGAGGGGAAGCCTTTTGAATGCCTAATGAAGAGTTTGGAATTCATCTGATAGGCAGTGGATATTCATTATAAATTCATAGCTTGAGAATGACATAATGAAAATAGTGTCTGGTTACCATATGTAGTTAGTTCCTTTTCTTTTTGTAAGTTTTCTTATTTTATTGATTTTTTTTACATCACTTTCATTTCCCAATAATCCTCTCCTGTTCCCCCAAAGAAAACTCTCTCTGATCTCAAAGAATCAGAGTTAAGTAAAATAAACCAATGCATTATGTTTGGTAATATATTCTGTATTCTGTGCCCATTTTCCATCATTCCTCTATCGTGAGGAAGGAGGCATGTTTCATTACGAGTCCTCTGGCAAGAAGATCATTCATTACAAAGATATGAGTCCTACTCTCTTTATTACTGTTTTCCTTAACATTATTGCAGTCACTGTGTGCATCTTTCTTTTCATTCTTCTTTGTTTGCTATGTATCATTTCATACAAGTATTCCAAAGACTATCTTAATTCTTCATATTCATGATATTTGGTAGTACAATAATATTTCATTTCATTCATATACCATAATTTGTTCAGTCAGTTCCCTGTGGATGTAAATCTACTTATTTTACCCCAAAAGGTGCTGCTTTAAATATGTTTGTATAGATATATATTTCACACACATGAGACATTTTATCTGTCTTTGACATCACTGGGGTATAGGCTCAGTAGTGGCATCCATAGATCAAAGGTATGTAGTATTTTTCCTAAAGCAGAGAAGTCTGACCACATCATATGTCTGGATCCCTTACTTGGTAAACTTCAGGGGTTCCATATGACTGACAGGGTAAAAAATAAAGTTTTTTGGCTGTCAAAGCCCTTTGCAACCTGTTCCCAACTTACCTTTCCATGGTATTTATACATTAACACCCTCCACCCCCATTCTATGGCCTGGTCTTCTTATTCGTTCTTACATCCAACATTCTCTGACCACCTAACAGAATAGCTTATTTCCTTCAAAGACTCAGCTCAACTCTCTATTCTAACCTTCTCTCTCTTGGCTAATAGTTCCCTCCTTCCTTATACTCATTTTAATCTGTTTTGTTTGTGTCTATTATACATACATATTATCTTTCATACAGATTGTAAACCCTTTGTAAACACGGACTACTTAATTTTTATCTTTGTATACCAAGCACAGTCACTGGCACAGAGTAGGTAGATAATAAATGCTTATTGATTGATTGATAGTTACTGCTGAGTGACTTTTGTCTCATAATTAAATAATGTTTTCCAGAAAGGTTGAAATAAATCATAAGTACACCAACAGTATATTAGTGTGCCTGTTTTCCTATAGTACCACCACATACCCGCCTATTCTTTACCATTGATCCTGCTCTTCTTGGCATATAACACTTCATTTCCCAACTATGTGCCTTTTCATTGACTTTCCACCATGCCTAGAATGCTGTCTCCTTACCTCTAACTCTTTTAAACAGTTTCTTAGTAAATACCTTGTAGATCTTGCCCCCTCCCCCTTTTTCAGTTGTACCTCACTCAGAGTATCAAGTCCTATAAGAGATAAAGGATAGAAATATTGGACCATAGTGCACATTTTCCTGTGTTCCTGATTGTTTGGTTCATCACTATCATCTGTCCAACCAATCATCATTATATTCCCATTTTCCATGAGATCTACCTACTAAAGTCATATTCTCCCACCCTTCTGGAAGTCAGTAGTCTCTATAAACTATAATTCCCCTTCTCCTGAGGCAGGATGCTGCCCATGGAGACACACCATTCTCTCAGAAGAAGTGGTTTCTCTAAACACCAAATGCCTGAAGAATATACCTATAAGATCCTCATCTATGATTACAGAATAACTCTCTCTCTCTCTCTCTCTCTCTCACCATGGGAGTGTCCTTTAAGTAGGACCCTCTCCCAATACTGAATCAATATTTCTTCCTTTCTTTCCCTTTGTTTCAAATTCCTCCCTTTGCCACCTTGACCATTCTTTGTAGCCCTTCTTCTTCTTGAAAGACAATAGCATTTTTCTTCATTACTTACTATTTCTGTTTGTTTGTTTTTTTTGCAGGGCAATGAGGGTTAAGTGACTTGCTCAGGGTCACACAGCTAGTAAGTGTCAAGTGTCTGAGGCTGGATTTGAACTCAGGTTCTCCTGAATCCAGGGCCAGAGCTCTATCTACTGCCCCACCAGCTGCCCCACTTACCATTTCTTAATTACTTACCATTGCCAGATTAGAGAACATTTCCCTTTTCTTGCTTTTTTCTTCCTCCTCTCTCACCTTATATGCAGCCTCCCATTCTGCAGTATAGTCCCATAAGAAATAATGATTCACCTGAAGCGGTATGTTGTGAGGTTTAGTTCCTGGAGTTTCAGGTCTTTCCCTCCACCATCTTTTCTATTGAAGTTTCATTTTCACCCTTGTCACTTTATGTACTTTTAGAAAGAAATTTCTGAAAGAACCCTTTGTGGCTATTTTACTGGTATTATGTTGAAGGAGAGCCTCTAAAACAGGGCTTTCCTGTACTGAACCAAATGCTTTTTTTTACAAATCTTCAACAAATAACAGGTACTGACGTGTCTTGCATTTTCTACATCCTTCAGTCAATTGTGTTATGGTAAAGATGGAGTTTGTGTGGGATAGTACTTGGGAAAGCCTATTTATTCCTTACTAACTAATATTCTCATCAAGAGTGCCCTGGATTTGTTTATGGAGAATAATCCCATAAAAATGTATACATAGGTAGGAAATAAGGTTGGTAATTGATAGCATTCTCTTGATTGATTTTTGTTTTGTTTTTGTTTTAATAAAATAGACATTTTTTTTCTCATACCTCTGGTAACTTCCCTTCATTCAGATACTTTGGCAACAAATCTCTCAATGCTCTCATGGTCTTGTCTCTTCCAGTATGTAGATCCTCTAGGTACACTTGGTTTTGCTGCTTTTTCCATATCTGTCCTCTTGTAAGCTATTCCTACCATCTTGATGAGCTCACTGGGGCTGTGATAGTACAGACCAAGTATGGCAACACCATTGTCCTACGTGGACCAAAAAGAAAGTTTGTTATAAAAACACATTTTTGCGTATCTTTCTTACCTTCTTATGTTTGTTGTTTTTCCAGTCTCGTCCTTTGAAATGATTATTCTTAGCTCGGTCTTTCACCAAAGCTTTCCTTAAACTTTTTCTTTTTATCTTCTATTGCTTCTCTTTCTTTTACGAGATGATACTACTTATGTTATTTTGTCATCTTTCTCTATAAGATTTTACAAATGAGTTTACATTCTAAACCTATGTTGTCCTTGGCTTCCATAGGTCTCTGCTCAGCCAGTAGGTTATGTGTTTACTGACTTGGGTGCTTTTTAGGTTTTCTTGATCTTTTTGTTATGTCAGTTGGTTAAACTTCTATATGAAATTATTGTAATTGATGACAATATCCTTTCATTTGTCCATTTTTGGGGGGATGAGGCATCAATAACTTGTTTAAATATGTCAGATTGGAATTGGTTTAATTGTATGCCTTATATTTTTTCTCATTGCTTTTTCTTTTTCTAATTTTGTACTTTATCAATATTTCCTCTAACAAGTTGGTGTTCTGATAGTACATAGACAATTAATACAGGAATGATTCCCATGTCAGTAGTAATTTATTTATTGTCTTGTAAATTATTATAATTTTTTTCTTTTCTTTCTTTTTTTTTTTGCTTGATGTTATGTGGTGCTTACCACATGTAGTGATTGTTGATTTTTCTCTTTAAGAAGAGAATGTACTTCTTGCCATCCAGTGTACTTCTTGCCATCTATGACAATTCCACCTTTCAATCAAAATCATTTATGCATTGAAATATATGTTTATTTAATTTGGAGGCTCTAATTTTTAGATAGCTAGGTTATGGATAGTATGCTGGACTTAGAGTCAGGAAGTTGTTGTTCAGTCCTTTTTCAATAATGTCTCACTCTTCATGACCCCATTTGGGATTTTCCTGGCAAGGATACTGGTGTGGTTTGCTATTTCATTCTCTAGCTCATTTTATAGATGAGGAAATTGAGGCAAACAGGGTTAAGTGACTTGCCCACTGTCGCACAGCTAGTAAGTGGCTGAGGCTGGATTTGAACTCAGGAAAATGAGTCTCCCTGACTCTGTTCTAGCACTCTATCCAGTGTGCCATCTAGCTGCCAAGAAACAAAGCCAGCATCAGACAATTATTAACTATAAGACCGTGGGCAAGTCTATTAACTTATGTCTGCCTTAGTTTCCTCATTTGTAAAATGGGGATAATAACAGTACCTATTTCTGGGTTTTTGTGAGCATAAAATGGAATATTATTTGTAAAGCACTTTGCAAACCTTAAAACACTATTTAAGTGCTACAGATTACGATGACTGTTAATTTCTTCATAGAAATTCTCTGCTTCTTTATATTCTACTATAGATTTTTGAATATCCAAGTTTCAATATTTCCTGGTGGTCTTTTCACAAATATCCATCATGAGCATTTTAATGTCAGGTGACTAAATGTCCCAAGAAATGTTTTTTGTTGCTTTTGGACATATGATCAAAATAAACTTGGCCATTTTCTTAAATTGCCTGTCCAAAAAGATGTCCTCCCATTTAGTGGCCATTTCCTTTGGCCTTCTGATTGTGTTTGTACCAAGAATGTCAAGATGAGTGATTGATTTCCCCTGTTATTATATCTTCTAACTGGTCAGTGTACAAGATCTCATTGCTCAAGTACCAACAATTAAGTTCATGTTTATGAATGGTCTAAAAATTATGTGATTCCCATCATCATTCTCTGCCCCTTTACTTGTAATTTTGCCACCATCACTGATGAAGTAGAAGGGCACTGCATAGGACTGAATAATTCCATGTTTTCTTTTGATCCATGATTATCTACAGCCAAAGGGTTCCTCATCATATGGCCAATCTACTATGGATGAGACACTTTGGATTTAACCAAACTCATCCTCAGAAAGTAGGCTCTGTTTGTTCCTAGAACTGTCCTTGAAGCTTTCCATCATGGTAAGACCTGCATGGGAAGGCATGTATTCTGTTGAAATTGATCTTGAGAGAGCACACTTAACCTCCACACTAGGGTAAGGCATCAGAATAGAATTCTGTTGGGGGAAGCTAGGTGGCACAGTGGATAAAGAACCGGCCCAGGATTCAGGAGGACCTGAGTTCAAATCCGGCCTCAGACACTTGACAATTGCTAGCTGTGTGACCCTAGGCAAGTCACTTAACCCTCACTGCCCCACACACACACAAAAAAAGAATAGAATTCTATGAACAGGCAATCCAGTGGATAGAGTGCTGGACCTGTATTCAGGAAGATCTGAATTCAAATCCAGCCTCAGATATTTAATAGTTGTATAACTCTGGCCAAGTCACTTAACCTTGTTTGCCTCAGTTTCCTCATCTGTCAAATGAGCTGGAGAAGGGAGTACAAACCACTCCCAGTATCTTTCCAAGAAAATCCCAAATGGGGTCACAAAGAGTCAGACACTATTGAACAACAACAACAACAACAAAAAGTTTTTAGATAAATATTTGCTGAATTTAATTGGAGTGTCAGGGGAAGAAAATAATGCTTTTTTGCTTCCAGTTTCTTTGAGTTTTTTTTTTTAAGGAATTCATTTCATCTTTGTGATGAACAAAACGTCCAAGGACATTTTATTCAACAAGAAAGTGAATTAAATTCACTGTTACTTAAAGAACATCTGGATTATTAATTTACCAGTAATTCTAGATAACTCCATATAACCCTTAGTTGAAATTCCTGATTCATCTGTCATTTTATCTTAAGAAGAAATAGGCTAGAGTCAGGCTATGGCAATGAACCATCTTTATCCAAGGAGACTAATTAATCACTTTTCTGGTACATGGAAGCCTCGGGGCTTAAACTGCTTTGCAATTGAATAGTTGTTCCTTTATTTAATTGAAGTTACAAGTAGGGTGCCTATGGTAAATCAGGAAGAGGCAATCCAGCTGGACAGGAAAGAAGTCTTCTCTCAACATGCATTGGAGGAAAATTTCCCTTATCGGGTTTTTTTTGTTTTTTGTTTTTTTAAGTGAGGCAGTTGGGGTTAAGTGACTTGCCCAGGGTCACACAGCTAGTAAGTGTTAAGTGTCTGAGGCCGGATTTGAACTCAGGTACTCCTGACTCCAGGGCCGGTGCTCTATCCACTGCGCCACCTAGCTGCCCCTTTATCGGTTTTTCTTGATGGAAATAGTCACTATTCTGTCTCAAGTTGTATCCATTACTCATTGTAGAAAGAAAAGAGATATAGTAGAAGAGAGCATACTTATTATGAACTGGTCAGAACAGCAGTGTGGTACAAAGGAAAGAAGGCTGGATTGGGAGTAAAAGACTTGTGTTCAAATTCTGGTTTTGCCACTTGCTAATTGGGTGATGGATGAGGTACTTCACTTTTGGGCCTGTTTTCCTATCTGTCAAATGAGGCAGTTTTAGACTAGATGACTTCAAAGGACCTTCTCAGCTCTAGACCTTTGTTCCAATAACATTTATACAAACTTTAAAAAAAAAAGACCTTTCTTGTTCCTTTCTGAGGCAAGTTCTACAATAGCAAAAAGGACTCAAATTTATATGGTGTGTTACAGCTGCAAAATGCTTTCTGTAAATTATTTGATTTGATTGCAGCTTCTGTAAACAGCATTATCCTCATTTCACAGATGTGAAGACAGATTCCCTCCTCTTGTAGTTGATACCATCTCAGAATTGCTAACAGTGGTTATTAACAGCAGGAAGTTATCTTCCTCAGGGGGAAAAATTAACTTAACTGTTATCAACTGCCTTGTGCTTTTTGAAACTAATAATCATAGCTTCCATTTAACCAGTGCTTTATGGCTACAAAGCATTTTCCTGACATTATCTCATGTGAACCTCACAACAGTCCTGGGAGGTAGGTAGTACAAGACTTAGCAACCCCATTGTATAAAGAAGAAAAATCAGGTTATTTGCCCATATTCACATGGCTACTAAGAGGCAGACAGGATTCAAACCTGCATCTTCTGACTTCATTATGAGAGCTTTTTTTATTATCTCTTGTCACACCTTTCAGCATTAGAAAAAGAAAACTCTTTCCTCTAGCATGACTACATATTTTAACAATCCTAATGTTACTATTAAGGATTGAAAAAATAAATACGTATATTCAGTTCAATTCCCTAATCATTTGTTCTAGTTATTTTCTTATTTCTAGTTGTGGCGGATTCTCTGTGACCCCATTTGAAATTTTCTTGGCAAAGATACTTGGAGTGGTTTGCCATTTCTTTCTCCAGCTCATTTTACAGATAAGGAAACTGAGGTAGATAGGGTTAAGTGACTCTCCCAGGGTCACACAGCTAGTAAGTGTCTGAGGCTGGATTTGAGCTCAGGTCCTCCTGCTTTCAGGCCCAGCAGTCTATCCGCTGTTCCACTTAAGCAATTACTATGAAGTGCATGCTTGGGATACAAAAGAAAAAAAAATCAAAACAAGCAGAGAAAACAAAACTCCTCAAGGAGTTTACCTTTCACTTTGGAGGAAACAATGTGTACACAGTTAATATGAAATAGAGAGAGAGTAATTTTTCAGGGATATTTTTTTACTAACAGCTATAAGGAATACTTACTTGTCTGACATGGGAGATGAGGGCAGGATTAGGCAAAGCTTTGTGTAGGAGAAGGCCCTTGATCTGAACCTTGAAGAAAACTTGGAATTCTTTTTTTGTTTGTTTTGTTTTGTTTTGTTTTGTTTTGTTTTGTTTTGTTTTGTTTTGTTTTGTGAGGCAATTGGGGTTAAGTGACTTGCCCAGGGTCACACAGCTAGTAAGTGTCAAGTGTCTGAGGCTGGATTTGAACTCAGGTACTCCTGAATCCAGGGCCAGTGCTCTATCTACTGTGCCACCTAGCTGCCCGAAACTTGGAATTCTAAGAGGTGGTGGCCAGGAGGGAGAGCATTCCAGGCTGGGGTCCAGTCTGTGCAAAGGCGGGATCTGGAGGTAGAATACTATGGATGGAGAAGAACTAGTAGACTAGTTGGATGGAAATTAATCTGGAAACATAGCTTGGAGTTTGACTATGAAGGGCTTTAAGGCCTAAAAAATTTAAACCTAGAAGTAATCATATGGTCTAGGTGGTACAGTGGTCAGAGTGCTGGGCTTGGAGTCAGGAGGACCTAGGTTCAAATTTGGCCTCAGGTACTTCTAGCTGTGTGAGTCTGGTCAGGTCACTTAACCTCTGTCTGCTTCAGCTTCCTCAAGTGTAAAATGGGAATCCAATCCAATCCAATCCAATCCAATCCAATCCACATTTATTAAGCACCTACTATGTTCCAGGCACTGTGCTAAGTCTTAGGGATATAATTAGTAAAAAAGATAGCCCCTGCCTTCAAAGAGCTTACTATGTAAAGGAGGTAGGGGTGGGGGAAAGGAAGAACACACAAAAGGAGTCAAGAAAGGGAGAGAAGAGACCAAGGGTGGAGTTGAAATTGAGCAGAGTAGGAGATGCAGTGTGGAGTGGGTCCAAAAGTCCAGTTTCTGACATCTAGGCATCAGAAGGAGTTTGATATAATACCTGGTTTAGTTCACTTGCTGAGACAGTTTACTGGCCCTCCAATAAGAGCAGAGAAGAGGCTGAGGAAGATGGTGTCAGTCAAGGCTTGAATTAGCAGCATGATGATGAGATTGGAGAAGATAATAATAGTAGCTACTAGGGTTCTTGTGAAGAGCAAATGAAGTATTTGTGAAGCACTTAGCATATTGGTTGGTACAGAGCATATATTTAATAAATGCTTGTTTCCTTCCTTCCTTCTTGCCTACCTTCTGCTTTCCTTCCTTCCTATACTTTAGGAATATAAATTTTGCAGTTGTGTGGCAAATTACCATTGCTTCTGTGAAGGATATGGCAATCTGCCTCCTGTACAATATAGGATCAGAGACTGAGAGCTGTGAGAGACCTCAGAGTCTATAGAATCGAATCTCTTCCCTTTTCAGATGAGGAAACAGAGTGAGAGAATGACTTGCCTAGGGACATATAGCTAGTGACAGAGTATTCACTCATACTCATCTGTCTAAGCCCCATCTTTCTTTTTTTTTTCTGGTGAGGCAATTGGGGTTAAGTGACTTGCCCAGAGTCACACAGCTAGTAAGTATCAAGTGTCTGAGGTCGAATTTGAACTCAGGTCATCCTGACTCCAGGGCCAGTGCTCTATCCACTGTGCCACCTAGCTGCCTCAGACCCATCTTTCTTATGTTTTCCTTTATCTATTGTACTCTCTGGGACCCTTGCTCTATTCTTACCAAACTGCCTTTAATATTAAACATGCACCATCCCGTTGGAAATAACTTTATATTTTTTATCTATTTAATTTTCTTTGTATCTGTTATTTCCCCCTTGAAAGGGAATGTCAGCTCCTTGAAGTCAGAGATTATTTGATTATTTTATTTCCTGTGTACCTCACAGTGCTGCTGCTAATGGTGTTCTTTTTCAAAGAGAACCAATGACACCACACGGTAATGTGTTGACTAGTTTGTGAACTGGATTTAAGTGAGTCAGAGTTTCATAAAGTCATCAACTTTACTGTCTTCCAGATTTTTCAAAGTCCAGTGGCAAGACAAAAGTCATGATGACCAGCGATGGTCTGGGATGCAGTAGATGACTTTAACTCTTTGATCTCTGTCCTAGCTCTAAGTACTGCAGAAGGCCTGCTTTCTCTATCTTCATGGCCACTGGAACAAATTTCTCTCATCCACCCATTCCACCAGGGGAAGTCTTCACACGCTCAGGGCAGACGTTACGCTAACTCACCGATGGGTTTGTGGCCTGCCAATTATTCTCAAACCTGGTCTAGCCTATCTGCTGAGACAGTTTACTGGTGCATGGCCACTGTACACGTTACAACTTCTTGGTGCCACAGGTGGACACCAAAGGTAGATGAAGAGCCTTGAAAAGGGCTCAGCAATCCCTCCCACCAGAGCTGTTAGTCCTCCTGAATATTCCATAAATACTTGTTGAATGAATTGAACTGTAGGATGAATCAGAGAGGACAGAGACTAGCAGGTCAGGGGAAAGGTGATAAGAGTATAAACTAGGCTTGGAGCCAAGTGAATGGATATAAGGGGACGGATGATTGTGAGATAGAACTTTGTAGCTGTTCAGATGTAGCAAACCTTTTCCCTGAAAGCACTCAATGGAATGTGTCATGTACCTATCAGAGAAGCATCTTCAAAAGGCACAGCCCGGCTTTTTGTGAAAACCATTAAATTAAATCTTAGCACCAGCCCCTTAAGTTAGCTCCCATTTATTCCGTATTTATCTTGTTTGTGATGATTGATAGATCCTATTTTCTCCATTGGGTTATTAGCTCCTTGAAGGTAAGTGCTGTTTTTGCTTTCTTTCTGTATCCACAATACTTAAGACAGTGTCTGATACACTGTAGGTTCTATATAAATTCTTGCTGGTTGATGAATAGATTGATTGAAATGTACTGCCTAAGGTATTTTTCTATGATTTCATAATACAGAGTACCATGAACTAAAAAGCCATCTTTTCAAAAGCAATTCTGCTTGCTGTGCTCTGAGTTTGAAGGAAGTTATTATTTTGCTTCTACAAATGTTATTGTTTCTACCAAAGGTAAACTGAGGGTTTCAGTTCTTCATCAATTCCCTGAGGTAGGTAAGTGGTTGAAATGATGAATTCTTGCAAGGATGAAAACAAATATCTATTAAGCACCTACTAGGTGCCAAGTATTATGCCACCTATTGTCCTCCATGGAGGTGAAGAACTCGACAAATAGGAATGTTCATTCATTATGAGTAAGGTGAATGAATTGCTTTCTTGGCAAGGAAAGCAACCTTTTTCAAGGTATGATGTAAGATTTGGGACCATTCTCTTTTTTGAGGGTTGAATTTATCTATATCTATGAGCTAGTCCCAGACCCTAAATCATGCTTTAGCTTTTTTGCCCATCAGAACCACCAACCAGGTAGTCTTGTCACCTGACTGCTCTTGCTCTTCCCCTGGGAGGTAGATATTATTATTCCCATTTTAAAGAAGCAAAAATGGAGGCAAACAGAAGTTAAGTGACTTGCTCAGGATCACACAGCTGGTAAAGTGTCTGAGGCTGGATTTGAACTCAGGTCTTCTTGACTCCAGTCCTGGTACTCTATCCACTGTGTCATAGCAACCTTATCCTACTTCTTTTCAGAGTCACAACTAGCATAGGATAAAGAGGGCTTTGCCTCAGGTTATCAAAATCTGGGATAAAATGACCATGGTGACCTTCCTTTTTGGAGAGACATGTTTCCTTTTTTTGGGAGGTGGTACTTCTTTATTGTAGCAATTACCACCACCATACCTTGTCTCACCATCTTTTGCTAGCTTTTGCCTCCATGCAAGATAAATGCCACTTCCAAAACATGATCATTAGGATGCCCCTTTCTTAGATACACCTTCCCCCCCAAATCCCTAACCTTTTGCTCTCCCAGTGCAATCACATCCACGGGATATCCAACAGTCCTCTGCACTGTTACTTGCTCCATATCCTTCTCTTGTTTCTTACCTCTACTCAGTTGTTTTTGCTTCACATCTGTAAATTCTTCATTATGGCTCTGCTTTATATTTCCTCCCCAAATACGGTAGAATATGCCCCAGTATGTATCCAACAAATTGTTGCTTAACTAATTAATTAAATCATACAGGACTCCATATCTCCAGGGTCCAGGAAACCTTGACCACAAATTAGAATTTAACAAAAAAAAAAGTTAGCTATCTGATAGGGATAGAAACTAGACTTGTGATTTCACTAATTTAGAGATCTCTCAGATGAGGAAATGTCTTCTACCAAAGCAGGTTGTCTCCATCTTATAATATATTAGATTTTAATTATATAATCATAATTAGGTCATAATAGTTTATAATCTAGTTGGAAAGAAAAGGAATATATGTATATATACACACACATATATATATATACACATGAAGCCAGCTGGCTTTAATTTGAATGAATTCAACAAACACATTAAGTGTCTACTGTCTACAAAACTGGGTATAGAAAGACAAAAATGAAACAGAGAATTGCTTTGGGAAGTTTGCGGTTAAATGACATTCATAGGGTCACACAACCAGTTTGTGATAGGGGAGAGGAAAAGTATCAAAGAAAAGATTGGAGTTTTTCTGGGAGCATATGGCACAGAGATGTTTTCTCTGTCAAGGTTACCTTTTCACTAGACAGGACCGAGAAAAACTGGCAAACTGACAGTGAATACCCAAGATAAGTAAGGATATGGTAAGAGACTGCCTACTTGCTCTTGATGAATTCAAATCACTTAGCTCAGATAAACTTCATTCACGGGTACTGAAAGAACTGGCTAATTTGATTGCTGAGCTACTATTCGTGGTATTTGAAAAGTGATAGAAAATGGGAGAGGGAACCACAAGACCATAATATCAAGAAAATAAAATGTTTTGATTTTCAAAAAAGAGAAGAGAACAAAACCTATAAAATAGAGATTGTTGAGCTTATTTTTAGTTCCTGGGAAAATTCCAGAATGGTTCATTAAAGAGATGGTTCTTTAACATCTAGAAAGGGAAACAGTAATTACTAAGAGTGAGCACAGTTTCATGAAGAACAAGTCATGCTTAAACTAACCTGATTTCTTTTTGACAGGATTAAGAAACTATTAGATGAGAAGAGTGCTGGACATATGTTTTGCCTTGATCTTAACAAGGCTTTTCATAAAATATTTGATGCTTTTTTTTTTTGAGAAAATGGAGAGGTGTGGATTAGCTGATAATACAATGAGATGGATGCCAAACTAATTGAATGGACAAACTCAAAGAGTAATTGATAATGGTTCGAAGTCAATTTAGCAGGAGGTCTCCAGACGAGTGCTTTGGGTAACAATGTATCTTTTGCCTTGTACCTTTTAATATTTTTATCAGTGACTTGGATAAAGATATAAATGTCACATTCACCAAGTTTGCAGATGACACTAAAGGGGATAGCTAGAATACTAGATAACAGAATTGGGATGTGAAAAGACTTTGATAGGCTCCCACACTTGGATGAATCTAATAAGATGAAATTCAATGGTGATAAATGTAAAGCCTTGCCTTTGAATTAAAAAAAAAATCCGTTTTCAAATACTTGAAAGTGTAGCTATGGTCAGATAGCAATTCGCCTGGAAAAATCTGGGGATTTCACTGTCCTTCAAGTTCAATATGTATCAACAGTGTGATGTGATGGCCCCAAAACCTAATCCAATTCTGAGCTGTATTAAGAGAGGCATAATTTCTAGAACTAAGGAGGTGATAAGCCATTTTTATACTCTAGTCTTGTCTATATTGTGTTCAGTTCTGGGCAGCATCGTTTAATGATACTGATAAGCTAGCAATCATTCAGTGGGGGGCAACCTGGATGACAAAGTACTTTGACTCTTTGCCATATGCAGATCATTAGCTGAAGGAAATGAGGGTGTTTAGCCTATAGAAGAGAAGCCTTGGGGCCAGGGAGAAGACATGACAATTGTATCAAAGTATTGGAAGGGTTGTCATGTGTTGGAGAGATTAGACTTGGTCTATTTGGCCCCAGAGGGAAGAAGTAAGAGTAACGGCTATCTGTTACACAGAGGAACATTTAGACTCAATGACAGAAAAACGAACTACTAATTTGAACTGTTGAAAAGTGGAAGGGGCTGGGGGCAGCTAGGTGGTGCAGTGGATAAAGCACTGGTCCAGGATTCAGGAGGACCAGAGTTCAAATCTGGCATCAGACACTTGATGCTTATTGGCTGTGTGACCCTGGGCAAGTCACTTAATTGCCCGCCCCCACCCCCCCACCCCCCAAAGTGGAAGGGGCTGCCCTGAGATAGGTCAGCAGGATTTTAAAAAGAAAATGGAAAATGGGGGGAAAAACCCAAAAAACAAAAGGAAAAAAAAAAGAAAATGGATGACAACTTTTCATGTATGTGGTAGTGAGGCTTTCTTTTAGATACAGATGGCTGATGAGGACCCTTCTACCTCTCAAAAATCAGTGAGATAACAATGACAATTCAACCCTGAGTGAGCATGAACACAGACAACTGAATAAATGAACAGAAAGGAGTACAAGAAGCGAAAGGATGGGAAAAATTATGGGAATGCCCCACCCTTTGTTTTTCATATTCTGCAAATGATCGGACCCTACTCTGAATGAACTAGAAGACTGCCTAATTCCACATCCCCAGCCCCCACCTTGGAGTTCAGTGGTAACAAATGGCCAGGCATTAGAATATTTCATGGATGGTCTCACTAGACTGGTGACTAAGCTAATTTTGAGCAGCTGGAAGGGCTTATCTCTCACACATGCATCATTTATGGTTCAAGCATTAAGGAGAAGAAAACCACCATGCAAAGAAACCTCCTGATGCCACAGAAAGAAAAAAAGTCTCAAGAAAGAAAATGGAAATTTTTTATTAAGCATATTTTTCTCCCAGTTTTTTTCTGTCTTCATGCCACTGTACGCGATTCATTGATTATGTTTATATTGCCCTTTTGAGTTGATTTTATGTAATGAAACATGTTTTAAATGTTAACCATTAAGATGTTTTTGTGTTTTGTCTGGCTCGATATCTTCTTCACATATACTACTTGCATGTTGTAGTGCTCAGATTAGTGGAGCATTCTGTAAGGTGCGCAGTGTACCACATGAAAAGATTGAAACGGGACCTGTGATTTTAGTGGTATAGGAATTAGGGGGGGAGGAAACTCCCTTTTCCAATGCATGTCAGAGTCTTCACTACGATTTATAGACTTAGAGAATGACCTAGAGTACCAAGAACTTAAGTAACTTGTTGAAGTTCTCAGAGAATGGTGTGCTGGCAAACTATCTTTTGGGGTGTGAGGGTGTATGTGGGATACATTGTTAAGTTTAATGTGCATTATTAACATTTTCTCCATCATTTCCTTAAGTCTAGATAATCACAAAATAATAAAACCAACTCTGATTTATAGTATTCACTGATATCCAAGGTACAAATGCTCACAATGAAAATTTAATGATCAGCTCTCAGTATGAGAGCAGAAGGCAATATAAGCACTTATTAAGTGCCTCTTGTGTGCCAGGCACTGCACTAAGTAAGCACTTTACAAATAACTTTTTTGATCTTCATAATAATGAAATGAAGTGGACGTTATTGTTACCCCTGTTTTACAATTGAGGAAACAGGAAGACAGAGGTTAAGTGACTTGTCTAGGACCACATTGCTAGTAAGTGTCTGAGGAAGGAGTCAAAATCCTTTGTACTACCTAGCTGCTCTTGGCTGCAGCACACTTCTGGACACAACTAGTATATGCCACTTCAAAGAACAGCTCATCACAAATAAATAAACAAATAAATAAGCAAATGAACAATTAAATAGGTAAATAAATAAATGATTAAATAAATAAATAAAAACTGAAATTGTTGGGCACCAGAATTGTGTTCCATTGAGCATTTGATATAGCCAAACTCAGCATAGTGGATAATTAAGTGGACTAGTCGTATCATAAATAGGACACTGGACTTGGAGTCAGGAAGACCTGAGTTCAGATTCTGTCTTTAGACTCTTACTAGCTGTGTGACCCTGGGAAAGTCATTTAACTTCACTTCAATTTCCTAACTTGATGGTCTCTATGATCCCTTCCAGCTCTAACTCTATGATTCAATGATGTTATAAAAGTATCAGAGTTATTAAAGAGCACAGAACTCAGAGTCCTTGAATATCAGTTCTAACACTTATGGGCTAGGTGACTATGAAAATCATTTTACTCCTTAGAGCATCAGTTTCTTCATATGTAAAATGAGGGCAGTAATGAATATTTCTTCTACTTTCCTCATAGGATTGTTGTGAGGAAAGCACTTTGGAAATCTTAAAGAACTTTATAGGAATTAGGGGGCAAGAAAACTCCCTTTACCAATGCGGGTCAGCATCTTTGCTGCAATTTATAGACGTAGAGAATGAGTTATTGTTATCCAATGGTGTTAGGTGATTTTTCCTTAAAGAGAAGTTTTTCAGAGAAGCATGTATTCAAAGGGCTGAAGAAACTTGGAGAGATCTCTATTCTGCCTTCTTTTTTTTCACTCCATGATCAACATTAGTCCATTCAAACAAAACAAAACAAAAACCATGTGCTGCTCTATTTTTCAAAATCATCAGAGAAAGTAGAACCTGGTCTTACACTCTCATTTTTGTTAGTCTAGCTGTATTATAATGATTTGTGTACATATCTTTTCACCTACTAGACTGTAAGTGCCTTGAGGGCAGGAGACATTTCTCATTTTTCTTGTTGCCCTCTAGCTCCCAGCATAGTGCATTGCACCAAGAAAGCAGTCTGTGGAAAGAGCATTTTTTTTTTTAAAGAAGTCTTTAGGGCAGCTAGGTGGCACAGTAGATAGAGCACCGGCCCTGGAGTCAGGAGGACCTGAGTTAAAATCCGGCCTCAGACACTTAACACTTACTAGCTGTGTGACCTTGGGCAAATCACTTAACCTCAATTGCCCCCCCCCCACCCCACACACAAAAGAAGTCTTTAAAGAATGGGCCGAGCAGTGGCTAATCATTTCCATAGGCTTATGCCTTATTCTTCATTTGCATCTTGTGATCATGGGAGTACAGAAAAGCTAGATAGCTTGTATGAGGATAGAACATTGGTCTCTCTCCTTGGCAACATATTTTAGCCAGCTGAGCTAGTCAGTCATCATATATCAGTTGAAGGGTGATGTCACTTTAGTTTTTAATCCCATAGAAAATTAACAAGTCCTTTGTAAAAAAAAAACCAACAGAATAGAGTCATAGACCTTTCTCCTCTCCATCTGTAGAACATCTGAATGTAATGGAGAAACATTTGGGTGGAAAGTTTTGAATATAGATCAAATAGGACATGGCTCACCAGTTGTCTTCCTCCAAGCAATTTTGCCAAGGCCTTTGATTTTGATTCTAAAGACTGAACTATGGTATGGGAACATGCATCCAACATAATGGAAGAGATGGTGTTGATATTTAAGAGAGTCTGGCTGGATCATACATTTTGTTTTTTATTATTAAAATAGATAGTGGGGGCAGCTAGGTGGTACGGTGGATAAAGCACCAGCCCTGGATTCAGGAGGGCCTGAGTTCAAATCTGGCCTCAGACACTTGACACTTACTAGCTGTGTGACCCTGGGCAAGTCACTTAATCCTCATTGCCCCGCAAAAAAACCCCAAAACAACAAAAAAACCCCACAAAACTCCCCAAGAACAAAACAAGAAATCAAAACAAAAAACAAAAAATGGATAGTGTCTTTATTCATTACCACAGAATCAAAAGGGATATCATAGGATCATAATCTAGAGCTTGGAAGGATCTCAGAGGCCAATTAATCCAACCTCTTCCTTTTGCACATCAGGAAACTGAGACCCATGGAAGTTAGGTGACTTACCCAAGATGATACATATATTAAACATCAGGAAGTAGGATTTGAACCTTTGCTGTCTAACTAGAGAATCAAGGCTCTTTCCACTGTACCAAAAATCAAAATGTATTAAAACAGACATTGGCTACATTCTTCTGGCTCCTTCCAGACCCAGGGAGTCCTTAACCTATTGATAGATATACCTCCAACTCAGGACTTCTCAGATTCTGTTAAGGTGTTTTCCATTGGGAAGTAACAAGCATCCTCAATCTGCTTTTGCATTTACTGCCTTGCTAAGGGTCCATTCCATAGGTGATTCTTCTCAAAGCAGGTGTATTTTTTGACATTGAATTTGGGAGGGGGTGTAATCCCTCAAGAAGAAAAGTGTTTCTTGATGCTGGACCTAACTTTTCACAATATAGTGCATTCTGTTGTCACCTTTGCTATCATTTCCCATTACTTAATTGTAAAGGAGAATCTTATTTTTGCTGGTGCCAAGAAGCTGTAACACTGAGGAAGACACCTGCCATGATGAAACTTAATGGGAGGTGGTTGGAGAAGCAAAAACCATTTCCATCATCATTCCCCTGAATGATAGACACTGAAAAAGGGAGAGTCTGGCCAGCAGCTTTTTGGGCTCCTTTTCACTTTCCTTAGAAAGTAAACAGGTGGCTTAAAAATGCTGGTGTGCAGCCACAGACTACCATCTGTACCCAGATGAAAGCAGGCCGACTTAATGAGAAATTCTAGCCAGCAGCCACATTTTCCCAGGCACATTCAAAGAGGAGACAGATCAAAATGAAAGACCCAGATAGACACCAACAGCAGAATCCCATTCCCTTTGACTCGGTGTAACTCAATTCCCCCATCAATGTAATCAAGGGACATTGATTGAGACAGCTTGAGAAGCTCTAGCTTTTGGAGGGCTTCTATTACCAATGCATATTGATTGCTAGTATTCACCAGTGGCTTGCAGCAGCTTCTCTCATTTTATTTTAATATAATCCTGGGTCACTTGCCATGGAAGCATAAATAACATAAGTACCAATGAGTGATGGAAAAGGCTCTAAAGATGAGAGAGAACTAAGTGAGCTTATTGTAGCTATTTGGATTCTGTGCAAGTAAAGAATTTTAAGAGTTTAGTTGTATCCTTGGGGTTATTCATTCATTTGTTCATTCATTTCTTTGTGGAAGAAAGGAAAGAAGGAAGGAATGAGTGAAAGAAAGAAGAAAGAAAGAGAAGAAGGAAGGAAGAATGAGGGGAGGAACTGGTGTTTATTGAGTCCACTACATGCTAGGCAGTGTACTAAATTCTTTACAAATATCTCATTTGATCCACAAATGCTTATTGAGCATCCAGCATGTGTGAACACTATATTAACCTTCAGTCAAAATCCATCAATACTAATATTGGTACTGAACCACATAAAGTCATTTGATTACTCTTCCATTCAAGTTTCAAGTTTCTAAGATTGTGACTGAGGAACTAGGGCCCTAACTCACATAAGGAATATTAAAAAGTGACCATGTCGTTCTCCCCCTACCCCCATTACCCCCATTACTGTTGTCTTGATGATCTGAGTTGTCATAAGAAAAGTGCTCTCTCTCCACTTTAAAACACTTCATAAATATGCGCTTCAGGAGCAATTTTCACTTTAAGTTATTGTTCATTGAAATTCAAAAATATGTTAAGTAACTATTATGTTCCAAGTGTTGTGCTAGGATGGGGGTATAGAGATGAAAAAGCAGCCCATTTTCCAATCCCTGCCCCTGAGCTATGTGTACACATATATGCACATGATACAAAGTAGAAATCCAGACAAAATGCTCTAAGAAAAGTGAGTGGAGGGGCAGCTAGATGGTGCAGTGGATAAAGCACCGGCCCTGGATTCAGGAGTACCTGAGTTCAAATCCGGCCTCAGACATTTAATACTAGCTGTGTGACCCTAGGCAAGTCACTTAACCCCAATTGCCTCACCAAAAAAAAAAAAAGAGAGAAAAGTGAGTGGGTAATGGAGCTACATTGGGGTACAAAACAAGGGAGGTGTCCAGAGAAGGTTGATGGAAGCAAAGGCACCTGAGTTTTGTCTTGAAAGAAGAAAGAGAACGAATTGTTCAATATAATGATTTGGCTCTGGTAAAAGAATTTGAAGCATCAAGGACTCATTTGGAGAAGTATTTGGAGCCCCAGTACTCCTTAAAACACAGTCATGTATAAGGCTGCCCTCATTCCCCTTCCTATATCTGAAATAGCATTGACATTTATATTTTATTTTTAGAATTTCATTTTCCAAATTACATGTAAAATACAAACTTTGACATCAAATTTTTAAAAAAACTTTGTGTTCCAAAATCTCTTCCTCCCTCCCTCCCCCCACCAAGAACTCGAGCAATTCAACCTAAGCAAGCAATAAATGAGCAGTCATGCAAAACATTTCCACATTAGCCAGGTTGTGAAAGAAAATAGACAAAACCAAAACTTCAGATAAAGGAACTAACAAAAAATTATGTTTCAATCTGTTAGCATTGACATTTATACTCTATTTAGCCAAGTTCACTTAGGTAGTATGGAGGGAGAAAGAAGACATATAGGAACTTGTGGTGACTAAAATTATGTTACTCCCATTTTTCTAGTACCTCAAATTCCCTAAAAGGCTCCTAGGATCATAAATAGAGAACTGGAAAGGGATCTTTGAGGCCATTGAGTTAATTCCCCTCATTTTATCGTTAAGAAAACCGAGGATGAAAAATTAAGAGATCTGAGTTCAGTCCAACCTATGGATAGCATCTTTGCTTTCTAGGCACTCTCACATATATAGCTACATCTCTCTTTTATCTGTGATTTCTGCCTTACCAATATTTCTATATATTTATCTTGAGATGTTTTCTTTTGAACTCAAAATTGGCCAGTACAAATTTGTAAAAGGAACTTAAAATTTCCCAGTATCAGATTAGGACATTTAATTGTCAAGAATACCAATGGGATAGACAGCTGGCCTCATAGCCAGGAAGACCTGTACTCAAATTTTCCCTCTGACATATATTGGCTATGTGACATTGGATAAGTCATTTAACTTCTGTGTCTCAGTTTTCTCATCTATAGAATGTTGATAATAATAGTACCTACCTCACAGGGTTGTTGTCAGAACCAAATGGAATGATAGTTACATTGTATTATATATATGAAATGTATAATGCCTGACAGCCATTAGATCAATCAATCAGTCAATAAGCATTTATAAAGTGTCTACTATGTTCTAAGCCTTGTTCTAAGTACTTAGTATAAAAAACAAATATGCATCATTTTCTGCCCTTAAGAAGCTTATATTTTGTACAAAGGAGGGAAGTTATTATCATTTTATAGTTAAAGAATTTGAGACCAACTAGATGACTGCATGAGCATCTAGGTGGTGCAGTAGAGTGCTGGCCCTGAAGTCAGGAAGATTCATCTTTCTGAGTTCAAATCCAGCCTCAAACACAGAGTAGCTGGTTAACCCTGAGCAAATCACTTCACCCTGTTTGCCTCAGTTTCCTCATCTGTAAAATGAACTAGAGGGGCAGCTAGGTGGAGCAGTGGATAGAGCACTGGCTATGGATTCAGGAGGACCTGAGTTCAAATCCGGCCTCAGACCCTTGACACTTACTGGCTGTGTGACCCTGGGCAAGTCACTTAACCCCAATTGCCTCACCCCCCAAAAAAAAATGAACTAGAGAAGGAAATGGCAAACCACTCCAGTATCTTTGCCAAGAAAACCTCAAATGGAGTCACAAAGAATTAGATGGGACTGAAACGACTCAATGATAGCAAAAAAGATGATTGCAAAAGAAGAAAATTAGTCTCTTAGCAGTCCTGGGAAGGGTAAGGGATTTGATTTGAAGAAACGAGTAATTAGTGAAACCAGATTGCCTGGCTTCTAGTTCAATGGATTTTTTTTTGTGTGTGTGCTGGTGGTAGGTACCTAAAAACTAAAAGAAACCAGACTGACTACACATGGCTTAATTTGAATGTGGTTGTAGAATATGAATCAGTGCCAATTTAAGACTGAGCACAGGCTAAATTTTAGTTTGAAGACTACAATATTTATGAGCTTTCTACATTTTTCATTTTTAATTCTTTTGGAAACAAATTTCTCTTACATAAGGCTCATCCCATAAATGATTTACTATCAGAAAAAATAATAACACATCGAAAGATCTGAGTTTCTGTGTTTCCTGAAATTTAGAGCACTCAGTACTCTTGTGCTCTCATGCATGTCCATGTACGAGCTTGTGGCTGAGAAAGAAAATGCAGTGATACATTACAAAGGATTAAGGAAGAATAAATACAGTGGTCTATAAACAAATTGCTCTACCACACCAGTGACCAAAGCTGAGTGTCTATCTAGTATATCTAAAGAAATATGGTAGTTATCCAGTCAATAAACATTTATCAAGAGCCTACTATGTGACAGGCACTGTGCCAAGTACTGGGAATAAAAATAAAGGCAGGAGACAGTCCTTGCCCTCAGAGAGCTTGCAATTTGATGGGGGAAGACAACTTATATAAAGAAGGTGGGGTTTGGTACCTAATATGGTAGCATGATGGAGATGGCTGGCCTTGTCTTCCTCCTTAAATGGAGGATCTGGGAAGAGCTCTCAGTTGTCCATCATTCATCCTCTCCAATCAGAGTGAAGAAGGGGTTCCAGGGTGAGGGCTGAGAAAGTGTGAGTTTCAGGATGCTGCCAGAAAAACATAGGTACTGTTCTTGACTTTAAGAAGGTTAAAATCTATTAGAGGCTGTTAAAACAGGTCAACATACAAATATGATATGCTTTAATAGAACTATGACCTCTCTCCACCTCCACCTTGATGTAGGTACTTCTTTTATGAAACAGAGAGGTTATTTTCAGATGGGGAGAACATGGAAGGCTTCAAGGAAGTTGCATTTCAGCTAATTCATAAGGGATATGTATAATTTCAGTACATTGAAATGGGATGGAAATGCAATCCAGGTGGGGGGCACAGTGAGAATAAAGGTTGTTGTTCAATCATTTCAGTTGTGTTTTACTCTTAACCTACCTGTAAAATGAGCTGGAGAAGGAAATGGAAAGCCACTCTAGTATCTTGGCCAAGAAAACCCCCAAATGGGGTCATAAAGAGTCAGACACAACTGAAACAATAGAACACCAGCACCACCACCACCAACAACAAAGGCAGAGGAGAAGGTTGTATAATGGGACAATTATTAAAAGAGATAATTTGTGATCAGTTAGAGAAGGAACAAATAATTACTACAAGCCAGTGACAATTAGTATAGGATCATAGATTCTGAGCTGTAGGAAAGCCAGATAGTACAACCACCTCATTTTACAGGTGAAGAAAAATGAAGCCTAGAGAGGAAAGATAACTAGTCTGTTGTCACATGAGAGGGAGGGAATTTGAGCTTGGGAGGTTCTAGACAGAGGACTACAAAGTAATTGTTATTCCCACTGTACCATGCTTCCTCTCTTTAAATACATTGTAGTTTCTTGACTTCCTCTAGCTCTATTCAGTAGTGAGTTAGGTATAGACCAAGCAGACACTGGGAATCAATCGGGGTTCAGGTTTGTCAAGTTTGAGTGGTTATAGGACAGGGAACAAGGCACTTAAAGGTAGAGGATGGTGTAGAGTTGAACTGTTCATCTAAAGGCTAGAGACTGGGAAGGAGGAAGATAGAAGCCAAAGCAGAGTTGATGGTCTGGGAAAGCACTGAAGGTTGGAGAGATTAAAGATCATAGTGAAGAGGAAGAGTTTTAGGATGATTATGACAAAGGGAAAGAGAGAATGACAGTATCTGATGATCCAGTAATGGAATTTTGGAGTTCTTGATCATGAAAGTGAAACTCTTGTGAGTGAAAAATCAAGGGTAGTTCCATCCCTGGAGGAGACTACGGGGAAAGGAGAAATAAATACATCAAGGGAATTGAATAGAATGAGGAAACTAGGAGTGAAGGGTATCTGAGGGAATGTCAGTCTATATGTTGAGGTCTATGATAATAGTAGGGATTGGGAGGAGAAGAGTCTTCTTTTTTTTCTTTTGGGGCAATGAGGGGTTAAGTGACTTGCCCAGGGTCACAAGCTAGTTAAGTGTCAAGTGTCAAGGCCAGATTTGTACCTGGGTCCTCCTGAATCCAGGGCCAGTGCTTTATCCATTGTGCCATCTGGCTGCCCCCAAGAAGATAGATTCTTAGCCAGTTTCTGAACTCCTTAAGAAATGAGGGAGGATGATACAGTCTTTGCTCGAAGGACTCTAATGACAGGGAACCCACTACCCCATGAGACAAACTTTTCAATTTCTTAGTAGGTCTAATTTTTGGGAAATTTCTCTTGATACCAGACCTAAACTTGTCCCTTTACAATTTCTAAACATTGCTACTAGTTCTGCCCTTCGGGGTCAAGTAGAATGCTATAAGGGAAGTTAGGTGGTGAAGTGGATAGGGTACCAGGCCTGGAGTCTGGAAAACCTGAGTTCAAATCTGGCCTGAGACACTTATTAGCTGTATGATCCTGAGCAAGTCATTAACCCTGTTTGCCTCAGTTTCCCCATCTGTTGTTGTTCATCCTTCATTTTCTTTTTTTGTTTTGTTTTGTTTTGTTTTTGTTAGTGAGGCAATTGGGGTTAAGTGACTTGCCCAGGGTCACACAGCTAGTAAGTGTTAAGTGTCTGAGGCCGGATTTTGAACTCAGGTACTCCTGACTCCAGGGCTGGTGCTCTATCCACTGCACCACCTAGCTGCCCCCATCCTTCATTTTCAAAGAGGACCAATGACACCCCAAAGGTGATGGTTTGACTTGTGGATAAATTGGATTTAAGTGAGGGAGAGTTGCACAAAGTCTTCAGGCTCACTCTCTCTTTTTGAGTCATCAAAGTCCAGTGGCAAGACACGTCAGGACAACTGGCAGTGGCCTGGGGTGCAGTGGATAACCATGGCATCATCAATGTCTGACCAAACTCTAAGCATCCCACAGTACCTGCTGCAGCTGCCTTCATGGACATTGGAACAAATTGTTCTCACCCACCCATTCCACCAGGGGAAGTCTTCACATGCTTCCACCAACAGGTGTGAGGCCTGCAGTTTACCCTCAACCTGGTCTAGCCCATCTTCTGAGGTGATTTCCTGGGGTTTGGCCACTGCATATGCTACAGCTACCTGGAGCCACAGGTGAGAGTTGAATTCCAAGTGGACACCAAAGGTAGATGAGCAACCCTGAAAAGGGTTTGGCAAGCCCTCACACCAAAGGTGCTAATCCTCCTGAACACCTTATACATCTGCCTTTCTGTAAAATGAGCTGGAGATGTTAATGGCAAACCATTCCAATATCTTTCCCAAGAAAACCCCAAAATGGGTCATGAAGAGTCCAACATGACGGAAATGACTTCTTGACTTCAAATAAAGTATAAGAGATTTGTGCAAGTGGAAGTAGACTAATGTTAGGAAGGAAAGCTAGGTAGTAAAGAGCTTTAAATGCCAAATAGAACATTTTATATTTGATTCTGAAGGTAAGGGGGAGCCACTGGTAGTTATTGAATAGAGGGCTAAAAATCTTTATAAGGCCTTTTTTACCACCAGAGGGTAACTCTTCTGAATGGTTTCCATCTTACCTGTATTGTTCCTAAAATATGGTGCATATTCCTCTGTTTCAGGAGGAAAAAACGAAGAAGTGAATGAAGACAGTAGTTTTGAACTATTCAAAATCAGACTCATGGGGAAGGGCAGCTAGGTGGCGCAGTGGATAAAGCACCCGTCCTGGATTCAGGAGTACCTGAGTTCAAATCCAGACTCAGACACTTAACACTAGCTGTGTGACCCTGGGCAAGTGACTTAACTCCAATTGCCTCACTAAAAAAAAAAAAAAAAAGACTTATGGAAGAGGCAAATGGCCTAGGTTTTTCGTAAAGTGGGACCCAAACTTATTTGCTGAGATTGAATAAGGGTGATGAAGGGCTTTGGGGAATTAAAGAGAGTGGAAAAGTGTTGTAAGATCCAAAGGAGGGAAGAGTTAAGTGAAAGGAATGCTGTAGAGCAATTTTTCCTTCCTGGCTTTGCTTTTAATTTTATGAACTTTGACTCCTTCCCTCAGCTACCTTAGTCCCTGGGCCCTCCTCACCCTGGAATATTCATCCATTGCTCCCTGTGACCTAATCTCTCTGGACCATTCCTCTACCATGCTGGCCCCCTTCTCCCATTGGTGAGTTCTTCCTGGGGCCTCCATTTTTTTTTTAAATTTTTGGTGGGGCGATGAGGGTTAAGTGACTTGCCCAGGGTCACAAAGCTAGTGTCAAGTGTCTGAGGCTGGATTTGAACTCAGGTCCTCCTGAATCGGAGGCCAGTGCTTTATCCACTGAGCCACCTAGCTGCCCCCCTGGGGCCTCCATTTTGAGGAGAGTCCAGATTGGCCATATTTCATTCATCTCCCAGCTTTACTTCTGACTTTCTGGGCTTTGACATTATGCCTCAGCTGCCTTAATGCCTACAGCCTCCTTACAGTGACACATCCATTGTCAGCCCCGGAAACCTTCTCCCTCAGGAATATCCCTCCACCATGCAGACTCCCTGCTCAAATCGGTAGGCTCCTCCCAGGGTCTCTCCTTTGAGAAGAGGCTGAGGCTAACAATCCACTCCCCTCCCAGCTTTGCCTCTGACTTTCCAGATTTCACCAGCTTGCTCCAACCACGTATTTCACTTTCAACTGCTTTTAGTTCTCTTTTTTGTGTTATCCTCCTAGGTTAGAGTGTAAACTCCTTGAGTCCAATCTCTGTTCCTCATTGTATAGTCTTTGTCTGAACTCTTTGGCCTCTGAGTTAGTCCTAAGCTTCCTCTTCTGAAAATGAGCTGTTCTGGACAAGATTTCTAAAATCCTTTCCATGACGAATATTTTGTGATGTCAGTTCTATTGTGTTGCACATTGACATTCGGAGCTGTTCTAAATGAGGGAATTGTTTTGGGATAAGAAACAATGGAAATAGTGCTTGGTGCTTATCAGCTCTTCTTTTTCCCAAGGCTAAGACAAGGGCTGTCAAATATCACGTTTCTTGAATATCCAATGAAGGAAGAGGTGGTAGTCAAATGGCATAATTAGTCAACAAAAAAGCAGACCTGTCATTTTCCTGAGCCAGCATGACATTCCCCAAAATGCAGTGATTTTATTTGTATTTGTATTATTTTTTTTTGTGGGACAATGAAGGTTAAGAGACTTGCCCAGGGTCACACAGCTAGTAAGTGTTAAGTGTCTGAGGTCGGATTTGAACTCAGGTCCTCCTGAATCCAGGGCTGGTGTTTTATCAACTGTGCCACCTAGCTGCCCTCGATTGTATTTCATTTGGATGATATCATCTCTATCATATCATCCCCTTTATATCTCTAGGCTTTCCCTCACACTTGGAAAGCATATCCTCTTCATCTTTGCCTCATGGAATCCTTCCTTTCCTTCAAAACCAATCTCAAGCTCTGTCTTCTAAAGGAAACAATTCCTAATCTCCCTCTTCTTCCAACTGCTAATAATTTCCCTCCCAAATTGCCTTGTATTTAACTACTTTGTATTTATTCTCTTTTGTCTTCCCCATTAGAATGGATGTTTCTTGACAATCTCATTCTATTTGTAAACTCTTCAGTTTGGACAGTGCCTAGCCTGTAATAGGCTTTTTTTGTTTTTGTTTTTGGGGGCAGTGGGGGTTAAGTGACTTGCCCAAGGTCACACAGCTAGTAAGTGTCAAGTGTCTGAGGCCGAATTTGAACTCAGGAATTCCTGAATCCAGGGCCGGTGCTTTATCCACTGCGCCACCTAGCCGCCCCAATAGGCTTTTTATAAATGCTTTTTGGTTGACTGATGGTTCGTAGTACATGTAGGCTTTTATTTATTTTTTTTTTATCCTAACCCTCTCCTCCTCCATTGGTACCAGCTGGCTGGGTCCCCAAAGCCAGGATACAAATTTCCTTAGAATCTAAGGGTGCTCCTGAGGTGTTGGGGATGTTTTTCTAAGGCTCATGAGATCCTACTAATGCACTTTTTCCCTATGATTATCATCAATTAGACAATAGGACTCAGGTGTTACAAAGAAGTATTTACTACAGGGGTAAAGTTGGTAAAAAAAATAAAATCCCATCTCCCTCCTCCTCTCCCATGCCCCAAATCTCCAAGTACATACAGAATCCAGGAGCCAGTGGACCAGAGCTTAGAAAGAACATGTATCAAAAAAAGGTAACTTAAAACTCTTGAAATCCTTTATCTGGAGTCCTCAAGATCTTCCCTCTTGGGTGTGATATAGTTTTTCTGCTCGGCTCTATTCTGTCCTTGGCTTCCAGTATAAACAGTGCCATCAATTGTTGCAGTCTAGGGGATTCTACTATGACACTCATAAAAAGTCAAAATCCTTTGGTGCTCCAAAGCTTACTAGATCTTCCTCTGGTTGGGGGTGGTGGTGGTGAAGATAAACTAAGGACAGGATCAAGGCATTCCCATCTCTTCCCTCCCTAAGCCTTACTTTGGGTTTGATGTCAGATATTTCAAATCTCAGTTCTGGAGCGGGGCTCAATATTTTCTAGCTAGCCAGGAGGGTGACTAGGTTTCCTCAGCCAATTAAAAAAACACTTCCTGTTCAACACTCTTCCAGTTTATCCAAAGGTTTTTGTTGTTGTTTTTAACTTTGTCCAAAGTCTTTGATTGATTGAGGTACATTCTCACATGGTTAGGGTTGAAAGCAGCATTTCAATCTTATTCCTTTCTTTTTTAAGTTGGATGGGATAATTGATCTACTCCTCACCTTTACAGATTCTTTGATCTCTCCTAGTAACATTGTGCCTAATAAATGTTTATAGTCTTGTATCTCTTGCAAAGAAAGAAATTTAGGCTTGGTTTCAAGGGAAAAAAAAAACTTTCTAACAATTAGAGCTATAGAAAAGGCAATGAATGGGCTGCTTCTGCAAGTAGTGGGCTCCTTTCACTGGAGGTTTTTGTTGTTGTTCATCCTTCGTTTTTGAAGAGGACCAATTTCATCATGGGGTGATGTTTTGACTTGAACATGAATTGGATTAGAGTGACGCTGAAGACTTTGGTGAGGCTGAGTTGTGAGTTGTGACTCACTCTCTCTTCAGAATCATTGAAGCCCTGTGTCAGGAAAAAAGTTAGGACAACTGATGATGGCTCGGGATGCAGTGGATGACCTCAGTGTCTTTGATTTTTCTCCCCATAACATAGTATAACAAAAAGAATTATTGCATATGAAATTGCAAATAAATATATTAGGTACAATTTGCCATTCCTTTTAAATATATAATAGTTATCATGTAAATTTGTTTTGTCTTCCCTCCCTTGCCCCACCCCATAAGACTAGAGATAACTGCCATGAGACAAATAGGTATTATATATATGTATGGAGGTATATACACACATAATAATATTCTATACATACTTCTATTTATCAGTTCTTTCTCTGGATGTAGATTGTGTCTTTCTTCATATGTTCTTTACAGTTAAATTTGGATATTTATAATAGTTAAAATAACTTATTTGCTCAAGTTGTTCTTAAAAGAGTATTGCTATTAGTGTATACAGTGTTCTCTTGGTTCTGCTCATTTTATTCTTCCTTGTTTTGTGCAAATATTTCCAAGTTTTTCTAAGGTCATTGAGCTCATCATTTGTTATAAGCACAGTAGTATTCCACCACAATCACATATCAAAACTTGTTTAGTAATTCCCCAATTGATGGCATCCCTGCAATTTTCAGTCCTTTGCCACCATAAAGAGAGCTGCTATAAACATTTAGAATATATAGGTTCTTTTCCTTTTTCCCTAATCATTTTGGGAAATAGACCTATTTCTGGGTCAAAGGGTATATAGGCAATTTAATAACTCTTTGGGCATAATTCTAGATTACTCTCCAAAATGGCTGGATCAGTTCACAATCCCACCAATAATGAATTAGTGTCCCGACTTTTCCATATCCCTTCCAACATCTCTTTCCTCTTCAATAATTTTAGCCAATCTGATAGGTATAAAACAATATTTCAAGGTTGTTTTAATTTACATTTCTCTAATCAATAATGATTTAGAGCATTTTTCATATGACTAAAAAGTATTTTGATTTCCTCAATGGAATATTGAATGTTCATATTCTTTAACCATTTATCAATTGGGGAATGACTTGTATCCTTATAGATTTGACCAAATTCTTTAGATATGAGACCTTTATTTGAGAAACTGTCTATAAAATCCCCTCCCCATTTTTGCTTTCCTTTTGATCTTTTTGACATTGTTTTACTTGTACAAAACCTTTTAAATTTAATATAATAAAAATTACTCATTTTATACCTAACTTTGTTCTCTGTCTTGTTTATTCATAAATTGTTTGCCTATCCATATGTCTAATAAATATTATGTTCCACGTTATCCCAATTTTCTTGTAATATCTCTCTTTATATCTAGGTCATGAATCCATTTTGTCCTTATCTTGGTAAATGGTGTAAGATATTGGTCTATGCCCAGTTTCTGCCACACTGTTTTTCAGTTTTCCCAACAATTTTTTTTACCAAATAATTCATTCTTATCCCAAAATCTCATGTCTTTACACTTGTCAAATACAAGATTATTATATTTATAATTGTGTGTAAATTGTATATTTACTCTGTTCCATTGATCTACCTTTCTATTTCTTAGCCAGTAGCAGATAATTTTGATAATTACTGCTTTACAATATGGTTTAAGATCTGGTACTGCTAAACCTCTTTTCTTTACATTTTTTCATTAGTTCCCTTGAAATTCTTGACTTTTTGTTTTTCCATATGAATTTTGTTGTTATTTTTTCTACTTCAGTAAAATAATGTTTTGGTAATTTAGTTGGATCTCTGATGTTTTTAACCAAAGGCTGGATGCCCACTTCTTGGGTATCTAGAGATACTTTTTTTTCAGTATGGGTTTGATAAGATGGCTTTGAAGTCCCTTTTTGGCTTTGAAATTCTGTGATTCGTAATAATAATTACTAACTCTAGCACCTTAAGGCTTACAAAGCATTTTCCTTACCTGCCTTCATGAGGCAGGAAGTACAAGGATAATTACACCCATTTTACAGATCAAGAAATGAGGGTCAGAGAAGGATTACCTAGGGTTACATAACTAACAAGTAGCAGAGTTAGGATTCGAATTCACTTCTCCTGAGTCAAAGACTGGAACACTAAACTTTGGCTTCTCCTCTCCTGACCCTCCTGATCCATAATTCATCTTGAAGAAAGTTTAGAGAGCATGAGAAAAGGGGACAACTTGGCTCATATTACATTTTGTTCTAACACTGGACTTTGGGAGAAGAAGCTTGTTTGGCTTTATAGAAGTGAGCAATGTTCTAGCATAACACATTGTTGGGGACCCACAAGCAGATCTGAGCGCCTACCACCTCTCATCATTCTGGGGAGAAAGAATGTGGAACTAAAAGCTAGGGAAAGAGTCCCATTATCATGCCATTTCCCAGAATGAATACAACATGAGGCCTCCCTCCTGAATTTTTAATGTCATATAACAGCATCCCAGTGAATTTGATGATACCTCCAACTTGTGCTTCATAGGCTTCTGTTCTTTTGCTCCTTGACCTGTCTTCTTGAACAGTCTAGTATAGAGTCTAGAATCCTAGAGTTGGAAGGGGCTCTAGAATTCATCTCATCCAACCCTCTTCTGGAACTTGAAATTCCTTTATGATAGACTAGACAAATGATTGGAGCAGCTAGGTGGTACAGTGGAGAGAGCACTGAGCCTGGAGTCAGAAAGACCTGAGTTCAAATCTGGCCTCATATGCTTACTATCTGTGTAACCCTGGGTAAGTCATTTAACCCTGTTTGCCTCAGTTTCCTCATCTGTAAAATTATTGTTGTTGCTGTTCATCCTTTGATTTTGAAGAGGACCAAAGCTATCAGAAGGGTGCTGTCAACTTACAAGTGAATTGGATTTAAATGAGGTAAAGCTGTGCAAAGTCATCACCTCACTCTCTCCTTCAGTCATCCAGAGTCCAGTGGCAAGACATAGGTGATGACTGGTGATAGCCCCACCTCTGTAAAATGAACTGGAGAAGGAAATGGCAAAGCACTCCAGTCTCCCTCAAGAAAACCCCAAATGGAGTCACAAAGAGTTGACCGAAACGACTCAGCGACAACAACAAAAGACAAATGCTCTACTTGCCTACCTCAAGTGATTGCACTACGCAATGAATCATCCATTTCTGTCTTTGGAAAGCTTTAATTGGCAAGAAGTTTCTCCTTATTTTGAGTGAAAGAATGCATGGTATAAAGGATTGAACACTATGTACAGTCAGAGGATCTGGGTTCAAATCCCACCACTTTTCCTAACTACGTAAGCTTTGATTCAACAAATGTTTATCGGCAGGTAACTTAACCTCTCAGACCTCAGTTTCCTTCTTTGTAAAATGAATGGATTGAGTTAGATGACTTATAAAGCCCTTTTTAGCTCAAAATGAATGGTCCTATGAATATAGGTCCTAAGAACACACCTTCTTAGATGGAGGGAAAAAGATCTTCCTTTTGTCCTCTGCTGTCATAAGGAATAAATCTAACCTCTAATCTACATGAAAGCTTTTCAAATATTTGAAAACAGTTATGATATCCCACCCACCAAGTCTTGTCTTTTAAAGACTAAGCATTTGTGAAGTATTATGTATTGAGGGAAAGGCACCAGTTAAATTCAATTGGTAAAAAGAAAAAATTGAGCACCAATTTTCTCCAGTCTGCTGCTATTTGTTGAACACAGTGTCATTAGAGACACCTACAAAATACAGAGGTTATATTTCTAACTGAAACAAAATAAAATAATTACTTGCTTTTACTACTTCTTCTTTCCACAAAAATTGTCCAGTAAAAGTTATCTTTAGGCCAAGCTAAGGTCTGAAATGATGAATTATAAATAATGGACTTTATTTAAGGGAAACAGCATTGATAATGTATTTGCCTTTGTCAGATACATGGCAACGGATATTTACATAGTGCTTTAAAGTTTGTAGAAAGTATGCAAAGACAAAAAGAGAAACAATTAAGAATGGAAATGAAAAGGACAGTTTTGTGAATACCATGTTGAAATGAACATATCCTTAAAATCCTCTTTCTATTCTTATTTGTATGTTAAAATTGTTTCCATTAACATTACATATCTTGTATTTACATTCTCTCCACGTATTGTCTCTGGTATCACAACGTGAGATCCTTAAGAGCAGGGACAGTTTTTGATGTTGTTTGTCGTGCTTAGCATAGTACATGGTAAGCATTTAATAAATTCTTGTCAACTGACCAATTGAAGTGCTTAAGTTTATTGAAGATTCAATTAATAACAAAAACCTCGAAATCTTAACAACTGGTATTTTAAAGTTCAGAAGACATTTTACATTGATTATCTTATTTGAATCTCATAATACCATTGTGATGTAGATAAGAGTTGAGGATTTATTTGCCTTGCCCCTGGTTGCATAATTAATTAGTCATTGACAGAAGGGAGATTTGAACCCAGGTCTTCTGGACTCCAAGTCCAGTGTTCTGCACAAGATTGCTACTATGCACAATGCTTCTCTTAGACCATTGATAACATCTGTATTGAAGGAAAAAGGAAATCACTGAGGAAGGATGCCTGGAGAGGAAAGGAAATCCTCTGACTGATTTATTTTTAAACAAGTATACATAGAATACTAAGGTTGGCACATGCTGGAGAACAAAGACATAGCCCCCATCAAATCTTACAATATACAACAATAAAGAAAAGAAAAGGGGGGATGGCTGGGAACCACATTTATGCAGGACAATATCGTGCTAAACATAATATAAAACTTTGTTTGGGGTGGGGTGGGGAGGAGAAATGTGTTGTGGAAATTGAATTCAAGATAACTAGTAAGACATCTCCCCAGAAGTCTTATTTGTCAGAATGTATAAAGGCTCCACTTAAAGCCACTAATATCTGTCCCAGGACTGATAAATATAAGGACAATCTTAGGCTGTGGAAGTATCCAAGGGCTGCAGTTGGTTATGATGGGCTAGAAAGCTTTCCTATTTGTCAACTCTGACCTGGCTCATTTGAGCACACTCAGATGGATAGTGAAAACCTACAGGATCCTCTTGGTGTTATAGGTCTGTGGTCCACCTTTTTTGATCCAAACCTGGGCTGTCATAGGAATAGGCAGTTCCATCCATAAAAACAGATACCCAATGCAATACACTTTATAGCCTTAAAGAATTGGATGGGGTCAGTGAGAGGTCTAGTGGATTGCCCAAGATCACACAGATAAGTATATATCAAAAGCAGCACTTGAACCCAGATCTTCCTGGCTCCAAAGCTGGCCCACACTGCCATTCAGGTAAATTTCCTTTAAGTAAATTTTAATGAAATCATCACAAGAGATGAAAAGACCAAGGGCACTCCAGAGCAAATGAGGCTAGACCAGAGGTCGGAGGACAAGAGCAGAAAAATCTTTGTGATGAGTCAGGTTATGTCCACAAAATCAACTCTTTTCTGTAGGGCATCGTGAGTTTATAGAAATCTAGTCAAGTCAACAAGCCTACTGTGTGGTAGGCATTATGCAAGGTGCTGGGGATACAAAGAGGAAAAAAACACAAACAAAACAAAAACCCAGCCCTGCTCTCAAGGATCTCACAGTGTAAAGGGAAAAAAATATGCAAATAAAATGTAGACGGGACAAATTGGAGATAATTTTGTTAGCATTAAAAGGGGTAGAGAAGGCTTATTGCAGAAGGTGGAATTTTAGCTGAGACCTGAAGGAAGTTAGGGAAACTAGGAGACAAGAGACGAAAGGGAGGGTCTCCAAATGCTCAGAGGTCAACAGGGAGGAGGGGGCAGTATGAACAGTATGGACAGGGAAGAGTGTCAAGGACACGGAGGAAGGGCCAGGCAAGGTGAGGGTGCTGCTGCTGTCTTTGAAACCACTAATAACCTGTTTTCAAGATTCCCTATAATCCAGGCACCCGAATTTCCCTGGGGAGGGGGTGTGGTCCCCTGTTTTCCCCCATATAACATCTCTGCACGATTTCCTCTCTGCCGGAGCTCATTGATAGAGCTACCCTACTGAATACCCCGGGGTGGCGGTGGTAGTTACCTTGTGGAAACTCTTGTCTTTCCTTGATCATTAGTCAGTTGCCCTAAGAGGCAAAGTACCATTGGCCTACAGTTCCTGTCCATGGCTGTCGCTGAAAAGCATGTCGGATGCTCAGGCACTGACAGGTAGAAAGGGAGTACTGGTGGGCCGAGGCTCCTTACCCGCGACACTTTCCTCACCGGCCGCCCCACTTTCTTCCCCAAACTGACGTCCTGCCGGCTTCCTCACCTCCCTTCCACCCTCCCCTCCAGGGAATCCACAGACTAACGAAACTGGCTCTGGCTGGAGAGCTAGCTGGGGCATGCTCAGTAGCCGGCGAGGTTTTGATTGAGAGTAGGAAGCTTTTTTGCACTCTACCGGGGCTGCAGCTGAGGCTGCTGACACGGGGCAAGTAGCAGACGGAAGAGAGCGAGTGAGCGAGTGAGCGAGAGCGAGTCACTGCAGCTGCTGCGGCTGCCGCCGCGGCTGCCACAGAGAGTCGGAGCAGAGGCGTCCGGAGCTTGGCTGCGCTCACAGCTCAGCCCGGGGACGCCGCGGTGGCAGCCGAGCCCTGCTGTACCGCCCCGCTTCGGGCAGGGGATCCTGAGCCCCTTCCACTGCGGCACGCACCTCTCTCCCTTGGATAGGGTTAGGGGGGAAAGGGGAGGGTGTCCGGTAGCCCGCCGGTTGTGTCCCGGGAGGACGAGGAGGAAGAAGCCTCCGCTGCTCCAGCATCCCTCTCCCTCCACCCCGGCTCCGTCCCGGGCTCTGTCAGGCATGGAGCCTTGGAGACAATGCGCTCAGTGGCTCATCCATTGCAAGGTGCTGCCCGCCAACCACCGGGTGACCTGGGACTCTGCCCAGGTGTTTGACCTGGCTCAGACCCTCCGTGATGGAGTCCTGCTCTGCCAGCTGCTCAACAACCTGAAGGCTCACTCCATCATCTCAAGGAGATCAACCTGAGGCCCCAGATGTCCCAGGTAAGGAGAGAGGGAGCAGAGCGTCCCCGTTCTCCTCCCTCCTTCTCACCTCCCTGGGCCACGTCTCCTTTCCTTTCCCGTGTTCCTCACCCCTCCCCTTCCTCCCGCTAGCAACCCCCATTAATCATCTGGCTAATTTCTTTGTGTAAATGCAAAGATCTTCTAGGAGCTCCCAGCCTGCCTCTTATCTCTGTCCTCCCTCCCTTTCCCTGGCCACTCTTGGCTTGTTCTGTATTCCAGCTGCGAGGACGCTTTAATCCCTTTAACTGAATTATCAAACTCTCGAAATTTGTGAAGGGTTTCGGGAGGGATGGTGCTGTGAATATGTGTGTGGGGAGGGGGCGTGTGATTTGAAAAAAAAAGTTGTCTTAAAGTGCATCTCACATATCCCCTCACTCTCAAAGACCAACAACGGGAATGAGGCAGGGGAAGAAGAGGAGATGATGAAATAATTTATTTTCCACTTTGCTCTTTGGGCTTGGCTAGGTTGCTTCCCCTTGTTTCTTGATCTGCATTTTTGAAAGAGGAACCATGTCACAGACAGTGTGGAATCTAGGAAGTTGAATATGCCAGTACCGTTATCTGTACAGTGATTGCATGAGCCAAAAAGAAAAAAAAAGGGGGGGTGGGGTCGCGTCATAAAACTGCTACTGCCCTCTGAAGGTCTCCCGCACGTCTCTCCACTGAGATGTTCAGTATTTACAGCTCTCTTTAAACCACGTGAGAAGCGTGAGTCCGGCCTCTCTCAGCAAAGAGACAGGAAACTACAAATTCAGGTTGGACGCTATTCACTTCTCCCTCCCTATCCACCTCCTGCTTCAAGACTTTATGCACATTTTGTTGCTGCATCTGGGGGCCCTGTAAAGAGGTCCATTTCTGAAGTTGCCAGGACTCAGGAGAATGACGTGCAAACAGGGGAGCTCAGAATTCCAAAGTGTGAATGAAATCTTTTCCCCTGCTGACATGTTTTGGCCAAGAAGCACCTTAATTCATGATACTGTCTGAATGTTCTTTGTAACAACTTTAAAGCGTAGAGAGAGGAGCAAAAAAGGATAAGTTCCCATCATTGCATTTTTAAATCTCAGTCATTTGAAGCTTTTAGAGTTAGTGGTATTGTGATAAATAGCCCACACAAGTTAGACCGTAGATAGCAGCAGTAGCATCTTTATAAAGAGATCTGTATTTGGTGTATTCATTTTCCTATGGTTTCTTAAGTAACATTACACATTCAGCTTTTTGAATTCCTGTGTCAGACTCTCACGATGGCCCGCTGTAACCCAATCCCATGGATACCACTATTGATTGCCTTGGTTTTGGCTTCTAGGTGCACAACAGCAAGCAGGAAGACATGGGGGTGCTGCTACTCCCCACACTTTCACTTAGACTGTTCATCATCTGTAAAATAGGGGAAATAACACTTGAAGAGCACTGAGTCTGGAGTCAGGTGAGGGTTCAAATCCACCCCCCTCTGATGCTTACTACCTGTGTGACATAGATATGCTGTTTAATCTCCGTGTGCTTCAGTTTTCACAACAAAATGAGGGTGTTGGACTAGATGGTTTCTGAGGTCTCTTTTGCCTCTAAATCTATGATTCTATGAATTATTGAGTTTGAAGGGTAATTGTGAACTTTGTAAACTGAAAATGTTATATAAAGCGAATCTTGAAGGTTTTGTGATTCTTTTATAAGGCATATCAGTTCATGTAACAAACATTTGCTATGCTCTGATATTAACTGTACCATCCATTTTATCCTGAGCCTCTGTTCTATCATCTGAAAAGTGGGGATAATAGTACTTGTCTTTCCCCAAGGAAGAGCCTTGGGGTGGGGTGGGGTGGGGGTAAGGACAGACCAAATTACTTTGGGAGCCTTAAATTACTATAAGAATGTGAATCATTTGAATTATATTAGCAACATTTTGGAACAGCTCTTTGGATTCAGAAATTCTCTGTGGAGTTCCTCCAATTGCTCATTAAGTCCCATTGCTTAGGAAATTATAACAGATTGAATCATCATTTCCTACCTTGCTGCAGCCCCTTCTGGACGTCAAGGTCTGTTGCAACAGAGTGCAGACCAGCAGCAAAAAGTAATTGTCCCAGGACTCCGCAGATCCAATAAAACGTGGGGTGTCCTGGTACTGCTGGACAATGGAAATGTTGGGTATAGGTGAATTTGCCAGCTAATGGATGTTAACTTAATTCTTCAGACCAAAAAAACTTTAAACTTCAAAAACTTTTTCAATAAACTTCTTTCTAAGTTGTATTGCATACTTCCTTATTTGAACAGAATATACTAAACATAAATGAACTTTTCTTCAATGATTCATGGTCATTAGTGTGGTATAGTTTTTAAAAAAAGAGTAGTGGGGCAGGGAGGGGGTATCAAGAGACATAAATGGCTGAGTCCTAACTTTGTCACCTGGAAACTAATCACTCTCTCTCTGTCTCTCTGTCTCTCTGTCTCTCTGTCTCTCGGGGCAATAAGCATTAAGTGACTTGCCCAGGGTCACACAGCTAGTAAGTGTCTAGTGTCTGAGGTCGGATTTGAACTCAGATACTTCTGAATCCAGGGCCTGTGCTTTATTCACTGTGCCACCCAGCTGCCCCGGATCTAATCACTTCTAATTGAATTCGACATCTGATGCCCCTCTCAGTACTAATGACATAGGGTAGTTGAAATGGGAAGATTGATGGAAAATTGAGTCAGAATAATGGTTTTGACACCTCCTAGAAGTGTTTGTGGCCATGGCTAAGTCACCTAACCTCTCACTTAGCTACGATTTCTTTTGTTTTTAAAAAGTTGCTATAATGATATAGAAATGACTTACTTCACCTAACCTAGAGAAAAGTGGTTTTGTTACTCTAAAGGGATATGGTGGATCTATATCTTTGCATTTTCTTTTAAAAAAATTATCTTAATTTATGAAATTAAAACAGGCATTTCCATAACATAGTCTCATAGTAATAAAAAAGATGACTGCTCATGAAACTGCAAATCTATTATGTAACAACTTGCTATTCCTTTTAACTATAAATGTATCATGTAAATTTATTTTCCTTTTTTTCTTCCTCTCCCTCCCCTGCCCTAGAAATGGCTACCATTAGACACAAATATGTATATATGTAAGTCTATTATATATCTATTATATACATACAACAACTCTGCCTATTGACTTCCTGGATTGCATTAAGTCTCAACTAAAATCCTATCTTTTACTGGAAGCCTTTCCTAAACCTATTTAATTTAGTGTCTTCCCTCTGTTATTACTTCATATTTATTCTGTATATAGCTTACTTTGTATAGATTGTTTGGCACGTTGCCTCTCTCATAGATTATGAGCTCCTTGAGGGTAGGTACTGTCTTTTGTCCTTTTTGTATCCCCAGTACTTAGCATAGTGCCTGGCACATAGTAGGCACTTAGTAAATGTTTACTGATCATTGGAGAAGTGTGTATGTATAATGATTATAGCATTTCTATTTTACAAAATACATTATTTCATTTGTTCCTCATAATACCCCTATGCATTTTTACAGTTATTGTTACAGTATATCCATTTTTATAGAGGTTAAGTGTCTTGTTCATGGTCGCAAAGCTAGTAAGCATCAGAGGCAAGATTTGACTCTAGCCTGTCTTGGCTCAAGTCCAGTATTCTTTCTACTATAATACACTGACTTCCATACTATGGATATGTAATATAGTGTTGCCTATATCTCTTCAATCTATCAAGAAGTGCAGGCATTGTTTTAGGCTCTGGGAATACCAGGAATTTACTGCCCTCAGAAGCTTATTGGGTTAGTTTTTGGAAAACATTATATATATGTATATATATGTGTGTGTGTATATATATATGTATATATATGTATAACACATAATATGTATACACACATATATATGTATAGTGCATGTGTCTGTTTCTGTGTGTCTGTGTGTGTGTGATACACACATATAAGTAAGTAGAAAATAGTATTGCTCTAATTGCTACCTGCCTGATTACCATATGTTGGATTAATAAAAGAGCAACTCATTACATGTAGGTTTTTATTACACTCAGGAAGCAGTGAAAACCATAATTGGTTCAGTGTTATTATTGCTTTATGAGACTTATCTGAGTTGATATGAACTAAAACACACACACAACAGCCCCCACCCCCAACAAACAAACACCCCCCCCCCCAAAAAAAACACCCTCAACCAGCCCAAACAAACAAAAAACTCAAAATACCTTTGGGGATCTATTTATCTTTTGTCTATTCTTTCTTTTGGAATATTTTTCATGAAAAAGTCCACATAATCACTTATCTATTTTAGTTAATAAACACTATAATAACTATTCTGAAAAAATACTCAAGAGGGTATTTGAACATTGGAATGTAACCTTGATTAAAAAATATTTGGTGCTGCAATGGATAGAACTTTGGACTTGAAGTCAAGAAGTCTTGAGTTCAAATCCAATCTCAGACACTTATTAGATGTGCAATTTTGGGCAAATCATTTGGCTTTTCTGTGCCTTGGTTTCCTCATCTGTAATATGGAGATAATAATAGCAGTCAACTCATCGGCTTTTGCGAGGATTAAATGAGATATTTGTGAAATGACTTGTAAACTCAAAGTTCTGTATCAACGCTATTAGTGTTATTTTTATTAATTTTATAAAATGTTATAACTCACATTTAATTGTATCTTTGGGTTTACAAAGCACTTTCCTCATTAGAATCCCAAGAGATAGGTAATATAATTATGATTGCCTTTTTGTTTATTGATTGGGATTTTATAGATGAAGAAATGGGGTCTCAGAGAGATTCAAGGATTGTCCTATTGTCACATTGTCACAAAGCTAGTTAGTGGCAGAAGCAGAAAGACCCTATGGTAAGCTTTTGAATTTCAAGTCTTGTGCTCTCTCTGCTATTCAGGGCTACTTCTCCTTCTCATCCTGGTTCTTTTTAAACCAGGAAACTTTCAATGAATAAATTTTTAAGAAATCTGACACTTTTTCAAAGAGTTTCTAAGGGGACAATTGATATTTGTTGAAAGGAAGACTGATTAGCAAATTCATAATCCACCAGCTGGTTACCCTTCTATTGTCATACCCTTATCTTTGTTTATTGAACCAAAGTCTTCAGACTTTCTAGGCAATGGGTGATTGGGGCCTTAATTTCCATAACCATGTGGGATTTCCATGCATTTTAAGAGTTCCAATCAAGGTAAAGTGACTTGCATAAGAGAACAGTTAGCCACCCTTCTTACAGAAGGGGAACACAGGGCCCCTAACTCCAGATTTGTTAGCTGTTTTTTTCTTGCTGAGGTGTTAACTTTCTTCTCGGCTTTGAAGCCTAGAGGCATGTTACATGTGTACTCTGAGGGCAGACCTATGGTCCAACTAGCATAATATTCTAGGCAAGGCATGTAGTAAATGCTAGAAATGCTAGGTCAATTGTGTATTATGTTTCTGACAGTAGCAGAGAGGAATACAAACCTTTAAGAGCTCCCTGGTGCCTACAGAATGCAGTAAATTGCTAAGCATTTTATTCAAGACAATTTTGTGGTGCCAACCTCCTTTTCTCATATTATCCTCACCCATATTTCATGCATTTATATAAACATGGAAAATATATGTTAAACTCTCTTTTCAAGGTCATTTGTTGAAAATGAGGGAGACAGTGTTGCACAGTGGAAGGTATCAAAAGATTGGCTTAAATTTTGGCTCTGCCACTTGTGATTTGTGTAACCTTGCATAGTCACTTGACCTCTGTGGGCCTTAGTTCCTTCATTTGTGAAAATGGTTGGGGGGGTGCAGCTGCGTGGCACAGTGGATAAAGCACCAGCCCTGGATCAGGAGGACCTGAGTTCAAATTCGGCCTCAGACACTTGACACTTACTAGCTGTGTGACCCTGGACAAAATGTAGGGCAGGGACTCCATGGCCCATAGGGTCCTTTTCAACTCTAACTATGATTCTATACTCATACGTTAAGTAAGATGGACTATATAAACTACCCCCATCCCCCTTTGAACTCTAAATCTATGATCCTTAGCAACCTAGCATTATTATTTGGATGTTAATTAAAGGGGATCTATTGTCGTTAGCAGCCATATTACTTGACTGTGTGGTATTGTACTTGCGGCTAGAAGGCACCATAGTGCAGAGAGCCCTTGGACCTGGAGTGGGAGGCCGGGGGGGGGGGGCATAAATTCAAATGTGATCTTAAAACACTAATAGTTATGTGATCTTGGGCAAGTCACTTAACCTGTTTGCCTGAGTTTCTTCATCTGTCAAATGAGCTGGAGAAGGGAGATACAAACCACTCCTAGTATCTTTGCCAAGAAAACTCCAAAGAGGGTCCACAAAGAGTTGGACAGATTGAAAATTGACTAAACACATTGCTTTTGTAGCCTGTTTTCATCACCCTTTGTGTCTTCTGTTAACACCATTTTCTGTCTCTTGATGGATGTGTGGCATTTTGATTTCCACTGTTTTTGTGAGCAGTTAAAATGGACAGTCCCATGGTTGCTCTTTCTTACAATGGGATGGGAGAGGCTAAAGTGGTAGAGCTAGAAAGGGATATAAGATAGGCTAGAGAAAGACAAGCAGGAAAGATTAGAGGAAAACACCAAGAAGAGAAGACAATGGGGTCATGTGTTTTATCTTTAAATATTTGAAAGGCTGTCACATGGAAGGACTTAGACTTGTTAGGCTGACCCCTGAGGTCAGAACAAAGGGCAATGAATGGGGTTGAAGTTGTAAAGAGGTAATTTTAGGCTTGATGTAAGAGAAAACTTCCCAAGAGTCACAGCTGTTCAAAAGCAGAAGATGCCTGGTGAGGCAATGTGTTTTCCCACATTGAAAGTTTACAAGTAAAAGCTTGATGTCCCCTTGTTGCATAGACGTGTTCATGTGTGAGGTGGAGGGTGAGGTCTTTTCAAGCTCTGAAATTCCGTGAGAGGGAAAAAAAGAAGCGGAGCAAAAGATGGCTGTGCTAGAATTGCTGCTAGATCCTAGGGTCCACCAGGCCCTGGTTGTCTTCTGTGCTAATAGAATTGATGGCTTATGGCCCTAGCTCATGATCAGGTCTAGAAGCCCCTCTTTATAATTCACCGACTATAAACACTGCTTGTCAGATCCCTTTGCATGATCCTTTGAAGTGGGTCATTCCCCCCCCCCACCCGAAGCCCTTTCTCCCACTAGATTCATGCATCAACTATCAGGGATGTCAGAAATGTCAGAGCCAGTGGAGAAGAGGGTGAGACATAGTAATATTGTAACTGACAAGGCACTGGGAGAATCATTCTTTTCATTCTGTCTTTGCTATATTTTAGGCACTCGGCAGCAGAAGTGTGAGCACCAAGACAGGGAGTACTTCTGCTCTTCATTCATTAGTGTTTTGAAATGACTTTTTTTATTTTACTGTGTAAATCTTTGAAATTGTTTTTCACAAGAAGTGTGGTCAGCTTTCCAGTTATTGCTTAACAGGAAGCCAGTATTATATGGTACTCACTTGAGAGTTCCCTAAAGAGTCAATTAATATGGAATATTTAGTGATACATTTGATACTCACCTTCCATGTTTTTCAAAGTAGCATACTTAAAAATAGATTTGTAACAGCTGGCCTGAATAATAAACAAGCCTGGCTTTGGGACAGGCAGAATGCTGTCAAGATTCTTCTCTTCGTGGAATCACGGCATCTTAGGGTTAGAAAGGTTCTCAGAGAGCAACTAGGCTGATCCCAGAACTAACTGCACAGGAATTTTCAGTTGAGGGTTCTATTGCCTGTCCCAGAAGAAGATGTCCAAGGTGTAGAAGCATCATAATTTAGTAGGAAAGATGCAGGCAGGGATTGGAAGTCGTCAAGAGGCCTAGTTGTGACATTAACTAGAAAGGTGACTTTGCTTAAGTCTCTTTATGTTTCCAACTTATTAGACTATAACACCATAACTTGCATGTAGTATTGGTTTAATACATTGAATCTGTGAAAGGTAAATAATACTAGCTCTCCTTAACTCAGAGAGCAGCTGTGTGGATAAAAGGAGATGATGGGTGGGAGTGTTTCAATGGTGCTTGACTACAGATAAGCATTTGTAGTGTTGGGAATTTCGAAGAATAAGAACTTATTTATGTAGTATTGTGGGGCTTCAGAGTATATCAATTAATTAATAAGTACTTATTAACCTACTAAGTGACAGACACTATGATAGGTGCTAGAGATTATAGTACAAAAGTGATATGGGAGGGGCAGCTAGGTGGCACAGTGGATAGAGCACCGGCCCTTGGATTCTGGAGGACCTGAGTTCAATCCGGCCTCAGATACTTAACAATTACTAGCTGTGTGACCCCTAGGCAAGTCACTTAACCCCAATTGCCTCACCAAAAAAAAAAGTGATATGGGATCATAGATTTAAAGCTGAAAGGGTCTCAGAGGCCATCATGCCAACCCTCCTTATTTTACAAATGGGGCAGTTGAGGCACCAGGAAATCCAAGTGTGTTTTTCCAGTGTTCCACAGCTAGAAAGTAGGTCTGAGGTGGGATCTGGATCCACGTCTTTCTAACTCCGTGTCCAAAGCCCTATCCATTATGCAATGACCACTGAAGTCCCTTGACCTGATCTTACATTTAACCAAGGATTTTTAACATCTCTGGGAGAGAACACCAGGGGAAGGAACTTTGACAGTTGAGGCAGTGATGGGGGATTGTGAATGGAACCAGACGGAAATGGATCATTACCCCCTTTCAGTACTAATATTGACTTTATTATTGTTCACTTAGCAAGAGGTAGAAAAAGTTGGAGTAAATGGAGGATCGAGTCAGGTCTCTGGAGTTCCAGTCTAGAGTTCATAGATTATTGAACTAGAAAAGACCTTGAGGTGATTTAGCTCAGTACCCTCATTTTACATATGCAAAAACTTAGGCCAGAGAGGCTAGGATTTTTTGCCCAAGGTCATACAGGTAGGAAGTGGCAGAACCAAGATTTAAACTCAGGACCCACGCCTATAAATCTAGAGCTTCTACCCACTGCACCATGTTGTTTTGAAAAAAGTCTGGATGGTCACTAATCCTGGTGCAGAGAGACCTTCATCAGCATGACAGGAGGCCTCTGACAACTATGCTTTAGCAATAGGCTGCCCGTATCCTGAAGCCCCCTCCCAATTTCTTTTCCACCAGCAAATTAAAGGTCCACCATATCATTTTTTTAAATTAGGTAAATGGGGTTAAGTGGCTTGCCCAGGGTCACACAGCTAGTAAGTGTTATGTGTCTGAGGCCAGATTTGAACTCAGGTCCTCCTGACTCCAGGCCGGTGCTCTAACCACCTTCGCCACCTAGAGTTTCTATGGCTAGGGCCTATGTGGGGGGAAGTAAGTACTGTCTTTCCCTTAGTTCCTGAGAACCCCACCCACTGCTTTCGTAAGTATAAATGATTTACATACAGAACCCTGACATTGCAACATTTAATGTGGTGGGCCAGGGTGAGGGAGAGAAGAATCCATTTACTGATGAAAATACTAACAATTCACCATTTACAAAGATTCTTATAGTTTAATCTCAGACCTCCAAGAACTGTAGAATAGTTGTCTATAGTATTCTTCTTTATCTAAACATTCTGTCCTAAATCTTGGTAGTGTGACTTTCTATCAATTTAGTTCTATGGTTGGGGAATTATCTGGCTGGAGCCTTTCTCAACAACTTTTCAGAATCTATTTCTCTTCCCCTGAATATAGAATGAGGGAGTTTGGGTTTAGGCATGGATTTAGCCTTCCTATTGTGGTCAACTTGAGTAACCACCCCACAGTCCAAATCTTGGGCAAGCTTGTTTTTTCTACCTAAACTCCCAGTGAAAACTCCTTCCAAATGAGTCCCCAAACTACTCTACTGTCAGTTTTGACCTCGTGCTACCTTGCCATTCTCTGACTTGCTGCATGCTGAGACTGTACCAGGAGCTCCTTTGCTCTCCAACCTTATTCTTTTTTCTGACTAGCCCAATGAAAACACTCCAATGGGTCTATGATCTCACTGATTTATGCAGTCATCAAGCATTTATTAAGCATCTACTATGTACAAGGCACTGTGTTAAGTGATGGGGGATAAAAGGAAAAACACAAGACAGCCCTCTGCCCTCAAGGAACTCACAATCTAATGGGGAAGACAACACATAAAAAGAAGCAGAAGATACCAGGAGTAGGGCCAGTGACAAAGTCCTACAGCTGGGGTGGGAAATGGTCTGAGGAGGTATAATTACAGATTTTATCTCATCCAGATTATTTCATAATCTGGGGGAGATTATGAATTCCAGAGGTCTGGCCTGGTGGTAAATGATGAGGCGAAATCCCTTCCACATTGCAACTTTTCCCATCATGGTTTCAATATATCGTGGATCAGCTTAAGAAATAAAATCGGAACATTTGGGGAGTTTTGTAGAAACCTCAGTTGACACTTAAAGGCCAGAAAAATACTTAACCCAAATTTTAGAACAAGGTATTGTAAACCTCAGGAAAAAAGACAGAAATTCAGACTTCTTCTGTGGTACAAAGGGAGAGCCAAAATTTTTTACCCGGATTTTCCAGATCGCAGAGGCACCATTCCCCCTAACCCCCTCCATGTGGAAGAGATAACTACAGTAGAGAATTAGGAAGGAGTGCTCCATTGTCCAATTCACTCCAATCAGAGGGAGGGAATGGCCCCAAGGACAGGGGTGTGAGGAAGGTGTGTTCCCTCCAGTGATGCAGATCCCTGTCCATCTAAATGTGATTCTTGTCCATGTTCTTCCAAAGTTCCTCACACATGGTCTACCTGACATGCTGGGCCCCTTTCTAATTTTCTCCAAACATCTCAAGAATATCAGTGGAGTACTCTTGTTTACCACTCATCATCTCTTGATCTTGCCATGTTACCAGCCATATTCTAATCCTACAAAGCCAGCAGCAACAACTGGCTGTTTTGTATGAACAGTCCCTGACAAAAACAAAGTCATCTCATTAACCTATAGCATGGAGGCCAAAGAATAGGACCGATAGGCTCCTCTTAGCTCACTCCGAGTTCTTACCCCTATGGCTCCGTGTCTTAGACTAGTTTGGTTTCTCTCTCTTTTGTTTTTGTTTTTTTTTTTGGTGAGGCAATTGGGGTTAAGTGACTTGCCCAGGGTCATACAGCTAGCAAGTGTTAAGTGTTTGAGGCTGGATTTGAACTCAGATCCTCCTGAATCCAGGGCCAGTGCTCTATCCACTGCGCCACCTAGCTGCCCCTGGTTTCTCATTTTTGAACATGCATGCCTAAGTGGGTTCACATTAGCTCTCTACTATTGGCTAAGTTGATAAGGTGGCCTACAGAGATTGGAAACCTCTCTCTTTGTCCTCAGCTTTAGATGCATATACTTTTCTACTTCAGCATCTCAAGATACTGAGCTTTCTTGGGTTTTTCCTTCCACCAAAGGTGAGTGCCTCAAACTACTTGTTACTTTTTCAATTCTTCAAAAGGTGTGGTTTTGTTGGTGGGGTCTCTTTCTCTGCAGTACAGGTCATAACCTCTTCGAAACATGTGGAAGCTCTTTGTTAGTTTCTATGACAAAAGAAAAAACTATATGATCTGGGTGATGACTGTTTGAGAAACCCTTCTGAACTTGGTCTCTGATGAGGACTTCAATAGATTTAATGTTACAAATATGCTATCAAGTACTTATTAATTGCCTACTCTGTGTTCTGGTTGTTAGGGTAGGCTTTCTTAGCTGGAGGTTATCCATAGATCCCCCAAAGAGATCTGTGACTCTTGACTTCATGAACTTGAAGGGGGGAAGATATTTATCTTCATTTTTATTAACCTCTAACTGAAATTTACCATCTATCAATTGTAAGGGCCTAAAATTCTAGCTATGGTGTTTAAAATCTAGTGAGTGGTTGCCTTAAATTATATGTATATATATGTATAGCACCAATTTATAGTATTAATATGTATAGCACCAATCTTTGGGCATTAAGTATTTATTAAAGTATATTAGGGGTTAGTAAAGAGAAACATGTGGATAAAGTATGAGATTTGCCTGCTCTCCCTATCCTGCCTGTCTCTGCCACCTGTCTGGCAATGAAAAGGCTTTGCTCCTCCCAGAAGCCGCTTGTGAAAAAGGAACAGGGCGGTCCACACACACACACACACACACACACACACACACACACACACCTCCAAGCTAATTGGTTGGTAGCTCTGATTGACAGGACCCATGGGGCGGCGGCAAACATCACTTCCTGATGCTGATCTGACCTTTGAAACCCCAGAAAAGGTCCCTTCCGGACACTAAAGGTCACATGGTTTCTTTTCAGGCCAGAGCTCACAATGTCCCTCCCAGCAGGGGGTGTCATTCCAATTCTCACACAATTATGAATTAAAAAACCCCAAACATTATTCGGGAGCAGTCATTGAAACTTCACTAGAGAGCCAAGTAGGTCCATTACACACAAGAAATTAACCCTTGCTCTAGGAATACAAAGCAAATGAAAGTTTTTGCTCTCATGAGCCTTACCTTCTATTTTGGGACCATGGATATACAAAAGAGTAGAGGTACAACAGATTTACAAAATAAATCAATACAAAGTAATACAGAACGTAGTCATTAACCCCCGAGGAACCACATGAACTCTCATGTAGGTGGCACTTGAGCCTGAGTTTTTTGAAGGAAGATAATGATTCTACAAGGTTGGAGATAAGGAAAGTATTCTAGGGCTTAGTGTTCAGCCTGTGCAAAAGTTATGGCATCAGGAGATAAAATATCATGTGCAAGGTACAATAAATAGACAAGTTTGACTGGATTGTAAAGTATACAGAGAGGGGAGTTGTACATAATAAAGCCGGGGAGGTCAGCTGGAGCTAGATCACGAAAGTCTTTAAATGCCAAATAGAGGGATCCATATTTGATTCCTACAGGCAATAGGGAGTTACTGGAACTTCTTGAGTAGGGAGGTGACATGGTCCTACCTGTGCTTTAGTAATATAACTTGGACAACTGTGTGGAGTATTAATTGAAGAGAGAGAAACTTGAGGCAGGGGAACCAATTCAGAGACCACTGAAGTAGTTCAAGTGGGAGATGTTTAAAGTCTGAACTAGCGTGTAAGTGAAGGGAAGGAGTTGGTTCTGTCTATGCCTGAAGCTTCTTCAGGTTGGCAGGCTCTGTCAGAGTTTGGATTCCACTAGTATAAATTTCTAGAACCCAGATCCACCGCCTCTAAACTTCCAATAAATCTTAGGAATAGGAATTGAGTAAAGGATTCTGTTATTTTAATTGAATAATGGATTTCTTGGGCTCAGCAGAATATTAGCATAGTCTCACCCTTCTTCCCCTTGAATTGGGCAGAAGTATTTTACCACAAATGCATTACAGTTACAAAAGACTTTATAGTCACTCATTCTATCCATTTGTTCCCCATAATTCCCTCTTGAGGGAGATAATACTAGGATTGTCATCTCTGTTTTGCATACGGAAAACCTGTGGTTCACTGAGATGGAATTACTTGCCCAAGGTCAAAACATCCAGTAAGTTTGGGACTCCAGTCTAGGACGTTTGCTTCAAGGCTAGTACAATAGTGATGGAATTTGAGAGGATGGTAAAGCTTTTGTACCAATGGAGGTATTGACTTCATGACATTTCCAAAACTGGAAAGATGATGGGGCATAAGAGAATATGAATATATTAGCAAGGCTACTGGCAGGAAGATGGCATGGCTGGAGTTTTCCTACACATAGTGGGCCATAGGAATCACCTAACCAATCAGGAGTGTGGGTAGGCATTTCAGAAGTAAAAGGATTAAGTCCTTCAGGATATGGTGTCAGGATGAGTTGGCAAAAAAGCCTTGTCTTTTCCTTTTCTCAGCACACCTTCTCTATCACCTCTTCCCACTCTTTCACACTTCATGAACCTCTTATGGATTGATTGATCTTCACTGTGACCTGTCATTGACTGGCACCTCCCACTTCAGCTAGTTCTCTAACCTTCTTAAAGTATTCCTGATCTTCTTGCCCATCCTGGACTCCATAAGAGGTCAATGCAATGTTCCCCCCACTGTTACCCTAAAGTCCCTGCTGAGGTCTGCTCTACCTCCTGGTCTAGTACCAATTCAGCTTCTTCATCTCTTATGTCCAACTCTTCATGACCCCATTTGGAGTTTTCTTGTCACAGATACTGGGAAAGTTGCCATTTCCTTCTCCTGTTCATTGATAGAGGAGGAAACTGAGGTAAACAGGGTGAAGTGACTTGTCCAGGGTCACAGAGCTAGTAAGTGACTGAGGCCATATTTGAATTCAGGAAGACTCATCTTTCTGACTCCAGGCCCTGTACTCTACTTTATCTTCTTAGCCACCTAGTTGCCTTTGCCTAGAACATAGTAAATATTTAATTATTTTTCATTCATTTACTTGCTATTATTACATTCTGAGAAAGGAAAGAACACTTTCAGCTGAGGGATAAGAGGAAGAGAGATAAAGGGAGGCCTTCGAGGAGGAGGTGGCATCTGAACTGAAGATTAAAGGAAAACCAGTATTCACCCACACTTAGATGAAGACTCCTTCTCTTTTTGTCAGTTAGTGAGCTGCTTATTTCCTTCAGCTGTAAAATGAGGCAAGATCTACTTCCATGGGGGAAGACTTCTAACTACTGAGTGAAGATTTCCAATTTAGACCCAAAGTGTTGAATAGACTGACTCTCTGCCCTTACTTAAAACAAAATAATGTCTAGGAGCAGGCACAATGCTTATTCAGCTTATAAAAATGGTGTTATTGCTTTCCTCAAAGGTCTCCATTGTATTCTATTATTTTAAATTCAAAACCTGCAGTACTTCTGAAAACAAAAGTTCTCTACAAGATTTATGCTTTTGCCCTCGTTGTGAAAAAGGAGTTGATGATTTTTGTCATACTCTCTCACTTGTGACTCCAAGAAGCTATAGCATGTGCAGTGGCTACATCCTGGGGGAACCATCTTGGCAAGATGGCTTAAACCCAGTTGAGGGGTAACTGAGGAGTCTCCAAACCCATCAATGAATTAGCAGAATATCCTGCCCTAAGTGTGTGAAGACTTCCCCCAGAAGTGTGGGTGGATGAGAAGAATTTGTTCCTATGGCCATGAAGGTGGCTGGACCAAGATATGTTGGGCATTTAGAGCTTGGTCGGACATCAAAGGCACCTAGATCCTCTCCTGCATCCCAGGCCATCTCTAGTTGCCCTGACTTTTGTCCTGTCACTGGACTTTGATGAGTCTGGAAGAGAGTGTGAGGCTGATGACTTTTGCCCAACTCTGCCTCACTTATGTCCAATTCATACACAGGTCAAGATATCGTCTCTGATGTCACTGGTCCTCTTCGAAAACAAAGGATGAACAATAACGATGACATTACAACATTTTTCCCATTAGGTATAAGTTGAAATGTGAAAACTTAAGCATGGGATTAAAAATTGGGACTTGGACCTAAAAATGATCACATTATTCAAAACATTGCAGACATGGCATAACAAGGGGAGGGCAATGGGAGCTTTGTCCTTGGGCATAAAATTTTGAAAATTCCCATCCTTTTCTGAGGCATCCATAGTTCAGTCCTTAAGCAACATAAACCTTTCAGTGCCCTTGAGCATTCTTCCGCACCTTGGGAAGCTATAGCTCAGATAAGCTTTATACCTTTCCTGCCCAAGTCCTCTTTTCTCAGGATTCACAAATTCTTACTTATGATTCCGCATGGTGGTCTCTAGAAAAGTTGAGTCCTATGATCAGGTAACCTAAAGAGAGGGCATGTAGAATATTTATACTAGGAGAGAATCTTTTTTTTTTTTTTTTTTTTTTGCAGGACAATGAGTGTTAAGTGACTTGTCTAGGGTCACATTAGGAGAGAATCTTTATACACGGGAGAGCATGTAGATTGCTAATTATGCAATAGCATGACCCATTCCATTGCACAGACTCATACAATCTAAAATAGGTCTCATGTAATTATTTCTGCTATCTCTCTGGATGGCTACACTTTGTTTGAATGCAGAATCTTATTAAATATGCAGCTCCACTCACTAGGCCAAGATAAAAAGTAAGAAGACAAGAAACATAATGGAATCAAAATTGATACCATAGAAGATTACATTAGTAAAATTGGAATTCCTTATCTCTCCTTCCAAGTCTTTGTGAATGGTACTCAAATTTACTGGCAGAGTTTCTGTGCAGTAAATATCTCCCCAATCTAGAATATGGTCAAGAACTAGAAAAAACAACAACAAGGTCTCTGAGTGACCATCATAGATTGTGCCAAGTCTATTCAACTAAGACTTTTGCATCTAGGCCCCACTACAATAGGGGTATCATTGGCAATACATGGAGTGATGGCTGGCAGCATGGGAGCAATGGAGTAAACAAAAACCTTACTGCACACGATAGAGGCTACTTAATGAAGAGACAAATAGTTTGACCTACCTTAGCAACCCTGAGGATATGATTCATTGTACTTTTGTTGTTATTCAGTTGTGACCAACTCTGTCCTGACATATATCTTGCCACTGGACCCAGGTGGCTCTGGAGGAGAGAGTGAGGTTGGTGACTTTGCACAGCCCTCCCTCACTTAAATCCAATTCGCTGCAAATCATGACATCACCCTAAAGTCATGGTCCTCTTTGAGAACAAAGGACAAACAACAACAAAACAACAACAACTTTTCATGACCTCATTTGGAGTTTTCTTGCCAACGATACTAGAGTGGTTTGCTATTTCCTTCTCCAGCTCATTTTACAGAGGAGGAGCTGAGGCAAACAGGGTTAAGTGAGTTACCCAAGATCACAAAGCTAGTAAGTGTATAAGGTCAGATTTGCACTCAGTTCTTCCTGACTCTAGGCCCAGCATTCTATCCACAGCACCAGTTAGCTGCCTCTCACTGTATTATTAATAGCTTAGTACAATGATTAATATTCAAAGTAATCAATGGTCTCCCCTTTTATAAACTCATAGTGCCTTTTTCATACTTTTTATGAATTTATCATGTTCTATTTTAAAATTACAGTTATCTATATACATTTTATGTTTCCTCAACTAGATTTTAAACTCCTTGAGTACATGATTCATGCCCTGTATATCTCTGCATTCCTTAGCACCTCACACAATACCTGGCCCATAAGAGATGTGTATTAAAGTTTTGTTGAATGGATGAATCACAAACCCCTAAGATTTGAAGCTGAAAGAATGTTTAGCAATCTTTCTCCTTCATTTTTCCTTTTACACATATGAAATTGAGATCTGGTGAAGTGTAATTGTTTGCCAAACATCATCTCTGTAGTCAGTACTACCTCCACATATATGATTCAAACTCAGGGACTCTGAGTTCAAACCAATGGCTCAGAGCCAGTGATTATTACTTAATAGCAAAGTAAGAACTTGAAGATGAATCACCTGTTTCCTTGTCTATGACTCTTTCCAATAGACTATGTTGGGAACCTCAACTCATCAAGGAATGGTTAAATTATGTTCAATATATTCTGTTTGAGAAAGGAATTTTGTGCTAAGGAATGCAGAGAACTACAAGGCATTTGTGCAGTATATACTAGAACGATTTCTAACCCAAATGGTTAACGATTAAAATCTTTTTTGGCATTTAAATGGGTGAAGACATCTCTCCAGAATGATCTGTTCTCCAGTGCTCTGGGTTAGCTAAGGTTTCAACGTATTAAAAGGCTTTAAAACTCAACCTATCCATACCTTATATATAATTTAAATTTGACAGGCAATCTTTTTTGCCTTTATGGTTAATTTTTTTCAAATTCATATATCGAAATTTGTTTTATGATCTCATAGCACAAAAGTTACATCATGAAAATGAAATATAACATTAAATTCAGCAGGCAAAGGGAGAGAGGTGGGGGGGGTAAGGGTTTGGGGGGGGGGGTGGGGCAATGGATGGAGTGCTGGGCCTGAAGTTGGGAAGGTCTGAATTCAGATCCAGCCTTAAACACTTCCTAACAGTGTGACCTTGGGCAAATCACTTAATCTGTTTCCTCAATTGTAAAATGAGGATAATAATAGCACCTGCCTCCCACAGTTGTTGTGAGGATCAAATGAGATATTTGTAAAGTTCTTAGCATAGTGTCTGGCACGTGATAGTCACTATATAAATACTAGCTATTATTATTATCATTATTCAAAATCACAATAGCACAGGATTGAAATTGATGTTTCTGGGGCAGCTAGGTGGTGCAGTGGATAGAGCATCAGCCCTGGAGTCAGGAGTACCTGAGTTCAGGTCCGGCCTCAGACACTTAACACTTACTAGCTGTGTGACCCTGGGCAAGTCACTTAACTCCAATTGCCTCACTTAAAAAAAAAAAAAAAGAAAGAAATTGATGTTTCTGCCTATGACCATTCCCCCCTAACAGTGCAATGGAATGGAGACAGTTTCATTTTTATCTCTGTACTTGCAACTAGGGAATAAAAAATATCTTTCCTGTGTGCAAAGATCTTATTAGCTTTTTTGGAAGCCATGTCACAGTTTCCACTCCTTGATCTCACAATCCCCTGAAACATCTCCATTTTATTTTTTTTTCAGATGAGCTGCTGTTGAACCCAACCTGCTCCATCTTGTTCTTGTATAGCTTATTTTTTTTAACCCAAGTTTAGATTTTTCCATTGATCTTTATTGAATTCAATCTCTTTAAGTGTCAGACTCCTGTTGTAACTTTTGGGGGACTTTTAGAATTCTCCCTGCCATACAGAATGTTAACTATGGTGAAGGTAGTGACATAAAACTGTAATCTCCACTACCAGGGAGGTTACAGCTGGTGAATTGCTTGAGCTCAGGAGTTCTGAGCTTCAGTGGGCTAAGCCGATTGGGAGTGTGCAATAAGCTTAACACTAATGGGATGAGCTCCCAGGAGCAAGAGACTTCTGGATTGCTTATGGGAAGATGAACCAGCCCAGGTCAGAAAAAAAAAAAAAAACGGAGTAAGACAATGCTAGTAGTGGGGTTGGGCTCCTACGTGACTGTTTTATTTCTATTTTAGGTGGACAGAGAGACTCTGTCCACAAAAGTCCCCCAAAGAATATTAAAGGTTCTCAGCTTTGTGTCATTTCATTTATCATTCATTCACTGATTTTGTGATTAATATATTATTGAATATTATAAATGAGGTTTATCCTCTGTCTACTTTTAACACATGTCAAGAATTGGTTGACTGGTTGAAATCACATTCTAATACTTCCTTGTGATTTGAAATTCTATAACAGTGCAATTCTAAAGATTTCTTAGCTCTCTTTGAAGTATGTGATTTTTGAGCAGAGGTAATAAATATCTCAAGCTCTTGGTGAGTAGTTTGAATCATGACCAATAGCTTTGTTCAAACTTTGTATATATATATTTTTTTCTTTTGGTAGTATAGAGAATGACATTTTGTTAATGACAATAAACTTTCATGTGTTGTTGTTATTCAATTGTTTCAGTCATGCCCAACTTTTCATGGATTTTCTTGTCAAAGATACTGGAGTGTTTTGTCATTTCATTCTCCAGCTCATTTTACAGATAAGAAACTAATGCATACAGGGATAAGTGACTTGCCCAGGGTCACACAACTAGTAAGCGTCTGCATATATCCATAATAATGTGAGAGGGAAAATAGAATTATGATGGCCATCATTTTCATGCTATGTGTTTCTTGATACATATTCAGGTATAAAGTAAAATGGACATTTGGCAACTATCCTACAATTATTGTTGCAGGTGAGACAATTGTCTCACTCACTTGTAGACTTTTAGAAGGATATTTTAGCAAAAGTTCCCTAGATGATTGCTTGCTCCTTTCAAATAATTCTTGACACAACACAACTCTAATCCAGCTAGAAAATTGGAGCAGTCAAGTCTAAACAGAGTTTATATGATTATAGAACTAGGAATGTAAAGGCTTTTAGAAATCATTGAGTCCAACATTCTCCTTTTACAAATGAGGAAACTGAGGCTCAGAGAGGTTGTGATCTGCCCAAGCTCCCACAAGTAGCAAATGCCAGAGGTAGGACTTGAAAGTAGATGTACAGGGGCAGCTAGGTGGTGCAGTGGATAAAGTACCAGCCCTGGATTCAGGACGACCTGAGTTTCAAATCTGGTCTTAGACACCTGACACTTACGAGCTATGTGACCCCAGGGCAAGTCACTTAACTCTCATTGCCCCGCAAAAAAAGAAAAGGAAAGAAAAGAAAAAAGAAAAAAATAGAAAGAAAGTAGGTGTACTCGTTCAGAGCTAGAGTTCTCATTCTCCTATGGGATTTCTCCTATATATTTATCAAGGCACACATTGATTTGGAGCTAGAAGGGTCCTGAGGTCATTGTTCACCCCCTCATTTTACAGTAGCAGAATCTGTGGCCTCAGCTAAAGCAACTGGCCCCAAGTGGCAGAACCATGAGCTGAACCCAGATGCTATGACTCCAAATGAAATACTCTTCACATCATGCCATTTCACTGTTAGGAATCATGGAACAGGGGGGACCAGGGGGAGTGGGCTAAGGAAGGAAATTTCAGAAAAAAACTGGTAAACTATATTCTCATGTTTTATGGTGCGTGTTGTCTTTGGAATGCCTGCTACTTCTTATTTTCACTCTGTCCCATTCTAGGAGAACTTTCATTTAAATGGCAAGATCCCATAATGGGTCTTCAGGGGGGCAATAGGTATTTTGAGAAGACTGATATCTTGATAATGGATCATGAAAGACCATTTTGAATGGGAATCAAAGAGGAAGAGGAAAATTCCTTAAGGAGGAAAATAATTTCAGGTAGATTCCTCCGAAACTCTCATCAATTTCCATTATTCAGTGAAAGAAAATTGTAGGTTTTGATCAGATGTTTTCTCTAAAGTCCTATTAAAACTTCATTATTAGATTAAATGCTTTCTCACTCCCTCTGAGAAGTGGCAGGTCAATAACCTCTTCTATAGGCTTCTTTCTTTGCTTTTCATGAGAATGGGACTGAATTTGATAAGAGTAATGAAAATGAGAAGCTCTTCCAATTGACTCTAGGAAAGAACAGATCAGTCAGCTAGCGTGGCTAAGCCAACAATACTGTGTAGCTCATTCCAGCCCCGTGACGTTTTAGTACCAAGTCAAATCAACAAGCATTTTTTCAGTATTTACTATGTACTCTCCTGGCATTGTGAGCCAGGTATTCCAAGGATATCGTGATGAAGATAAATGTTCTTAGGAGATGAAAGGATTCTGAATCCTTTTCTTTCCCTTGGGACCCATGCCAGTTTCAAACTGTGCTCTCCAGAAGTATAAAACTTTTTATCTTCTTTTTTGAAAGAGTGCTGGGCTTGGCAGTCAGGACACTGGAGTCTGAGCACCAGCATTGACCTGCACTAGCTTTGTGACTTTGGGCAATTCACCATTCAGAGCCTCACTCATCTCATCTACCAAATGGGGAGAATCCTACTTTCAGTTCTTTCCTCACAGGGGTTTTTGTGAGGAAAACTCTTTGTAAACCTCAAAGAGCTTTGGAAATGTGAGTCATCATTCTTATTAAATAGTCCATGCTTGATCACCACTAGTCTGATTTTGTAACTTTCAGTTAGACTTATACCCAACTTGTTCTATAGCTTGGTAAGAATAGACCTAATTACCTCTAAGGTCACTTCCAGATCTGAATCTACTCAGGTCAAATGCCACTTCCCAAGAGAAACCTTTCCTGATCCTCCTACAGACTAAGTGCCCTCCTTTCAAAATTACCTTGTATTTATTTCACACAGACTTATTTGTCAGCATTGCCTAGTGGATACAGAGTTGATTTTGGAGCTGGGAAGACTTGTTTTCTACTCCTGCCTCTAATACTAGCTAGCTGTATAATCTTGAGTCTTTAAGACTACATTAAAGGACCAAAGGACATGAAATATAATATTCGAGAGGGCAAAGGAACTGGGACTACGGCCAAAAATCATGTACCCAGCAAAACTGTGTATAATATGTCAAAGGCAAAAATGGGATTTCAATGAGAAAGAGGTCTTTCAAGCATTCATGATGAAAAGACCTGAACTGAATAGAAAATTGACTTTCAAATACAAGACCCTGGAGAAGCATAGAAAGGTAAACAGGAAAAAGACTTCATGAGGGATATTAAAGATCAAACCGTTTACATTCCTACATGGAAAGATAATACTTCAAACTCATAAGAACTATCTCAGTAAGAAACTCACAGAAGACACAGGTCTGAACTGAATATGAAGGGATGATATCCGTAAAGCATTTATGTTTTGTTTTTTGTGGGGCAGACAGGGTGGGGTGTCTTATGTCTGGGGTTGGATTTGGGCTTGGGACCTCCTGGGTCCAGGCTGGTGATTTGTTTCACTGTACCACCTAACTAATGCATGAGAACATTATTAAATAGGGTTGAGGTGTAGGAGGAATAAACTGGGGGAGGGAGAAGGGGCAAGATAGTCTGGGGAGAGGTAGTTCACATGAAGGAAATAAGAAAAAAGTTTATGGAGGAGAGTAGAAGAGGGAGAAGGAGTTGGTGAGTGAGTGAACCTTAATATCATCAGAATTGGCTCAAGGAAGGACTAACATACATACTCAAGTAGGTATAGTAATATATTTTTGCCCTGAGGAATGGGAGGGAGAAAAGGGGAGGGGGAAGAAGGGAAGGAGGAAAGGGTGGATTGGAGGAGAGAGCAGTAAAAAGCAAAACACTTTCAAGGAAGATGAAGATGTTTTGCATAACGGCACAAGTATGACATATGGAATTGCTTGATCTCATAGGGAGGGTTGAGGAGGGAGGGAGGAAGAAAATTTAGAACACAGAATTAGCTTAGGGATCCTGATCTCATTGGAGTGGGCTCATGGAGGGAATAGATTTCATACCCAATTGGGAGGAGTAATCTATTTAACCTTGCAGGAAAGTAGGAGGGGAAGAGGATAAGGAAGGAAGGGTGAAAAAAGGGAGTGCAGAGCAAGGGAGAGGATAGTCAGAAGTAAAACACTTTTGAGGAGGAATAGGTAAAAAGAAGATAGAGTAAATGTCATGGAAGGGAGGGGGATGGAGAGAAATAGTTATGATGATTGATTGTAATGGAAAAACGTATGGTACGCTGGGCTTTTATTAAGAAAATTATCTGTCAAGCTTAAGGTACTATATACAGATTATAATGAACAGGATACTATCAGAAAAACCTGGAAAGACCTACATGAACTGAAGAAGAGTGAAATGTATTGTATACAAAATAACAGCAATAGTAGGGAATGATCTGCTGGGAAGCATGTGGTTATTTTCAGCATGGCAATGATCCGATATAACCCTGAAGGACTTATGAAGATTGCAGCCCATCTACAGAGAAAGAACTGATAGTATCTGAAAACAGATGGAAACACACTTTCAAAATTTTTTTTCTTTTCCTCTTTGACAATTCCTTAATCTGAAGTTTTGGTTTTTTGTGACTGTTTGCTTTCACAACTAGCTAATATGGAAATTTTCCATGACTACTCGTGTATAACTTATTTTGAATCATTGAGTTCTTGTGGGTGGGGGTGGTAATGGAGGGGGGAAGAGAAATTGGAACACAAAGTTTAAAAAAATTGATGTTAAAATTTTGTTTTTACATATATTTTGGAAAATAAAATTCAATTCGAATAAAAAAGACAAAAAAAAAAAAGACTAATTTGCAGAGAAGCTGCAGACTTACATTGGTAGAGGAAGTTTCCGTATCTGGGAGTCCCCTACATCAGTTCCAGTCTCTTCAGTGTTGAGTCATTTCAGTTGTTTCAAACTCTTTGTGACCCCATTTGGAGTTTTCTTGGCATAGATATTGGAGCAGTTTGCTACTTCCTCTCCAGGTCATTTTACAGATGAGGAAATTGAGGCAAACAGGGTCAAGTGACTTGCTCAGGTCACACATCTAGTAAGTGTTTGAGACCAGATTTGAACCCAGGAAGATGAGTTTTCCTGACTTGAGGCCAAATGCTCTATCCATTTCCACTTAGCTGCCCCTGGAGTATCAAGTGTTACCTAAGAAATGCTGAAATATCTTAGGTTCATTTGCATCAGATAATTTAGGGGACCTCCATTAAACACAGAACAAAATACCCTTCTTTTTTGCCTTCATTACTCAGTAAGTGTCTAGATTGAGAGATAGTATCTTTATTAAGTACTTAGTATGTGCCTGGATTTGTGCTAAGTGCTGGGGCAACAAATACAAGCAACAAGACAGTCCCTGCCTTCATGAATTTACTGAGGCCTTAAATCCTGGTGCACTTAGGTAGAAGGGGACATCCACAGCTATTCAGAGACAGGAAAGTAATTGGAGTGGGATGTCAAGTGGGAAAGTGCTAGGAGATCAGGTGGAAGATAATTTTGAGTCGGCACAAGAAAGCAAATTGTGAATGCTCTACTTAAGGATGGGAGAGAAAGAATTTCAAGTATATTCTTAATGCCCATCATCAATCTCAAATTAGGGAAATTAAAAGTCTTTTGGGACTTTTCGTCTAAATCAGGAAACAGAATAGAAAGCTCAGGTGATTCCTTGCCTCTGTCCCATCCTTTAGATACCAGTGTCCATCCCCAATATGGGATGTGCATTTTTTATTTTCTTACTTTGAATTTTGATATCTTATTTTTCCCAGTTCCATGTAAAAACAATTTTAAACTTTTTTTTTTTACAATTTTGAGTTCCGAATTCTCTCCTTCCCTTTCCCACTCCCCCATCATTGAGAAGGCAGACAATTTAAGAAGGGTTATACATGTGCATTCATGCAAAACATATTTCTATATTAGTCATGTTGTAAAAGAAAACAGATGAAAAAACCTCAAGAAAAATAAAGAAAGTAAAATAACAGGATGCTTCGATCTGCATTCAGTTTCCATCACTTCTTTCTATGGAGGTGGATAGCATTTTTCCTCATAGGTCCTTCAGAACTGTGGAACATGCAATTTTTTGGGGGAAGGTCAATGAGGGTTAAGTGACTTGCCCAAGGTCACACAGGTATCATGCATTTTTGCAGGTGCTGTTATAGGAACTCTTCTATTCCTATCTTTCCTTCCCTCAGGGAAGACAGTTATGATACTCTGGTGTTTATGTGATTTAGAGAAGGATCACTGAATTTGGAATCCAAGAATCTGGATTTGAATCCTGGCTCTCCCAATTTGTCATCATAGGTGAATTATCTCACTTCTCTAGGATCTGGGCCTAAATTTCCTTATTTATAAAATGAAGGATTTAACTAGAGATCCTCTAAGGTCCCTTATAATTCTAAATTAAATATCCTATTTTAGCAATACCCCTGGGCAAGTTTCCCAACTTCCACTCTAGGATTGGATCCCCAGAGGACAATTACTGTTATTCCCTCAAGGTTCTGAGGTCCCTCAAAGGTCGTAGTCCAGCTCTTTCAGACAAAGGTACTGGGGCTTGCTCATGAAGGTTGAGTTGCTCAAGGTTACAGAGGTAGTAAACATCAGAGGGGGGATTTTAAACTCAGTAGCATTCTAGCTCCTTGCCTTTGTACATGCTCAGTCTTCTGGGCTTGGAAGGCACTGTTTTATGTCTAACCCTTACATTCTTTCAAGGCTTAGCTCTGGACCCCTTTCCTCAGCAAAGATGTCCCTAATCCCCCTTATTGTTGTTCCGTTCTGTCCATCTCTTTGTGACCCCATTTGGGGATTTCTTGGCAAAGATACTGGAGTGGTTTGCCATTTCCTTCAGCAGCTAATTTACAGATGAAGAACAGAGGCAAATAGGGTTAAATCACTCACCCAGGGCCATACAAGCTAGTAAGTGTCTGAGGCTCAATTGTAACTTAGGTCTTCCTGACTACAGGGCTAGTCCTCTGTTTAATTCACAACCTAGTTGCCCTCCACTCCCCCTACTTGTTCTCTTTCTCCCTCCTCAAATTATCTTGTACTTAATTATCTCTTTATAGTTATAACTTCCAATGGAATGTAAACTCCAGGACAACATTTATTTATTTCCTGTCTTTTTATAACCAGTGTCTAGAATAGTGCCTCGCACATAGAAAATCCTTAGTAAATGACTATTGAATAGAAAAAAATAGAAAGCTTTCTCAAGCTTGCAACATCACCATTCATTGCCTGCTAGTGTTGCCAGTAGATTTGGCTTAAGTGCAATAACATCTGGCTAGCATGCCAGAATAAGTGGAGTCACTGATGACCTCACTCTTGAAGGGGTGCCAACTCCAATCCTAGGTTCTCTGGTGATAGAGTAAGAGTAATCAATGGCTTGATTATAAGAATGGAATTGGGGATATTGTGAGGAGAGCCCTTGGTGAATAATAAAGCCATCTATAGATGAGTGTGCTATTTAGGGGATGGGAATTGGACTTTTGGTTTCTTAGGAAATACCCAGATGAAAAAATTATTTTTACCGATGTAGGCCTGGACCTTCCCTACAATTTGTACTTTTAGAGTTGTCTAGAGCAAAACTTCTTATGGGCTCACATAACTGAAAGTGGGGGTCGTGAAAATTTTGGCCTCAGTAGAAGGTTATGTATACTTATTTTATTTGCCTATGTACCTAGGGTCAAATAAAAATCTCTCGGGCAAAAAGGGGTCGAGAGTGGAAAAAGTTTAAGAAGCCCTGGGCTAGAGCACTGAGATCAGTGACTCACTCAGGGTCACATAGCCAGTCTGTGTCAGAGATTTGAACCCAGGTCTTCCTGGCTTAAGGCTGTATTTATATCTACTTTTCTGTATTGTTTACTTATTTTTAAAAATATATTTCAAATTAATTAACATTTAAATTTTAAAAATGCCAATCCAAACTAGTAAACTTGTTTTCCATCTGTTTACCTTAAAGTGTCTTTGCAGTATTGTGTTATAGAGGAAAAAGTTTGGAGTTAAAGGGCCTAGGTTCTAATCCTGTCTCTTGATTACTGTTGGTGTTACTTTGGGCAAATCATTTAACTTCATCTGTAAAATGGGGTTAGGCTCAATGACCTCTAATGTCCCCTTGTATAATCCTATGATCCCCAGTGCCTAGCAGAATGCTGAGCTCATAGTGGGCGCTTTGTAAATGCTTAACTAATGAATGTTTCCAATGTGTGAAACATCCTAACTTTTTAGTCATTCTGTTTCCATCAGGTTCCTTTGTTTCTCCATGTATTCCCATTCCCTACTATATATTATGGTTTAGCTTCCCCCAGCACCTTTCCCTGCCACCTCACTTTATGTTATTCCACAAAGGTTTTTCCAGATATTGTTATATTCATTAAATTTGTCAATCTTATCTGCACTATAGTATTCTTTTACAGTAATTTCCAATTTATTTAACTAGTCCCCTATTGTTGGGCCTTTAGATTGTTTCCATTTTTTTTCATTTAGAGATAATGCTGCTATAATTATCTTTTATAGCATATAGCTTCTTTTTTTTCAGCCTTTTGGGTAAGGATATATTCCAAACAATGGAATTATTGGATTGATCCATTTATCTTAATTAGGTGGGTTTCTGAATTTATCATTAAAAAAACCCTAGTTCATTTGGGACATGCTTAATGATTTAGAGAATTGATTGCCAGCCTTATGGAGTATCCAGGCCCTCTCTCTTTCCTTCTGCTTCCTACTGATGGCCATCTTATTTTAACCTCTTAAGCAGGACTCCTGGGAACTTTGGGAAGATTGCTGTTACTTTATTAAAAAACTTTAGGCTGACTTGCTTATAAATACATAAACAAATTCAAGCCTTAGAAGCAGCTGCTAATTAGAGAACAATATGGCCTCAGGACATTTTAGTAAACCAAAATCAATAGCTTCATAGATTTGTGTTTTTTTCCCTTTATCTGAAATAAAACAAAATTGGCCGATTGAGAGAAAACATTTGCAGACCTGGGTATTTGCTTGAAAAGTTATTACCTGATGATAGCTCGAGAGCTGATCTTAGAGATCAGCTAGTTCAGTCCCTTCACTTTGCAGATCAGGAAACTGAGGAAGGTTAAATGACTTGCCTAAGGTCACATACAGGTAGTAAGCATCAGAGGCAAGCTTTGAAGCTGAATCCTAGAGCTTTGGAGACTTCTGCTTCAGTGGGAGGTGATCCATCCATTAATCAAGCAGCATTTATTAAGATCTTAGTGTGTAGATGGGGTGTTCAGGGAGGACTAGCACCTTTGGTGTGAGGGCTTGCCAATCCCTTTTCAGGGTTGTTCATCCACCTTTGGTGTCCACCTCCATTCAACTCTCACCTGTGGCTTCAAGAAGCTCTAACATGCATAGGAGCCACACCCTCAGCAGAAGAGCTAAACCAGATTGAGAGTGACCAACAGGCCTCAAACCTGTTGGTGAGTTAGGGCGGTGTCTGTCCCAAGCATGTGAAGACTTCTCCTTGGGGGGAATAGGTAGATGAGAACAATTTGTTCCAATGGCCATGAAGGAGGCTGAAGTGGAGTGCTTGGAGTTTGGCCAGTCATCAGAGATGCTAAGGTCATACACAGCATCTCAGACCATCACCAGTTATCTTAACTTTTGTACTGCCCCTGGACTTCAATAACTCTGGAAGAGAGAGTAAGGCTGATGACTTTGTGCAACTCTGTCTTACTTAAATGCAATTCATGTACAAGTCAAGACATCACCAGTGATGTCATTAGTCCTCTTCAGAAATGAAGGGTGACGAACAACAACTATGTGCCAGGCATTGTGCTAGGCACTGGGCCTACCAGTATGATTATTAAGGGCATAAGTTATACTAAGCAAACATGAACTATCTTTACAATTCTGTAATGGGGTTAGTAAGGCACAAAGTGTAAGTGGAAAGTATTGTCATTCTCTATGCATATATCCACTCATATATTCATTCCGCAAACTCTTATTGAATTTCTGTGTTCAAGGAGTGTGCTGTATTCAAAGCTACTACAAACTCATTGGTAGATTCTTCAAATATATGTAGTTAATTTTATTGTCCATCCAGATGCACATGCCTTCACTGCGAGGTATTCATTCATCTAATCATTCATTCAACGGACATTTGTAGAAGCACTATATTGAGTACCTGAGGGTTACAAATAACACATGAGGGGCAGCTAGGTGGCACAATGGATAGAGCGCCTGCCCTGGATTCAGGAGGACCTGGGTTCAAATCCGGCCTCAGACACTTAACACTTACTAGCTGTGTGACCCTGGGCAAGTCATTTAACCCCAATTGCCTCACACCCCCAAAATAAAAATAAAAATAAATAACACATGAATGTCATGCCAACTGGGACCCCAAAGCTCATCTAGTCTGACTTCTTGGTTTGACAGGTGAAGAAGCTGAGGCCCAGAGAGGTGAAATGATTTTTCTCTGGTTGCACAGGATGTAATTTGCATAGGGAAGCTGGTCAAAGGATCCTGACTCTAGATGTGGGTTCTTTCTACCATACCACACTGCCTCCTTTCTACCACCAAATGGCAACCCATTCTCATAGAGCTATCAATTCAGGGGAGATAAGACACGAACAATGTAAAAGTAGAACATTCAGGTATAAAAGAATTCCTGGGATGCAAAGAGCATCCCCCACAGGAGGGACTATAGTGCATTTTCATTTGTTTGTCCTTTCTTGTTTATGAATGATATAATTTAGAACAGGAATTATTTACTTGGGCTCCACAGTCCCTGAAGAGGTTCATGGATAAATTTCAGGGGGTTAGCGCACAACTTGGCTGGGAAAAACCCTATATTTTTATTTTCACTAACATCTAGGTGAAATCAAGCATTTCCAATGATTTTGAATGTAGGAAACAAAATGTTGTGCTGACAAGAGGTCCATAGATTTCACCAGAATGCCAAAGTAGTTCATGATATATATGAACAAGGTTAAGAACTCCTGATTTAGAGCATCCCGGATAGAGTGAGTAAAGAAAAAAATCCCAAATAAATATAAGAGCAAAAAAAAAAAATCTCAACCCTATAGAATTACATAATTAAATGAAACCAATTTAAAAATTCTATTTCAGGCCTGTATTGATTTTTGGCACGGATTAAATTTCAAACTAGGTTTTTCTGTTAAGAATTCCACTGAGCGGGGTGGCTAGATGGCGCAGTGGATAGAGCACCGGCCCTGGAGTCAGGAGTACCTGAGTTCAAATCCGGCCTCAGACACTTAATACTTACTAGCTGTGTGACCCTGGGCAAGTCACTTAACCCCAATTGCCTCACTAAAAAAAAAAAATTCCACTGAGCAATATATTGTTAGTTTTGAATGAAAATTTACATTTTAATTTTGTTTACAATCCTAATAGGTTTCTAAAATTATTCAGGCAGGGATTTGTCTCTTGTGATACACACCTGGGTATGACCAAGTCATGGACCTAACATCAGGTTTGTTTTACATGGCCCCAGTGGTCAGAACCAGGAGTAGTGGAGAGAAGGTGTAAGGCGGCATATTTTTGGCTTATTATAAGGGAAAACTTACAATCTTCTTTGTAGGAATGAGCTGCCTCAGGAGGTATGGTGGATTTCCCATAGCTGATAATCTTCAAGCAGAGAAGGACTGAATGATCACTCGTCAGGGATATTGTGAACATGGACAAGAGTTCTCCTTAACCCCTCTGAGCCACTGCTTTCTCATCTGTAGAAGGAGAATAGTAATATTTTCCTAAAGCAGTTTTCACAAGGTCTAAATGAGGCAGTTTAAGGAGCACTTTCCAAGCTTTAAAGTGTTATGTGATTGCCAGCTTTAACTGATATTGATAAATGCCTTATATAAATCCAATCTCCTTGAAAACTAGTCGTGGAATCTTGGTATAAGAAGGGAGGTCATTTAATCATACATTTGAACAGGAATCCTGTTAATAACATACCCTCAAGGTGGTAATCGAGCCTTTGCTTGAAACTTTCTAATTATGGAGACTCTACCAATCAATCAGTAAATGTTTATAAGGTTCTTTCTATGTGTGAGGCATTGTGCTAAGTATTGGGGGATACAAAAAGAGGCAAAAGACAGTCCCTGCACTGCAAGGAGTTAACAATCGAATACCACCTCTTTAGGCATTCCAGACCAATTTTTGATGGGTTCTAATTGTTACCAAGTTTCCCCTTTCATTAAGCCAAAATTTTCCACTTTTCTGACCATTGCTCAGATCTAGATCTGTTCTCTGGGGATGAATGGAAAATATCTAATTCCTCCTTCACATGAGACTTATATAAGCTGTTGTAGTTTAGTTATGACAAACAACAATGCTAAAAATATAAAACCTACTCATCCTTTGCGCACATCCTAAAGGAGGTAAAATGGAGGTAAATGTGAATCTTTCCGTGCCTTAGATGACATCAGCCATTTACATCTGAATCTGTAGAAGGGTATGACTCAGACTTTCTATTGGAAAAAAAATACAAATCTGATCTCTGCTTACTGTCAGAGAAGGAAATAACCTTCATAAGGATCTCTGCTCTTTCTTCTTGCCTTATTTTGTAGCTTTGCTTTCGATGTAGATGTCACCAGTTTATCAGAAGTTGTTGCAGTTGATAGAATTCATATTTGTCACATTGCTAAATCTATGGGAGGTAGAGACAGAAGGCTAGATTGGGAGTCTGGAGACTTTACCTCTCATCCTAGATTCATCACTAACTGATTATAGGAGCTTAGTAAGTTGCTTTATTTCTCTAGGACCCATTTTTTTTCTCTGAGAACCTTTCCAGCTTTAATATTCTCTGAGAGAGTAGATGCTTATTGCTTAGAAAGTTTTCTTAGTTTCCCATTCTCCTTTCCCTGCTATATACTCCTTCCTCATTGTAGCCTCATTCAAAGCCTAGGTCAACACATACAAACTTTGTGACTACGGGCAAGTTAACTTCTCTGTACTCTAAACACTAGGACAGCTCCGTGACCCTGTGGATAGTGCCAGGTCTGAGTTCAAATCTGACTTCATACTTACTATCTGTGTGACCGTAGGCATGTCACTTAACCCTGTTAACCTCTTTTTTTTTTTTTCATCTGTAAAATGAGCTGGAGAAAGAAATGGCAAACCACTCTAGTATTTTTGCCAAGAAATTCTCAAATGGGGTCACGAAGAGTCAGACATGACAAAAACCACCACCACCACCATCACCACCACCCCAGGCATCTATCTAAGAGTATATGTTATAGGGAATTGGTGAGATGTTTCAGCTTAGGGAATTTCCATACTAGAAATTTTCTATACTGATGAAGTTATGGATCTGGACCAAAAATCCTAGTCAATACAGGAAATTTCTATAATTTGTCAACTATGAGTCCTCTCTCCACTGATACAGGCTACAATCTCTTTATCAGTGGCCATGATGAGATACTCACCACCTCGTAGCTCACCTGGTAATGTGCTTTTCTAAATGTAGCATGCACGGCTGGTTCTCAGAGAGAACTCACTTGGTCAAGAAGCATTTATTATGTGTAGACTTTGTGCCAGATACTGTACTAAGGGCCAGAGATATAAAGAAAGGCAAAAAAAATAGTCCCTAGTTTGGGTGAATTGGAACAGCTCAGTGGCAGCATGGAGAAAGCACCAGCCCTAGAGTCAGGAGGACCTGAGTTCAAATCTGACCTGTGTGACCTTAGGCAAGTCACTTAATCCTGTTTGCTTCAGTTTCTTCATCTGTAAAATGAACTGGAGAAGGTAATGGCAAAATACTCCAGTGTCTCTGCCAAGAAAATCCCAAATGGGATCGATCATGAAGAGTGCGACAGGACTGACTAAACAATAGGTGAATCACTTCCATGCCGCAATGAAGCTTCAGAGTAGTACTTAAGTGAAACAACAACAACAATAACAATGAGAATTTGATGATTTGCAATGGGCTATAATATGTTATCTAATTTGTTCCTCATGGCAACCCAGAGTGGTAGGAGTTATTATTATTATTATTGTTATTATTATTATTATTGTGGGGCAATGAGGGTTAAGTGACTTGTCCAGGGTCACACAGCTAGTGTCAAGTGTCTAAAGTCGGATTTGAACTCAGGTCCTCCTGAATCCAAGGCCAGTGCTTTTATCCACTGTGCCACCTAGCTGCCCCTAGTGGGAGCTATTATTAGCCCTAGTTTTCATATGAAGAAACTGAGGTTTAGTGGGTAAAGTGCCTTGCTCAGGGTTATACACAATAAGTATTTGAGGCAAGATTTGAACTCAAGTTTTCTTGACTTCCAATCCAGAGATCTCCCCATCCAGCTGCCTGGTTGCCTATTACATGAGTGATAGCAATAATAATGTCAAACACTTTGTTCTTGTTTTTTTTTTTTCTTAAAGAATAAATTTGACCAGTGAGAGACAGTCAGGCAACATGCAAATTATTATGTTCTAAGTCAGTGAGAAAAAGCTATGAATAAACGAATAGATTTCATCCTGTACAATGTAACTAGAGCAGACAGAACATGCAAATATTCATACTTATAAAGAACTCTCAGCATTAATCCAAAATCTGTTACAGTCCAAGAAGTAGTATTTGCAGTGTGTGCAACCAAATCCTCCTCCAAGTTGTATGTATGCAGTTTAAGTGACCGATCAGGCAACGGGCAGTTAGGAAGCTCCTGTTCTAAGTCAGTTACAGGGGTTAGAGAGCCAGAAAAGTGGGAAAAAAAAAATACCCCGTTTAGTATTGACAGCATGGCATGGCAGAAAAGAGTGCTGGCTTTGAAGTCGGGAGAACATTTGAGTTTGAGTCTTAGTTCAGTCACTTTGGAGTTATTTGACTTTGGATGTGCCTCAGTTTACTCCTCTGTAAAATGGGTGTATTCGGTTATAAACAAGCATTTATTAAATACGCACCACTTTATTAGATATTGTACTAAAGGCTAGGGATACAAAGAAAGGAAAAAAAATAGTCTTTGCCCTTAAAGAGTTTACATTAGAATGGAATGGGAGAGGGGCAGCTAGGTGGTGCAGTGGATAGAGCACCGGCCCTGGAGTCAGGAGGACCTGAGTTCAAATCCGGCCTCAGACACCTAACACTTACTAGCTGTGTGACTCTGGGCAAGTCACTTAACCCCAATTGCCTCACTAAAAAAAACAAAAAAGAAAAAAGAAAAAAGAAAAAAAAAGAATGGAATGGGAGAGACAACATGTAAATGAATAGCTACTACATTCAAGATCAAAACAGTACGTGACATATAATCTCAGAGAGGAAGGATTTAGCAGATAGGGATGGGGCAGGGACTGGGAAAAGCATCCTGCAGGTGGTTCCTGGCCCCCTGGCCCCAAAGCTGCTGCCCTGTAGGGTTTTTTTTTTTTTTTTTTTTTTAGGCAATTGGGGTTAAGTGACTTGCCCAGGGTCACACAGCTAGTATGTGTCAAGTGTCTGAGGCCAGATTTGAACTCAGGTACTCCTGACTCCAGTGCCGGTGCTCTATCCACTTCGCCATCTAGCTGCCCCTCCTGTAGGGTTTTTTAATCTTTCTTGCTTGCTGTCATGTGCCTAACAGTCTGAAGGATGTTGATCCATCCCCCTTTACTCCCTGGCTAGGAGATCCACCAACTCTCTTTTTCTTCATTCAGTTTAAAAAGAGCAAGGCCAAAAAAACGAAAAAGAAAAAAAGAGAGTATATAAATATGGCATTTTGTAAACCTTAAAGAACTATATAAATGTAGTTATTAATATCATTAATACTGCTAGTTATTTTTAATATAGAATACTTTATATCTAGCATTATTTATATTACTACTACTACTACTACTACTAAAAAGCTTATCTTTGGGAACACATAAATGAAAGGCCTGATTTAATATAATTGTTTCCTGATGTCATCACAAATGCTCTTGCTTCTGATCTCTGTGGGAAGTATGGGACACAGAAGACTTAAATGGCCATCACTGGGCAAGCTGGCCCTGTGCTGAGGGTTTACGGCATGAGCATTATGCACCTATTTCCTGTCAATAACAGTGCACTTTAATCTCTTCATTTTCTCCAGCTTTTCAACCATTAAATGATCCTTAAACCACTGAAGGGATTTACTGAGGTTTGCTGTCCTGACTTTGGTCTGTTTTTGTCCCTGAGCTCTGCTTTGTATAGTAGAGCTGAGTGTTGGTCTGGAAAAGAATCATGAAAGTTGCATGTGCTGGAGAAGGGAAGGAAAAAGAATTGAAGGGAAGGGAAAAAGAAAGGAAGACAAATACATTTAAACCACTCATGTCCTGTGAAGTTAATACCACATAATGCAGTCTTTATAGTTTGGAAGGGGTCTTAGGAATCATCTAGTCAAACCACTCTGACTTCATAGATAAGAAAACTTAGATTTCAGGGTGGGTAAGTGACTTAGCCAGGGTCACACTGGTAGCAGCAGCCCAAACTTTGGATTTGAAAGCAAGCACTCTGACTTAAGAGGATAGTGATGCACGGGAGTGCAGTGGATAGAGTGCTGCACCTGGAGTCAGGAAGACCTGAGTTCAAAACCGACCTCAGACATTTACTATCTGTGTGACCCTGGCCAAGTCACTTCCATTCTGTCTACCTCAGTTTCCTCATCTATAAAATGGAGATAATAATAACACCTACCTCCCAGGGTTAATGTGAAACTAAACCTGAGATAATATTTGTAAAACGTTTTGCAAACCTTAAGGCACTGTATAAATGCGACGATGATGGTGATGGTGATGTTGGTAGTCATGGTGGTGGTGATGATGGATGTTGAGGATTATGTGATGGATGATTTTGAGCTCCTTGAGGGCAAGTACTATCTTTTGCCCTTTTTTGTATCCTCAGAGTTTAGCACAGTGCTTAACACATATTAGGAGCTTAATAAATTTTTATGGATTAATTGCTTGATGTTGATGGTGATAATGGTTGACAGCTTGGTTTCAGAAGGCAGAACCTGGAGTAATGGGTGAGCAGAAATATGTTGAAAGTTGAACAATTTACTAAAAATTAGGACTACCCAAAAGTGTATTTAGATGTCTTGGGAGGGGGGTTATCATTGGAGGCCTCAAATCAAAGGTTGTGATCCCCTATACAGGGTAAAGTAATTTATTTAATAATGGAATGAGTCCTGGGGAGCCACCGAACCGACTTGGCTGAACATGAGCATTTCAAACATAGGTCATCTCCTTATAATCGCCCTGTTCCCAGGACTCCACTGATTCCACCCTCAATCAGGCAAGACCAAGTACTGGATGTTTGCATGTCAACTGCAGAATCCTCCCCTTTGTCTCTTTCTCAGGGCTTGATAAATCAGTAGTTCTTTTGCTGTTGATAAGTGATAATGCTATTGTGAAGAGAGTGACAAGCTATGTACTGACCTATGGTTCCATTCAATATTCCTGTACTTACGAGTACTAAGGGGGCTAGATTGCAGCTTCCTTCCTGACTGGCATTTCACTTGCTCCTCATCTCCATCCATATAGCTGTGTGTCTCCTGTGTCCCTGTCCCAATCTTCTTCAACCTTCTATTGTGTCCTCTGCAACCCCTGTGAACAAACTGTCCTTCTTTATATTAGATCTGTGGTCCCCTTGGAACTTACTTAGTATATTATTTATATTTAAGTGTATACACTGTATTTTCTCCCAGCTGAATCTGAATTTGATGCCAGGAATTGTTTTGTTTTCTCTTATATATAATTTCTTTGAGTAAGGCCTGACACACAGGACTAACTTAATAAAAAAAAAAAAAAGCTTGTTGTAGTGATGGTAATGTTTGGGGTCAGCACTTTTGAGGTACATGGTGAAAAATAAATTCTGTTTTGGGGCAGCTAGGTGACGCAGTGAATAAAGCATCACTCCTGGATTCAGGAGGTCCTGAATTCCAATCCAGCCTCAGACACTTGACACTTACTAGCTGTGTGACCTTGGGCAAGTCATTTAACCCTCATTGCCCCACAAAAACAAAACAAAACAAAACAAAAATTCTCTTTTGGGAAATGGATTATACTAGGTGACCACTGAGATCCCTGTGAAGTAAAATTCTGTAATTCCATGATTTTTTAAACCAAAATAAACTTGTTTCATGTGAAAAGTAATATATGTAATTTTTTTTTCAAAAATATATGTAATATCCTTGCAAAAGGAGGAAACAAGCAATTGCTTCTTGGGTAAGAGAAGAAACAAAAGTAGTAATACTTTACTGTTTAAAATATTAAGAATAAAGAATATTGTATGTACTACTCTATTATTGTGATAATGTTTGTGATAATAATATTAATATTATTGTGATAATAATATGATTTAAAGAGGTACATGAATATCTACAATTTGTGTTTAAGTTGACTTTTAAGGAATACTTTGAGTCAGTGTTATGTAGATTTAGGCTAGGAATCACAAAACTTGGATTCTAGTCTCAACTTAGTAGTTAGTGTCAGTAATTAATTATATGATCCTTATTATGTCTCTTAATAATTTCAATTCAATACAGTGAACATTTATTCAGTGCCCCCTTAGTGCCAAGTATTGTGAGAAAGGTGGTTCTTGTTGTTCATCCTCCATTTTTGAAGAGAACCAATAACATCACAAGGGTGATGTCTTGACTCATACACAAATTGGATTTAAGTGAGACAGAGTTGCACAGAGTCTTTAGCCTCATTCTCTCCTCTATAGTCATTGAAATCCAATGGTCGGACAAAAGTCAAGATGACTGGAATGGGTTTAAATAAGGAAACTCAAGATGTCAGAATCCTTGGCAATGTCATCACCATGAATTTTTGCTTAAGACGAATGGCTTCCATTCCAGGCTTTGTGATCTATTTTCTGAAATCGTTATCTCTTCCTCCTGAAGAGGAAGGTGGTCAGTACTATATGCATCAATGTCCCTGTTGCTTTTCTTTCTTCCTGCACTCATTTTCACCCAATTATTCTCTACCATGCCTCCCTACTCTTGTTCCTACATTTCTCTCAATGAGTATATCTTTAATGTACTATGATCTACCCCACCACTCCTTTAATTTATTTTGTACTTTTAGAATAACGTATACCCTATGCAATCAAATTTGCCTCTTTACATCAGGATCTTTACCTCATTTTGATTGTTACCCGTACTTTTGCATTTATTTATGGATTATTTGTGTTTAGTTAATTTGTTTGTTTGTTTTATTTCCTACCTCCTTTCCTGGAATATTCTCCCTCCCTTTCCTTTCCATCCATCATTGTTCAAAGGCCACTTTCAGATCCATGAAATCTTTCTAGATTCTTCTTCTTCTGAAGTCATAATCCTCACTATATATATACTCACTAGGCAATGCCTTGCATTTTTGTATGTTGATGGTTAGTCTTCCCTACTAGACTATAGGCTCCTTAAGGACAGGGACCATATTTTGTATTTCTTTGTGACTCCCTGCACTAGTACATTAAGTAGAATCACAGAATCTTGGATTGGAAGGCAGCTCCTGTATAACCAGGGCTCCTTAGACGATTCTTCTATTGGAAACCAAACCCACAGTTGAAGAGCTGACACCATTGCAGGCTGATGTAAGGGGTCAAGCTGATCCTACTGAAGTCGGGCTCTTTGTTTGTAGGTCATGCTTTACAGCTGCATAATTGGTTTACAATGGAGCCACACTGTTACTGTGCTTGCATTCTGAGAAAGTGCAATTCTTTGTCTGGGAGACAATTCCCTACAAATGTAGGCGGTCTGTTTATAGGAGAAGTCTTAGCAGAAATGTTGGCATGGAAGGAAAATGAATCTTTGCTCTTTTCTCTTAAACATGTTTCTTCACTGGGGACAAAAAGGCCAATGTTTTTGATGTGTAGTTATTGTTTATCATGGTAAAAAAAACCCACCAAACAAATCAAAACACTTTTTGTTGAATTTAATATCCTGCTGTTTGTTTTCCACTATTTTCCTTTTATTCCTGGGATGGCATTCCATTTCCTGCAGAAGGATCAAGGGGACCAAACGATAATAGATAACTGCAAACCTTGTAGAGATACAAAGGGAGTGTCTTTCTTTCCTTTCCTGAGCTTATGGTTCTCTCCTTTTGCTTTGTGAATCCTAGAATGGCCACAATGGATGATAATCTGCACTTGGGGTGATAGCAAGTCATCTTGGCTTGAGTGGCCTCAACTGTTTATAGGCAAGACCAAAATTCAGAGTTGTTGTTTTATAGATTTGGGGAAGTGACCTTGGAGGTGATCCAGCCCAAACCTCTTCTGCAAGAATGAGGACCAGAGAGGTTTAAATGATTTGCCCAGGGACATAGGGTTAGCTAGTAAGTGTCAAAGGTGGAATTCAGGGAACTTCTGGTGTGAGTCCTGGTGCTTCAAATAATGTAGTTTCTCAAGTGGCAGAAAGCAAGGTTATACAAAGCTCCCACCAAACCTTATAAAATATGTTTTCTTCTTTGTTAACTAGTAGCTTTTTTTTTCCAGGGCAATGAGGGTTAAGTGACTTGCCCAGGGTCACATAGCTAGTGTCAAGTGTCTGAGGTCAGATTTGAACTCAGGTCCTCCTGAATCCAGAGCCAGTACTTTATCCACTGCGCCACCTAACTGCCCCCACCTAGTAGACTTTTAATAAATGCTTGTTGATTGATTGGATTCTCATTTGTAATAACTACTCACTTTCTTCCTAATGTGACTCTATAAAACCACTGAATATCATTAAGAATTCCCAAAGGTTCATATCAGTCAGTTTTCCATAAGAATTGTGTTTTCTTATAGTTATTCTACTTTTGTTAATTTATATTACCCTTTTCCTTTATAAAAATTGCCCTTGGTAAAATGCTTGGATATTAATCACTTATAAGTGTTGGCAAAATTTGTAAAACATGAATGAGCTAAGTTGTTAAGCTTATTGGATAAAATCTTCATTACTACCCATCCATCTCTCCCACTCCCCAATATCTTCAAAATATTGTAACGTGATTTATGGTCATGGTTGCTTGTTTTTTCTTAGCTTTTTCTTTATTATGAGGGAGGCCTCATGGGATACTGGTGGAGAGGAAGAGAGAAATATATCTGGAAATGACTGATGTAAAAACAAAAGACATCACTAAATCTTATTAAGAAAAAAAAGCTATACCTGTCCTTTGGCTTTAGTACCTGTGTATGGTAACTCCTGGGCCTAGTGTATGATCCCTTATTTCTAAGGTTGAGCTTCCCTCCTAGAATCATAGAATCTTAGAGCTGGAAAAACTCCAGAGTTTACCTGGGTCCAAACTCCTTTCCCAATGAATGAATCCTTTCAACAACATTCTTACCAAAAGGTTAACACCCCTCCTCCCCCACCTTGACTTTGGGGATTTCTCTCTCCATTTGACTGAGAATAATGACCTTTTTCTTTTATTTTGTTTTCATAATATTATAAACTTAGTAATGAGCCATAAATTAGCAAACAAAATTTAGAGAAAATCTCTAACTAGAACCTTCAAAATTGAACTATTTAAATTTTATTTGGAAAATAATGACATCTATTCATTTATTTATTTTTGAGAATGGGTTGCTCTGTCTCCCCTGAGCTGGTAGTATATATAGCACCACTCATGGATGCAGTCCCACTTCTTATAAACACAGGCTCTTTGACCCTCTCTGTTTCTGACCTGGGATGGTTTGGCCTTATTTGGCAGCTTGTTGGCCCCTCCTCCCAGTGGCTCCTCATATTAGTGCTAGACTTATCATAGACACCTGATCAAGTTAGCTCACTGCACCTCAGAACTCCTGAGCTCAAGAGATCCACTTGTCTCAGTCTCCCCATTAATAGGGATTAACAGACTTCTATACTTGAAAAAATAAGAATAATAACAATCTACTTCTTCTATATTCCCTTCTGAATCTGTGTATTTTTAAAGTATTGCTTAGGTTTCCTTTTTTTGCGTAGCAATGAGGGTTAAGTGACTTGCCCAGGGTCATACAGCTAGTAAGTGTCAAGTGTTGGAGGCTGGATTTGAGCTCAGGTCCTCCTGAATCCAGGGCTGGTACTTTATCTATCCACTGTGTCACCTACCTGCCCCCTTCTTTTGTTTTTTAATATGGTCACTCACAGGCAGAAATGTTTCTTCTTTCCCCAAGTTGTCTTATCATGGCTTCAATTTTACACACACACAAATAGACATTTAGAATATTTCCATATTTCTTAATATTCTTTATATTTACTAGTTTTATTTTCCATGGTGGTTTTCTTTTATTCATACTCCATAATTTATTCGGAATTATCTAATCATTGGACACAAAACGTTTTCATGTTTTTTTTTCTCTTATAAATAAGACCACTTTAGGGGCAGCTAAGTGGCGCAGTGGATAGAGCACCGGCCCTGGAGTCAGGAGTACCTGAGTTCAAATCCAGCCTCAGACACTTAACACTTACTAGCTGTGTGACCCTGGGCAAGTCACTTAACCCCAATTGCCTCACTTAAAAAAGAAAAAAAATAAATTAGACCACTTTGAATAGCTTTTCCCTTGTAGTCCAATATGATTCGAAAAATATGGAAGGACAAATTATATTTTGATAAAGGGTTGCTGGGTGCAAAAGGGGAAGATACTTTGATTCTGTTATTTTGAGGTGTTTAATGATAGAAATAGTGGGATATGGGTATTTGTAAGGAAAGGGAAGTGAGATTAGGAGGGAGAAGGAGAGGAAGGAGAGGGAGAAAGAGAAAGATAGAAAGAAGTGAGGATAGATGGGGGCAGGGCTGCATTCTGTACAGTCTAGGCAATGACAGAAAATGCATTTTTAGATCATGTTTGTATAGACAAAGATCATCTTCTGCATTTATGCCCATAAGCCTTGTACAAAGCCCTAGTGATTTAGGGATTCAAACCTTGGAAACTGGCAAGTGTCATCATGATCAATTTTGGCTCCTTCATTTGAATTTGTAAGTTGTATCCCTGGGTCAAAGCAGGGAAAGATTTTTCTCAGTATTTTTCACTACACTCTTCAAAACAGTCTAATTACTGACTCTGTGATCCATTAATAGTGTGATTGAAATTTAGGGTTAAGGTGTCAAACTTGAATGGACCATGTGGCCAGAAAAACTCCCAAATGGTGCTCAAACTAGATTAAAATGTAATGGGGGGGGGCAGTTAGGTGGTGAAGTGGATAAAGCACCGGCTCTGGATTCAGGAGTACCTGAGTTCAAATTCAGCCTCGTACACTTGACATTTGACACTTACTAGCTGTGTGACCCTGGGCAAGTCACTTAACCTCCATTGCCCTGCAAAAACAAAAAAAGCAAAAAAATGCGGGGCGGCTAGGTGGCACAGTGGATAAAGCACTGGCTCTGGATTCAGGAGTACCTGAGTTCAAATCCAGCCTCAGACACTTAACACTTACTAGCTGTGTGACCCTGGGCAAGTCACTTAACCCCAATTGCCTCACTAAAAAAAAAAAGAAGCAAAAAAATGTAATTGGGAAATCTCTAACAAAATAAATAAAAATATAATAGGACACAGAAAATATTAATTTGTTGTTTTCTAAGTCAAGGTTTAGATTTTGCTTATAACATATTCACATACCAAAATATCAGTCTGGGAGCTTACTTTCTTTTTGGGGAGGGAGGGGGGAGAATTTTTTTATAAGGTAGTTTTAAAATAATGTAATATTTGGCCAGGGTATCTCAAATCAGTTAGTAGTTCTAGCTAAAAATGTAAACAAAAAAACCAGAGATCACCACATTGAATCATACAGTTATGTATCTGCTCACAGTACAACTTGAAGGTTCATTTCTCCCCCCTCCCTGCCAACCATAAAAATATAAACAAAAACCAGGATCAGCTAAGCTGCCCATGCAGATGAATTTCAAGAGCCCTTGGCTAAAGGGTGATATACTAACTGTTCAGACTGGCCAGCCAGAAAGAAAGAAAGAAAGAAAGAAAGAAAGAAAGAAAGAAAGAAAGAAAGAAAGAAAGAAAGAAAGAAAGAAAGAAGGAAGGAAGGAAGGAAGGAAGGAAGGAAGGAAGGAAGGAAGGAAGGAAGGAAGGAAGGAAGGAAGGAAGGAAGGAAGGAAGGAAGAAAGAAAGAAAGAAAGAAAGAAAGAAAGAAAGAAAGAGAAAGAAAGAAAGAAAGAAAGAAAGAAAGAAAGAAAGAAAGAAAAGACCAAAATACTAAAATTTGGGACTGAGCATGCCTCCAAAGCAGATTTAACCATCAATTTCAGATTATGTCACTGTAAATAAAGTTCTCAAAACATCTGTGCCTCTACCAGGGGAAGGGAGTCAGGGACGCAAATGCTGGCAATTTTGTTGAATCCACACTGTTCTTGATAGCCACTTATTTTTTCAGTGGGCAGGGACACGAGGGCTGTTACCACTCCTTCATGGATGAGAATCCATGGAGACACCAGGGCCCAAGGCAACCACAAGAAGCAAGCCTCCAATCACTGACATGGTCTTGAGGAAGTCATGCATGGGCTTATAGACTGGGACTGTCTAGAAAGCGTTGAAATAGACATTGATGCCAAACAACCAGATGACCAGTCAAGGCAGCTAGCTTGGTTTTGAAACCGATGGCCACTAAAATGATCAAAACTGTGCCCACAATGTTCTGAAGAATAGAAAAGAAGCTGGCATCAAAATGAAGAAGGGTCATGAACATCAGGACCAGCAATACCCTTCCACCAAGCTGCATGTACTGTTTGGGTGAGCTCTCTCGCATGGTTGGGACGCCTGCAAACATGCTCTTCCCTTCAGATCGGGACTCAGCCAAGAGCAGCAGCAGTCCTCCTCCTAGGAGGAGATCCCATAAAATGCTGTACGCGATCGTCTGTAATGCTATAATTCCAAAGAGTCCAAAGCAGGCATACTGTACAAAGTTTCTGCTCAATACCAAGATACTGCCAGTCAACTGGCCAAGCAAGTTTAAGAACACGAAGATGGAGGCAAGGACGTAGCCACAGTCCCAAGTAGCATCAATATAGTCTCTCTGTTCCTCTGTTCACTCCCCTGGAACTACATTCGGATGCCGTCTTTCAGGAAGGTGCTAGTAAGACCCAGGCGCCCTCGGCGGTGACCATCAGTCGTTCTGGCTCATGGCTGCGGCGGCGGCGGCGGCGGCGGGAAGGCTTGGCTCGGGCTCGGGCTCGGGCTCTGGCTCCCTCCCGTGTGGCGCAGGCGGCGGCTCCTCCTCCTTCAGCTCCTACTGCGGCCTCCACAAATGGCGGCGGCCAGCTTCCTACTTTCAGACAGTCTATCATGTTAGGCCGATTACTGCATCTTTTTACTTTTGCCCAAGTTTAGTCTCTCCAAGGTATGTGAATTACATACAAAAATCATTCTGTACCCTTCTTTTCCTTTGACTTCTTGAATTTTGTTCCATAAGATGCAAAACTATTTTCAGGCTTAAGGAAGCTTTTAAAGATTTAAAAGGAGGTAGGGTTCTTGTAGCTGGGATACAGACTGGCAAAGGAAACAGCAGTCTTGCAGCAGTGTTCTTGCCGAGTTATAATCTATTCATGATCTTGTCTGGAAGACCTACACAAAGAAATTATAATAGGTCAGCCTGGTGGCAGTAAAAATATGGGACTAAAATCTCCATGTTAGCCTAAGAGAGAAATAAACTCACATTAACCTAGCTCATAAGTACTCCTATTCAAATCCCAGGGTAACAAACAATTATTCTTTCCTTTTCTATAAGTTGTGGTATGGAAAACACAGTGTGACAAGCTACATTATTAGTTGTAGTTCCTATGTTCTTTTTTGTAATGGATTTTAATGTATCTCCTTAAGGCCAAGTCATCATACAGCAAATGTTGAATACCTACTGTGTACCTAGCACTGTACTAGGACCAAGAATATATCTGCTCTGGACCCTCCAGATCCTTATGATCTTATTGGGAAGACAAAATGAACACACATGGAATAAATTGAAATGGTATCTGAGTTTTATTCCTTCATCTTGTCATTTGCTAGCCGTATAACCTAGGGAAAGCCGCTCATCTTTTTTGATTCTCAGTTCCCTCACCTGTCTATTAAAGGTAATAATATCTACTCCTGTCTGTCTCAGAAACTGTCATGAGCATCAAGTGGGATAATGTATGAAAAGAGTTTTGTAACCTTAAAAATATCATGCAAATATCAGGAGAGGCAATGTGGTATGGCAGATTGAATAGTTTTGGAGTCCTGAGTTTGAATCCCACTTCTGAGACATTTACTAGCTGTGTGACTGTGGGAAGCACACTGGTTGGGGCTCATGAGCAGCAGTACTAGATTGAAGAACTGTCCAAACTCTTCTTGAATAGGAAGATGATCCCACTATGATGGTGAAAGCATTGATGATAACCATAGAATCTAGTGCTGCGAGAAATTGTGGGAATCCTCTAGTCCAGGTAGTACAATAGGTAAAGTGTTGGAGTTGGACTTGGGAAGACCTGAGTTCAAATATGGATTTCAACACATAAGGACTTGTGCATCCTTGGTCGAATGACTTAAACCATTTCAGTCTCACTATCCTTATCAGTAAAATGGAAACAGTAATAATATCTCCCTCACAGTTGCGGAGTTGTGAAGATCAAATGAAATAAATATGTCAACGTTCTTTGCAGCCTCAAAAGGATTGTATAGCTGCTGGCTATCTAAAGAAATGAAGAAAATGAAGTCAGAAAGTTTAGGTGACCAGGGCTCACACAAGCTAGTAAATAACAGGGTGAAATTCAGACCCACATCATCAAACTCCAAATCCAGAGCTTTCCCAGTGACGTGTGAAATTGTGTGCTGTTTGCTGCTCTAATGTCAATTTTATGGGATAGTAGATCTATTAGCTGAAATATTTTTGTCCCATATTTTAAATAACTCACTCAGTAGTTTGAGTAATAAATAAGTTTTGGTTTCTTGGCTTTTCCACATGTTTTTGAAATCAGAGTACTCCTTGTTGACAGATTAGTCATTCCCAGAATGCTGCTTCCACTCAGTAAATGTTTAGAATTGTGGTTTAGCAAATGGGATTTTAATATTTAATATTTAGTATTCATTTTATCTTTGATGTGGGAGCTACAATTTGTTATATTTAACATGGAAACAACAGCTAGATAGCATTTTAGGGTATGGTCAGTGCCCTCTGGCTATGAAAAACTTTTGTGCTGCATTGAGAGTGAGCTCTATTTTGACATCTTTGTCAATAGGTCCCCTGTGCCCTGTGGCTCATAGTATGAGTTAAGAAGGCTCCTTTCTGCATTGGAGATGGTTAGCTAGGCCTTTTTTTGTCACCACTGACTCTTAATACTGACAGGAAAGGTATTGAGCAGTGGGCTAAATGTGCACAGGGAGATGGGATGAAAGCAAGAAGAGCAACCATTTATGGGGCCCATCAATGGCATTGATCACCCTTCTATCTCCCCAAAACCTTTCTTCAGGGAAAGCTACACATACTCCCAATAACAGGTTAAAAATAACAGCAAATCAATTAGTTATCCCTTTCACATTGCTACTTTCCCCATCACAGTTTAGATATACTGTGGGTCTGGCATAAGAAATTAAATGGGAATTTTGGGGGAGTTTTGCAGAAGCTCAGACAACATGTGAAGACCAGCAGATGACAAAGAGCCTATGACCAAATACTTAACCTACATTTTACAATAAGTTCCTGTAAATACCCCTTCACAGAAAAAGAAAAAAAATCAGACTTCTTTGGTAGGAAAGGAGGGCCAAACCATTTTACACAATTTCCAGGTTGGGGTGCCACTTCACTAACCCTTCCCTGCCCTTGATATGGAAGGGATAACTTGTAGGCTTGGTTCAAGGTACTCAGTGACAAGACCCTCAAACTCCAGGAATCATTTGTACCTTAACTTGTTTATTTATTTTTTTTAAGTGAGGCAATTGGGGTCAAGTGACTTGCCCAAGGTCACACAGCTAGTAAGTGTCAAGTGTCTGAGGCCGGATTTGAACTCAGGTACTCCTGACTCCAGGGCTGGTGCTCTTATCCACTGTGCCATCTAGCTGCCCCTGTACCTTAACTTATAAGACTTACTCATCCTGTTTGTTTTAAATTATCTTCTTAAAATTTCAAGCTGAAGAACCCTTTCCTAATTTTACCCTATTTTGTTTTTAGGCATCTCATCAGAGAGTAAGCCATGGTGTGGTGGGGTAGAGAGCTGGTAATGGAGTGAGAAAGACCTGAATTCAATTTCTACCTTTAACACATACTGGCTGGGCAAGGCACGCTCCCTTTCAGTGTTCTAGGCCATTCTCTAATACTAGAAGTTGCAGGGAAGCTGCCAAACTGCATTGATAGAAGAGGTTTCCCCATTAGGGAATTCCTTATGCCAGTTAGATCACAGATTCAGCCCCTCTGCCAATTCCTGTCGCAGATATTTCATTAGAAACAAGTGTCATTTTAGTTGTAGATTTTTGTCCTGTCCTAAACCTGATGGGTTACATATGATACATCTTATTTGGCAGGGAAAAAAATTTAATCCATTTTATTTTCAGATCAACTGGAAGGGAAAATCACCAAAGTGCCATGGAGAGATACATGGCATATCTATACTGGATATAACATATAACAAACGTTGGAATGTAAAGGATGGCATTAAAAACATTTCTGAATGAAAAAGATGGGCCAGTGACGTGGAGAGAGAGAGGAATGACTACTGCACAGGCCACATGCTCCACTGATATCATTACAAATTTTTTTGGGGGGGGCAGGGCAGTGAGGGTTAAGTGACTTGCTCAGGGTCACACAGCTAGTAAGTGTCAAGTGTCTGAGGCTGGATTTGAACTCGGGTACTCCTGAATCCAGGGCTGGTGCTTTATCCACTGCGCCACCTAGCTGCCCCAGATATCATTACAATTTTAAAAGGAAGTGACAGAGCCTCCTAGCATGTGTCCCATAGTGGACCACTGGGTGAACTTGAGAGAGGACATAAGTAATGGTCACACAACATGGATAGACATGGGAGAGTTGTGCTCTGTGTCACTGTATTGAAGACCCACATTCATGAATCACAGATCCACAGAAGCAAGCTTATTCAGAGCATCACAGATTAGGAGCTGCAAGGGGCTTAGAGTCCAGCCCCCTTAGTGTACAGAGTGGAAGTGGAGGCCCAGAGAAGTTAAATGACTATCTAGAATGACCCAGCTATTAAGTATTTGAAGGAAGGTTTGAACTGAGGTCTTCCTGATTCCAAGGTCAGTCCTCTATACACAGCACCACATTGTTTTACTATTTTGAATATTTTAGGGGTTAATAAACTCAGAGGCTAGCAAGGTGCTCTGTATTCAGAAGGTATTTCATAAATGTTTGCTGAATTGAAAAAAATTCCATTTATTTGGATAATGAGATGTTCTCTAAAAATTAATTTTCCTTACGTAAAGTTGATCCTTTTAGAGACACACCTTTCTTTTCAATTTTGTCAATTTCTGATGGAAGCCTTTCCAAAATACATTACACGTTTAATTGCTTTATGAAACAGAATGCAAGTTAATGATGATGATCAATTGCTGGCCTGGGTGAAAATGCCATTTTCCCCCCATACCGTTGATGTCAGCATTCACTTGTGTGCTTGCCTCCTGTGGCCCTTCTCTTTTAATTTGCTTCTTTTAATGTGTTGTGGTTTAAGGAATCCAGTAAGCAAGGTTATCAGGACTTTATGTAGATGAAATATCCGTAAGCCACAGATGGACAGTGAGCCCTGAGCAGCAGGGACCAGTACTGAGTAGCTTGAGGCAATCGAACCGGATCTTAGGTGGAAAATTGGGTAGCTGTTTCACGGATCCCAAGCTGCATCCTGTTATTGTAAAAACCTCTTCAACACCAACATTCTTCTGTTGGCCCTATATGGCTGCATGCGATGGAGCACAACAATTCCAGACGAATCAAAATCACAATTGCCTAAAAGGGTAATGGAGAGATGAATGGTTTGGCATATGCAGGATATAACACACACCCAAAGGTGGCATGAATACAAGGAAAGGTGCCAAACCCAAAGCCTGGGGTCAATCCCACAGTTGATCTTCTCTGCTCCTACTGTCCTGCTGAAGTCAAGAAATTATGTCGACTGGGTTCACTACAAATTTAGGTTACCTAATCTTAATTGAGCCCTTAAGGGAAGAAGGTAATCTCTTTAGCCCTGATTGATTCTCTATCCTACTCTCCACAGCAGTTTTTCCAAACCTCTTTTCTTCTGAAACCTCTCGCAGTTCTTTTTCCTTCCACTCTCTCAGGGGAAGACTTTGCTGTATACTTTCATGGAAAAAATGGAGACCATTGACTGAGAATTCCTTTTACTTCCCCTCCTTATCTCAGTCTGTCTGACATCATTCCCCCACCACCTCCTTCTTGTTTTGGATCAAGAGATGGCTTTTTTCTTTACTGAAGTGAACCTCTCTTCCTGTGTCCTTGATGTCATACCCTCCCAAATTAATTGGCAGATTGCCCTCACTGTCATGCTATCCTTCACGAATCTTTAATATATTGATTTTTTCTCTGCTGCCTAAAAACATTCCCAAATCTCCCTCAGCCTTAAAAAAAACGATCCTCACTAGGTTCTACCATGCTTGCCGGCTGGCATCTTGTATCTTTTGTACTATTCTATTCTAAAACCCTTGAAAAAGCTGTCTACACTTGGTGTTTCTGCTTTCTTTCCTCTCATTCTTTTCTATTGAAAGCTGGCTATTGAATTTGTCATTCAACTGAGAGTTCCCAATCTTTTCTTAATTGCCAGACCTAATTTTTCTTAATCTCATTTTTACTTGACCTCTTGTTAGTTTTTTTTTTTTTTTTGCAGGCAGTGTGGGTTAAGTGACTTGCCCAAGGTCACATAGCTAGTAAGTGTCAAGTGTCTGAGGCCGGATTTGAACTCAGGTACTCCTGAATCCAGGGCCAGTGCTTTAACCACTGCGCCATCTAGCTGCCCCCTTCCTGTTAGTTTTTGACACTGCTGACTACCATCTCATCATGAATACTTTCTTCTCCCTGGGTTATTTAGACACTACTTTCTTGGTTCTCTTCATACCTGTTTGTCCACTCTTCAGGTTCCTTTCTGATATTTTTTTTTAGCCACAGCATGTCCACTACTTGTGGGTTTCCTTCCAAATTCTGTCCTTCCTTCCTTCCTTCCTTCCTTCCTTCCTTCCTTCCTTCCTTCCTTCCTTCCTTCCTTCCTTCCTTCCTTCCTTCCTTCTTTACTTCCTCCCTTCCTTTCTCCCTTCCTCCCCTCCCTCCCCTCCCTCCCCCCCCCTCCCCATCTCTCTCTCCTCTTTTTCACTTGGTAAACTAATTAGGGCTCCTAGGTTCAATTATCATTACTATTCTGATGATTCCCGGATCTATATTCCAACCCTAGCTTTTCTCCTGAGCTCCAATCCCATATTACCAACTGTCTATTAGGCCTTTAGAACTCTAATGGTTTTTCAGTTCCTTCTTTAAGTCCTCTAGTACAAGGGAATCCACTTTCTCCTGAGGTAGCCCTTTCTACTTTTGGATAGCTCTGATAATTCAAATGTCTCTACATGAAGTCCCATTGGTTTTCTTGATTGTTGTCCTTTGCTCGAGAATATCACTATGTGGGGTCAAGGTACAGTGTGTCAACAGTGGAGCAGAAAAGGAGTGGGCAGCTTTCAGAGATTTAGTATACAGCACCTCTTTTACTCATCTGGTCTATAGCACTCACAAACATCAAGACTGGTTTGATACAAATGATAAGGAAATCCAGAAGCTGCTAAATGAAAAACAAGAACTCTGCAGGGTTTACTAGCAAGATAATTTGTCTATCTCTAAGAAGGTAGCATTGAACTCCATCAAGTAAAGTGAAAATGAAGTTTAGAAAGATGTAGGATTCTTGGCTCAGTAAGAAGGCAGATGAAATTTAGTTTTATGCTGCTAGTAACAACCCAAAGCACATTTATGGTGCCCTCAAGGCTGTTTATGGGCCAAAGATCTATGGTGCATCTCAACTACTCAGTGCTGATGGAGCAGCATCGATTAGTGATAAGGACATAATCCTGAAGAGATGGGCTGAACAGTTCCATAGTGTTCTCAAAAGACCATCATCAATCAATGCTGAAGCCACTGACCATATACCTCAGGTGGAAGTCAATCCCTCACTAGCCAAACTTCCAACTGAAGAAGAGGTTTTGAATGCCATTAGGCTCCTCTCATGTGGAAAAACGCCCAGTGCTGATTCTATTCCAGCTGAGATTTATGGTGCAGGAGGTCCACTGCTTATATAAAAGCCGATGGAAATTTTTCAGGGTATATGGCAAGAGGAGGTTATCCCTTAGGAGTTCAAGGATGCCTCCATTGTCCATTTCTACAAAGAAGAAATAGGTTGTCCTGTGACAGTCATGGGAGGTGGGGGAGTGAGGTCCTCTCTCGTCATCATTTCTGGTAAGATTCTTGCCAGTCTTCCATCATCGGCTGTTCCTTCACCTGGAACATGGTCATCCACTCAAGGACCAGCATGGCTTCAAAAGGGCAGGTTTCCTTACAATATCTACTTTGTAGCAATAGATTCAGGTGGGCCAGTGTATGGGGGACTCAGTGAAGCTCCAAAGACGTTGTCTTTTAGCTTTGGGACAGCAACTTCAGAGACACAGGGGCCTTTTCTACTTAGTTTCGTGATCATGGATGACTCTGGCAAGAATGAGATTGCTAGAAGTTTGACCTGTGTATCAGCATTCTGCCGGGCAGTCAGTCAGTCCATAAACACTCATTAAGTGCCTACTACGTGTCAGGCAACCTATTAAGGACTTAAACAGCAGAAGAGAGTGTCACAGTCATACTTTTTTTTGGCCTGGCTCAGTGTCTCCCATTTTTGGCTTCAGTTTTCTATGGTTCTGAAAAAACTTTACACTTAACCCTTTGTAAGCTACAGAGAATTTGATATATTAAAGAGTAGGTCCCTATGGCAAATTGAATGTCTTCACTCTTTGATTCAAGCAAATTGATAGGCTTATCATGCAAAAAAAATCTGCAAACGTATATTTGCATATAATATAACATATTTTGCATCTACTATAATTATATTTGCATATAATATAATATTGCATAAATAATAGTTACATATATTCTTGGTAAGGAAAGATTAATTTGATCATTGAAGTAATTTTAAGAATGTGAAACTAGAAGCAAAAGAGAAGTTGAAAAACATGAACAATGGGAAATTCTATAATTAATGACCTAGCCGAGGGGTTGGCAAACTATGACCCATAAGCCAAATCCAACCTAGCCCCAGTTTTTTGTACAGAGGAGAGCTAGGAATGCTTCTTTACCTTTAAAAATAAACTTTTAATATATTTTAAAATGTAAAAAGACATTCTTAGCTCTGCTTTTTGGAAATAGTTTGTAGACCCCTAGTCTAGTCATTTGAAGCAGCAATTAAAAACACACTGTCATATTGTAATGTAGATGATTGTCTCAAAACCACTTGAATCAGTCAGAATATGCCAGGAGAATAAAATTCTTGATTCTGTGCCTTTATTCATATTAGCCCTTGACCTGGAAATGATTTCTGTTCCATTTAAAACTAGTACTGACTCTCCCTTGTGTCTAGACCCAACTCGTGTTATATCCTTCATGATACTTTTCTTGAAACTTCTCCATCCTCCCCCATCCCAAAGTGAAACCAGTCACTCTCTGTCTTCAGATTTCTCATAGTACTTTGTCTTCCCTTTTATTCTTCTACTCTCCCATGTGTCATAGTTATTTGTGTATTTGGATATGCCTTCTTCCAAATTAAATTTTCATGTTATTGAGAGTAGGTGCTGTCATATGCCCATTGCTCCACAAAGTATGTTGCATTCTCAATAAATGCTTGCTTGCTTGCTTGTAGTTGTTGTCAATAAATAGTTGTTTAATTGAGTTAGTGCCATCTATACATGGCTACTCTGATCGAGCTATGATTTCATCGATTTGGATATTTACTGTAAGGGTGCAGATCATGACACAATATGTTGTTTTCCTCTAGATCTTTTGTCTTTGACAGCCAGGGTCACACAGCTAGTATGTGTCAAGTGTCTGAGGCCACATTTGAACCCAGGTCCTCCTGAATCCAGGGCCAGTGCTTTATCCACTTTGCGACCTAGCTTCCCCCTCATTTCCTTTTTAAAAATACTTTTCCATTTAAAAAATTATATAGGGGCAGCTAGGTGGCACAGTGGATAGAGCACCGGCCCTGGAGTCAGGAGTACCTGAGTTCAAATCTGGTCTCAGACACTTAACACTTACTAGCTGTGTGACCCTGGCCAAGTCACTTAACCCCAATTGCCTCACTAAAAAAAGAAAGAAAGAAAGAAAAAAGACAGGGTCCTCACTTGATGTTTGAAACTAAGGAATAAAAAATTATATATAGATATAGATATTTCCAGTCAACAAAAATCTACCTTTTCTTCCTCCAGGTTCTTCCCCCCCCCCCCGCCTCCCCCACACCGAGAGACAAAGGAAACAAAAAACCTAAACAAACAAACCCTGATACAAAAATATAGTCAAACAAAACAAATTCCTGTATTAGCCATGTTGAAAAAAGTCTCAATCTATATGGTGACTTTATCACTTCTTTGTCAGGAACTTAGAGGCAACTGGTGGTATAATGCATAGAGTGATGGGCCTAGAGAGTTAGGAAGATCTGAATTCATATCTAGCCTCACATCCTTACTAGCTGGGTGACCTTGGGGAAGTCACTTAATCTGTGTGCATCAGTTTCTCATCTTTAAAATGGATATAATCATAGCACTTCCCAGGGCTATTGTGAGGATCAAATAAAATATTTGTAAAGAGTGTTTAGCACAAGGTCTGGCACATAGTAAGCACTATATTATAAATGCTTATTCCTTTCCCTTTCCTTTTCTTCCCCCATGGTAGTATGTTAGTATGTTTCTTCCCAAGTCCTCTGGAGTCATGGTTGGCCATTTTCTTGATCAGTGTTATTAAGTCCTTCCAACTTGTTGGTTTTTACAATATTGTTACTGTATAAACTATCCTCATGGTTTTGCTCACTGCCCTCTGCATCCATTCATATGGAGTCTTCCCAGGTTTCTCTAAAACTATCCCCTTTATCATTTCTAATGGACACTAGTATTCCATCACATTCATCTAACTTTTTCAGCCACTCCCCAATTCATAGATACGCTTTCAGTTTCCAATTCTTTGTTAACACAAAAAGAGTTGCTATAAATATCTTTGGGCATATGGCCCCTTTTTCTCTTTCTTTGTCCTCTTTGGTCTTTAGACTTAGTAATGGTGTCGCTGAGTCAATTTTTTGCTGCATTGTGACTTTCCCAGGGTTGCATAGGCAGTCCTGAATCCAGGTCTGATGCCTTTCTACTATGCCATACTACTCTCATGTCTGTAAGGTACTTTGTAAACATAAAGCACTATATAAATGTCATCATGAGTATCCATCATACACAACAATAATAATCATAATAAACAAAAAGCTCAATAAAGCTCTTGAAATTGAAATGCTAACAGAGGAATTGTGATGACATTTTCTAGTACATGCATACTGTGTATTCAAGCTTCATTCCTTTCAGTATCACTTTCCATCCCACTTGAAAACCATAAGTAGAGTTCTTATGTTAAGGAACTTCTTTTATAAAAATGTTTCTTTCTTTCTTCTTTTTTTTTTCAATGAAGAGTAGGATAGTTTCTTGCCTGTATAAATGAACTATCTCTGTGTGTGTGATTGAAAGAGTTGTTTTAGCCTTATTCCAGTCATTCTCCTCTGGCACTTATGTAGTAAGTAGTAGGATGCTTACCGATTCCAGTTTTTCTAGGATTGAATTACAAGTCCTTTTGTTGCCTACAATTACCTTAGACCAGATGCACATTGAAGGAGAAAGGGTAACTACTGGAAGAGAAACTTTTAATGGTCCTCAGGTGCTATTGAGGTATGTAGGGCTATCCAAAGCTATTAAATACATATGTTCAGAAATAAAAGAATCTCAAAGAGGGATTAGATTTTTTTTTTCTGCTAAGAAACTAATATAAGTTTGATGAGAGTAAGGAGTTCAGGTGGGGCAGTAGGGAGAATTTCCTAACAGAGCTATCCTGAAATGTACTGGACTATACCTAGGCAGGTGGTGAGTTCTCCTTCACCAAAAGTCTTCAAACACAGATTTAATGACCATGTGCCTGAGTCAGTACATCAAGGTTTGGGTCCTGGTATAGGCTGTGGGATCTTGGGCAACTCACTTCATATCCCATAGCCTCATTTTCATAGGATCATAGATTTAGAGATGGAAGAGACTTTCATGGTCATCTGGTCCAACCCAGATAAGGGTTATTTTTTAAATAAGGAAATTGAGGCAGTCAAGTTAGTTGGCCAAATACACACATCTAGTAAGTAGAGGGGGCATCTAGGTGGTACAGTGGATAGAATGCTGGATCTGGAATCAGGAAGACTCATGTTCTTGAATTCAAATTTGGCATCAGATTCTTACTAGATGTATGATCCTGGGCAAGTAACTTAATCTTGTTTGCCTCAGTTTCCTCCTCTGTAAAATGAGCTGGAGAAGGAAATGGCAAACCACTCCCGTGTCTTTGCCAAGAAAATCCCAAATGGGGTCACAGTCAGACACAGCTGAACAACAACAGAAACAACTTCTGACTCGAAATCCAACACTTTTTTTTTTTTTTTACTGCCCCATGCCTTATATGTCAAAGTGGGGGTAGAGAAGGGGAGTGTTAGATTAGGTAATCTCTAAGGTTCTTTCTAATTCTAACATTCAGTGACTAATGCACATAATATGCATTTAATAAGTGCTTGTTGAATTGAATTTGTTGTTGACCAAATAAAGAACAGTTAATGCCTTGCTGTCAGAAGCTTCAGGGAATGAAGTTTTTTCCAGGTAGCTTTGCTCCTTTAGCATGTTATTTTAGTAGCATGTTATCTTGGTCATTTTGAATGAAAATATTTTTGATATTGTATCACAACCTTCTCTGTCTTCTTAAATAGAAGATATTGTTATTAATCATCTTTTTGGTGACTCATATCTCTGTTATGAATATGTTATTACATTGTGTTGGAACACAGTGATCGCCTCAGAGCTTATTGAAGATGGAGGCTCATTTGCCCCTGTTACCATATGTACTTGCTTTTGTTGTTATTCAGCTATATCTGTCTCTTTGTAACTCTGTGGATCATGGGGTTTTCATGGCAAAGATATTGGAATGGTTTACCATTTCCTTTTCCAGCTCATTTTACAGATGAAGAAACTGAGGCAAATAGGGTTAAGTGAATTGCCCAGACTCATACAGCTAATAAGTATCCGAGGCTGGATTTGAACTCAGGTTTTTCTAATTCCAGGTCCAGCGCTCTAAGCACTGATTTACCCAGCTGCCCCCAAAGAGATTTATACTGCTGTGCTTTTTAATTTTTGTGTTAACTTTTTGTAGTTTTTGTCTTTTGTCTGCCAGCAAGCTCTTGCTGCTTTTTGATCCCTGTCTCTGCTACCCTCATTTCTTACTTCTAATCTCCTGTTTAAAATCTGATATGGACTAGGAAACATAACCAAGCTTATTAGAAATGTGTATAGGATAGAGCACCGGCCCTGGAGTCAGGAGTACCTGAGTTCAAATCCGGCCTCAGACACTTAACACTTACTAGCTGTGTGATCCTGGGCAAGTCACTTAACCCCAATTGCCTCACTTAAAAAAAAAAAGAAATGTGTATAAAACAAGACTAAATTAATCCTAAATGAAACCCTAATGGCTCTTCCCTCAATAAAGTACAGAAGTTTTAGCACATGAAATTAATTAATGATGTCTACTTTGGTTGCTAGGGAGCTCCTTATTGCTTACACCTTGGTTACCTTTTGTATTCTGGGTAGGTGAGTTTTCCTGATGGGAGTGGCATTATTATGTATGTATGTATGTGTGTCTATGTGTCTATGTGTATGTAAGACTATGCAAAATGAGTTCAGCAAATTATTGAGAGAGTTGATTCCTGTGATGCATTTAATTTTTACTGGGTAATAAATACCATGATCTCTTCTCTTACGAAATATATCAAGGTATAAATTTATCAGATATCTTCTATGTATTGTTATATGGTAGTAGTTGCTTTCCTTCATTCTGGAAGAGGACCAAAATGACATTGCTATGTTGGGGTCAAGGTACAGTGTGTCCAACTGTGGCTGATCAGACAAGTACAAGCTGAGAAAATTCTATACCACAGTATGGGCACAAATAATCCACGTGAACATTTGGAGCTGAGATGTCTCTAAATTTGTGTATCTCAGTGTTTCTTTTGAGCTCCTGCAATTCTGCTTTGCTCATAGAGTGACAGCATGGACTGTGATGCAGGCATGGAAGCCTAGTACCTTTGGTTTGAGGGCTGCCATGCCTTTTCAGTTACTTTCAGTCTTGGGTGTATTGTTATATAATGAATTATAATATAGCCGATGTTTTCTCATTTGAATAAATTCTGGTTCAGACAAAATTGGGAAGTTTCATCTAAGAGAAGCTTAATTGTAGCTTTTGAATTAGGTCCTCTATCAAATTAAGCAGGGCTTAAGTCACCTTTGTCTTTTTCTCTTGTTAGGTAGGCAAGATGAAGTCTTATTGTGTCAGCATAGGCTGCTATTTCTTTTTTCTTTTTTTTTGAAAGTGAGGCAATTGGGGTTAAGTGACTTGCCCAGGGTCACACAGCTAGTAAGTGTTAAGTGTCTGAGGCTGGATTTGAACTCAGGTCCTCCTGAATCCAGGGCCAGTGCTCTATCCACTGTGCCACCTAGCTGCCCCTGGCTGCTATTTCTTAACCTGAATCCTAGGGAAAAATGAAAAGAACCTTTAGGCTGGATAAGAAAAGTTTTTTTTTTTTGGGGGGGGGGGAGAAGGTTGTTGTTATTTAATAAGTCTTTAAGTATTTTAAATTGCTACATAGATAACAATTGCAGACTGTTCTTGGTCTTCAATGATAGAGCAAGAGAAATTGAATTTTAACTGTATGAAGGAGAGGAAACATGGTTTCCAGTTAGGTTATAGACCTGATTCTGCCACTAATTAACTACATGATCTCCAGCAAGTCACTTCACCATTCTGACCTCAATTTCCTCTTTATATGATAAGGTTATTGGACCAGATGATCTCCCAGGTCTCTTTCAGCTCTAGTGATTTGTGACTTTTACTTATGTTGTTTGTTAGGGGGAAAATTGATGATGATGATGTTTGTCATATTCTATGAGAAATCTCTATGGGTAGATTGGGATATCCTGACAGTTTGCAGTTTTATAATAGAAAGGGCACTCATTCATTTTAGATTGTTTTAAATCAGGCCTGCCCAGGGACAGAGAGCATTGGAGTTCACTCTCAAATCAGGGAAGAGTGGGATTTGACCTATCAAATTGGATCCTTGCTGAAGAAAAAAAAATACTAACACAGTGAACTGTTTAGGCCCCAACCTAACAGAAATAATTTTATTTAATATGCCTTTAATAATAAATAATAAAATAAATAATAAATTTAATATGCCTTTAAACTGTATCTAAGCCATTTCTAGCTTGGAGAGAAAGAGAGAGAAGGATGTCCTAACTGGCAGAGTCCCCTATGCCTTCTGACCTGACTCGATGACCCAAAAGATTTCAGATAACATTTGTAGAAATCTTGAACAAAGAAAAGATATCTTAAAATTATGTTCTAAGTTAACATTCCAGAACTGAGCAATCAACTTACTATCCCATTTCTCTTAGACCACTGCCCTCACTTTTGTACTTAAACAAAGGAACCTCCTTTCCTCCCTCCCCGAATGATATTTTTTTTTGTGAGGCAATTGGGGTTAAGTGACTTGCCCAGGGTCACACAGCTAGTACGTGTCAAGTGTCTGAGGCCGGATTTGAACCCAGGTACTCCTGAATCCAGGGCCGGTGCTCTATCCACTGCGCCACCTAGTTGCTCCCACCTCCAATGATATCTTAATCCTTTCTCAGCGGAGATGGCAATGACTCCTGTTGGTCAATAATATCAAATTACTTCAGGGGGTGGGGAAAGCAATGACTAAACAACAGTTACTCTCTCTTAAGGTGTCACCCTTAATCCAATGACCTAATGTAAGGTCTTTTTTCCTATTGTACTGACCTATCCTCTACCTTTTTAAGGGGTTTTTCCCAGGAGTCTCAAAAGGGCTTTGGGGGAAAATGTTTTCAATTTTACCCTAAAGTGGCTTGTAAATATGCTTCCCCATACCTTACATATTCTCAAAACTGGAAAACAAGTTATAAGTGAGCAAAATGGTATCACTCAGGATATGTGTTACTTGTGAAAGAGAAAATAGAAACTTTGACTCCAAGGAGTTTGAATTCTATACTATAGACAAATGTAAACATAAAGACAGGTCCCAGATGCTGACAGTGTTTCTCACCATAATAATAATTATGTGGGCAATTATAATTACTTAATTACCTAAGCCATCCTCGGGAATGCAGTAAGGGCAGCCACAAGAAGGAGCTCCTATGGGCAACGAACCATGCTAGATATTTGGGATCTTGTCTTTAAGTCATTCTTTTCATCCTTTCAGAAGGCCTCCGTGAAACATCCAGCTGCTATGTGATGTAATGTAGTATAGTACAAAGAGAATTTGTAGTTGTGCAGTCATTTCAGTCATGTCCAACTCTTCTTCATGATCTCATTTGAGTTATTCTTGGCAAAGGTAGTAGGAGTGCTTTGTTATTTTCTTCTCCAGCTCATTTTACAGATGAGGAAACTGAGGTAAATAGGGTTAGGTGACTTGCCCAGGATCACACAGCTAGTAAGTGTTTGAGAAAATGCAAAGAGAATTACAGAGACATATTCTTTAATGTTTTAGAACAAGGGTTCCCAAACAAGTTAATCTTGGAGTATCACCAAAATCCACCCCATCCTCCTCTTATTTTCAGCATTGCTCATAGGATGATGGATTCAGAATTGAAAAGGACCTTAAAGAACTTATAGTCCAACCCAATTAATCTTATGTATGAGGAAACTGAGACTCCAGGAATTCAAGTAACATGTTCAGGGTCGCAGAGATAATGTTTCTGTGATGGGATTTGAACCTATGTCTTTCTGTCTCTAAGTCTGGTGTTACATTTGATACTTCTTGTTGCCACTCATGGAGTGGGATTTTAGTAGGTACCATTGCTATGTCTCCATATCTAGGTAGCAGTTTTACCTCCTTTTACTGGAAATGGGAAATGAGGAAGAGGAGATATAATGATGACCTTGAGTCTGCTGGTCTATGGTTAGGATATTTTCTACTCTCACAAACCATATCAGTCATGTCAAAGCTTCAGATAAATAAAAAAGATGGGGGAGGCCTTCTGGGAGCTCTGTAAAGACATGTGCAATAAGTAATAGGAATCATTGAATCACAGAATCATAGGTTAAGAGCTGGATGGTACTCTAGAGCAAACCCCCCCCCTTTTTTCTTCTTTTCTTTTTTTCTTTTCTTTCTTTTTTTTTTTTTTTTGGTGAGGCAATGAGGGTTAAGTGACTTGCCCAGGGTCACACAGCTAGTGAGTGTCAAGTGTCTGAGTCCAGATTTGAACTCAGGTCCTCTTGAATCCAGGGCCGGTGCTTTATCCACTGTGCCACCTAGCAAAGCTTCTTAAACTGTGGGTCATGACCTCATATGGAGTCACATAACTGAATGTGGGGGTCACGAAAAATTTGGCAACAGTCAAAGGTTATGAATACCTATTTTATATACCTATATATTCGGGGTCACAAAAAATTTCTCTGTGAATAGGGGCAGCAAGTGGGAAAAGTTTAAGAAGCCCTGGTCTAGAAGTCATCCATTCCAACCCCTTCCTTTTATGGATGAAGGGCCTGAGGCCCAGAGAAGTTGTGTCTTTTATAAAATCACACAGGGAGTATAGTGTAGAAGCAAGATTTGAACTCTTATTTGGCAACTCTAAATAAAAAAATCCTTTCTATTGTCCTACACTGGCATTCAAAGTTTTCCTGAATCTTTCTTTGCCTTCATTTTTATTTCTATATTTCCTTTACTCTTCCTTCATGTTTGTTCTATTCCATTCATTGAGGCATCACAGATTTTTTTGAATAAGGAACTTTGTTAGGCAGCAGAACATATTTAATTAATACAAACATATTTAAGACATAGTACCTGTCCTCAAGAAGCTTACAATCCAATATGGTGGGTACAAAGGAAGATATGGTTGACTGCTCAAGAGAACTAAGGTATAGAAAAAATGTCTAGAGAATACAGATGACAAAGAGAGTCATTTAGTGAAGGATCAGGAAAGCCTTCATAAAGATGACATTGGAACCCAGATATGGTTTTTCTTAGACAGCCTTAGCCTTTCTCTTGCCTCCTGGAGTAGGTTCAGATTCTTCACTTTTTTTTCCATTTTATTTACAGCAATTCTAATTTACCTGTTTTTAAAATCTAGGACTTGGACTAGAGGACCTTTGGCTTAATTTTATGTGATCAATATTTTCTAAAACTCTTTTTGATTATTATAGGCCCTTGAGCATTTCCAAGCTGACTTTTTTTGGTCAGTTACTTGATTAAATCAAGTAGATCAGAGGTTTTATTTTATTTTTTGAAAGGAGTATTAAGAGAAGCACTAGTGCTTCATCATTGAAATGGAAAGATATAGACAATTAAGCTTATATCATAAAATCAATGACAATGAATCTTAGCAGAAAATCAATGTGATTTACAAATTCAACTTTCCAAAAGGTATTTACCACAATATTTTAGAGAATATACTGACTCAGAGATCTTTATACTGATTCAAGCCTCTGGCTCTCTATATTTTGGAAAGTATTTTGAAAGTCTAAATACTATTTATTGAGGACCTATTACGTAAATATGATAGTGGAAGTAATGGTGGCGATGATGATGGTGGCCTATAGAAGATGTAGCTAGGTAGCATAGTGGATAGTGCTGGGCCTGGAATCAGGAAGACTCATCTTCCTGAGTCCATTCTGGCCTCAGATACTTACTAGCTGTGTGACCCTTGGCAAATCACTTAACCCTGTTTGACTCAGTTTCTTCATATGAGGATAAATCTTTATCTCCTATACCATGCTTCATGCTTCCATGAATTCAACAAATATGTATTACATGCCACACTATGCTAAGTTTTGGGGATGCCTAAACTAAGAAGTCTCAGAGTTCAAGGAACTTCCATTTTGCTGGGTGATGCAACATATACATAAATAAATAGAAATTATATTCAAAGAATTACAATTAATTCCAAAAGGTAGAGATATAAGGTAACTAGGGGGTATCAGCAAAGAGTGTCATGTAAGAGACAAAACTTGAGGCTGAGAATTTGAAATTGAGGAAGTTTAACCATTAGGAAATGGTTAAACAAGTTGTGGTATATTATTGTAATGGAATATTATTGTGTCATAAGAAATGATGAGCAGTATGATTTCAGAACAAAACCTTGAAAGGTTTATATAAACTGATACAAGTAAAGTGAGCAGAACCTGGTGAACATTGCACACAGTAATAGCAATATTGTACAATGAACAACTGTGAATTATTTAACTATTCTCAGCAATACAATAATCCAAGACAATCGCAAAGGACTCATGATGAAAAATTCTATCCACCTCCAGAGAAAGAACTTATGGCATCTGAATATAGACTGAAGAGTACTCCTCTCCTCTCCTCTCCTCTCCTCTCCTCTCCTCTCCTCTCCTCTCCTCTCCTCTCCTCTCCTCTCCTCTCCTCTCCTCTCCTCTCCTCTCCTCTCCTCTCCTCTCCTCTCCTCTCCTCTCCTCTCCTCTCCTCTCCTCTCCTCTCCTCTCCTCTCCTCTCCTCTCCTCTCCTCTCCTCTCCTCTCCTCTCCTCTCCTCTCCTCTCCTCTCTTTTCCTTTCTTTTTCCACTTTACCACAAAATGACTGATGTAAAAATGTTTTACATGATTATACATGTATGAAACATGTCTTACCATAGCAGGGAGGAGAGAGGGGAGGGAGGGATAGAATTTGAAACTCAAAACTTAAAAACAAATGTTAAAAATTGCTTTTACATTTAATTGGGGAAAATATTTTTTTTAAAAAAAGAGGTAATACTTGAGCTATGTTTCAAAAATAGCTAGGGGTTTTTGTTTTGAAATCAATTTTAAAAGCTTTATTTTTTTTCCCTTTTTTTTTTTTTTTTGGTGAGGCAATTGGGGTTAAGTGACTTGCCCAGGGTCACACAGCCAGTAAGTGTTAAGTGTCTGAGGCCAGATCTGAACCCAGGTCCTCCTGAATCCAGGGCCAGCGCTCTATCCACTGTGCCATCTAGCTGCCCCAAAAGCTTTATTTTTTACAATCATTTATTATCTCTCCCTTTCAATATCCTCTCCCAATTGAACAATAAAAATAAAAATAACACTTGTGTAACAAATAAGCATAGTTGAGTGAAACAAATTCCCACAATGTTCATATTCAAAGACTGTATGTCCCATTCTGCATTTTAACTCCATCCCCCTCTGGCGGAGTGTGGAACACCGATATCTATATATTGCTTTTGGATTTTACAGTGCTCATCCCATATATGATATGTTACTGGAGCCTCACAACAGATGTGTGAAGAAAGGTCCTATTATTATTGCTATACAGAAAAAGAAAGTCCCAGTGGTTCATAAGCTTGGTCCATGGTCACATGGGTGAAATGGCAGAGCTGGAGTGGGAATGAGGGGGTCTTGCTTCTGGGTCTTTAAAAATCTAAGTCTAATCCTCTAGATGCTGGATCTTCTAGAACTGGTAGGGGCCCTAGCCCCCTTATTTGATAAATGTGGGAACTGGGTCCCAGAAGAATTCTTAAGCACTTGTAATGTGTGAAATGCTGGGGGTTTAAATAAAAAAAAAATCAAGACAGTACCTGCTTTCCAGGAGTTTGCAATCCAAAAGGGGGAGATGAAACTTTGTCTGCTAGCCAGAAGGAAAGACTCTATGCTCCTTAGACATGTCAGTCAATCAACAAGCATTTATTAAGCACCTACTATTTGTCAGATGATATGCTGAGCAGCTAAAAATGTACCTTGCTAAAAATGTACCTTGTGCAACAGCAAGACTCATAGTAATATATCTTCCTTACTGTCATTTCCACTGTTAAAACCATATCCGTTTTCTGAAGTTTAGCTTCCTGACAGTGTCAGGAACTTTGGTGATAATAAATTTTTGAGTGTGTCTTTAATAGCTGAGGATGATGAAAGGGCAGGGACTTGGAGAGTAGTTATCAAGTTCTGTCTTCAACACTCTTTAGTTGTGTGACCTTGGGGAAATCCTTTAACCTGTTTGATTCTCAGTTTCCTCATTTATAAACAGAAAATTCGAATATATATACACTGCCTATCACCTAGGGCATTTGTAAGCAAAGTGTTTTTTAAAACTTAAAGTACTATATATAGCATGTCCCAAAAGTCTTAGTTCAGTTTTGTTTTCAATAACAGAAAACTATACTTTTGGGACACACAGTATATGTGATTATCTTTGTGCTTAGTATGGTGCCTGGCACATGGTAGACACTTAAAATTTTATTGACCAACTGTATGACTAGTTATTATTAGGAAGAGTCAGAGACAACTGGAGCCAAGAGTAATTGTGGGTAAGACTGGGGCAAACTGTGAAAATAGTTAAATGATTTCTGAAGCATAGAAGTTTTCTGAACTTGTGAACAAGGTTTGTTCATGGGGTTGTTTTTGTTTTCCTCCCTGTCTACTTACTTTCTGTGGCTAGTTAACCCAACTGGCTAGAAGAGGAGGCCAGTGAAACTGAGGTTATAGCTTGGGTCCACAGAGTTGAGGCTCAGTAGCTTTACTCTGTTTCCTGGCCAATAACTCTTGGCCAGTTGCCTAGAAAATTCTATTAATTAATCACTAGGTGGTCTGGAGGTGGGACTGAGGATGGGGTGTGGGAGAGTATGGAAGAATCAACATAAATTCATCACTATTATTTGGAAAATAACTCAAAGTACACACTGCGATGGCCTGTCAGTAATGTATTTTTAGTTTTTCTTATAACTGTTAAGTTTCTACTCTTTCAGAAGAGAATGAAAACAAGATGTGTTAGCAATTATTCAGTTAGACAACAAACATTTATTAAGCACCTACTATGTGCTAGGCACTGTGCTATGCACTAGAGATACAAAGAAAGGCAGAAAAATAGTCCCAGCTCTGAATGGGGCCTCCAAAAGACTTCATTGCCTAATAGATTAACATTTTAAAGAACGAATTCCCAGTGCCCAGACAATGGAAGCACTTGTGTTATGAGGCTGGAGTTACGTTGGATACCCTATGGTAGAGCCTTCTGAGCTCACGTTGGTTTGATCAGCCTCAGGGGGACACACTGTGCTTTGACCCCAACACAGTGATACCATTTTGGTTGTCTTCAAGCATGAAGAACAACACCCAACCAACTTTGAGTGATTGCTCTATTCTCCTCTCACCTTGCCCTCCCTTTATACTGTTGGGTTTTCTCTTTGGTGGTATAGAGGACTGGTAGGAAGTGGTAGGTACAGGGAAGCACTTTGAAGGAAAGAGGTCTCCTATTAGGAGGTGGGGGAATAAGGATGTGGAATGAGGCATACAGTTGTCAAACAAGACCAGTGTTTTTATTTGTTTTGCTTAAGAGTACTTTGTTACAAAGGAGAGAACACTATGGGGCAGGATGGTGAGTCACTGGGAAGGGTAAGTGATGCTTTAAAAAGAGCACCAATAACTTAAAAAAACCCAACTAAATAAATAGGACCAAACAACCCTTTACAGTAATTCTATGTCCTAATGGAAGAAAGTCTATAATAGATCTTTGATCCCAGACTTAGTGGCCACAGTTATGGCCCAGAAATAACATTCCACAAAGACATATGGCACCCACCCTAGTAGTGTATTCCTTTCTCTTCAGTCTGCAAAGTTGATGTGAGTACTGCTGAGGCTGGGATCTGTCACTGGCAAGACTGAAAGAGTCATGTCTTTAAAAAAAATGACTGGTGTCCTATTGAGCATTTTAAAATGGCTCACTATGTGTTTGTGTCTTCATTCTAAGTTATGTAACTGTAGAAATACAATAGTGTTGGGAAGTATCACCTACAGAGTACAATAAAAACACATGAAGGCATTGAAGCAAATTAAAGCAATAACACTGACAATCTATCTCTCTCAGTTCGATGATCGTTACATCAAAGTGACTTAAGGCAATGTAGGAAATATGTTGAACATCCCTTGTTGAGGGCCACTACTGGGAAGTTTTCCCTGGATAGGTCACAGCAGGATTTATAGGAATTTGACCTGGAAGAAACGTAAGAGGTCATAGAATCTGCCTCTAATACTAAATATGTGACCATAGGCAAGTCACTTCACCTCTCTATGCCTCAGTTTCCTCATTTGTAAAATGGGTGGGCTTAACTCAATAGCTCTTAAGGTCCCTCCCAGATTTCAATTTACCATCCTATGATTGGGTTTCATTCCAATTTTAGATGACAAAACTAACTCAGAGAGGCACCTAAGAATCAGAATCATGATTTGGACCCTAGTTTTCCTGACCATGGGTGAAATACTTTTTCCACTAACCCCCATTTCCTTTTCACTATGGTGATAACTGCAAAACAAGTGATAAGGTATATATCAAGGAAAATGAATCCTTGTCTCTTGGTTTAGAACATAGCAAACGTAGAGCAGGAAATTACAGGAAGAAAGTGTATCCTGAGGCTAATTTCCATTATTTGTTCATGGAACTAATGCTGCAATTTCTCTTTTTCATGTTTATATATATATACACACACACACACATATTTTGATGTGTCTGCATTATTATGTATGTGTAGTTACCTAGTTCCTTTTTTTCCCCACTGATGTGCCAAAAAAGCGTCAGTGATCCAGGATTCTGGGGGGAATGAGCTGTTCTAGATTAGAGAGTTTTCATAGAAGGGATAGCACGGATATTTGATCGAACCTGAAACAAAGATTTCCCTCTGCAATATGCCCCCCAAACAGTTATCTGGCCTTTTTTTGAAAACCCTGAGGGAAGGGAGAACCTACTGCCTTTCATTTGATTGAATAGCTTTAATTATTAGGAAATTTTACCCTACATTGGACTGAATCATACTCTCTGTAACTACTCACTACTTTTAGATCTGACATCTGGGGTTAATCAGTGCAAATATAATGATCCTGCCTCACCCTCAATCTCCTTTTCTCCAGATTAAACATCTCCAGGTCCTTGTATGTATGCTCATATGGCATGGTGTCCAATCTTCTCGCCCTTCTGCGTCCTGCTGCCTTCTACCTTCTACCTTCTTTCCTTCTGTTTATTTCCTAGATAGCAAAGAGTATCACCTCTACTATTTAAGCACTCACATACATGCAAAGGACCCACACATGCTTCCCCAAAACAAACCAAAAATTATTTCAAATGAAAAATATTCTTGTCTGTACAAAATACTTTTATTCTCCATTTCTATTGTGACTGCCTTGTTACAAGCCTCATAACCACCTTCCTGAATTATTACAACAGCTTTATATTGTCTCTTTGCTTCCATTTTCTCCTCTCCAAACCATCGATTATATCTCTGCTATAGCATTGGTTGTTGTTCAGTTGTTTTTTAGTCATGTCTAACTCTTCATGACTCCATTTGGGATTTTCTTAGCCAAGACACTGGAGTGGTTTGCCATTTCCTTCTTCAGCTCATTTTATAGATGAGGAAACTCAGGCAAACAAGGTTAAGTGACATGCCCAGGGTCACACAGCTAGTAAGTATCTGAGGCCAGATTTGAACTCAGCAAGATGAATCTTGCTGATTACAGGCCAGGCACTCTATATACTATGCCACCTAGCTGTCCCATAGCATTGGTTACATCCATGTAAAAGTATTCAGGGATTCCTCATGAGGTTGTGAGCTCCTTGATGGCAGGGATTATCTTTTGCTTTTTTATACAGGCCCCAGTGTGGGGCCTGGAGTCAGGAAGACTTAAATTTGAATATGGTCTTAGATACTTATTAACTGTGTGACCTTGGGCAAATTACTCCTTTTTGCCTCAGTTTCCTCATTTGTAAAATGAGCTGGAGAAGGAAATAACAAACTATTCTAGGATCTTTGCTCAGAAAATCTCAAATGGGGTCACGAAGAGTCAGACACAGCTGCAGTGACTCAACAACAATATCTCTGTTGCTTAGCACAGTTTTTGGCACATAGCAGGCATTTAATGCTTATTGACTGACTTGACTGTTGCCTACTGAGCAGCTTTGTAAAGTCTGAAATTTAAAAAATCTACATGGCAATGACGATACTGCTAATGGAAAGAACAAAAATTTCTCTTCCCGGCATGTAAGGTCCCCAGCCATCTGTCATTACCTTATTTTTCCAATTACTATCTTCTGTGAGTGCTATCCTACAAGTCACACTGGACTACTGTTGTGTCTGTTGTCTAAACAGATCCCGCCCTCTGCTTCCTTTGTTCATGCTGTTTCCTCTTCCTGGAATGCCTGTTCTCCCTATCTTTGCCTATTTATCCTTTCTAGCCCCATTCAAATACCATCTCTTACCCAACCCCCTTTTCAGTCTGACTCTTCTTCAGGATTCCATATATCTTCTTTAGGTCATTGCAACTTATCTATGAACTTAGTGGCTAAATCACTTATGTCTATTGCTTTCCCTTCTCGTCTTTCATTCCTTCTTCTTCCTTTTTGGAAGTGAATAGACTCCTGGATTTGGAGTTAGGAGACCTGTGTTCACCTAATAATCTATAGCATCTATAACCTATAGCTGTATGACTGTGGCCAAATAACTTAACATCTCAGAGCCTTGGTGTCTTCATCTTTAAAAGAGGGATAATTTTTTTTGGGGGGGGGAATATTTTTTTCCAATTGCATGTAAAGATAGTTTTTAACATTTATTTTAAAATAAGATTTTGAGTTCCAAATTTTTCTCTGGGCTATCTGGACTCCATTAAGAAAAGTAGAAGACTATTAATATTTTCCTTCATCTCCATTTTCTGATCATTCTCCTCAGACCTCCCATAACCTTTTATTTTATAACTGTAATACACTTATCATATATTTTTGTTATTTTAGAAATAAATTTGGTTGGGGGCAGCTAGGTGGCACAGGGGATAAAGCACCAGCCCTGGATTCAAGAGGACCTGAGTTCAAAATCCAACCTCAGACACTTGACACAAACCAGCTGTGTAACCCTGGGCAAGTCACTTAACTAACCCTCACTGCCCTACAAAAAAAACAAAAACAAAAACAAAAAAATTTTTAAAAAATTGGTTGTATCTCATTTCCCTACTATATTATCTCCCATTAAGGGAGACATTGGGTCATCTAAAGCTTGCATTTTCCCTGAAAGCTAGCAGTATCCTTTCCACTTACATTGTTTTTAATGTTTTTAACTTTATCACTTTAATTAAACCTTACAAATGCCTTTTTTTTTTTACAGCAGCCTCATGAAGTAGATTGCATATCTTATCATCCCCAAATCGCACAGGAGGAAACGGATGCTCATAAAGCTTGTGATTCCCCCCCCCCCCCCCAGGATAACACATTTGAAAGTCAGAGACAGTATCCAAACTTACTGATGCTAACAAAGTCCAGTGTTCTTTCCATTCCACCAAAACCCCGGGAGATTTTTGAAAAACTGATTCAGAATATTTTTTTTTTGGCCTCTGTTTCTTAATGTTACTTTCCCCTTGACGAGTTAGATAAAGGGAGTACCAAAAGAATTTCAGGTTTAGAGAGGTTAAGGAATGTAGGCCCTCTTAGCCCAGAGCCAGTGCTCTTTTCAACCATACCATACAAAATGAAATCATTGGTCTTTTGCGCTTTACTTGAAGCAAGGATCTTCCTTCTGCCTAGGTGCATGCTTGTCCTAAGTAATCATAAGTAATAATGTGACTAAATAAATATTTAAAAAATGACTACTTGTATGTAAAGAGCTGTCTAATTTATTAACACAGTTATTTTGTTGGACTTTGGGGATGAATTATGAGGGGGAAAACCCTCAGAAGATATCTGATTTGCATACACTAAGTATTCTTATACTTTTTATAATTATAAAAGTAGAAGGTATAACGTCTTTATCTCACTGATTCTTTAGAGATTTGGAAACCTTATGTCTCTGGGTTCTATTGAATTGCTATGTCATTCCCATTCTACCATTAGCTAGTTTTATTCATTGTATTTCTAAAATATATTCTCTAAGTTATTCTTTTTTCATTTGATAGTATTTTATTTTTTCCCAATTACATGTAAAAATGCTTTTCAACATTCTTTTTTTTTTTTTTTGCAGGGAAATGGGGGTTAAGTGACTTTCCCAGGGTCACATAGCTAGTAAGTGTCAAGTATCTGAGTCCGGATTTGAACTCAGGTCCTCCTGAATCCAGGGCCGGTGCTTTATCCACTGCGCCACCTAGCTGCCCCTCAACATTCATTTTTGCAAGATTTAGAGTTCCAAATTTTTTCTCCCTCCCATTCTTCCCTCCCCACTCAAGGCTTCAAGCGATTTAATTTAGGTTATTGTACAATTATGTCAAATGTATTTCCACATTAGTCATGTGAAAGAAAAATCAGAACAAAAAGTAAAAAAACATGAAAAAGAAAAACAAAAGACAAAAGTGAAAATAGTATACTTCAATCTTTATTCTGACTCCATACTTCTTTCTCTGGATGTGGAGAGCATTTTCTATCATGAGCCTTTTGGCATTGTCTTGGGTCATTGTATTGTTGAGAAGAGCCAAGTCTATCACAGTTGATCATCACACAGTGCTGTTGATGCTGTGTACAATGTTCTCTTGGTTCTGCTCATTTCACTCATCATGGAGTTCACTGGTCAGCTCATGAAAGTCTTTCCAGGTTTTTCTGAAATCTGCCTGCTCATCATTTCTTATAGCACAATAGTATTGTATCACATTCATATCAGCCATTCCCCAATTGACGGTTATCCCCTCAATTTCCAATTCTTTGCTACCACAAAAAGAGCAGCTATAAATATTTTTGTACATGTGGTTAGTTATTCTTCTTTTAAAATAATGCTCATGTGCTCTCTGCTTTACTGTATTAGACCCCTTTCATCTGCTCTAACCCCACTCCCCGAAGTAGGCACTGGAACTTACAGATTAGGCCTCTAGGAGGCCTGCTCACTTCTTCTCCTCTCAGAGATCAAGGGATAGCCTTAAGGAACTGGGTTGCTAGTACTACTGTGCACTCTCCCTACTCCCCACCCAGTGGTGCTCTTCCTATGAACAATTAGCCAGTTGGACTTATTTAGGTTTAACAAAAGGAATTTACTAAGAGTATATGTGGTAAGAACACTTGGTGCAAAGCACTCTCCTCCCAAATTGGGGCATAAACTCTCATTAATAGACACAATGTCCTTGGTGAGAATGGACTCAGTCTTAAAGTACAAGTTAGGAGGGCACACACATAGAGAATATGTATTCTCCATGAGCCAAGGAGCAAGGTGGCAGAGTGAGTAGAGTCTTGGAATTGTAGTCAGGAAGACCTGATTCCAAATTCTGCCTCAGACACTTCCTAGCTTTGTGACCCATGACAAGTCTCTAACTTTCCTGTGCCTCAGTTTCCTTAGCTGTCAAATGAAGGGATCGGATTCATTGGCCTTCAATTCAGTTCTAAATCTATCATCCTATAATCTTTTGATACTTACTACACTTGGCTCTGGAAACAACTTTTTTCTTTTATGATGTCCTCATGAAATTACACTTGGGTTTAGTGCTCTGCTGGGCTCTGAGAGCTATTGCTTTTCTAACGTTCAGAGTTACCAGTTCTCTCCCCTGAGAGGTCCTGTTTCCTGGAGCTGCTACCATCTTTGGGTGACTGTCTTTCCAGATCTGTACATGGCCATTTTCACTCCCTTAGGCTGCTCTCCTAGCCACTGCCACTGCTACTATACAGCTCCAATGGCCATTGGGCCATCTGAATCAACTTCTGTATCTCCCAGAAGATTGCCTGGACTGTTCCATCTCAGTATACTTATTTACCTAAGTTCAGGAAATGATATACAACTAATAATAAATAAATTATAATAAATAACAACAAACAAATAATAAATAAAAATAAAATAATGAAGACAGAAGACAGAAGCAGCCATTTGCTCACAGCTGACATGGTTGGGTAACCCCTCCTCTGCCCAGCTCTCTGGATCAGCTCTAAATAGTCCTGCTTCTTTACAGCTGCAAAGGAAAAAGAGAGGTGAAGGGGTGAGTTACCCCCTTTTGAATCTCTCTCTCTTATGGCTCACTAATCTTGGAGTCATCTATTTGTTTGGCTCTGTGGCCAATTAGAAGATTTTGTTATCGCATAGCACAAGGTACTTTGTTGTACATGGCTAAAAGCTTTTTTAAGTTTCCACAGGGTCACTTGGACTGAAACCAAGAGAAGAATGTCCAGGCCTCTAAAAATGATTAGACCTTCATAGGTCATGTGATGATTAAAAAGGTTTGAGAGTTTCTGGGTAATGTAATCATTTTATTAATGAGACCAACACGTTATTAATAAAAGGATGGTCATTTGGCCTTCTCTCTGACCAAAGACCCCTCATGGTGATGGGCTCACAGTTTATATGTCTTCTGAAGAAGGGGTATTCCTGAGGGGTGCCTAATCTACTCTGATTGGTTAACACAATGGGAGGTGGGCTATTTTCAGGTATGGGACTTAGGTCACTTAAAATTTTGTCTAGGAGACATCAATTTCCATATCACCTCTCTTGATGATAAGGAGAATCAACATTTTCCCAGACCTGTCTGAGCAAATACAACCAGCAGAAATATACCCATTAGACCAAACTTAGAGTTTCTTTTACTATCTGATTAGATCTTGGCCTGGGTAAATTTCTAAGAGAGATTTCCCACACTGGTTGGTTTCTGGATGAGGAAGTAGAAAAGGGAAAAAAACTTGGTCCTGATTCAATAATTAGTTGTTAAATTGTGACAAGTAAAACTAAATGTGTGGAAGCCTATTTTTTTGTCCCAAATTTAGGGAAAACTAACTAGGGTTTACTTATAAATTAGACACTTTAGTTCCAATCTTTGGGCATTAAGCATTTTTTAAAGAGTAAAAAGAGAACACATGGAGTTCAAAAAGGTAGGAAAGCCTATCTACCCTAGAGGAGAGATAAGAGTTCTGCTTGGCCTGGTTCTTCTCCTAAGTCTTCTGCCACCACCAGCTTGTTCCAGCAACAAACTCAGAGAGAGGAAGCAGCACACTCCTTATACACTGCTATATGCTAATTGGCTAGTGTCACCCAAATCCATTGGTTCACTGGACTTGAGGGGGGTCTTGTGTTGATGTCATAGTCCACAGCCTCTGAGAACACTCCCTCTTGGGAGTCAGGCAAGTGTGGTTTTAATAAAGTCAACTTTAAGTGAGTTAATAATCAGAGTCAGTCAGTCTCACTTAATTCAATCAATCCACATCAATCTCCTCTGGTTGGGGCCTTTGGGCATTGGCAAAAAGCCTATTATTTCTTACAAAATATAAGAGAGAAATATTCATTTCTCACAGTCAGTATATTCTTATTGCATATTACTAATGTTTTATCAAATTAACATTCCCTAGATGTCTTAATATGTTTATTATATATTACTGTCTTTTCAAAATTAGTATTCCCTAGATGGTATAATATTGCATTTGTTAGAATTATAAGATATTAGATTTATAAGATCTTTCAGAGATTAAGAAGTCTAACACAGTCCTATATTCTAGTATACTAAAATCTTATTGAGGGTAGGACTGTTATACTTGTGTCTTTGTATGTCAAGGGTAAGTATGGTGCCTTTTACAAAGTAGATGTTTAATAAATATTTGTTGAGTTTAACCAAATTAAATTGAACCTCTTCATTTTACAGTGAGGGAACTGAAGTTCAGAGATTAAATAGCTTGCCTAAGGTCACTAACTACTTTTTCCTGCATTCTAAAGGAACAGTAGAATGAATTGACACCAGAAAAATAAACCCCTTGAGGGAAGGGACTGTTTTTCCTTTTCTTTGTATCCTTAGCACAGTTCCTGACACCTATTAAACTCTTAAGAGATGCTTACTGATGGACTGACCACAATATTTGCTGGTACACAGCTTCAGAGGAGTTCCAGTAATAGAAGCTTCTGTGGTCTCATTGATGGAGGACGTGATGTGAAAGGGCTGCAGGGGGTGGACTTGATGGTGGTTTTAACAGCTGTTACCGGAAGGGGAAGCTGTAAATCACACAAGTCAGGTAGCAAAGATGAGGGGATTGGAGGTAAAAAGATGGAGTTGACCTGGGTCTTTGGGATGGCGTGATGGGATCAGTTTTTGAGGCAGAAATGTGTCTGCTTTGAACCTCTATCAGGAGCGATCATTTTGGAAGCAATACCATTTCTCCGTAGTTATGTTTGCTTATTTTTAAATGGTAAGTGAGGAATCTTGTTTTTTCTTTTCACAAAATAGGCCACAACAATCAATAACATGGTTATTTTCATATTATTATTATTAGTAGTAGTAGTAGTCGTCTTGCTGATAATGATAGTAGTTTAACTTTATATAAATACTTTACAGTTTACTAAGTGCTTTAAGGACTTGACCTGTTTGATCCTTAACAACCTGGTGGGATAAGATGTCACTACTCCCATTTTTTTTTTCAGATGAGTAAACTCAAATGACAGAGATGTTATGTTGCATAGGGGAAAGAAAACTGAATTTGGAGCCAAAGGATCTGGGCTCCTATTTTGGTTCTTAAGTTTGTGATTTTGGACAAGGGACTTCACCTCCCTGTGTCTCAGTTTCCTAATTTACAAAAGTAGCAGGTTGGCCTAGATGAGTGCTCTGGTATCTTCCAATCCTGACTCTATGATTCTATAATCCTAGGATTTTCTCATGTTCACAGAGTTGGGGAGTATTGAAGCAGGTCTTTTCATTCCAAAGCCCATGTCCCTCCTACTTCCCTCAGTTGAATCTCGAACTAAAATAGGCCTCTAAATGAGTCATCGAGTCCAACCGTCTCATTTTACACATCAGGAAACTGAGACCTAGGTAGGTTAACTAACTTGCCTATGGTCACATACCTAGTAGTCATCAGAGGCAGGATTCAAACCTATATCTTGTGACTCCAGAGCCAGTGATTTCTGTTTCCTTACAAATTTGGGAGGGGAAAAGATGCTGCTTGCTTCTGCTCCTGTATGTCTGTCCTCATATTTTAGATGAACCTTTTTGATACCCATAAAAAGTTGCCTGATTTACAAATGCTAGGTTAAAAAGGAGAGTTCTATGCCCAATACCCACTTTACAGAGCTGGCAGGTTATCCCTTTCAAACAATAAAAAAGAAATAGGTGTTATGCCATTTTGTTGATCATCTATTTATAAAGTTCTTTCTATTGTACTGATCTCCTTAATATTGTTTCACCTAAAGCTGGTTTTCTTAGAACCAATTAGCCACCTGAAAACTTTACATTCTTATAGTACTTTTTAAATTGACAAAGTCTTTGATCCTAAGAGCCTTGTTGATAATGAATTAATAATTATTAATTAATAATGTCAATTAATTAATAATTGTTAATAAATAATGTAGGCATTATTACAGGTGAAGAAACTGAGGTGCAGAGACATTGACTTAGTCACAGAAGTTGTCAGTGGAAAAGAGGAGAGCAGCAAGAAGGTCACTGGATTCTTATTCCATGCTTTTACCTCTCACTCTAACATGCAATGACATATACTTAGAAGTTGCAGCAATTTGTTTTGTGCAATGGACAATTTCCTGTGTAGCTTGTTCTTCTGGAGATTGCTAAACTATTAGAAATAAATGTGATTTTCTATAGTGTTAACATTATTGCTGTACATATGACTGTTTCATCTATTATATCAACTATACAGTCCTTATTAATTTGTAGAATTTTCATTCATTAGAAATAGAGTTAAGATTTATAATGCCCACACCTCAGGATTAGGTATATATTTTGAAATGGTAAAGAAATGATGGTTATCATCTTATTGTTATAGACATGAGTTTTGTTCCAACTTTGGGTATTTGGGTTATGTCTTGAAATGATAGCAGTCTGAGAAAATGTTCAGAATTATTGACTTCAGGGAATTAGGTATGGCCAGCACAAGAAAACCCATTACTCTGGTTTGTTAGGCTATGGAAATGACTGGCATTAGGAAATGCTTATTGAATGAGTGAATAAATGCATTAATAATGAGATTTCTCCTGAAAGGAGATTTTCACAGGCTCGTGGACTTATATCTGGAAGGAATCTTGAAAGTGAACACTAGTTCAACAGTCTCATATCATAAATGAAGAAATTAAGTTGTAATGATATGAATTTGCCCACAGTCACCCTAACTTTACATTCAGCCTTCTTTCTGCTCTTCCACCTTACATCTCAGCTACAATGAGATTTCTAGCTCCTTTTATTTTGACAATCAAAGATTAAACCTGAACAGAGACTTTAACAGAAGAAAAAAAAATCAACAAGTTAAGGAATTTAACAGTAAGTTATCTACAGTGATGCATTGTGATATTTAGAATTCTATTTTCTCCCTAACTGCCACTCCTTTTAATTTTTTGACCCTGCATTTTTATCTTTTTCTCTAATTACAACCACATGCTTCTCCCCTATGGAATATCATTATTTTCACATCTATCCATTTTCTCTCCTCAAAATGTCAATGCTGTATTATGTATAGTTGTTTTCTTGTGTAAAAAAAAAAACACTGGTTTTGTCTGATTTCCTTGTAAACTTCACAGAAACCTTTAGGCGATGTTTCTGTGGAGTGATGAACATAGGTTTCAATAGAGGTATTTGAAACCTCCGGAAATGGTCAGTGTTGCAATAGAACAGATGGTGTAGAAAGGGAGCTGCTGTGTTCATTGTGGCTACTCTATAGATGCCTACTGTCACGGCCACAAAAGTTTCATTAACAATGGAAAGGACTGTGAGGGATAAAGTTGACAGTTGTATGTTATAGGATGGACTGAATTGTTACCAAGCTATACAGTTCTGAAGCACAGGAATCCAGGTCCTGAAGTCCAAGCACAGATAAAGGACTTTGAACACCTTGGTGTTACTGATTATTAGGAACTGTTATTTCACAAGTGACTTTTTTAAAAAACTATAATAATAAAATGATAATTTTGGAACAAACAGACATAACTTCACTGAGCAATAATAAAAAATTGATAACAGCCTTTGGGACTTGTTGCATGTACCTGAAAATAGTTTATCTAAGGATGGAGCCTATGAATAGGATCCTAGAGTGGAAATCAAAGGCCCTTTGTGGTCGACATCTATAAGAACTCAGCTAACAACAGGCCAACAAAGATATACTGAAGAAATGGCTGAGTCATGTGCATATTACAAAGTTGTGTAACTTTCATACTTTTTAGATGTGTTGAATTTAAGCTTCTCTCGGACATCCAGTTTGAGATGTCTGAAAGGCTGTTGGAGATGTGAAACTGGAGGTCAGCACAGTGGTTTGTTTGGGCTGCATAGGTAGATCTGAGGATGAATAACAAAGGAATGATGAATCACCAAGTGAAGTAGTATAGAGGGAGAAAAGAAGAGAGCTGAGGACAGAGCCCCATGAGATACCCACAGTTAGTGCTTATTACCTGGATGTGATCCAGCAAACACACTGAGAAAGAAAGTCAGTTAGGCAGAACAGAGAGAAGAACCTAGAGAGAAGAAAGCATCAAGGCCAAGAGGTCAAGAAGAAGGAAGCTTGAGAAAAGACCACTGGATTTGGCAACTAGGAGATTACTGGTAACTTTGGACAGAACAATTTTGGTTGAATGATGAGATTGGAAACCAAATTGTAGGGAATTCAGTACATCACAGAAAAGGAAGTAGAGGTACCTATCTTAGATGGCCGCCTCAAGAAGTTTAGCCATGAATGGCAGAGCAGAAGAGATACAGAATAATACTTAGCAGGCATGGAAAGATCAAAATAAGCATGTTTGTAAGCAGTAGGGAAGGAACCAGTAGACAGGGAGAAGTTGAAGATACGAGAGTGGAGATGACAGGAGGAGCAGTCTGTTGGAGGAGTTAGTATGGAAAGGGAACATATGTATTGGTAGAAGGGTTTGTCTTAGTAAGAAGTAGGGTCATCTCTTTGTGTGAGACAGTGGTGAGGGAGGAGATTGTAGAAGAAAACATCTGAGTGATATGAGATGAGGGAAGAAAAACTCAGTGAATGGCTGCATTTTTTCCTGTAAAATATGAAGCAAGGTTATAAGCTGAGAGGATGGAAGGAAGGAGACTCATGAGAGGTTTTAGTAGGGATAAAAAGATTGGGAAGAGCTGCTGTGAAGAGCGGGATGGTGAGTTGATAAGGGAGCTATAGAAGGATTGCCTAGCAGCAGTGAGGGCTTAGTTGAAGCTATGTAACATAAATTTGTAGTAGATTCAGTCAGAATGGTTGTGTGATTTTTCTCCACCTATATTTAGGAACACCTATGTAGGAACAAAGTCAGCAGATAGTGGGAGTGATCCAAGACTGAGTCTTGATGGGCCATAATCAACAATATTACAAGGAGACCAGGATCTTAAGAAAAGAGGACAATGTATGTTTGAATTGAATTACCAAGTGGTCAAGACGTGGAAAGGAGGAGAAAGTAATATAGGGCATGATGATCAGAGGTTGAGGGATTAGGGTTCATAGTATGGATGAAGAGTAGAATTTGGTGTAAGCAGGCAGAGGAAGAGGTAGAAAGCCAATAGATTGTGATCATATAAGGAAATGACAGAGTTCTTAAACATGAAGGTTCTTGAATATGAAGATGGTATATTTGTAGGTGATAGTAAGATCAAGGGTATGACCATTTTTGTGTGTAACTGAGGTGGGGTGGAGAAATACATCATGGGAAGTGGATAGGTTGAGGAATTGGGTAGTTAGGGTGTCTGAGGGAGTGTCAACATGCTTGTTGAAAACCCCTAGTATGAGGGCTGGAGTTGGGGAGGAGAGAAAGAGTGTGAGCCAGGTATTGAACTGGTTGAGGAATGTAAGAATGATCTGTAGACAACAGCTATCGGGATTTTCATTGTGTGGAAGATGTGGATTGTGAACCTCAAAAGAGGAGAGGTTAAGGGCAGCTAGGTGGCACAGTGGATAAAGCATCGGCCCTGGATTCAGAAGGACCTGAGTTCAAAATCTGACCTCAGACACTTGACACTTACTAGCTGTGTGACCCTGGGCAAGTCACTTAACCCCAATTGCCTCACAAGAAAAACAGGAGAGGTTACTGAGTGATTGTGGTAGGGGGAAAATCCTGGAAGTGGCATTCCAACTCCCTTGCCTCAAGCAGTGAGCCAAAAGGAATGAGTAAAGGTGTAATCTGTACTGGAAAAAGTGTCCAGGAAGTCTGTGAAATTGGGGGGAAACAGGTCCCAGTGATTGTCAGAACATGGAAGGAGTGGGAGGGGAATATAATTCACATGAAGGCAAGTTTATTGTTTATCTAACAGGCATTCCAGAGGGCTCAGTGGAAGGGGTGAGTAGTATTTGGTTGGGACTTTGGGGTGGGACATTGAAGGGAATGGGAATAAGGGATTAAGTTGTGGCAGATGGGGAATGGGGTTTGGATGATAACCTACAGGGATTCAGAATCGCTGGAATGTGTGGTGTATGACCAGGGATATGTCAGCCATTAAGTGAACGGCACCTCTACTCTTTCCTCTGAAGGCTGGAGATGCGTCAGGAGACATGTGTAGCATGAAAAGGAAAACATGGTCAGAAGGAAGGCCCTGGCTTCTCCTCTTGTTCTCCCTCTGAAGGTTGGAGATTGGGCAGGACAGAAGGCACAGATGTCTTCCCTCTTTTTCTTCCCTGAGGGGGCAGCACAACATGTGACCAGATAGTTGAACCATATCTTTCCTCTTCCCATTGTAGGCTGAAGATTGGGTAGGAGGAGGTAGAAGTTGAGCCTGGGCAGGTGTAGATGAAAGTTGCCTTCTTGCAAATGGAAGTTGTGCTCTAGTGTGCAGCAGGAGATATAGGAGATATAGGAGATGGAAGGCTGAGCTTACCTCTCTTTTTCCCACCTGAGACTGGGGCTCAAAAGTTAAGAGTCATGACCATGTAGATGGAGGTCTTGACCAAAGATGTTTACCAGTATCATAGAGCACATGCCATGGATAATCCAAATGGAAAAGACATTGTAGTTCCTGTAAATGATGAAGCACCATAAACGCTCCTGTTGGCAGGTAACATTGTGTTGATTGTGCCAAGTCCTTAAACATCAGAGGACCTCCCCACTCCTTATATACCTGTTTGTTTTTAATATTTAAATGTTTCTCTTGGTTTCATGAGGGAGATTCATCACCATTTCATAGAGGCTTGCTGAACGACACACACTGGAAACATCAGTGGATAACGACCTCATATTCACAAGATCATGGCATGGAGCTGGATGGACAGTACATGGGCAGGCTAGAAGCCACATGAAATAGTAAATAGAGAGCTGGCCCCAGAGTGCTTAGTGCCTCAGGCCAATCTCTAAAACCATAAGGAGCAAAGAAGTTACTTGCCAGCATTGGTAAAGGGAGTTTACTCATGTGAGAGTTCCCTATATCAGTGAAATAACTGGTCTACTTCCTATCCCTATCTTGTTTAGGATGCTAAGATGGACAATGAGCTAGGCTCAGATAAGAATAGGTGAAGAGCAGACTGGATCTCATTTGGGAAACTGGGCAGTGATTTCAATGATTCCAAGGTGCTCCTTGTAAGTAAAGTCCTTCTTTTTAATAACTAATATTCATGCCCCCCCTTTTTGTTTCATGGCTTGTTGTGACCTAAAAATCAATGTGATAGGGCTGTAAACCTTGGACGAACATGCTCATTAAATTAAATTAAAGCTGCAGATGATATGAGAGATAATTGACCCAATAGTGGGTGAGACATAGCTTCAACATCTCACCCGCAATGATTCACAAGCAAGACTTGATACAAAAGATATCCGTGGCATGCACAACCAGAAAAGGTGGTAAACCAGCCATGTCACAAGAGAGGGGAATAAATGATGGCCAGTTTAGGAGTTGCCCTGATGCATACAAAATGTTAAGAGATCTAGAGACAGTCTTCTATCACATTGGTTAGATTCCATATGGAAGATTTATGGAAGGTCAGCAAAAGAATTGTGCAGGGTGAAAAGGCATGGATAGGTGGAGGTCTGCATTAGTGGAGGGATTAACCACATCCATGAGATCGTAAATCCATAAAAATCCAGGAAAGTATTGCAGCCATGAAATATAAATAGAAATATTTTAGTTACTGATGCAAAGGAATTCTAACAGTAGCCACAAATAATAGTTTTGCTTTTAGATCTTAGATGTCTGATGTTCATTAGATTTAAGTATCCCAGATAGAAAGATCCAGAGATGGAAGAGAGTTAGGAAAAAAGCATATTTTTACTACTCCAAACAGGATCTTAAGTCCATTCCACATTCCAGGAGATAGGATGTATGCCCCCTAAAGAGAGCCACGTGGTTACAGAGGGATTAGTCCTATTCCTTAGAGTGGGCATTCTTTTTTTTTCCTCCTCTGTTTAGAATTTTATTTTCCAAATTATGTGTAAAAACAAATTTTGACATCAATTTTTTAAAACTTTGTGTTCCAACTTCTCTTCCTCCCTCCCTTCCTAGAGTGGGCATTCTTAAGTTTAGTTCCATGAACTTGGCTTTAAACATTTTTTATAACTAGATTTCAATATAATTTATTTCCTTTGTAATCCCAAGCATTTTACTTTATGCATTTAAAAACAGGATTCTGAGAAGTAGTCCATAGATTTCCTTAGCCTGCCAAAGAAGTCCAAAACACAAAAAAGGTTAGAACTTCTACCTTAGAATAACCAGAGACATTATTCATTGTAACTTAGGTTTCTAAACTTGCAAGCTTCCTTCTCCTTTCTTTCTTAACCGCCCTCCCCCCCCCCCATATAGAATTGGGGGAAAAATCCCAAGACAATGGAGCAACTTATCTTGTGTCCAGTTCTCCTGGGTTAGACTTAGTCTTGAAACAAATGTCCTTATCTGTAGGGGCAGAAATCTCTTATCTCTGAGCTAGCAATAAGACTTAGGATTTTAGTATAAACATTGTGGGAAGAAGGAATCTGCTTTGGAGCTTGGCTCTTATCTTCTGAGAGGATAGGCTATGACTTCTCTTCTTCCAGCCTATCCTGTAAAATATGGGTGGAAACAAGATAAAGTGGACCCAGTAATTTTTCTTATATGCTCCCAAACTTTTTTTTTTTTTGGTGAGGCAATTGGGGTTAAGTGACTTTCCCAGAGTCACACAGCTAGTAAGTGTCAAGTGTCTGAAGCTGGATTTGAACTCAGGTCCTCCTGACTCCAGGGCCGGTGCTCTATTCTCTGCACCGCCTAGCTGCCCCTCCCAAACTTTTAATATGAAATGCATTTCCCTCCCCACATTATTGGTTTATATATTATTTAAGCTTGACAGTTCTTTATTACTAATTGATTTTCATTCAACAAAAGCCTCTAATATTTTAGTTTACCATTTCTCTTTCCCCAGTTTCTTGTTGTTGTTGTTTGTTCTTAGTTCTTGAAGAGAACCGTGACATCAGGAGGTGATGTCATGACTTGCAGTGAATTAGATTTAAGGGAAGGAGGACTGTGCAAAGTCACTACCATCATGCTCTCCTCCAGAGCCATCTGGGTCCAGTGGCAAGATATACATCAGGATGATTGGAGATGGCCCTGGATGTTTGAGGCAGTTGGGGTTAAGTGACTTGCCCAGGGTCACACAACTAGTAAGTGTCAAGTGTCTGAGGCCATATTTGACCTCACATCCCCCTGATTCTAGGGCCAGTGCTCTAACCACTTAGCAAACTAGCTCTAGAAAAAATTTCCTCCTTATTAAGGCTTCCGCTAAATGTAATACAGTTATCTGTTCCACATGGTGGTGGAGGGTGAGGGAGAAGGGATGGTTAGGGCCATGGTACCACCCCTTGCTAATCCTCCCCTCCATCTGGAAGATCTGCTTATAATTTTTTGGCCCTCCATACCAAAGAAGAAGTCTGGATTATTATGGTATTAAAACATAAAATATATTGATAATATGCAATACTATATATATTTTTTATGCATTTTTGAGTTTCTAAACTTTTTCTGTGTTCTCTGCTGGCTATTACGTGTTATCTGAGGTTTCTGCCAAACTCTCCCCAAAATTCCCATTTAATTTCTTATGCCAACTTTCAATATATTGAATCACTCATGGGAGCACATGCAATGTGGAAGTGATAACTGTAGTGATGTGCTCTGTGAAACACTAAGTTCCTTACCTCTGAGATTTTCAAATAGCATTTAAGTGAACATTGCTTATTAGGGATGTCTTAAATGGATGAGGTGCATATTTCAAGTAGTAAATGGACCAGAATGCCTTTAAGGTCCCCTCCAAATAATAGTTTCTATTGAAACGATGATGAATTTTTCATAAAGAATCCTCTTATTCAACAATTGAATTTAGCATACATTTACTAAATGCCAACAATGCGCAAGGTACTGAGCTAGGTCCTGGCGATATGACAAGGAAAAGGAACCAGTCTTTGCCCTCAAAGAGTTTACATTCCACTTCGTATTCTAATTTATAATGCAAGTAGTCTCTCTAATTTATGGCATTTCTAGTACCTAGAAGAATCTTGTAGATAGACGCACATATATTTTTAGTTATGTTCAAACTTGTGATTTCATAGTGGGAGGGAAGTTTCATGTGGAAACTCTTCCCACTAACAGGGTCCAGCAAGTCTTCATTTTGTAATTCACAGTCTTGGAAAGCTGCCTGGGCAACTTTGAGGTTAAGTGACTTGCCCAGGGTCACAAAGCTAATATGAGGCAATACTTAAACCTAGGCCTTCTTGACTCTATTTACTACATCCTGCTACCTCTCCTACATCTTCCTGCCTTCTCTTCCTCTAACCAAGCAGATGTAGACCTCAAGAAAATCGTAGTGAGGACTATTGTACCATCACAGAAGCCTGCCCAACAGCCTTATCGTGCCATCTTACGCTGTACTAGTTCCAGGAATAGAATAACTCTTCAGTGTCCTCCTCAGTTAACAAATCCTTAGCAACTGTTTATTGGCTTCCCTGATTGAGTGAAACTGTTTGAAGAGATCCTTGACCCCACGAAAGATCCATTCCTGAGAAAAATGGCTGAAGTTTGAGTCAACTACTCAAACAGTAGTCATCGGATCCTGTCCTGGAATGATTTATTACAAGGAAGAACATTACTTTCACAGCATTGTACTTTGCAAATGATTTCTTCTACCCACTGAGAATCCCTGAATCAGATTTGTTTTTCAGAAGTATTCATCTATGTTCTTCTGTGCTGAATTGCATTCTCTCTCCTACCCACAGTTCTAACCTCTCTAACTACACTTACATTCTCTCTGCCCCCATAGCCTCCAATTTAGTGACAACCTCATTTAAAGAAAAAAAAAAGATCCTCTTTACTTCTCCCTGACTCTATTATCAGCTTGAGCAGTCACTTTGTGGTTCATCCTCTAGGAGTTTTAGCTTTCCCCACTATTTTATAACATGTTTGTGTTTTATTTCTTTTTCTTTTTAAAATTTTTTCATTTCTTTTTATGTGTTTGTGTTTTAATATAAAATTTTGGTTTTCCTAATTTCTTTTCCAAACTCATGGAAGTTGTGTTTTAACCCATTAATGTAACAGAATTAAATTACAGGCTTTACAATTTTGCCTTTTGGCCCTTCTCTCCAAGTACAAAAGAAATCCTAATTAACTACAGTGAATGCTTCAGTCTTTTTTCCCTTCATACCTATGCTTGCCAATATAAACCTTGCCAATTTTAAATCCAGGGGCATCGTATCTTGTCAGGAAGCTGGCAAATCCAAATTGTCACCTCTTATCACAGAAGCAAGGCAGAGTTCTTCGATCTCCTTTTACATCCCTACTTGCTTGTGCCCTTTGTCAAATCCAATTGTATCTTCATTTCCAGTGGCAATGGCCAAATCTAAGAAAAGAAATTGGCTGTAATGTATAAAATCAAGTTTCTGCTTATTTTCCCAGCATCCTCTAGTCTTCCTTCTCCACAAGTGAGTTCCTTGGCTTCTAGCTCATCATTCTGAAGAAGACTTTTCCATCAATGCTATCATATTCTATATTCCAGCCACTAAGAAATACATTCACTCCATTGCTCTCCCCATCTCTACTACCAGGATAGTAGTTTTTCACCAACAATTTAAGAAAAATTCAAATATCAGGTAACTTCCCAAGTGGATGATGTTAGCTCATTTTAGATTCATACAAAGAATCTCAGAGTAGGAGGGAACCTTAGAGGTCATCTAATCCAGCTCTTTACCTGACAGATGAACGCTTTATAATATCTGACATTCATATGGTACCCTAATGTTTACAAAGCTATTTACAGACCTTATCTTCTTTTTCACAAGAACTCTGTGAGGTAGGTGAGATTGTTATCTCCTTCTTAAGAAGAGGAAAATGAGGCTATGTTAAGTGACTTAGATGACTTAGTGTCACATGGCTGTAAGTGTGTAAGGTAGGATTCAAACTCAGATATTCCTAACTAAAGTGAAAGGCTCTATCTACTACACTGCTTTTCAGAAGCCCTTTCCAATAAAGATTTTTAATTTGGTCTCAATGGATCCCTTTAAAAAAAAATCTTCATAGTTATATTTTAGTCGAATTGGTTTCATTTGCAATTCGATTAATTTACATTGAGAATCGCAAAACATTATTCAGAGGAGTCCATAGGCTCTACTGGACCAGGAAAGGAATGAATGACACAAAAAAGGTTAAGACCCCCTGCTCTTTGACCTCCTGGATGAGTGATCACCCAGACCATATTGGAATACCTCCTCTGATGAAGAATGGACTAATTCCCATTCCATTTTTAGACAATTCTAGTTTTTGTCTTCTTTTACACATTTTTAATGAGATCTTTTGTTTTCATTTTACCTTTGTTTTCAGATGAGAGGCAGCATAGGATAGCAAATAGAGAGACAGCCTTGAAGCCAGGAAGATATTTGACATATCTCTGATCTGGGCAGGTAACTTAACCCTTCAGTGATCTTTAAAAAGACAGGAAGCTGCACAGAAGGTACACTCTTGCATCCCTACAGGGAATTTCCTTGTCTGAAGGTTGATCTTGCTAAGTTTAGAGAGAGAGAGGTTAATCAACAAGTTGACTTCTGGGTCATGAAAGTTTTGGCCATAGCATTTCTCGAAAACTGCCTAACTGGTTATAAAGGGACATGCCTTGATCAATGTATGGTGAAGTAAGCACCACAGATTGAATCATGACTTGGAGATTGGTTCTCCAATGAAGTAAATATCTTTTTCATTCATAAGTGCTACCAAAATAAAAATAGATTCAGGGCCTTTCTCTATCCTTTCCAAGTATCTCATATCTCTCTCCCTCTCCCTTGCCCAGCAAGTCATTCCTTATAACACAGAATTTAAAAGAAGAGAGAAAAGAAGAATCCAGTGAAATTCATTAATATGGCAACCTAATCAGACATATAAATGGTGTTCCATACCCATAGTCTCAGACCTCTGAAAGGAAGGAGAAGAAACACGTATTCTCATCTCTCCTCCTTGGCCATTATAATTATACAGAGTGTATCAGAGGTGTTAGTGCAGTTTTAAGGGAGTAAGTTCACATAGTATAGGTTTTCCTGGTTTTGTTGTTATTGGTTTTCCCGTTCACAATTTAGCACTCATTTTGTATAGATTTTCTAGTTCACTTCACTCCATATCAGTTCACATAAGTCTTCCCATGCTTCTCTGAATTCTTCATATTCATTGTTACAGTTGAATAATATTCTATTATAATCATGTGTCACAATTTGTTTGATCAGTCCCCAGTCAGTGAACATTGACTTTGTTTTCAGTTCTTTGCTAATACAGGAAGGGTTGATCTGAATACGTTGGTATAAACAGAAGCTTTCTCTTTAATCTCTTTGCGGCTTATTCCCGGTGTGAGAAAATAATGGATTTTGGGCTGTCCAGAGGCCCCCTTAAGAGGATAATATTAAGAATGATTGGATTGGGGCAGCTAGGTGGTGCAGTGGATAGAGCACCGGCCCTGGAGTCAGGAGGACCTGAGTTCAAATCTGGCCTCAGATACTTGACACTTACTAGCTGTGTGACCCTGGGCAAGTCACTTAACCCCAATTGCCTCACCCCCCCCCAAAAAATATCCAAAAAAAAAAAAAAAGAATGATTGGATTGACTTTGCTGATTAACTCACTTAAATTTAACTTAATTAAAACCACACCCACCTGAAAGCCTGGCCCTCAGAGGGTGCGTTCTCTGAACTCTGACCTCAGCAAGTTCTGCTCATGGACCACCCTCAAGTCCAGTAAAGCAATAGATTTGAATCATGCTAGCCCATTAGCTTGAAGCAGTGTGTAAGGGCCACCTCTCGTCCGGACCACAGGAAGCTTCTGCTCACAGAGGCACGGGGACTTCCATTTGGGCCTGAGACGTGGAGATGGTGGTAGCGCCTTACTCTCTCTCTTTCACTCTTCTATTCTAGGTATGTAGGGCTTCTGAACTTTCTGAACCACATGTTCTATCTTTACTAATATTTGATATGCTTTAATAAAAGCTTACAGCCCCCAAACTGATGCTAAAGCTTCTAATTTATAAGTAGTAATATATTAGAAACCCCAGCTAATTTTCCCCAAACTTGGGACAGAAATAAGGTGACCACATATAATTTTAAACACCACACTGGCAATAGGTTTATTGAGTCAAAGATATGGATATTTTAGTTATTTACAAAACAAAATTACAGACTGCTTTCCAAAATGGTCGGAACAATGTCACAGTGCTAAGATTGTATCTTGGATACTCTCATCGCTTTAAATAAAACTTGATTTCAGGGGTAGCTAGGTGGTGCAGTAGATTTAGGAAGACCTGAGTTCAAATCTGGCCTCAGACACTTGACACTTACTAGCTGGATGACCCTGGGCAAGTCACTTAACCCCCGTTGCCCCACAAAAAAAATGCAATTGGAATAAATAGTAAAAACAACAACTTGATTTCCCCCCCTTGAATTGAGCAGAGGCTCATCTTTCTGTACCTTCAATGCATTAGTTTTTTCCCTTCTGGTACTACATAGAACAAGATTAATTGCTCTTCTGTATGAAAGCCCTATCTTCTATATTAGGGATGTTTTAGTATAATGGGAAGTGTTGTTTTGAAGTCAGAGAACACGCGTTCAGAATCTAGCATGACCACTCTCTACCTGTGTAACCTTGGACAAGTTTCTTGGGCAACCTTTTCTGGATCTCAGATTCATTATCTGTAAAAGGAGAGAGCTAGATAATATGACTAAAAGTACTTTCTAGTTACAAATCTATGTTCCTATTATCCATCTTCTAGATGAGTTTTCTATTTCTCTGTTCCTTTTTTGAGGGGAACAACTAGACCCTATTTATTTTTATACTTCAAAATGCACTAAATAATGCCTTGCATGTTCACTCAATAAATGCTTAGTTAACAAATATCTGCCCAGTCAACTTCCTTCAGGAAGGTCTTCAATTATTTTCTTTCTTCAGCTTCTTTGATATCTCCCCCCACCCCCAATACACTCTTTCCTATCTATACTGTCAGAATGTATATCTAGCCATAGAGAATTGAATGTAGCCCTAGAACCAAATAAAAATAAGAAAGCATTAGTTCCCTTAAATAGGAAAGAAAATACCAAGGATAAGTTACAGAACCAACCAGAAAAAAATTTTTTTCTATTAATTCAAAAGCAGCAGTAGGGAATATTTGAAAAAGTAGACATCTTGTAAAACCCTTAGTAATGATGTGTACATAGCACCATGTGCTAATGAATCACCTCTTTTCCATAAACTACTGTAACTGACCCTTGAGGTAAAATATTTGTTTATATAATTTCCCCTATTGCATATTTCTCCTCCTACAATTTTCAGGAAGCAAAAGAAGACACTTTTTTTCTACTTTATTTCCCACTAGCGATCTTCCACAATTAGACATTTCAAACTTTAGATTTAGGAGCTGCTGTTTGAATCTGTGAATGAAAGATCTTACATCATCTAGAAGATGACAACCAAGACCCTGAAGAGGTTGGGATTCACAACAAAAGGAAGTGGGGATTTTAAGCCTGGAATAGTTAATAATTAAGCAGGACACCGTAGCTTATCTTCAAGAATTTAAAGGGCTGCCCCTTGGAAAAGGTATTAGTCTTATTCTGTTTGCCTTGAGAAGGTAGAATCAGAAGCAATGGGTGGGTGTTACAAAGAAGCAAGCTTAGTTTGATGTAGGAAAATCTTCCTAAGCGGTAGAGCTTTCCAAATATGGAATGATCTCATCTAAGTCAGGGATGGATTGAATGATAATTTGTCAGGTGTGCTGTAGAGAAGATTTTTTCTGTCAGGTACAGGTTAGACTAAATGCTCTTTGAGATCACTTCCAATTCTGAAGTTCTGTGGTTCTGTAAGCATCCACCACAGGGGCTATCAACCTGGGGTCTGTGAACTTCTTTTAATTTTTTAAAATAATTATATATCAAGATAATTTCTTTCCTTTGCATCCTATTTATTCTGTTTTATGCATTTAAGGGCATTCTTTCAAGGAGGTGTCTGTAAACTTATCTCCACTGCCAAAGGGGTCCAAGACACATGCAAAAAGGTGAAGAGGCCCTGATTTACTATGTCTAGTATGATGTTAGGTGTTGTAACCCACCCCCCTAAATCTTTTTTTTTTTGGTGAGGCAGTTGGGGTTAAGTGACTTGCCCAGGGTCACACAGCTAGTAAGTGTTAAGTGTCTGAGGCCGGATTTGAACTCAGGTACTCCTGACTCCAGGGCTGGTGCTCTATCCACTGGGCCACCTAGCTGCCCCCCTAAATCTTCTTTCCAAGGCTACAGTAGGGAGTCTTCTAGATGATTCTGAGATTTGAGATGATGAATAGAACAGGAAGGCGAGGGGAAGGGAAAGGAAAGGAATAAGCATTTATATAGCCACGATTATGCTTTTACGAATATTATCCCATTTGCTCCTTATAACAGTCCTGTGAGGTAAGCAGTTATCCATCTTTTACAGTTGAGGACACTGAGGCAGACAATGCTTAAGTGACTTGCCCAGGATCACATAGCTAATAAGTGTATCAGGCTGGATTTGAACTCGGGTACTCCTGAATCAAGGCCCAATGCTCCATCCGTTATACCACCTAGCTGCTTAGATTGAGGATCATAAAGGCAGCTAGGTGGCGCAGTGGATAAAGCACTTGTCCTGGATTCAGGAGGACCTGAGTTCAAATCCAGCCTCAGACACTTAACACTTACTACCTGTGCGACCCTGGGCAAGTCACTTAACCCTCATTGCCCTGAAAAAAAAAAAAAGAAAGAAAAGTCAAGATTGAGGATCATAGAATGCAGAGCTGGAAGTGACCTTAGGAATCATGTTAAAGCTCTAGCCAATAAGACCTAATGATGGAAAAAAGTACAGAAAAATAGAATAAGTAAATGACTTTGGTTATCAGGTTTTTTTTGTTGTTGTTTTTGTTTTTTTGATGGGCAATGAGGGTTAAGTGACTTGCCCAGGGTCATACAGCTAGTAAGTGTCAAGTGTCAGTTCGGATTTGAACTCAGGTCCTCCTGAATCCAGGGCCGGTGCTTTACCCACTGTGCCACTTAGCTGCCCCCTAGTAATCAGTTTTTAAAGTGTTAAGGACAGTGCAAAGCACAGCCAAGTGCCTAAAGCACCACGCATTGGTATCTTGGTATTGAAAACAGTGCATGTATCAGGGAATCATTCCATGAGTTCTTCTGGCAGTCAGTCTATTTTCATTTGCAGCACAACGTGTTCACTTTGTGACACGTAGACTGTGGCCCAATATGATTGCAAACACTTCTGACAAAATAGCTGCAGTCATAAACAAATGACTGGTTTTTCCCTCCGCTAGAGTACTACAATGTCTCATCATGAGCTGTCAGAAGGAGCTGTGAGCTTTAGAAGGCTGTGTCCACAGGGCTTGGGCTATGACAGGTCTTGCCGATCTGGAAGGATTTAGAACAAGGGCTCGTCCAGTGATGGATTGTTCACCAGCCATCCGAGGGCCCACCCGAGTCTGGAGAGATTGGTTCCCAGGCTAGCCACGAGACTGTCTTCAAAACAGAGAGGGGTTGTGACCTGTGTAGGATGAAGGGACTTCCCCTGGTGAAATCAGAACTCTTTGATGAATGCTCAAATGAACTAAATATCTATTTCATTCCTAAGCATAATTTTAATACTTAGGAGTAACCTCTCTACTAAATAAATGAATCGACAGCTTCATAAGAGGATTCAAAAGGACAATGGGATTCACTTAACAAAACTTCATTTTTGTGCAAGATCCCAGAGATTCCCCCTTTCCAAAGCTGCCTATTACCTTTTTGGCCACCACACTCCTCCTCTTTCCCCAGGCTTACAGTCTAGGTGTCAGCTTTGACTCCTTATCATGCCATCCCCCTCATCTCCCCTGAATTCAATCTGTTGCCAAGGCCTGTTGATTTTACCTTTGCAAATATGCCCCTGCTCTCCTTTGATTCTGCCACCACCCTGGAGCAGCTCCTTATCACCTCACACCTGGGCCTCTGCAATAGCTGCTGGTGGGGATTTCTGCCTCAGGGCTCTCCCGGCTCCAGTCCCTCTCTCTCTCTCTCTCTCTGGTGGGGCAATGAAGATTAAGTGACTTGCCCAGGGCCTCACAGCTATTAAGTGTCAAGTGTCTGAGGCTGGATTTGAACTCAGGTCCTCCCGGGCCAATCCAGGGCCAATGCTTTATCCACTGTACCACCTAGCTGCCCCCCCCCGCCCTCCCCCCAAGTCCATTTTTCATTTAACTGCCAAAATGAATTTTCTGGGGTGTCAGTCTGACCACATGACTCCTTCACTCAGTCAACTCTAGTAACTCCTTATCACCCCTAGGATCAAATACAACATCTTCTGTTTAGCATTCAAAACCCTAGCCGCCCCCCACCTCCTGCTTTTCCAGTCTTCTTACACTTCACCTCCTCCCCCATATACTGTTTGCTTTAGGAGCCCCCACCTCTTTGCTGGGCATTTTCTCCTACTGTTCAGCTAAAGTCTCAGCTAAAATCCTCCCCTCTACAGAAAGCCTTTCCCAAATCTTTCTTAATTTTAGTGTCTTTCCTCTCTCAATTATTTCCATTTATCTTATGCATAGCATATTTGTGTGTGTGTGTGTGTGTGTGTGTGTGTATGCATACACACACACATACACATATATATTTTTTTGGCTTATTGTCTCCCCCATTAGATTGTGAGTTCTTCATTAACAGGGACTCTTTTACCTTTCTTTGTATGTCCAGGGTTTAGCACAATGCTGGCATATAACTGCCAGGGATGATCGGGACTTCTGGAATCTTCTTTCCTCTTAATGACAGTAGCCGGTCTTTTCCCGAAGAGACTTCAGTAACTGCTTATTGGTTGACTGTGTCTTGCTAATATCAATAATCTGATGCCCATTGATTGAACAACATTGCCTATGTAGTTGTATCTATCAGGGAATCTTATCTAACCTTAACTTAAGATAGGGAAACATTTTATTGGAATAGTTACATACAGTGAAGGGGAAAGACATCTTTCCATCGAGTAAGGGGAATGGGACAGGGAAAAGACCATTCATTCATTGAGTATTGATGCTTGATTTTTTGTTTGTTTGTTTTTTTTAATGTAATACTTGTGACTGATTCCCTTTTATCTATTCAAGTTTTGTGGTTTTTTTTTGTTTTTGTTTTTTTTGTTTTTTCCATTTCAACTTATGGCAATCAATTTAGCTAGTTTAAATGTTATTGCAATGACTAATGCAAGAACACTGCCTCCAGGAAACTGAAAATTCTCCTAGCCCTCCAAACTTTCCAGTGTGGGCAGAGCTAATTAAAGAAATTATCCTTCTAAATCATGGAAAGCAAGGTAGACAGATGAAGAGGACCTTGATTTTCAAGGGCAACATTACAGAAGTTATCCTCAGCCACTCTTGCAGTTAATCTCTTCCATCAGGCTATTTATAATATGGGAGTTTCATTTTGGGGGATGTGGGAATAGGTAGTTGCCTGCTTGGCTAGGCATCCACAAAGCCTTGTGTTTTGATTTGGCATCGATAATCCTTAATCCATTTTCTTAGGATTTAGAATAAAAGGTTTGTAAAGGCTGATGAATGGAAATAGCAAGTGCTCATCCCTGTAAATCAGATACAGATCCCCTTGTCACTTAGCACCTCATTCTTCACTTTGAAAGCTGTACATAAAGAACTTCTGTAACCTGTCTACTTAAGGCTTGAGTCTGGCATGTTGTTTCCTGTTCCTTTGCTGGATGGGGCGGCTGTTGGTGTTCCATTCCGAACATTTTCTCCCATTGGAAGATGAATCATACTCTCTATAACTGGGGTTTAGGCGTGTTAGAATCTGCCTCTTTACCCAATGTTACCTTTTGTAGTTCATGGAAATGGCATGTTTTCTTTGCCCCATCTACTGTATCTATCCAATAACATTTCATTAAAGGAGAATCCACTGGTATATTTGCCTAACTTTGTGTGAGAAGCCATGTTTAATGTGATGTTTTTCATACCCCCAAAAAAATCATGCATATAGCTTTTATTAGAAAGTGAATCGGGGCAGCTAGATGGCGCAGTGGATAGAGCATCGGCCCTGGAATCAGGAGTACCTGAGTTCAAATCCGGCCTCAGACACTTAATACTTACTAGCTGTGTGACCCTGGGCAAGTCACTTAACCCCAATTGCCTCACTAAAAAAAAAAAAAGAAAGTGAATCAAGAAGTCCCAAAGTAATATTGACTGCTCGATTCTCCTTCCAAGCAGTGTTTAAGTGCTGTGACTAAAAAATCGAATGTGATTTTTGAAAGTACCTTTGTAATGCATTTTCCCCCACCTCAGGGTGTCCCGAGGCTAATAAAAAAGTTGGTAGCCTTTTAAATCTGATCTACTAAGGAAAGAGATGGAATTACAATACTGACTGACTTTCACAGAGCCAGGTTCTGTGGCTGATCCAAGCAGAGGGAGATAGACTATTCCTAAGAGTGGAGAGGGGATTGGTGGTGGAGACCAGCCTGAAAACCTCTGAAAATCAATACTCATCAATAATCAATAAATATTAATTAAGTGCCTACTAGGTGCCAGGCATTGTGCTAAGCACTGGGGTACAAAAAGAGGGAAAAGACAGTTCCTGCCCTCAAAGAGCTTATAATCTAACCAGTTACCCTCTCACCTTTGGCATATGCTTGAGATTTAGGCCTTTGAAGTAAACAAGGTGCATTTGAACAGAATGGAATTTGAATGCAAGGTATTTCTATTGAAAAACAATTTATATCTAAGAATGTTTTGCAGTGCTATTGTTTAAAATAGCAATTTTCATCCCAGGTTCCTATTATACCTTATCATGGCAATTTCTAGAATAGTTCTGCAGCAACAATATCCATTTTGTGAAAACTTCCCTCTTTACTGATCCTCAATGCAATGCCCATTCTGGTGAACATTTTTGGGTGTTCTGGCCAGGTTTTGAAAAAAAAATAACTGCTTAACCTCAGCAGATAGGAGGAAGAAGAAAGAGGAGGAAGAGGAGGAGGAGGAAGGAGGAGGGAGGAGCTGCAATGGCTGAGGAATTTGAAGACAATCAGCCCAGTTCTTGGGATTCTTATGCAAAAGGACTGTCTTCCATTAGGATCAAATGAAGGAACATAAATAATAGTTGTTTAGTAATTTTTTTTCTGCTGGTGTCTGTCTCCTTGTAACCTCATTTAGGGTTTTCTTGGCAAGGTATTAGAATGGTTTGCCATTCCTTCCTCCAGCTCATTTTACAGATGAGAAACTGAAGCAAACAGGATTAAGTGACTTGTCCAGGGTCACACAGCTAGTAAGTATCTGAGGCCAGATTTGAACACAGGAAGATGAGTCTTCCTGATTCCTAGTGCTCTCTCATCTATTGCATCATCGAGCTACCCCCACCCCAAACCTTAAAGTACTATACAAATGCTATCATTACCACCACCACCACCACCACCACCATCATTTCCCCTATTTTAAAACAAATAAGATTGAGGAAACTGAACAGAGAAGCATATGCTGTACTCCTGTACAGCTTCTCCCAAGATTAAGATGTTGAAGTTGTGAGGTTGTTAGAAGTAGATTTATTAGCTCCATCAGCCAGGGGTCAGAGAATTAAATTTCCCAAATTGAATCAGGAGGCTGGTGAAAACATTGCTGTGTATATTGCAGAGCTGAGACATCTGTGTCAACAATGTGGCTTCGGGGATTTCTTAGATGAAAAGTTGTCGGATTGCCATATTGTGGAGTGCAAGATAAAACCCTTCATCATGTCTCTTGACTGAACCAGATATGACATTTTTAATGGCCCAAGTCAAGGTCCCCCATCCTCCTGAGTCCCTTTGTTATATTTACAGCAACTCAGCAGCCACACAATATCTTCACCTCAGTCTGTTCCAAGATACATAGAAGGATGTGTGTTCAAGGAAGTGCCCAGAAAAGGGGCTTTTTATTTGGTTACCTATGATGTAAGGATTGAATTTAGCTGGTACACTCATGGTCAAATTAACCAAGTCAATCCAGCAAAATGAACTTCTTCTTAAAGAATAATAATAACAACAACAATAATGATAACAATAATAATATTGATAACAGTATCTAACATTTCTATGGTACTTACTATGTGCCAGGCACTGTGTTGTTGTTCAGTTGTTTTTCAGTCATGTCTGACTCTTCATGACTCTGTTTAGGGTTTTCTTGGCAAAGATATTAGACTGGTTTTCCATTTCTTTCTCCAACTCATTTTACAGATGAGGCAAACATCTCAAGTGGCTTGTCCAGAGTCACACAGTTAGTAAGTGTTGTGCTTTATAATTATTATTTGATTCTCATGAAAATCCTAGGAAGTGCTAGTATGATCCCCATTTTACAGATGAGGAAACTGAGGCAGACAAAGATTAAATAACTTTCCTAGGGTTACACAGTTAAGTGTCTGTGGTCAAATTTGAACTCAGGTCTTTCTGACTCCAGACCAGGTGCTCCCTCCACTATGTCACCTAATAAGGAAGGCTCCCTGAGTCTGGGTGGTGATATGAAGATGGAAAATGACATTGTGCCTGTATTTGAGGACCTTTCATTCTAATGGAGACATATGACATATCCACATAGAAATATGACACAAAATAGAATGTAAAAGGGGAAGAAGAGTGATCTAGGCAAACGTTCTAGGAACACATGAAGACAGTACTTAGCACAATGCCTGGAACATAGTAAGTGCTTAGAAAATGCTTGTTCCATTTTCACCCCATTCCCTTTCAACTAGGAGATGGAGGTCAAGGAAGGTCATGGAGGAAATGCACTGGAGGGAACCCTTGAAGGAAGACAAGAATTTTAATGGTTGGCAATGAGGAGAGGGGGCATTTCAGAGAAGGGGGTCAGCTGGACCGAATGGAAGCATGTTAAGGAAGGGTAAAATTGAGGATCCAGCTTATAGAGCATCTTGGCAGAAATCTAGAGTGTGTGGAGGGGTAATTAGGTGAAAGGAGGATGGAAAGGTAGATTGGGACCGTAGTATGGGGGACCATGAATGTTAACATAATGTATTTTTATTTTATCCTCAGAGAGTTTTTGAAGATTTCTGAGCCTTGGGACCTAGGAATTAGGTAGACCATTTTGGTAGCTGTGTGAAGGAGAGAGAGGAGAGAAGAGAACCTAGATGCATGGAGAATGGTTAGAAGGCACAATCTAATGGTCATACCTGGAGATTGTGTACTTTTTTTGGTGGGGTAGTGAGGGTTAAGTGACTTGTCCAGGGTCATACAGCTAGTGTCAAGTGTCTGAAGCCCGATTTAAACTCAGGTCCTCCTGAATCCAGGGCTGGTGCTTTATCCACCGTGCCACCTAACTGCCCCCACGGATATATTTTTATGGGACATAGTATGGCTAGTATAGAGCTATTCAACTTGGCATCTTTCAGTAGATGAACTATGACCTACATGAGGTTTTCTCTATTTTGAAGAACTAATTATTAAGGATATTATTTAAGTGTATCTAATGGTGCTATTTGATTCAAATGGTATTTTCTGACTAATATGGTTTTACATGATTGCACATGTATAACTTTTATCTAATTGCTTACCATCTCAGGGAGGGGGGAGAGGAAGAAGGGAGGGATAGAATTTGGAACTCAAAACTTTAAAAAACCTCCAAATTTAAAAAAAATTGTTTTAATAGGTAATTGGGTGAAAATAAAATATATCAAATAAAAATACAATATAATGGTATATTTCATCCATTTAAAAAGTGGTTACAACACGGGCAGTGAATGAAAAAAAAATATCAGCGCTGGCTCCCCGCATCGCTTGGGGTAGGGCTATCATTGCTCATTGATTTGGGGACGGGCTAAAAAGTCAATGAAACTTACCTTCCAATGATTTCTTCATGATCCTAGATATCCTTTGGAAAATAATTTAATTTCTTTGTCTGCATTTGTAAAATTATAATTCAGATAAAAATCTTTTAAAGAAACAGACCACTGAATAAATGCTAAGTCCATTATAATTATTAAATATTCATTAGGATATATATGTTTGGGAATGTGAATTCATCATTATAGTTAAAACAGGGATAAGGAATCTTTCCTCCCAAGTCCCATCTTCCCTCATTCCCAACCCCGCATCAAGAGCTAGTGATCTCCTGGGAGAAAATCATTCTAGTACTAGATTCAAACAGTCCTTTTAAAATAAAGCATAATGATTTTGTGTGTTTTGGTAATTTCACTCTCAGATGTCTTTTCTAAGTTATCTACTTTTAAAATTTTGTTACAGAAGTGAGTATTTTTCTTTTTTTCATGGAAAAAGGAATGGGCACCATTTGTATTCATAAAGCCTGTAAAAGGAGAAGTAGCTTTTATCAGTACAAAGGAAGAGGACATCATACTTGGAGCTGATAAGGGTGTCTGAACACACATTGGCTTTGCTGTCCAGCAAGCAGCAGGCAGAAAGCAGAGATGCTTCCTAGTGAGTTGAGGGTGAACTTTAACAGACTGACCTTTAGATGTTCCTCTTTCTGAAACCAGGCTATTACAAGTACTGAAGTATTTATGAGAGGCTGTACCTCTGAAATCCATTCTTGGCTTTGTCTGTTTTTGATAAATTACAGCTGCCTAGCTCAACCACATTTCCTAATGCTGAAAGCTTTTGTTCTTGTATCTTGAAGATTTTGTAGACCTGTTAGAACCTCCATGCCTTCCCCTTCCCCCTTCCCCCCCAGGTTTTCTTCGCTGAGTACACCCTGAACCTGACTTTGGTGCTTCTCCCTGCCCCCAACTCTCCTTGGCATTTCTTTTCCTCAGGATGAGATGTACAGTCTGGTCATGGAGTCCTGGGAAAAGAGAGAGAGAGAGAGAGAGAGAGAGAGAGAGAGAGAGAGAGAGAGAGAGAGAGAGAGAGAGAGAGAGAGAGAGAGAGAGAGAGAGAGAGAGCACGAGAGCGAGCATATAGAAAACATTACAGGTGACAATGCACTATGGCAGCTGTGGCTGGTTCACTTATCACTGATGCAGTCCCAGGAGAGGAGAACACTGCTTTTTTCTCTTCTCTATGCATGACATCATTATCTCATTCACCCTCCACCCCCATCCTATGAAGGGGAGAACCTACATGGTCCCTTGAAGTTAATTCAGTTTGTGTATTAAGCACTATTTAAATAGGTGAGGGGAAGAAGAGCTAGAGTGATATCTTGTCTTGGAGTGGGGATCAGAAGCCTGATATTTAAGTATAATATGCCTTAGGCAGCTCAAGATGATAAACAGTAGTAAGAAGGGAAAAAATTGTAACTTAAAGTAGAATTTAAAAAAATACTTAGATTAGTGAAAAAGCTAAGCCCCTTGGGATAGATATGAGCTAGCCTGGCATGAAGGGGAGAGAGGCTTGTTCTTTGGATATGCTGAGTATATCTCATCCTTTGTTCAGTAAAACATTCCTTTCCTACGGCTATCTCCAGCAGCAGCCTACCAATGGAGGAGAATTTTTACCAAGTGAAGTACATTAGTCAGCACTACATCACTACTATTTATCTTATACAAGGTATTCATGCAGTTTTATGACTTTCCTAAGTGGAAAGAAAACCTCTTATCCCACTAAAATTTGGTGAGATATTTCAAAATACTACTAGAAGCCCCAGCCCCTCAGAATCCTGAGACTGCTAGTAGTCAGTTGCTCTTAGGGGATCCAATTTGTAAGTGCAAGTGAGTGAGCCAAATGGGATGCTGCAACTTCAACAGGGAGATCTAAAAAATAAGGTTTTTTTTCTGTTTTGATTTTAGCCATTCAATGCTAGTTTTATTCCTAGGTACTGTGAGAAAATATTGTTAACCATTTTGAGGAGATGATCAGATCTTCTTGTTTGGAAACTTTTAAAAAGGAGACCATCTATTTGTTAGGATTAATGTGATATCATTCATACTGGAGACTAGATGAGGAAAAAGGGATGTGGTTATAAAATTATGTCATGCTTAACCTTTGGTAGTAATATTTTGGGAGGGACACCAGTTGTGGATTTGGGATGACAACAAAGAGGTTTAGATATGCATCCTCAGCTCCAAACCTGCTTTGCCTCATGCAGCTTTAGGAGAGGTTAAATAAGGAAACCTAAGGACTTCTCACTAACCTCATTTCCTCTTCTTGTATGTAATTGTTAGTCTACCAGACCAGAAACTGCTATGTATACAGTTTACCTAGATGTTAACAAAGCCCTAGCATGCTTTCTTTATTACAATAGTGAAATGGAGAATAGAGTGTAGTACAATTCACAGCTGGTTAAATGCCTTTCCTCAGAATGTTGATTTTAGAAATCAATCTTCATTTAAAGCAAGATTTTTATAATGAAAATAATAAGATTGGAGAGTTGGGAAGAACCTCAGTGAACATCTGGTTCAATTTATACCCAAAGGAATATCTCCCCTGTAGCATATTTGATCAGTGGTCATTCAGTTGCTTCTTGAAGACTTCCAAGGAGGGGGAACACACCACTTCTTGAAGCAGTCCATTGCACTTTTGAATAGCTCTGATTGTTAAGAAGTATCTTCTTGACATGAAGCAGAGGCTTTTGTCTAGTTGGGTGCCGTATAGGTCTGTTGTTAGTCTCGTGCTGTTCAGTTTTGATCAATAGCTTCCATGAAGATACTAATGATATGTTTGTGAAATTTGCTAATGACACAAAGCTGGAGAGAGTTAATATGCTGCATGGTAGAATCAGGTCCTCACATGATTTCAAGAGGGTGAAACAGTGGGAGTAATTGAAAGATGTGGAACCTAATTAGGAAAAATGTAAATTTCTGCATGAACTTATATTTATGATGCTTATATTTAGGAGCTGGTGTATACAAAAGGCAGATAGGTGGCTCAGTGAATAGAGCATTGGAACTCATCTTCCTGAGTTCAAATCTGTCCTCCGACTTTACTATCTGTGTGACCCTGGACAAGTCACTTAACCCTGTTTGCCTCTGTTTCCTCATTTGAAAAATGAGCTGAAGAAGGTAATCACAAACCACTCTAGTATCTTTGCTAAGAAAAACCCTAAATGATGTCACAAGGAGTCAGACATGATTACTGAAATGACTGAACCCACAACAATAGTATATAAAAAACATTGCAAATTATGAAGTGTTATGCTCATGTTAGCAGTGACAGCAACTGCTGCTATTCCTGGTTAAGGAAGAGGAAGCCCTTGCTTGAGAACAGGCCATGTGAAAAAAAATGTCTTTGGATTTTCAATGGATTGCAAATTTAGAATGAGTCAACAATATGACATGGGGAAGGAAAAATGTGCTGAAGCAGTCTACAAAATGAAGAAGGGGACAATTCTGCATGGCTCTACCCTGGTTAGACCCCATTTAGAGGACTGTGCTCCTTCCCAATGCTCAAGAAAAGCTTTTAATCTCTTAATTTTTCTAAGGTGGATGTTCTCTAGACTTTATCACTGCCTTGTGCTTATTGCATTTGTCTAGCACTTTCTACATAGCACCCACTAAAATAGAGAAACAAATAAACAAAAAATGATAACCCCTGATCTCAAGGGTTTATTCTAGTAGAATCACTGCCAGGAGGGGGCAGCTAGGTGGCACAGTGGATAAAGCATCAGCCCTGGATTCAGGAGGACCTGAGTTCAAATCCAGCCTCAGACACTTAACACTTACTAGCTGTGTGACCCTGGGCAAGTCACTTAACCCTCATTGCCCTGCAAGGGAAAAAAATACTGCCATGAAATACCATGTTTGCATATAGGTAAAACCGAAAAGAATCTTTGTAAAATAAATACAGTGATTGCAGGCAAGTGCCGCCCAACTGGGAAAATCAGGAAAGACCTCTAAAATGGAGTTGTCACTTGAACTGAGACTTAAAGGGAGCTGGGAGTTCCAACAGGTGGAGGTGGAGATGAGGAAGGCACAGCATACAGCTTTTGCAAAGGTATACAAGTAGGAGATGAAGTAATATCAATTGATCAATCAGGTTTTTGTTTTGTTTGTTTATTTGTTTTTGTGGGGCAACGAAGGTTAAGTGACTTGCCCAAGGTCACACAGCTAATAAGTGTCAAGTGTCTGATACTGGATTTGAACTCAGGTCTTCCTGAATCCAAGGCTGGTGCTTTATCCACTATGCCACCTAGCTCTCCTGATCAATCAGTTTTAAGCACCTACTATGTGTCAAGTACTATATTAGGTGCTAAAGGCAAAAATGACATTGGTCCCTTCTCTCAAGGAGCTTACATTCTATTGAAGGGACAAATGTACATGTACAACGTATATACCAGATAACATTTTTGAGAGGAAGCGGTGGTGGTCGTTAGCATAAGGGGACGTGTATTTCAGGCATGGAGAACAGTCATAGCAAAGTTAGAGCTGAGAGTATGCTGTATGATGAAACAGCAAAAAGCCCAGGTTGGGGGGCGGCTAGATAGCACAGTGGATAAAGCACCAGCCCTGGATTCAGGAGTACCTGAGTTCAAATCTGGCCTCGGACACTTGACACTAGCTGTGTGACCCTGGGCAAGTCACTTAACCCCCATTGCCCCACAACCCCCCCCCCAAAAAAAAAAGCCCAGGTTGGCTACAGCATAGTCTATGAGAAAGGGAGTAATGTATAATTAAACTGGAAATTAGGTTGGTGCCAGATGATGAAGGCTGTTACAAGCTAAACCAGGAAGCTTAATTCTATCCTAGGAGCAAGAGGGAGATATTGGACATGAGAGTTACACGGATAGAATCACACTTTAGTAAAATCCCTTTGGCAGGTGTGTGGAGGATGGATTTGGATGGAGACCAATTAATAGGCTATTTGAGTGGTGCAGGTGAGATGAGATGATGGCCTTGTCCTGTTGCTGATCATATCTTGGCAGATTCCAAAACTTGTGTTACTTTTTCCATCTGTTGCCTTCACTCTATCAATTTACATCGTATAATCTCCACTGGACTCTCACTGCAGCAAGGCAATAATGCTTTGACATCTCCCTAATGGATTTTACCAGAGCAGCTTTTCCAGACCTTTTCATCCTTTCTCAAATCTCCCAATGGCTTCCTTTTCCCACAACCTCTCAGCTGAGGACCTTGTATCATATTTCATTGAAAAAAATTGAGGCAATTTGTTGAGAGCTTCCTCTTCTCTCATGTCACATCCTTCAGCTGCCTCCTTGTACTTTTTCATCCAGGTACTCTGGGCCTATTTGCTATTGCTCATATGCAAAACACCTGCTGACTCCTCTCCTTTTCACTGGCGATTCCTCACACCTGGAATACTCTCTTTCCTCATATCTGCCTCTTGGGTTTCCTTCAATAATCAGCTCATTTTCTTTTCTTTTTTTTTTTTAATCAGCTCATTTTCTGCCTTCTGTAGGAAGTCTTTTTTGATCTTCCCTACTGCTAGTGTTTTTCCATTTTTGCTGTATGTGTCTTGTATTCACATTTTTTCACATATTCTCTTCTCTATCAAAATGTACAATCCTTGAGGACAGGGACTGTGTTTTTGCCTTCCTTTGTGGCCCCAGAGCTTAGCACAGCACCTGGTATATAGTAAGTGGGTAATAAACGTTCACTGATTTGACTCAATAGGACAAAGACTGTGACTGTGTATAGAGAGAAGAGAATAGAAGGGGGATATATGGTGGAGTCAGAAATTATAAGTAATAAGCTATTTGATCTATGGGATGAGGGAAAGTGAGAAACTGAGGATAATATTAACATCCCACTCTGTATTATGAGAAGGATTTTGCTGGCCTCTACAGCAAAAAGGGCAGTTAGGTGGCATAGTGGATAGAATGCTGGGCCTAGAGTCAGGAAGAGTCATGTTCCTGAGTTCAGATCTGGTGGGAGACACTTACTAGCTGTGTTATTCTGGGCAAGTCACTTAACCCTGGTCGCCTTATCTGTAAAATGTAAAATGAGCCAAGAAAAGCCCAGATAGAGTTCTAAAGAGTTGGACGTGACTGAAATGACAATCAAGAGAAAAAGGTGAATTTTGGGGCAAAGACATTTTAGGAGACAACAATTAGGTCAGTTTAGCAAGATCATGGAATGCATAAGGGGGTCCATTGTTTAATCACCCTGGAAAGCCCAAGTAGAACCAGATTGGAAAGAGCTTTAAACCCCAAATAGAAGTTTGTATTTTATCCTGGAAGCATTTTGTTGTTGTTTGTTCTTTGTTCCTGAAGAGGACCATGATATCAGGGTGATGTCACGAATTGCACTGAATTGTATTTAAGTGACAGAGGGCTGTGCAAGGTCACCAACCTCACTCTCTTCTCCAGAGCCATCTGGATCCAGTGGCGAGATATATATCAGAACGACTTGGGGTAGCCCTGGATATTTAAGGCAATTGGGTTAAGTGACTTGCCCAGGGTCAAATAGCTAGTAAGTGTCTGAGGTGAGATTTCAACTCAGGTCCTCCTAACTTCAGGGCCAGTGCTCTCTCTACTGGGTCACCCAGATGCACTTGTGTTTTAGAAATATTAATTTTGCTACTATGTAGACTATTGCATCTATTGCAATACTATAGGTTAGAGATCATGAAGGCCTAGACTAGGATTTTTACTTTAGCTTTTAAAAATCCCCAGATCCACAAAGTGCCTACTATGTGCCAAGTGCCACAATATACACTGGAGATACAAAACCAAAATAGTCTTTGAACTTAAGGAGTATACATTCAGAACATCAAATGTTACCTGGGCAAATTAATATTTTGTTGGTGCTCTTGAGAATGAACAAATGAAAAAGAATGAGACGGGTTTGCTCTGTGGAGCTGAAACCTACTTGAACACTGTTTCTAAAAGTAGGATTTGGTTATAATGTTAATGGAAAAAATTAGGAGATCTGTGATTGTTCCTGGAGGAGGTGAAGAGAGAAAAAGACCCCTTTTTATAGACTTCCCAGAAGAGTGTTTCAAAAGAGCTCAGGAATAAACCAGGGATGCTAACACATCAAGGAATTGTGATTTCACTGGTGTAGGAGCACTCTCCAGAATACAGATCTGAAGCAATCTATTGACATTACTTAGCAAATAAATCCTTGGGCATTGCCTATGGCTCAGAGAGGTTAGAAATTGCTTTCATCAGGGATCAGTTTTTAATATCTCTCTCTTATACGTGTAGTAGGCCTGCCTGTTCTATATGCCAAGTCTACTTTTGATGAAAAGCCTTTAAAAAAATCAGCAAACCAATTTTGTGATGGTACCATAGTCTTTCCTTTACAAGGGGGCAATCTGAATGTGTGCTATGGGAGGTTTTCTTGGGTGCTCTCTGCCACTGTGCAATTATGTTCAGCTCCTGGGTGAATTATGAGCTGGGCACTTAATTACGTAAAAAAAATATTGCAAGACTGTAGCTGTCAAATCCCCAAGAGGGTAATTATTGTCTGTCTTGGCAGAATGTGGGGCTTTTAATCTGTAAATAAGCAATTCCATGTTGAGGACCTGCATGCAGAGTAAGCCTGTGTAGTAAAGGCCTCTCATGAATTTTTAAAAAGTGAAAACAGTTCCCATATATACTTTTATTGGCTGCCTGGCTGCTACACAGTGTTTATCAGCACTTCTCCCACATGGCTTTCACTACCAATATGGGCATCTGTTCCAGTCAGATCCCTGTAACAGGCGTCCCTGTGTGTGTGTGTGTGTGTGTGTGTGTGTGTGTGTGTTGGGGGGAGGTGAGGTTGGGCATGCTGGATGCCTCTTAGAAACCTGTTTATTAAAAAAACAACAACCACTACACTATATTTTTTAACCACTATACTGTTAAACAGATAACACCCTGCTTGTTTACTACAGATGACTAAATTCTTTCAGGATGCTATAATTCTAGCTACTGGAAAAATCTTGTTTTATTTTCAAAAAGTGGGCTGTTGACCCACGAATTGGTTCAGATGGGCTCATGAATATCTAAAAATGAATTCTGACTCCACCAATGTATGCATTGGCAAAAAAGGAAAACCTGGAGGGGCAGGCACATATTCATAATGACCACTGTACACTAATAAGTATTCTTTTTTTTTTTCTTCTCTCTCTCTCAGTTTCTCTGCCTGAAGAACATACGAACATTCCTAACGGCTTGTTGTGAGATATTTGGGATGAGGAAAAGTGAACTCTTCGAGGCTTTTGACTTGTTTGATGTTCGGGATTTTGGAAAGGTAATTTAAATTTAGCTTTTTTAGAAGCATTTTAGGGATGCCTGTTAAACTTGTTAATTAAGTGTTTACAATTTCACAGATTTATGGTAAATATTAAAATTGTACAAGACTCTCTACCTTCAAGTGAGAGCAGTGAAAGTGCTTCCATCTTTGTTAAATTCAGATTTTGTATGCCATTGGTTTTATTTCCCCTAAGTGAGGAGGTTCTAGAAGAGAAGGAAAACAATATACCCAAATCCAGAGATGTTGTGTTGCTTCAAGTTGAAAAATATGAATCCTTTGGGAGAAGTTTTATGTAAAAGGTGCAGAATCAATAAAAGTCACAGATCAACAACAAAAAAAAAGTTGATCATTCTGGTTAAATAAAGATTTTAATTTAATTTAATTTAATGTAATTTAATTTTATTCATGATGCTTTTTAAGCATTACTTTGATAACAGTCCAATAAGTTTCATCACACTGTTAGAGGAGTCCATGCATGACACACAAAAGGTAAAAAAAAATCACTATTCTAAAGCCTTATCTGAAGTTATTATTTATTTACTCAGTCTGTAGCTTATATATACCTTAATAGATGCCTATTGTCTCTTTCATTAGAATGTAAGCTTCTTGAGGTCAGATACTGTTTTTCCTTTCTTTTTGACTCCAGGACTTCTTCAGTGTCTGGAACAAAGTAAGCATTTGGCCATAAATGCTTGTTGATTGATCAAACGATTGATTAGAAGAGGCAATAGACTTGGCTGTGGAACTACAAGACCCACCTCTGTTGTATATTACTTATGTGACCTTGGACAAGTCACTTAACCTCCCTGGGCCTCAGTTCCTCATTTGTAAAATGAGAAAGTTGGATTATGTGACCTCTGAGCTTCCTTCTTCCTGTAGAGCTATAGGAGATCTTTGATTTTATCTCAGTGATGTTTCTTGGCTTGGAGAATTAGCACAATCATGTAATTATTTTCCTTTGAGATATAGTTGGAATCTTCCCAAAAGTTGTAATCATTCACAACTGACTTAGTTTATAATTAAATCATTTACATGAATATAAGATATGAATGAATAACAGTTATATTTGTGAATATTTGAAAAGCATTTATATGAAATGCTTAATCTTGTTCAATGATGTATGTTGTCCTGACTACATGAAGACAGCCTGTTCTAGAATTTAACAAACATTTAAGTCCCTGTTGTGTTAACAGTGAATATAAAAAGACAAAAAATGAAGGAGCTTGTTTCAGCTGTCTCCAGAATACCCTTGGATCTACCCATCTTCCCTCCCTCTAAGTGGTTCATCACTCACCCATTATAGTTAGACCATGGCCCCCATTTTATAGACCATTGTCATAAAGAAACACATGAAGTTTTTTCTTTTCCTTTGGTGGTTGCTGTAGTTTACACTGAGGTGTTCACAATACTTCCTCCTTATAGCCACAGGAAAATGCCACATTATATATGTATTTGGCCTTTAATTTTTTTTTAAAGTTTTTAAATTCTGTAACTTCATCTTAATTATTTGGTGGTTATCGGGGCAGGGAGGGGGAGCCAGAGTTTTTCTAAAACTAATTAAACAAATATCTTCCCTACTAGACTGCAAGCTCCTTGAGGACAGGGACTATCTTTTGCCTCTTTTGTATCCCCAGTGCTTAGCACAGTGCCTGCCACCTGGTAGGCATTTAATAAATGTTGAGTCAGTGAATGAATAAAGAGGTTAATGGGTTCAAGCAGTATGAAACTATTGTGGACTATGCTCTCTAATGAGAATCTGGACCAATTCAACCATGGACCTTCCTTAGAATTAATTTAATAAAGAAATATACATTTGCATAAAGAGAGTCTAAATCCAGTTATAACTGTTATACATCCCAGATCAATAAATACGAGTATGAGTAACTGTGACTCAATTTAAGAGATTAACTTTTATGCTCTATGTCTTTCTTTGGACCCATTTTGATTTTATCAGAAACTTGCTCTTAATAATGCCTAGTCAATATTTTGTGCCTGATTTACCTTAGGAATCAATACTATTTGGCTCAAGCACCCTGCTGTGGAAAAACAGGCTCAGTTATGCATTGTTGTGTGAATTGGTCATGCCTTTCTGCAAAGCCCTTTGGAACTAAACCTCGACTCAACGTATACCCCAATGAGGTCCCCCCAAAAGAAAAGGATTAATACATAGCAAAAATCTGTAAACCAAAGGAGTGCCTACCAGTTGGAGAGTGGCTCAACAAATTATGGTATAGTAATGTAATCGAATATTATTGCACCTTAAGAAATAAGGTGGACAGGTTCAGAAGAGAATGCTCAGACCTCTATGTACTGATGCAAAGTGAAGTGAGAAGAACTAGGAGAATAGCATTTATAATGATTAGAACATTATAAAAAACCACAATTTTGAACAATTAGTATAAGTCTCTAATTAGTGCAATGAAAAGCCATGATTCCTGAAGATCCAAGATGAGGCAAGCTATCCCCTCCTACCAGAGAGGTGATAGATTTAAAATTGAGAATGAGATAGACATTTTTGGATATGGGTGATGCAAGAATTTGTTTTGTTTTACTACTCTGATGTTGTTGTTTGTCCTTCATTCTCAAAAAGGACCATGACATCAGGAAGTAATGTTATGACTTGCAGCAAATTGAATTTAAGTGAGGGAGGGCTGTGCAAAGTCACCAGCCTCATTTTCTCCTTCAGAGCCATCTGGGTCCAGTGGCAAGATATACATTAGGACAACTGGAGATGGCCCCAGATGTTTGAGGCAATTGGGGTTAAGTGACTTGTCCAGGGTAACATAGCTGGTAAGTGTCAAGTGTCTGAGGCCAAATTTGAACTCTGGTACTCCTCACTCCAGGGCCAGTGCTCTATCCACTGTGCCACCCAGCTGCCCCTGTTTTACTATGCCTATTTGTTATGAAGGTTATCTGTTTGTTTGTTTGTTTTTGCAGGGCAATGAGAGTTAAGTGACTTGCCCAGGGTCACACAGCTAGTAAGTGTCAAGTGTCTGAGGCCAGATTTTGAACTCAAGTATTCCTGAATCCAGGGACAGTGCTTTATGCACTGCACCACCTAGCTGCCCCGATTATCTTTTTTTTTTTTTAAACGTTCAATGGGGACAAATTAGAGGGAGAGAAAACAAGTGCTTGTTATTTGGGGGAAAGAATAAAATAAAACAAACAAACAAACAAACAGAATCTAATCCAGTGTTTGTGTGACCTTAGGCAAGGTCAATTTGCTTTTCTGAGTCTCAGTTTCCTCATCTATAAAATGGCTAGATTAGATTATTTCTAAAATAACTTTCAGCTCTTAAGTTCGGTGGGTATGCACAAGTTTATTTCTCTATTAGTTTGTGAACTCTTAGAGATCAGATGCTGTCTTATATTTGTATTCTTAGAGCTTACTATGATATTTTTTTATCATTTTTTTTTTTTTGCGGGACAATGGGGGTTAAGTGATTTGCCCAGGGTCACACAGCTAGTGTCAAGTGTCTGAGGTCGGATTTGAACTCAGGTCCTTCTGAATCCAGAGCCTGTGCTTTATCCACTGCGCCACCTAGCTGCCCCCTTACTATGATATTTTGCACACGGGAAATAATAAACACTTTTTCATTCATTCATTCACATTGATTTCTGCAACTACATAACTTGTATTCTTTGCCTTGCCTCTCTCACTCAAGTTATCTAAGATTCCTACAGAGGAGAGGAATATATTCCACCGTCCCTCTTGCTTTGATCCTAGTGCTAGGAAAATGAAGGGTAGCTCTTCTCTAAGACAAAACTAGGTATCTTTGTCAGACATTCAGGGCTAAAGTTGTTACTGATCTCTCTGAAGTCGGGAAGACCCAGGTTAAAATCCTGTCTAGTTTTACTGGTTGTGTGACCATAGATAAGTCTCTTAACTTCTAAGAATCATAGTTTCTTTTTTTATGAAATGAGAAGAATTGGCTTAATGTCCCTTGAGGTCCTTTCCAGCTCCAATTCTATGAGCTGTAAGGATTTGTCCGTTTGGACTTCAGCAAAACTAAAGGTTTTAGAAGATAGACATTGAAACGTAAAGAGGAATGCTTTCAGCTGCAAAACCAACAGTCTACACCTTAGAAAGAGATTAGGGCTTCAGTAGCTCAATATCACGTGAAGACAGCTAGACAAACTACTGTAAACTTGCCTCTAAGACACAGAGTACATTCACATTTTTTATCTCAGCAGCTCATCTGAGTAAGGCTCCAAAAGGTGTTTGTCTGGTAAGTGTAACCAGCTGAATCAGAATTGATCATCAAAAACCTAGAGTTTCTAGCTGAGGAGACTGACCCAGAATTAGGAAGAATTGTCTAAGGAGAGGCTAGACCACTTCTCCCTCTTCAAACCTTAAATTTGAGGCCCCAAGAGAATCAAAAGAGAAGATTCTGCTAGTCCTGTGCTAAGAATCAGTGTGGCCTGTTTTTATTTTTTTGTTTTTTTTTAGTGAGGCAGTTGGGATTAAGTGACTTGCCCAGGGTCACACAGCTAGTAGTGTGACCTATCTGAAAAGAGAGTTGTAACACTCCGACTGAAGATGATACAGTACTGCTCAGGCTAGCCAGTGCCTGAAAATGGGGAGAAGAATGCAGTTTGCTCTCAGAGAGTGAGCCCAAAGGACTGACTCATCCAGTGTGGATGAAACAGGCTGAGAAGAGCGTAGAGACTGAGTAACCTTACCCATGCAACTCCAGAACCCATTGACAGTGGCAGAGCAGCCTGTCTGCCCTTGTCTAGCAGCAGAGAGCCCCGGCGTGTCCAGCCCTATCAGGCAGCAGCTACCTAGCAGCCAAGTGAACTGGATAGCCCTATTGGGTAATAGCAGACCAATGACCCCATGATCTGCCTGATTAAGTCTATCGCTAGCCAAGCCCAGGAAGGAGCCAGCTTAGCAGTTGAGTAATGTGCTTGACCTAGCCTAGCAGTGGATTGACCTGTTCTCCCAAGATGTCATGTCCTATGTAGAGTAAGTTCAGCCAAGTCTACCCCTGTACTGCCCAAAATGACACTGTGACTGGCAAAGAATCAGAGTAGTGTAGCAGTGGAGTAACTCATCCTTGACTTATACACCTTAGAGGGAATGTCATGACTCTACACAGAAGAAAAATGGTCAGAGGCCCTGCAGTTCTGGAGTTGTAAGTTGCTTTGGCCAGGTATATATTTTTAAATATGTGTATATTTTTTTAAATACTATTACATTTTGTTTAATTCTTCCCCCCCTCCCAGGGGTAAATGCATTGTAACTATTTTTTGGGCTATGCTATTTGAATAAATGCCTTTGCTAAAGCACTGAGCCTATTGGCTGATAATTATGGGGATACACACTGGTAGGGATTATAAGCTAGTTGGTTAGGGAGAGATCCACTAACAGGGTTACCCACTGGCACCCTAAAATTAGTAGCAGTCACCCCTCTGGGGACCTATTCTATTAGTACAATTTCAGGGAAGGAGCCCAGAGGAAATTAACCAGAGGAATGAGCCCAGGAAACATCAACCCCATGACCAGGGACCTGTGATTTTGTTTACATGAGGGTGTCCTCCATTGATATAGTTCATGTCTCCTCTTTGACTTAACAGGTAGACAGCAAGAATTCTTTTTTTCTGAAAAATTTCTTATTCTGCTGTTCATTTTGTGATGAGTCTCTCTTGACTTAGAGATAATGGACCACTGAGTCTATATTGGAAATGAAGGGAAGAGGAAAGAAAAAAGAATAGAAGGGAAAGAAAGGGAGGGGAGAGAAGGGAAAGAAAAGGGAAGGAGAAAGCAATTTATTAAGCACCTGCTATGTGCCAGGCACTCCGCTCAGCACTTTACAGATACTCTCTCATTTCATTGATCTCTCTTGGATTTGATTTGAAGACTTCTCAGTTTCATAACACTAGGCTATGATCTACCTGTGTAACCTTGTAGAACTCCAGATCACATCAGTGCCATTAGGAATTGTTGGAGGAGCTATAATTCACCTTAAAATGGTAGTTTTCAGGGTATGTTAGTTGTCTGTAGTCTCATGAGTAATCCATTGTGGTTTTGTTCAGTAAATATAAAAAAGTGACATTCACCATTTCTAAAACGAAAGAACTTAGCGAGTCATCAAGTCGATATTGTCTTTTTATTCCCATTCATAAAAAATGATATTCAAGACAGTTAGGAGTTAGAGAAATGTTTTGAAAAAGCCAGGCTTCATTCCAGTGGAATGCCACTGGGGACTAGAGTGCTTTATACGTTGGGAGTAAATTAGGGAAATGGAGATTATAAAAAAGAGTTTGTAAAGAAAATAAATGAGAGGATCAGAAGGGAAAACCAGCCAACAGGGCAGTTTTGTTATTAGCTTGATGGGTTTAATGTAAACTTATTTAAAACCAACTATATGTAATAGAAGTTCATGATTTCATATACAATCCTCTTCTTTATTTGTCTATTTAACTGTTTGTTGTTGTGATGACTCCTAAGTCTATAATAATGATAATAATAGTAAAAAAAATTACATATGTCTCAGCGCTAGAGGAGGAGGAATGCTTACTAATTTAGCAGAGTTAGTAGAGTGTATAGCGTTGGTGGATATTGTTTGCCTGCTTCTACAGAAAGGGTTCTCCTGGTGAATTTCCTCTATTCTGGTGAGTGAGTGAATGAATGAAAATGCATTTATTTTTTTGCTCTGGGAAATTATAGGGATGGGGAGTGGAACAATATGGCAATCCACTGACGTATACTCTTCGGAAACAATAGTGATGTTTATCTCATTACAGTTCCCAAAACAAGAAGTGGAAAGAGGGTAGGGAGGTGGTGGGTAGAAAAGAGAAGCTGCTGAGCAAATCATCAGCCTCTCGTTTAAAAACAATAATGACGATGATGATAGCTAGCATTTATATAGCATTTTAAGGTTTGCAAAGTACTTTACAGATGTTATTTTGTTTGATCCTCACAACCCTGGAAGGTAGATTTTTACAGATGAGGAAACTGAGGCAAACACAGGTTAAGTTACTTAAAGGTTAAGTCTGAGGCTGGATTTAAATCTAGGTTTTCAGGACTCTAAGTGTGGTGCTCTATCCATTGTGCCACACTTCAGTTTACAACATAACAAAACACACACTTTAGTGTAAAGAGGGATTGATTTTCAGGCAGAGGACCCAAGTTTGAATCCTGGTTTGATGACTTTGTATGTGTGTGATCTTGGGAAAGTCCTTTCACACTTTTGGGCCTCAACTTTCTTGTCTGTGAAGGGCCGCGGTTAGATTAGATAAGTTCTATTGAGGGGAGGTGTTCGGACCAGTTGGTGAATTTTCATTGTGAGCATTAACACCTCAGAAATCAGCAAACCTTACAAATCTGAGCTTGACTTATTGCTTTGTTCATTGTCTAAGCTCAAGAAAGTGATGGAGAAAATGTTAGAAAGGCAGGTTAAACTTAAAAGTGTCCTCTGTACATGTTTTTGGAGAACTAATTGTTAAACATTTAGCATCACACTGCCTCTGTTTCAAGTAATTAGTCTATGCTCCTACAAAAATAGACTCTTAATTATAAAGGCAATAAATTGTACCTTGATATGTGAAATTGTTACAGATTACTTAGAGCATTTTAGCAATAGTCTTAACTAGAGGTTATCGAGCAGAACCTAGAATCATGGTATTCAATAATAAATGCAACTGAGAATGGCCAACATTTCAAAATGATCTGCCTTTTGTTTTGTTTGTGTTTGGAATAATGTGAGGAGGTTGTTTTAACACATGTGCCTGTGGCCCAGAGAATAAATCAGTCTGGAAGCTGCAGAATTTATTTGAACACTCTGAAAGCCACTGGTGAGAGTTCATTTCTGTGATTGGAGGTTTCAGCAGAAAAGAGTTTGCACTGATGAAAAATAAATCAGAGGGAAAATCAGTCTGGCCATTGGGAATCTGAATTTTGATAGGTTAGTCGGGCTCTACTATTTTCTTCTTCAATTCAAGGTTCTTGCCTTTGCTTCTTTACCCAGTAGAAAATGGAAATGATCCAGGATTTCAGCTAGTATCAAAATTTACTTTGCTTTTCATTTCAAAATGAACAAGATCTGCATTTTTTCTCTCTGTCCTGTACCACATGAATAAGAGGAATGGGTCTGTGATATAAGTAGAGCTGTCCAAGAATAGAAATCCTGGAAGATAATATAGATTTGAATACAGTTATCCCTTCCACAACTTGACTTTCCCCATTGAGGTTTTAATATATCACAGGTTGGCATAAAAAATTAAGTGGACATTTTAGGGGAGTTTGTGGAAGCTGCAGACGACATGAGGCCAGCAGATGACACAGAAAAAAAGTTTAGAAACTCAGAAATGCATAAAATACAGGTATAGTATTGTATAATATCAACATATTTTATCTTTTAATACAATAATAATTCAGACTTCTTCTCTGGTATGAAGGGAGGGCAAAAATTTTTTACATACACTTTCTAGATTTCTAGGGGACGGGTGGGGGAAATTGGTGGGGGAAATGCTACACCCTTAATTACCATGACGTTGAAGGGATAACTGTATATTAAGAATTCCCTTTACTGGTACCTATCAAAATCAAGTATCATTTATTAAGCACTTATTGAGTGACAGGCATAGTGCTAGGTATTGGGGATACAAAGACAAAGAATACAATGATCCTTACTGTCAAGAAACTTTGTTTTGTCATGTCTCGACCAAATAATTTTGTCTTCTGGGGAAGAGCTTCTCTGAACTTAGGGAGGCTGACCTTCAGAAGACAGTTTTTTGTTGGGATAATATTCCAAGCCTTACTAGAGTCTGTGTTTCTGCTAGTATAGGCTTTTAGAACCTAGAGATGTCTCCTTGGGATGAAAAGACATGTGAGTAGGACTTAGCAATAGGGAGTCATTATAGTGTCCCAAAAGTCTTGGTGCAATGCTCAGCTTTAATAGCTTAAATAGATTACATAATTAAAGTATGAAAAATGCCTAATTACAAACATGGGGTGTCCCAAAAGACTCAGTGAGATTTTAAGAACTGCCCTAGGACTTTTGGGACTCTCTGTATTTGTAATTAGGCATTTTTCTTACCTATTTTACATAAATAAGGTTCTGTTATATTTATACATACACAACATACATATATGCAGATACATAGATTAATTAGAAGCAGCATGATACAATAGATAGAAGGCTAGCCTTGAAGTCAAGAAGACGCCAAGTCCACATCCTTCCTTTGATATATAGTGGCTGTGTGACTTTGGACAAGTCCCTTGGTCTCTCTGTGCCCTGGCCAGTTCTCTAAGACTGTAAGTTACAGAAAGGTTAGCCATCTGCTTTGGCAAAGGGAGCATCCACATTTATGGTTCCTTACACACAGAAGAAATCACAGGTACACATATACATATATACATATGAACATGTATCTCCTTCATATAATGTTTTTTGCTATTCCAGGCTATACCACATTTACTTTTTCATTTGAACCTTGCAAAAACCTTATGACCTTAATTAAAGGAAAAGCTTCCTATTAGTTCTATCCAAAAATGGAATAGCTTCCTCGAGAAGTAGTGAGTCCCTGCTGACAAGAAGTCTTCCAGAAGATAATTGGAGGATCATGTGTCAGAACATTTCAGAGAGGTTATCCGTATTTCACTTGTTGGTTGGACTGAATGACCTCTGAGATCCTTTCTAATCTCTGTCATCCTATGATTCTGGGTGATGACAAAAAGTGGTACTTTCCTGAATTAATTCATGGAGAAACTGAACCATGGAGACTTGCCCAAAGCCATGTAGGTAGTTGGTGGCAGGATCAGGCCTTGAACGCAGGTCTTCTGACTTATGTAGCCTGTGCTCTTGCCCCACAACCTCATAAACTCATCAACCTATTTTTTAAAGATGCTGTTCTCCAAATGATCATGCCTTCCACCCCTACAAATCTGGGCAGAAGGCAATACCTCTGGCAGAGGATGTAGCAGCAGTTCTTAGAACTGAGGAACAAAAGTGATTTGTCCCATTACTTCTGTAAACTGGACCACAACTGGTTATTGTCTGTCATTTTAAATGGCTGCATGTTGTACTGATCTTGCCTAGAGCCACGTGATTCATTTTTCTGTGTGCAAACACTTGCTTTTTTTTTTTTTCCAAGTGCATTGCTCAGAGCTTCCAATATGTTGGTCCAGCTTTGCCCATATGTTCAGCAAATCTGCAGTTTTTCCTTTGGAATCACCGATAGAATAGGATCTCTTCTCTGACTTGCAAAATGCCCTTTAGAAGCATCAAAGCACATAGATAATGTTTAGATGAAGCAAAGACACCACAATGTAATTTGGGGTGATATCACAAATGTCGCTCTGCTCTTTGGTAGTAGCATTCTCCTCACGTTGTATCATTTACCCAGTAGTCATAAGAGAGCTCTATTGATTCATTTATATACAAAACCATACTTCAGCAGAAATGAGTTTGACTCTGAACTCACCAATTGTGAATGATTCATTAGCTTGGTTCAGAGAAGAGGGGTGAGGACAGAGCTTAGGAACTTGTAGGGGGTGAAGACTTTTAAAATCGAGGATGGGGAGCAGCTGTTCTTTATCTCTTCGGAGGCCTGGGGGCCTTAGGTTAAATATAGTCTTGACAGTGAGAGATTTTCTAAAATACTGGAAGAGTTTATAGGATGGGATGTTAGGTCTTTTCTGCAGGTCTTAAATATGTGGATCAATTTCCATATAATCTGCAATTGCTTGAATATGGTCTTGTTTAGGGGCAAGAAAATAAAGCCAGGATGGTCTCTGAAATTCATCATTATGTGAATTTTAGTTTGCATTTTAATTCATTTTTTATAAGAACATAAGTCTTAGAGCTGGGCTAGTCCAATGATCTCATTTTACAGATTAGGAAACTGAGGCTCAGAGAGGTTAAGTGATTTGCCCTAAATCCCATTGGAAGAGTCAGAGGTGGGATTTTTTACCTAGCATCTCTGATTTGGGAGTAAGTGTTCTTTTTACTGTTTCAAGTTGAATAGAGTAATTTTATATCATTTCTGCCTTATTTGAAACATGAAATTAGTAGGATCTTATTAATAACACTAATGTTGTCTCTTAAAAAGTACTTTAATATAAATTTTATTGCTATTCATAACAAAGATTTGCACTTTTGGTGGTATATTATTGGATATTGTCATGTGGAATCTATCATGCCAGCGATTTCCATGGTGTGCCTAAGTGAACTTTCTATTATTTTGACCTCATTGTCATTTTTGGACTCTTAACTAGCTTCTTGGAAAAGTTTCCTGCTGAGCTGTCAATGACATACTTGAAAGACAGAGGCACATGGGATTTGACTTTAATGAGACCATTTCTAATGAGTGATAGCAGCTGTTGGGACCAGAACCATGCTGCTCTCCAGAAAAATGAATGAAGATGGTTTCTTCCAGTGGTGGTTTTGTCTGGGTGTAGAGCATCATTTCAGCTGTATCCTTATGGTATTCAAATTAGCATTTTTTTGCATCATAAGATAGTCACACAGCTAATGGTTTCTTTTTGCTATTTCTAGGAGTGACTAGGATGCCTTAACTATGTGGCAAAATGATCAGTCCAGGCCTGAGAAAACAGTCACATTTAAGGAACAAATAAGTAGAGTGGCTTTTCAAAGAAGGCCAATATATGAACCCTGGGGATGGTTTCAATTGTGTGGGAAAGAAATCATTACACTGAATTTCAAATTACTTTCATGAGTTATTTAATGTTCAATTCAGTTCATTTCAGCAAACATCTGTTAAATGGCTAACATGTATCAGGTATAGGATTATGCAAAATAGGCCCTACCCTCAAAGAGCTTACATTCTCCTGGAATGTAGAATGTAATATAGATTGTAGAATGTCATGTGATGTAGAATTTTGAATGCAGAATTTTTCCCATACATGAGAAAGAAGCATTGCTTATGGATATATATGTATATGTATATGTATTTTGTCAGGGAAATGTCCCCAAATAAGTTGATATTTCTTCCAGTAGACTAATTTTCGACTACTTGGACCCACTCTGTAGCACACTAAGACCTTTATGGAAATTGTGGGATAATAAAGAAGACTGGCAATAATCTCAGCTCTACAAGTCTGTAAATAATTTGGCCATAATGTAGCTCTCTCATTGTTGAAGGTTATTTTCAAATCATTGTGCTGAAAGGGACATACAGAGATCATCAATGAAGGTAGTTTGGTATAGTAGAATGTGTGTCGGACTTGGCTTTGGAAGAACTAGCTTTGCCAATTATCATCTATGTGATCTTGGGTAGGTCAATGAATTTCCTCAGTTTCCTCAACTGTAAAATAGGGTTGGAAAAATTGGCCCCCAAGGTCTCTTCTAGCTCTCAATCTTTGATCCTGCAATCACCTAGTCTAGTCCCATGTAGCCTAGAGCTCTTAGAGCCTAACTCTATCGTACTTAAAAACATTTGTTGTAACTTTCCAGACTTTTTCTAGATCTTCACTGTTGGGCCATTTGAGCTGTAGAGCAGAGCCGATAGAGAAGTCACCCCTTAAGTTTTGGGTCTCCAATTCATTGATTGTAGTTAATCTTTCACATTAGGCTGATAGTCACACCCTCTCATAAATCTTGGGGAACTCATTCTGTCAAATCAACACTTTTCCTCCAAGTTCATACAATGTGAGTACACTCCCTCTACTGCAGAGGATTTTTTCATTTAGGATGAAAAGTAAATCATCAGGAGCAATGGATAAAGCACCGGCCCTGGATTCAGGAGGACCTGAGTTCAAATCCAACCTCAGACACCTGACACTTACTATCTGTGTGACCCTGGGCAAGTCACTTAACCCTCATTGCCCCACAAAAAAGTAAACCATCTATACAGGAAAATGTTAGGGATCCTTTCCTAAAGTGTATACTGATAATCTTATGCCAGCTTTCGAGACCCCTGAATCAGTCTACTAGAAATGGTTTTCCAAGTTGATCCCTAGTCAAACATGTGAAATAACTACTATAAGCAAGTTCTTTTGGTAAATAATAGATCAGACTGGATGTCTTCTGAGGGTCTATCTTCATCAAGTTAAACCTCATCTGAATGTTAATCCTTCATTATCTACCCCGATTCTTTTGGGAGACTCTCATCCTTCTCTTCAGACCAGGAAGTATATGGGACTTCACACTGGTGTGACACATTACATTTTCACTAGATATATCTTTTTGTACTGAAGTCAAGAACTATGTATGTATAGGTTCAAAAATATGTAGCCATTGATAATATCACTCTTTTAAAAATGGTTTAATTTCACTTTTATTTGCATATTCATGTCACATTTACTCCTGTGCCATAAGCTTTTATTTCTTCAGTTTCTTTTGGGATATCTTTTTTCTTTTGAGCAACCTCCTCTTCTGGGTTAGGAACAATTTGTTCCTTTTCAGTCAGTATCATCTCAATATGGTAAGGGGAACTCATGTATGGGTTGATTCGACCATTGGTCAGACATTGAAGACACAAATGTCGTCCACTCCATCCTGGGTCATTGCCGGTTGTCCTGACTTTTGTTTTGCCGCTGGACTTTGATGACACTGGAAAAGAGAGTGAGACTGACAATTTTGAGCAACTCTGCCTCACTTAAATACAATTTATGCATAAGTCAAGACATCATTCCATGGTGCTATTGGTCCTCTTCCCAAATGAAGGATAAACAATAACAAAACAATAGCATACTTGATTTATAGACAGATTTATAGGATTGTAGATATTAAGCTTGAAAGGACCTTAGAGGACATAGAGTCTAAAACACTAATTTTACAGATGGGGATAACTGAGGCCCAGAAAATTTGAGTGACTTGCCCAGGGTCACACTACTACATGTATGAGACAGAGTGGGAACTCAGGTCTTCTTGAGTTCAAATCCAGAGCTCTATCTACTGAGCCATCTAGCCACCTTATAATTCTTCTCTTTGTATCTGTGTGTTGGGTACATCTTCAAACTAGTCATTAAAGCATTATTTTATATAGAGGCCAATGTTTAATTTCTTGGCCCATTCTCTAAATCGTCATCTAATCATGTATCTTCAATGTATCATGGAGTCACAAAATGCCAGAGTTATGAGGGATCTGAAGGTCTCTTCAACATCACCCCTAACAAATGGCTATGGAGCCTTGGTTTGGAGACCTCCAATGAAGACCTATTCAAGGCAAACAAATCCACTTTTAGAGAGAGAGATTGAGTGTCCTCCCTAATTCCTTCCTAAATGTATCCCTTCCTTTCCTTTGATCCTGATATTATTTGAAACTTTCAAACCAGATTTCAGTTGGTCATCTTTAATATGATTCTTAATCTTGATCTTTCCCCAATAGTCTTTCATTTGAAACTTTGAATTATATTGAAAGGAGAATGTTTCCTTGCATATACCAAAAGAACTTAAAAAACAGTTTTATTTATAGTTTTGAATTCCAATTTTTATTCCTCCTTTCCTCCCTCCTCCCAGGTGCTAATCAATATCAGTTCTTTCTTTGGAGGTGGATAGTATGTTTCATCAATAGTCCTTTGGGATTGTCTTGGATCATTGTTTTGTTTAGAATAGTCAAGTCATTCACAGTTCTTCATCAAATGATATTGCTGTCACTGTGCACCACTTTCTCTTGGCTCTACTCAATTCACTATACGTCATTTCATATATTTCTTTCCAGGCCTTTCTGAAGTCATCCTGCTTGTCATTTCTTATAGCACAATAATATTCTATCACCATCATATACCACAGTTTGTTTAGTCATTCCACAATTGATGGGCATTCCTTTGATTTCCAATTCTTAGCCACTACAAAAAGAGCTGTTATAAATGTTTTTGTACAAATAGGTCTTTTTCTCTTTTGGGGGATGTCTTTGGGATATAAACGTAGCAGTGGTATTGCTGGATCAAAGACTGTGCAGTTCTATAGCCCTTTGGGCATGATTCCAGATTGTTCTCCAGAATGGTTGGATCCCAAAAGAGCTTTTGAAGTTATTTCGTCCAATTAGTTCTGGAAATTTAATTGTGTCATATAAGCCACACTTTCATATATTGATAAAGGGTGGCCATAGTAAGCCACAGAAAGGTAGGCCACTGTCATGTGTCTTCTCTAGTCTTTCCTACAGAGACTGTCTCAATGTTGCTACTCTATCTTGGAAAGAAAAAAATAGAATCTCCTACCAGGTACATCTATTCCATCAGTTGACAAGATAATTTAAAAAATAATTTTACTATAATTTTTCCTATCTCTGCAAATGCATTTTAAATACAAAGAATGACATATTACAATTTTACTTGGAAGTAAAAATTTCCATCCTACTCTCTCTAGGATGTGCAAATGTACTGTGTCAATTGATACCATTTGGTCCTCCAAGGTATTCTTAAATTCTGATTCCTTCTAGTTAACTGTCATTTGGGAGACACTTTTAAGTGATGATTTGAGAGAAATTGTGAGAAGACAAAGAGGATGAAGAGAATCTCTTTTCTTGAGATAACTTTTAACTTTTACCTTGAGAATGAAAAGAACTCTTGAGAAGAGACTTTAATTGTTATCTCAAGTGAATTGAATGGTGGGAACAAGATCAGAACTGAGAAGAGTCAGCAATTAAAGTGATGTTTAGAGGTTACTCTGGCTGTGATCTTTCTCAGAGCTAAAACATTGTAAATAGTTATTTATGTCTTTGTGTTATTCTTAGCCTAGTAACTTTGATGTTTATTTAAGCCTAATAAATTAGGGATGTGTGTGTGTGTGTGTGTGTGTGTGTGTGTGTGTGTGTGTGTGTGTGTAACAGCTTATGGGAAAAAAAATGTTTTTCCAGTTTACTTTCCCAGGATCACACAATTAGGATGTATCAGAGGCAAATTTTGAACCTATATCTTGGTGACTCTAAGACTGCTCTATACCCTCAGGGTTATGCTATACTTCCCCAAATTTGGGGGAAAATATACTTAAATCAACTTTGTTGAATCTCTCCATATGTACTGTGAAGGAAAGATCTGGGCCCATACCCCCTCCCCACTTCCCCCAGGTAGGACTTTAGAATAGATGTCCCAAGTTCAAAGTATTACATTCCCATCCAAACAAAACAATAATCCTGGAGCTCCACCAGTGAGCTTACTTTTTCCTCTAGTCTGTCTGAGGACATAAATAGCTTGCAGCAAAATAATTTAATGAAATAACATAATAAAATGATTTGCAATTGAAATTCCATTCATTTTATAAATGAACAGATTATTTTCACAGGGCATAATGTGAAGCATTTCCAATGAGGACTCAGGTGATTTATGAACAAAAATATTTGAACAGGTGCCATATGTAAGGTACTATGCCAATGTCTACACTGGATTAAAAAGGAGAAGCCACAGCTCCTGCCCTGGAGGAACTCACAGAATAAGGGGATAAGACAAGTACACAAATGTCATGCAACTGTAAAGTGTCCTGAGGGGAGATCAGGAGGAAGTGGGGCTGGGTCTGCACAATCTCAGAACCTCAAGTGTCATGTTCACTTCTGGACACCACATTTTAGGAAGGATGAGGAAAGGAGGGGAGTCAGTGTCATAGAAAGATTGATTGAAGAATTTGGCATGTTTAGCCTGGACAAGGAAGGATTTAGGGGCAGCATGATAGCTATCTTCAAGGGTCAGAAGGGGATTTCATGGGTGAAGCAGAATTTGACTTTTTCTGTTTGGCCGCAGAGAACAGGAGTAACAGCAATTAGTGGAAGATCCAGGGGTGCAGTTTGGGACTCAACAAAAAGAGACACTCATAATCAGAGCTATTCAAAAGTGGGGTGGGCTCCCCTAGGAAGTAATAGTTGTGATTCATCTGTGGTTTTGCATCAGGCATTAGTTGAACTCAATAATTTTTGAGGTATCAAAAAAAAATCACAGAATCTCAGGAGTTGGAAGCAACCTTGGAAGCCATCTCATCCAGTGTATTTGTTGTTGTTGAGTCATTTTCATACTTGTCCAACTCTTCGTGACCCCATTTGGGGTTTTCTTGGAAAAGATATTGGAGTGGTTCCTTCTCCAGCTCATTTTGCAGATGAGGAAAGTGAGGCAAACAGGGTTAAATCACTTGCCCAGGATCACACAGCTGACAAAGGTCTGGGGTGAGATTTGAACTCACGAAGATGAGACTCCACTGTGCCATCTAGCTGCCCATCCAACAAAAACCTAACCCAAATTCCCTTCTGCAATATACCCAAAAACTAATCATATATAGCCTTTACTTGGAAATCTTCCTTCAAACTCTCTGACTATAGTGCTCTGCCATCTCTCCCCTAGGACCTTATGTAGCAATTTGTTTTAAAATAAGAATACAATAAGAATAAGAATGCAACATACAGGAATGAATAAGAGTACATAAGAACACAATAGCATGGTACAATGGAAATATGAGTGACTCCAAAATCAGGGGCCAGGGTTCTAGTCCATCCTCTGATAGTTTCTAGATGTGTGATCTTAGGCAAGTCATTTCACATTGTTGACCTCAGTTTCCTTATTTGTAGAATGAAGTGGTTGAACTTAGATGGTACATTAGATCCCTTCCATGTCTAGATCCATGATCCCACAATGCATTTGAAACTTCACAGACATGCCTCTGATGAATGACATAATGTCTGTATTTAGGTCTTATCTGAACTCCTGTGGAACTTAAATTGTAGACTCTTTGAGGTCAGGGACCATATATGATGTGATCTTTGTATTTCCCCCAGAACCCAGTACAACGTTCCACACAGAGTAAGTGCTTAATAAATGTTGAATGAATTTAAAATTAGATACTTGGGGGGAAAGAGGTGAAGATAAGGAGAAATTTTGAAGCAGAGAAGATGGAACGTTGGTTAGATGGCCTTGATGAGTAAAGTTTAAGGCTAAGATGATCTTTGGAGAGTGAGGAGCAAGGGTGGAGTTGAAAGTGTGGCTAGAGATCATGGGTGCTCAGATGGACCTTTCCAGTCTGGCTAATTCTTCAACTTCCTGAAGTGTCTTTGAATCACTCTTCTTGTGACTTCATTGACTAATTTCTCCTCCTAACCTATTCTCTACTTCCCTCTGCTCCTGCTGTGATTTTTGCTCTCTCTCTCTCTTCCAATATGACTTGACCTTTCCCTCTCCTAACTAATTCCACCTCCTTCCTCATCTGACTGTCTTCATTGCTGTTTCAAATTGTTTTTAAGTCTATTTTAGTGATTTAAAGAAAAATAATCTATCTAATGATAAATAATAATACATAAACAATAAATTAAAAAATTAACTATCCAATTCCACCATTTTTGCAAATCACATTTTTTATAACTAACTCATGGAGCATATTATTTTAGAAGGTACAACTCACACATTTTAAGGTAAAGATCAATCTTTACATAATTTTTCAGGTGTATACCTCATGCTATATACTTACATCTTAACTCTTCTTCCTAGCTTATCTATTGCCTTTTCAGTTTTATCTAGTGTAAACATTGTTCTTTTAGCGAGTGGTGAGGCATCTATTTTGTCCACAAACTGAGAGAGTTATAATAGGGCTCTCTCCTATTTTTTCATCTTCCTATTCTGCTTCTAATAAGCACATTATCTCCAGAGAATACATTTCCACAGTTGGTGAATTGAAGCTAAACAACTCTCTGCTGCTTAATGACCTCTCCTGTGCACTTAATCACATTCTAATTTAAATTATGTCATGGGTATGTGTCTCATTTCCCACAAGATTGTAAACTCCTTGAGGCAAAGCACTGGGTCATTTTTCTTCCTGGTCACTCCCACTCTTAGCACAGGAACTTGTACTTTGTGCTCAGTAAATGTTTGTTGAATTATAAATTTTTTTAAAAGACTAAGCTCAGGGTCTCATCACACAGAGCAATTTTCTTCAATATTTCTAAATAATCTCTGTTGTTCTCAGGAGGGATGTGGGGTGCCTGTATGTACATCACCATCACAAGAACAATAATTATTACTATAATTTACTTTATATGAAGCTTTAAGGTTTGCAGAACACGTTGCTCACAACAACTAGAAGAAATAAACAGGGTGGTTATTATTATCTTAATTTATAGGTCAGGAAACTCAAGCACCAAGAAGTTTGATGACTAGCCCAGGTACACTCAGATAGCGTTAGAGTTAAACTTTGAAAATTGAAGGCTTCTTTTGATTCTAAAGTCTGGTCTTTTCACTACCTGCCACTGATTCCCTGAATCAGTGCTTGAGGCTGTGTGAGTATGTGAGTATATATGCATATGGCTATACTGGATCAAAAGTCGATGTCTACTCTTACCATCTCTTCATCCTTGTCAGCATTTCTGTCCTCTCTTGTGGACAGATCTGGACAGACACACACAGACAGACAGACAGACAGACAGACAGACAGACACACACACCACTGCTGAAGGTGACATTGTGATGTTGTGGAAAGAACACTGACCTTGGAGGCAGATGTCCTTAATTTAAATCTTAGCTCTAATCCTTACAAGCTGTGGGACCCTGCACAAATAAATCACTTGCTTTTTTCTGAGTTTGTTTCCTGACCTATAAACTAAGGATAATGGTGATCGTGTCATCTATTTCATCTTTAAATAAAGGACATTCTTATTTATATAAATTATTGTCCAATTTATTAATTTTTGTTTACTTGATATAAAGTGAATTATTACTCTACATGTATGTATCAGAGCACATACAAACATGCGTATCATAGAATCGATATAGATTATTTAGAAATATTGAAGAAAAACAAATGGAAATCTGTGCTCATTTTTTTTTAAAAAAAGAACAAATCAATTAACATAGTATGTGATGTAATATGTATATGTATACTTAGATCTACATGTTGAGATATATACTTTAACATATACACACTTTAACATATACATACATATCAGTCTGGAGTTACGATTTTATCTCTGTAAGGAACTCTGCAATTATTCTTCAACTTGTAATCTCACAGCTAGAATGCAGGATTTGAATCCAAGTCTTTCTGAGTTCAAGCCAGCCCACTATCCAGTGGTTCATCCCACTATCCAGTGGCTCCCAACTCTTTGCTGTTACTTACAAGCAGCACCTCATCTCCAGATTCTGGGCATTTTCACTGGCTGTGCCCCATGCCTGGACTGCTTTCACTCCTCATTGCCACCTTCTGGCTTCCCTGACATTTTCCAAGTCTCAGCTAAAGTCTTACCTTCTCCATGAGACCTTTCCTAGGTTTCCTAGCTCACCTTTCTTCTGAGCTTATCTCCAGTTCTCTCTCTGTGTGTGTGTGTGTGTGTGTGTGTGTGTACACACATTTTTGTACACAGTTTGTTGTTGTTTTTTGCACGTTGTCACCTCCATTAGACTGTAAGATCCTTGAGAGAAGGAACTGTTTTTTCCCTTTCTTTTCACCTTTGGCACTTAGTACAGTGTTCGACACTTAGTAAGCACTTAATAAATGTTTATTGACTGGCTAACTGACTATTCATTATGCTCATATATCTCATATAATAATAATAATAGTTGTAGTAGTAGCAGCAGCATGAGCAGGAGCAACAATAGCTAGTTTTTTTCTCTTTTTCTCAGTTTAAAGTTTGAAAAACAATCTACGTGCATTGTTTTATATATAAATGTGAGGTAGAAGCGCTTGGATATTTTGAGGATATGTGATTTTTGTTGCTGTGGGTACCGCTTCCACCTGACACAGATTGCAACTTATATATCACTTAGCAGGAGGTCATCAAAACCTGCTGTGACTGAAAAATGTCATCCCTCTCTGGCCACTCTTGTGGTAAGCTTCTCTGAACTTAGCTAGACTGGGACTCTGGAAACAGCCAACCAGGCCATCACTGGGCCTAGATATGAAGCCTTTCTAGGTTGGCAGGACTTTCCAGGGCTCCTGCTCCTTTGCCACTTAGTCTCTGTTGTTGGAACATGACCCATGCCTTGACCAATAGCTATGAATATACAAGTCTCTGTGCCATGATCATCTATCTGCAGGTAATTCTCAGACTTATCTAGCCCCAATCAATTTCCTGAGCTTTAGTCTAAACTTCATCATGAATTTCCTACTGGGCATTTTGAACTGGATGTTCAGGGATGTCTCAAACTTAAAATGTTCAAAGTAGAACTCTGTATCATTCCTCAAAACATTGGAGACCATCATTCCAGGCACCAAGATTTTCAATCATGGTGGCATCCTTGACTCCTCGCTCTTGGTCACTCCATATATCCAATCAATTACCATTGTCATTTTCTATTTCCATGACATCATATACATCCTTCCCCTTCGATTACCACTCCAATTGCCCAATTACCACTCCAGTTCAGGTCCTCATCACCCCTTTCCTGGACTATTGCAATGAACTTATAATTGTTCATCCTGCCTCAAGTCTTTATCCACTCTCCACATCCTACACACAACTGCCAAAGTGATTTCCCTAAAGCTTAGGTTTGACCAGGTATTTTTTCTGCTCAATAAACTCCAGTGACTAGGATCTCTGTGCCTTTGCAGTGTCTGTCCTTGGTGCCTGAAATGCTCTCCCCAAAACATCTCTCATCTCTTCAAGACTCAGTCCAAACATCACCTTCTGCAAGAGGCCTTCTCAGGTCCACTGAGTTCACTCACTTCTAGTGTCTTCTCCAAGTTGCCTTGCATTTTTCTATTTATTCTATTTCTATTTCTGTTTGTGTTTATGTTACCCCTTCATCAGAAAATAAATTATTTGAGAGCAGAATTACGTTGGTTTTTTTATTTGTATCCCCAGCATTTAGGAGAGTGTCTGGAACATAGGTACTTAAGAGATGTTTATTGATTCTAATCTTTTGTGATTTCTATCATCTATCTATCTATCATCTTATCATCTTTCTATTTTCTTTTCTTTATATATTTTATATCAATCATCTATTTACTTATCCCTCCCTTCCTTCAATCCATCTATCCTTCCTTCCTTCCTTCTTTCTTTCCTTCCTCTTTCTCTGTCTCTCTTTCTGTCCCATACTCTGTTTTTTCTCTATAACTTATTCAGATGTTCTGTGTGTGACAAGTAGAGCAAGAGGATATAAAAGCATTTGGGATAGGAAGATGAACTGGGCTTATGTTTTAATTGATGGAATTTATGGAATGCTAGGGTTTGGAAAACCCCTCTACCAATGCAGGTCAGCTCTTTCTTTGTGTCTCCTGTAGTCTTAGAGAGTTGCCTAAAACACTGAGATTTTTAGTGTTTTACTCAGGGTCACACAGTCAAGATCTGCCCAAGGACATCTTTGAAGCTAGGTCTTCATGGCTCTGAGGCTGACTTTTTAGCTCTCTCCACTATGCCAGACTCCATCCAAAGCACTAGAAGGAAATATTTTTATACTTTCTAGTTCTTAGCAGAGCTCAGCTTCTTTCACATCAAATTAAGTCAAGTATATTCTGTAAGAATTTTAACCATTTTATCCCCTGGGCTTTGGTTACTAAAATAGGGTTTCCTATATAGGACATTAGTCCCATATAGGTAAATACAGGTGGATTTGACCTTCACAATGCAATGGCAACATGGATGTTATATTTTTGGAAACAAAAGCTCTTTCCTTGATGTTGTGGGAAATCATAACTATTACTTATTAATCTTAACTGAAACTGAGAATATAGTTTGAGGCTTTACTGTGGCTTCTGTGAAAGATGATGCTTCCTGAGAGCTTGACATGTTTTCTCTTGTCTTATCTCATTATTCAAGCTCGTGACTATAGGACTCCTTTTATTTTGACCTTTTAAAGTTATGCTAGTTAAGTTCCAGTTATCTAGAGTCCTACAGAAAGGAGTCGTTCTGTCTGGGCAAATCTTCCACACACAACTGAGGTTTAAGTCAAATCAGTAAGCGTTTATTAATCACCCTCTGTGTCCCAGGCATTGTGCCAAGGGCTGGGAATGTGACGAGAAGGAAAATGTGAGTCCCTCCTCTCAAATAACTCCCAGTCTAATGAGGGAGACAACATGGAAGTGACTATGTAAAAATAAGATGAATTGGAGATAATCTCAGGTAGATTAAGGACCGAGAGAGGCTTCTTTTAGAAGCTTGGACCTTAAGACTTGAAGAAACCTGGGAAAAACAGGAGGTAGACACAAGAAGGGAGGGAGTTCTAAGCATGAATGGACAGCCAGTGAAAAATACCTGAGGTGGGGTGAGGGAGTACTATGTCTGAGGACCAGAACCCTTTCACATTTCATAGGATATATGGAGACCAGTATCTTTGGATCTCAGACTAAGTGGAGGAGTTTAAGGTGTGGCATTACAGTGTGATAAAATAATGGAATTTGGCAGATGCCCAGGGATCCCACCGGATTAATTTAGTATTGTTTGAATTGGGTGAGAATGAGAAACTAAGTACCTACTTAAGAGTGATTAGATTGTAACCACACCTGGCTGGCCCTTAAGACGATATTGTTCCCAGAAGCTAAGGACTTTGAACTCAACTTGAGACCACCTTCAAGTCCAATGAACCAATGGATTTGGATGACACCTACCAATCAGCTTGAAGCAGTGTGTAATGACTGCCTCTGCTCCAGACCTATAAAAAGCTTCCACACTCAGTTTGAGGAGAGTTCATGGTTGGAGCAGGCTAGTGGCAGAGGACTTGAGGAAGAACCAGACCAGGCTGGAACTTTAGGCTAGATAGGCCTTTCCTTAACTCCACGTGTTCTCTTTTTTCTAATACCTAGTATGCTTTAATAAATACTTAATGCCCAAAGACTGGTGCTAAGGCTTCTAATTTAAGGTGACCACACATTAGATTTTTTAGACAACACATCTAGATTTTAAACATCACAACAGGAATGGTAAAAAGGGGGCATGATATGAAGGGCTTTAAATGTCAAACAGAGGATTTTATATCTGATCCTGGATTTAAGAGGAAACTACTGCAGCTTACTGACTAGGGGTTAACTGCCCAAACATGTGCTTTAGGAAGGTCACTTTGAGAGTTGAGTGGAAGATGGCCTGGAGAAAGGACATATTGAAGGAGGGAGATCAACCCAAAGGTTCTTGCAATAGACCAGGTGGGAGGTGATAAGGAACCTTCATCGGGGTAGGAACAATGTCAGTTTTTTTTTTAGTGAGGCAATTGGGGTTAAGTGACTTGCCTAGGGTCACACAGCTAATAAGTGTCAAGTGTCTGAGGCCATATTTGAACTCAGGTCCTCCTGACTCCAGGGCCGGTGCTCTAGGTGGCCTGCTAGCTGCCCCGGAACAATGTCAGGTTAACCCTTTAAGTGTCAGGAGGGCATTCACTAGGGTAAGAGTAATGTCAAGTTAACCCTTTAAGTGTCAGGACTTTTTATGTTCAATTCTTAAGGCAATTTCCCTAAAGTGTATCCTATCCTTTGCTTTATTTATCCTGTATATAGCTTGCTTGTACATTGTTGTTTGTATGTTGTCTCTGCCATTAGAGTGGGAGCTCCTTGAGAAGAAGGTACTCTCTTTAGTCTTTCTTTGTATCCTTAGTGCTCATCACAGTAAATGTTATTGACTAACTAGCTATTTTTTAGACTACATTGGAATCTACTGTTGTGATATGTTGTCACTGTGAAGATAATAACTGATAAAATACTTTAAGATTTGAAAAGCACTTTGCTTTTCATGGGATCATCAAAATAGCTATGTAAGGTAAGTATGATAGATTTTTTTTTTTGCTTTTTGTTTTTTTAGTGAGGCATTTGGGGTTAAGTGACTTGCCCAGGGTCACATGGCTAGTAAGTGTTAAGTGTCTGAGGCAGGATGTGAACTCAGGTCCTCCTGAATCCAGGGCCAGTGCTTTATCCACTGCACCTCCTAGCCGCCCTATGATAGATATTATTATCCTTAATTTTTTTTAGAAGATGAAACTGAGGGTTTGAGAGAGGGTAAGTGGGTCATATATAGGGTATGAAACAGAATTCTAATCCAGACCTTTTGAAATCTAATGCTCAAGTTCAGTGTTCTGTCTTGCTGTATCCCACAGAATCTAAGAATTGAAAGGGACCTCCAAAGTAATCTCAAGGTTTTCCAGTTTGGTATTGCAGATGAATGCTAATCTCATGTGGCCTCCGCTTTATTTTATGGTGACTTGAGTTTGGGTCAGAGATTCAGTTGGAGGGGCAGCTAGGTGGCTCAGTGGATAGATCACCAGCCCTGGATTCAGGAGGACCTGAGTTCAAATCCGGCCTCAGACACTTGACACTTGCTAGCTGTGTGACCCTGGACAAGTCACTTAACCCCAATTTCCTCACCAAAAAACAAAAACAAAACAGAAATTCAGTTGGAGACTGTAGTCCGTAGTGGTAGTATGAGCTTCTGGCCTTTTTTTGGTGACTTCATGTGGATAGGTAAGTTCTATCTACATGTATTTGGAGCAAATGAGAGTTTCTGTAGAACCTCTACCCGTGTTGTATGATGATGAAAACCACTGGATCAGAAACCTTAGTCAGTTGAGATAACTCAGGGAGTCACCCAGGATGATTAGTTGACCTCAGATTGGGTTAAATGAGATATATTTGACTAATTGCTATTGAGACATTTCCATCCGATGAAGAAGATGGTATTTGATACTAACTTTCCATTTCTCCAACAGAATGATATGCTAGCCACACTTTCCCTCTGCTGCTTATCATTGCCATTGACCACTATGATTTGATGATGATGGCAAGTACTAGTACTTCTCTTTTTCTTCCTCCTCCTCCTCCTCATTCCTTTCATGCTACTGGACTTTAGTACATGATGCTGGCCTTTTCAAAGACATGGCCAATCAATTATTATAGTATTCCTTTGATGTGTCAGAGAAAACAAATGATATAGGAGTTCAGAAAATGGAGGGGTTAGTATATACTTGAGCGCTCAGTGAAAGCCTAGTGGAGAAGTCTTCCATTCCTGCTTTGTGTAGCAGGGCGTCCATGCCTTTATTCAAATAATTGGTGCAGATGTTGAATGGACAAGCCCATGGACAGGACAGACTTGTACACGTCTCTCCAGATTGGATCCAATATTGCTCACTAACAGATGTATATACGCCCTCCAATGAATAGGATTGCAACCTATCTAAGCTTGCCCACTTGATACAAGTCCTGACTCTTTCCTTTGATGAATCTATGACAAGAGACCTAATATACTGGGGGCTTTTTCCTTATTGTTTTGTCATTGTATGGTTACCAATAGAGCATAAGGCTATATCTCACTTAATTGGCCCTCATGTGATTATCTCATCTTTTTTCCTGGTCATACACTTTTCTCATCACATTCTTTATGTTGCTTTTTCAGCATGCTTCCTCATTTGTTATGTGTTTCAGTGTGCTCACACTCATATTACACCTTTCCATGACTCTTGAGGTGATATTCAACTTCCTATCTCCAGAAACTTAAGTATTTTATGACTCACAACCAAATGATGTAATGATGATGATCAAAGTTAGTATTTATATAGCTCTTTAAAGCTTGAAAAGCACTTTATGCTATCCCATTTGATCCTCACAGGCTATTATCCCCATTTTAGAGATGAAAAACTGAGGTTCAGAGGGGTTAAGTGAATTGTCAAAGGTCACATAGCTAGTGAACACCTGAAACAGGATTTGAACTTGGGTATTTCCAACTCCAAGTCTAGCACTCGGCACCATCTATCTGCCATACTTGAAAGATATAGTTGCTAGATAGATGGGCTTTTGTTTCAGGGAGAAGCTTGGTGTCATTAAAAACACTTTACAATTTCCCAAAGATAATAGAGCCCATTTTGCTACTCTTCTTCAATTTTGGAAGAAGTTCATTGTCTATTTGCAGCAATTATCTCAGACATATTGATAGATATGTTGTTCATTCAAGTGCAGATAATAGGCTGGGCAATAAATACTCTTTTCCCACTTTTTTTCCCTGAATGGATGGTTGCCTCAATTCTTTTGAGTGTGTATCTAATATAAGAGGTTCTATAACTGTCTGGGGCTCAATGAGATTAACACAAGTTTATATGCAAATTGCTTCATTTGGAGGACCTTTCAACCTATGGGAAATCATTGATTTGGCTTCTGAAGTGGACGCTTTCCATGACCGTGGTAGCCATCTTTGACATGTAAATGGTTTTCTTACTTTGTTCTTCTAAGCTGATATTGATTCATTCCTCAATCATTGCTCTTTTTTGGGCCAGTTGTTAAGCCAGTTCTGGTTCCTTTTAACTAAACTCTCATCCAGTCCACATTATTCCCTCTTGATTATTTATCTGTATAGTATGAATGACATTATTAAATGTTTTGTTGAAATCTAAGTGTTCTCTTGGGGAAGGTAGATGGTACAGTGGATAGAGTACTGGGCCTGAAGTCAAGAAGACTTATCTTTCTGAGTTCAAATCTGGCCTCAGACACTTAGTAGACTCTGACCCTGGGCAAATCAGTTAACTTCATTTGCCTCAGTATCCTCCTTTGTAAAAATGAGCTGGAGGGGGGCAGCTAGGTAGCTCAGTGGATAGAGCACTGGCCCTGGATTCAGGAGGACCTGAGTTCAAATCCAGACTCAGACACAACACTTACTAGTTGTGTGAACCTGGGCAAGTCACTTAACCCTCATTGCCCTAAATAAAGAAGAAAAAAGAAAAACCTCAAAAAAGAAAAATGAGCTGGAGAAGAAAATGGCAAACCACTCCAATATCTTTGCCAAGAAAACCCAAATGGGGTCATGAAGAGTCAGACATGACAAATGACTAAATACAAAGTGTTCTCTTATCTTTGATATTTCCTAAGTGTTATAGTCTAGTAATCCTGTGAATGTGTGTTGAGTGAGTGAGTGAGTGAGAGTGAGAGAGAGAGAGAGAGATGGAATAAATTTGTTTGGTTTGTCAAAGAAATCAGTTTAAATTGACAGGTCTTTTACAGCTCTAGAATTCTGGAAGGCAAATACCCTAACTGTTAGAGTTTTTAAAAATTTGTTTTATTTTGCTTGTTTGAATTAGGTCTTTTAATACAGTTGTTCTGTTATGATGTATTAGACATCTTTTCAAATTACTCTTTTATCCTTTATCCTTCCTCTGTGCTATATGGATTATGTAGTTTAATTAGCAAACCATTTGAAACATGCATGCATTTCATATGCATTTGCATAACTTAGGTTTGGTTGTTATTCAGCCACCCAGTCTGGAATTATCCTGTGTTACTATCACAGCAACAATTCACATTTCTGGAGTGCTTTAAGAGAAACCTTAACATACCATATAAATATCAACTGGTTAAGGACCCTGGCACACAGTGGGTTCTTTACAAATATTTATTGAATGGGGGAATGAATGTCTATACTTGTAGTAGTATCACAGTCTCTTGGAGTTACCCACTTAGGGCAGCTGATACCCACCCCTGTCCAGAGATCCTTAACAATAATGCTATGTTTAAAAGGGTGGTTTGCTATTTCTCTGTTTATATAAGAGGTGGATGGCATTCCATCAGTGCACTTATCAGCATATAAATTCCTCTTTCTGAATTTGATGGAAAGGAAATAGGGAAAGAGAACAAACATTCAGATGTGATATTTTTTAGTAGCTGAATGGGTCGTTCAAATAAAAAGCTATGACGTAAAACTGATGGCCTTTTGTTCTGTGTGTGCATGTCCCCATGTTTTTCCATCAGCAGCACGTCTTTTACTCTTCTTTGGTGTTGTGTACATCTGCAGGGTTAGAAGAGCTAGCTAGCCACTGGAGGAGAGTGGGTGGGAATAAAACATGGAAGAGAGGAAGTTTTTTGTATTGCGCTCAGCCAAAGGGATGTTGTTGGGTTAGTAACTGGCCTCACCTGCACGGGATTAGAAGCAGGAAGTGTGTAGTTGGAGAGAATGGCACGCACCCAAACAAGTACAGGAAACAATACACGGCTGTCATTACATGGGCTTGGAGGGTTGCCATAAGGCTTTCCTCTGGATTGAATTCAGTGATTGACTCATAGGATCCTAGAGCTAGAGCTTGGAGTGACTTCAGAAGTCTCCTAGTCCAGCCCTCCTCATTTTACAGATAAGGAAACTGAGGCCCAGGCAGACCAAGGTCATACTGCTAGTAAGCAGAGCTGGGTTTTAAAGCCAGGTCTTTTGGCTCCAGATATTTCCATCTCCCAAGTAACTCCCTCCTACCCCACAAGGCACCACTTCTCTTTAACAGGCTTCATTGGAGAATTGGGCGCAAAGTAGTAGGGAGTTTCCATCTCCTCCTTGAGATCCTTCTAATCTTACTGAACGAAGTGAGGGACTGGAAGGATAAGGGTGGTGGTTCGGTGTGAATACAGTCTGAAGCCATCAGAAATTCTCTTGACAGACTGTGAGACCACTGTAGGTCTGTGCTTGTCACTGAGGTCTTCAGGAAGAACGTGCCCTGAAGGACTAATTTGATTGTTCTCTGTGCTAAAGATGGTTTACATCCTCTTGGTTTATTTTCCAAGTGTAGTTCCCTGTGGAGACAATAAAAACTAGTTTTATTTAATACTTTAAGTTTTGCTTAGCATTTTACATAGGTTAACTCATTTGATCCTTACAATAGCCCTGTGAGGTAGGTGCTATTGCTATTCCCATTATACTGATGAGGAAACTGAGGCAAAGGGAAATGAAGTGACTTGCTCAGGCTCACATGGCCAGTGAGTGTCTGGGGCAAGATTTGAACTTAAGTCTTCTTAATTCCAAGTATGATTTGTAAAGTTGTTTTCATTTACATTCTTTATTGTGATATCTTGCTGACCTTGCAAACTGGTCTTCCTACTCCTTGTAGTTCAGTAATTTCCTCTTTTCTACATGTGGACAATTTAGCTATCGATTTTTTGTGTAGTGGACTGAAAAGAGGGTTTATAATTAGAAAACCTAGACCAGACTCTGGATCCTTTGAATTATGTGATATTGAGGTAAATGATTTAACTATTTCAGCCCTTCTGCAAAATGGGGACTTGTGATACTTAAATCATCTGTAACATTTGGATATTTATGAGGAAAAAAGGCAGAAACATTAATAAAGTGTTATGTAACCATAAAACACCATCTAAATATGAATTATTATTTCCTTCTTTCCACTCACACGGCCTCTACCCCATTTCTGTCTCGGATCCTTCCTTGCCTAAAATACTCCAATAACCTTCTAATGAATCTCCCTACTTCTTATCCCTCCCTCCACTACAGTCTATTCATCTTTTACTCAGCTGCCAAAATTATATTTCTAAACCTCTGGCTAACCTATCATTTTCTGCAATAAGCTCCAGAGGTTCTGCATTATCCATAGGATAGAGATTGTTAACCTGGAGTCCACAGACTCCCATCAGTTCTATAGATAGATTTCAGCAAGTCCAGGAACGTGGATGGAAAGAAATTGCAACTTCATTTTCACTAACCTCTAACTGAAATTTAGCATTTCCTTCAGTTATCAATGTAGGTAACAAACATTTTGAGCAGAGGTCTATGGGCTTCCCCAGATCGTTAGAAGGGTCTGGGGAACAAAAACAGTTCAGAGCTTCTGCTTTAGAATAAAATACAAATTCTCCTTTTTAGCATTCAAAGCCTTTTGCAACCTTCATCCAGTTTATCTTTGAAGTTTTCTTATACATTAGTCTCTTTTATGTATGGACCCTTTAGGCCAACTAAACTGGCTCTGCTTTTCTGAACACAAGACATTTCTCACTTCTCATCCCTGTTTCTGTACACAGGCTAGTCCACATGTTTGGAATGCATTTCCTTCTAACCTGTGCCTCTTAGAATCTCCAGTTTTCTTCAAAGCTTAGTTTAAGTACCACAAACTCTATCCCCCTCCACTCTGAAATCATCTTGAATTTATTTTGTATGTATTTATGTGCTCATGTTGTCTACCATCATAGAATGCAACCTCCTTGAGGGCAGGTTGGAGAATTTTTTTTCCTTTGCATCCCTGCAACCTGGCCTATGACCATTGCTTATTTATTTATTTTTTGTTTTGTTTTGTTTGTTTTTGCAGGGCAATGAGGGTTAAGTGACTTGCCCAGGGTCACACAGCTAGTTAAGTGTCAAGTGTCTGAGCCTGGATTTGAACTCAGGTCCTCCTGAATCCAAGGCCAGTGCTTTATCCACTGCACCACCTAGTTGCCCCCTATGACTATTGCTTATTGATTAATTACCTATAAATAAAGAGATAGATAGATGGATGGATGTGGATGTGGATATAGATATGGATATAGATGTGGATTAGACATAGATATGGAGAAAGATAAATATAGATAGATATAGCTATAGGTATAGCTAGAGAGATAGAGATAGAGGTAGAGATAGATAGATATCGATAGAGATGGCAGCAGCTAGCTAGGTCAGTGGATACTGTACTGGCCCTAGAGTCAGGAAGACCTAAGTTCAAACCTAGTTTCAAACACTTATTAGCTGTCTGACCCTGGACAAACCACTTAACCCTGTTTGTTTCAGTTTCCTCATATGTAAAATGGGCTGGAGAAAGAAATGGTAAACCATGCCAGTATCTTTGCCAGTAAAACCCCAAATGGGATCATGAAGAGTCAGACTCAATGAATGCCTGAACAACCACAACATATAATAGATACAGTTGGATACAACTGCTAAAGATTGCATTGTGGGAAGGAAATTTTAAAAGCGCAAGAAAAACTGTAGCTTATATAGTGGGATTATGGTAATTTCATAGGATAATTGATTGTAGGATCATGGATTTAAAGCTGTAAGAGGTAAATGGTCTCCAAAGTTCACATAGATGGTAAGTGGCAAAGACAAGACTAGAACCCATCTGTTCAGACTAGAGAGCCAGTGAATGGCAAAAAAATAATCACTTAAATTTGTCTGTATTGGTATAGGTGCTAATGTGTAGTCCCCTCATGGAGCTATTCATCTAAAATGGCCATCATCTGTTTTCACTGTGGTGAAAATACTCAGGAACCAAAAGATAAAGCAGCATAAGGATCCAAAGATTTATTTAACTACTGAAGATCCCTAGGAAGAACCTGGCAATAGTTTTTCACCTCTTGTGATTTGAATTTTGTGCTTGTTATCACTGTCTCTCTCCATCTCTCTGTCTCTCTTCAAATATATGAAGTTTTCTAGTGTAGGTGTATGAAATTGCAGCCCTTTTCCTGCCTTTCTGTCCCCAAAGTCACATTATGTAGTCCATTGTTCCCTTGTTCAAATGAATATATAATTAATCTGGCAAATTTTTAAGAAGAGAAACAAAAATATAGAGCTATTTGTATATCCGTAGCATGTAGCAATATTTTATAGAGACAAGTACAAATAAAGAATTTTAATTTTATTCCATTTTTCTAGGCTACATAATGAAAACAAAATTTCTACTGTTAAGAGTTGAAAATGAACACAGAAGTGATCTAATGTAACCCTTGTCAATGCAACTCTTTCTTTCTATTGAATTCAGCTAGATGCTTCAGTGGATAGGCAGTAGATAGATCACTGCCCCTGGAGTCAGGAAAACCTGATTTAAAATCCAGACTCAGATACTCTGTGACACCGGGCAAGTCACTTAATCCCATGTACCTCAGTTTCCTCATCTGTAAAATGAGCTGGAGAAGAAAATGGCAAACCACTCTAGTATCTTCACCAAGAAAACACCAGAGGAGGGGTTGGGGGGAGTCACAAAGAGTTGAACATGGTTGAAAAATGACTGAATTCACAAAATCAAAGAACTTGAAAGAGCATCAACACCTATCTAGACCAAGTCACGGACAAAAGGAATCCCCATTTTAACACAGAGGACAAGCAATACCCAGCTTCTGCTTGACCTCCAGTGAAAGGGAACCTACCACCTTTCAAGTCAAGTCATCCCACTTTTATACTGCTCTAATAGGTGGGAAGTTTTTCCTGATATTAAGCCCAAATGGGCCTTTTTTTAGTCTTCTACTTACGGTTCCTGGCTCTGACTTCTGAGAATAAACAGAATTTCGTCTTCCAAATGATAGCCTTCCAAGTACTTGAAGACAGCTGTTATGTCCCTTTGGAGTCTTCTTTTCTCCAGGCTAAAGATGTCTGTTTCATTTAACAAGTCCTCCTATGAAAAAGATTCAGGGCCCTACTAGTGCTGAGCATTCTCTAGTTTATCAATTTCCTTCTTAAAATGTGGTGCCGAGGCAGCTAGGTGGCGCAGTGGATAAAGCACCGGCCCTGGAATCAGGAGTACCTGAGTTCAAATCCAGCCTCAGACACTTAACACTTACTAGCTGTGTGACCCTGGGCAAGTCACTTAACCCCAATTGCCTCACTAAAAAATAAAAAAATAAAGTCCTTTCTTCAAATGTGGTGCCCAAGTACTCTAAACAATACTCCTTGGGAGACCTCACAAGCCTGGAATACAGTGGGGTTGGTTCCTTGAAGTTACAGCCTTTATAATGTGACCCAAAATGGAATTAGCTTATTCTGATTGCCATGTCACATTGCTGATTCATCTAAAAATCCACCAAAACTCCAAGATCCTTTTTCAGGCCAAGCATGGTCTAACCATGCTTCTTTCACCTTATACTGGTCAAGTTGATTTCATTCATTCATTCATTCATTCTGTAAGGGGGCTAAAATTCTAGCTATACTATCCAAAATCTAAAGACTGGTCGCCAATAAATTATAAGCTTTAGCAAGAGTATTTGTGTTTAAGTATTTATTAAAGATCATTAGGATCAGAAAGAAAGGTAAAAATCTAACTATTTCTAAGAGACCCCATCATCTGACCTGCCATGGCGAGGTCAGGAATAAAAAGAGAGAGAACCCCTCTGCCAGTGTCTGCTTCCTACTTTGTGTCCTCCTCCCAGAAATGGGAGGCTCCTCAAGTTGATTGGCTGGTAGTTTTGATAGACAGTACCCACGAGCAAACATCAATTCCGGATGCCAAGGACCTGACCGCATGGCTTGCCCTCAGATGCCTTCTCCTCATGGTGGAGCTTTCCTACAGTAACTCCCCAGCAGGTGGCGTCATTCCAATCATTCCAATTCATTCGTTTGTTCATTTGTCCATCCATCCATCCATCCATCCATCCATCCATCCATCCATCCATCCATCCATCCATCATCTATCTATCTAATCTGTTTATTTATCCATTCACTTATTTATTTAATTAACTATTTGCTTGTTTATGCAATTATTTATTTGTTTTTCTATTTAATAAGTACTTTAAATAACTTTCGTTGTTATTAGTTTTGTGATTCTATAAGATCGCATTCAAATAAGGAGAGACAACACCCCTAGCAATATTCAGATGCAATGCAGATGGCACGGCGCAGTGGTTCCTAGGTTATGATGTCAGGCCAGATGGCAAATTTACTGTAACTAATTTACATGTGGGTAAAAATTAAAATTCCACAAGATTTTTTTATCAAGCCACTCTATGAATATCTTCTGTAATGCCAGAGTTTCTGAAAATGAATGAATGAGAAATCACTTGTTAAGTGCTTACTGTGTACAAAATACTTTGATAAGCATTGGAGATGCAAAGATGGACCCAGTATATCTCCCGCTTTCAAGGATCTTACATTCTAGTAGTGAGAACAACAACAACAACAACAACAAGCATTTATATTGTATCTACTATGTACCAGGCATTGTTCTGAGAGCTTTACAAATAAAGGGTGGGCAAAAAATCATGAATATTTCATAACTTCTTTATTTTTTGTTTTTAATTTATACTACCATAGCGTCACATACAGTATATATAGGAAAGGGACTTACATTATGTGTGAAAAATCAAATTTCATAAATGGCAAAAAATAAATAAATAATCATTTTCAAAAAGTTGTTAAAACATCAGGCCCCTTCATGACTTTTGGCCCACCCTGTATTTGATTAGAGAAAGACAACACATACAGGAAGTTTCAGGGGCAAGTCAGATGGAAAGGTCCACTGTTAGGTCCAGTTAGGGTACAGTGACAAAGCAGATGTAACACACCTTTTCAGCATGTTATTTCCACTGATAAACCCATATCCATATCTGATGATTAACTATATGACAGTGCCAAGGACTTTGGTGGGTAAAGATTTCTTTTCTGAACCAGGCAGGGCTATAGAACCTGTAGAAATAGTTGCCAGTTGGCATCATCCCAAAGGCTGAATCTACATGATGACTGTGGGGGCTGGACTTGAAACAGGGCTGGTGGTGTGGAGGGGGCTGCTATTCATGGGGTTCTGGAGTTCCGGGTATTAGACTGTTTCTGAGAGGAGGTAGTAGCAGTTGCACTTGTGGTTGTCGTTTGACAAGCCTGGCATAGGACAACTCCAGGATACCTTGTTGCTTCAGCTAGGTTGACCTCCTGCCCCTGGTGTGGCAGTTGGTGGAGATGGTTGGTCCCTTATCCATAGAGTTGATCCTCTACATCATGGTTGTGGTGTTTGGGCTGGAAGTAGACTCAGTGATTTTGCAGGTGCTGCTATTCCTGGGGACCTTGGATGCTGGGGCTTGGCCTATCTCCACTGGGGTCTGAAGGGAGACAGTGGTAGAGATGAGGGCAATGGTTTAACTTGCATGGCACATCCCACTTCTTGTCTCTATCGCTTGCTCTTTTAGCTAGGCTGATTCGTGTGCTCTGAGGGTAGCAGTTGGTTAACAAGTTGGTAGGGCTTCATCTCCATTAGGGGAGTGGCTCTTAACCTGGGGCCCATGAACTTGTTTATAAAACTATTTGGATAACTGTATTTCAATGTCATTGCTTTCTTTTGTAAGCCTATGCATTTTATATAATGTATTTTAAAATATTTTGAGAGGGGGGTCCATTGACTTCCCCGGGCCACCACATTAAGAAGTTCTGTTATAGAGGTTGCCCACCTAGATGTGATGGCAGTGGAGGCTGGGTCAGAAGCAGGGCCACAACACTTTTAACTGGTCAGTTTTGAGATTTCAGGAAACAGACGCAACTAGCAGGATTGTCATGTTGCCTCGTGGGCTTGGTACAGGGAAGGGAAGTGATTCTCCCAGGAAATGCAGGAAACCAGCCCAGACCGGTACCTGACTGGTTGTCAGTGGCTCAGTGTTGTTGGGGGTGGGGTAGAGGGTAGTGGGATTTTATACTGAGGTTAGAAAAAGGGATCAAGAGGCTACATTCTAGAGTGAACAAACCGCAGCAGTTTAGATAACCTTAAATACTAGAGTTGGTAGGATTCCTTTAGAGTCAAGACCTGACCCCCATTCAGTGAAAGTTAACTGTTACTCCAGCTGTCTCTATCTGCCTAGTTCCCCCTCTCACTTTGGTTTGAGGGACTGATCCAATCTGCATCAATCATGACAATTGTTCTTGTATTGTTTGTGTTAGGTGGATGCCATAGATTTTTATTTGAGTTCTGGTTGCCAAAATTTGTTGTTGTTGTGAGAATTCATATTAACCATTGTTTATTTGATTCAGCCAACATTTATTTTGCAGCCCCTCTGTATGGAGCATAACATTAGGTGATGGTGGAGATAGGGCATCTAGATAAATGACAGTTCCTGATTTCTTATTGAGGCAGCTAGGTGACACAGTGGATAGAATGCTGGTCCTGGAGTCAAGAAGACATGAGTTCAAATGTGACCTCAGATACTTACTAGTGTTGTGACCCTGCACAAGTCTGGGGAATACATGATAAAACAAGTGATAAGTATGTAAAAGGTGGTAAGTGTTATGTGAATTCTGACCAGGAAAACCTCAAATTCATTTCACTTAAAATTTTATTCAGCATGGGACTGAATGTAGATAAACATGCATATACATATGTATTTATATGCATAAACAACACATATATGTATATTTACACACACATAGAATGGGCCAAAAGTCATGGTGTCTTAATAACTTTTTGAAAATTATTTTTCTTTATTTCTTGCCATTTACAAGATTTGATTTTTCACATGTAACATAAATTCATTTCCTATATATACTGTATATGATGCTATGGTATTGTAAGTTAAAAACAAAAAATAAAGATGTGATTAAATATTGAAACCCCTTTGTGACTTTTGGCCCACCTTGTGTTTCTGTGTGTGTGTGTGTGTATATCTGTGTATCTAGGTGTCTATGTATTTATAGATGTGTATATATGTATACATACATATATACACACACTGACCTTTAAAAGGAATCATTTTTTAAAAACTATATAAAACATACACTTCGTGCTTTAGTTATGGGTTGAATTAGATTATTTTATTCTATTATTCTGGGGTATGTGGTATGTGCATGTATATATAGATGTGTATATATGTATATATGTATATATACATACATATATACACATATATGCATACATACACACACTGACCTTTAAAAGGAATACTTTTTTAAAAACTATATAAAACATACACCTCATGCTTTAGTTATGGGTTGGATTAGATTATTTTATTCTGTTATTCTGGGGTGTGTGTGTGTGTGTGTGTATGTGTAGGGAACTTATGTGTTGGAAATCCCCTTCACTGATGTAGATCAGTAACTCCTCTTAACTTTTAGTCTTACAAAGTCCCTGGAGTACTGAGTGGTTAAATAATATATATGATCTAACACTTGAAACTCATGGTACCAATAGCCAGGACATGAACCTGGTTCTTCTTGACTTGAAGGCCATCTCTCTATCCACTACGCAGGTCATGTCTCTGACTCTGAGATAACTGTGTATAAGTATGAGATACTGCTAGATATCAGTGTAAGAGGATTATTTAGAAATAAATGGGGAAAACACATAAACTATCTTCTTTCCCTTCCTATGCACCTCATGAGTACCTAAGATATTTATAGCAGGTCTGGTTTTAGGGAAGATTTCCACCTAGCTGAAGAAGTGAAATTATCTCAAGAGCTTTTGAACAATTTATGTTTTTTTTTCAAACATTTTCAAAGTTCTGACATAATTTTGCCTGAATGGGATGACAGGAAAACAAAAGAAGAAAGTTGTGTGTCATATTTCCTGTCCATGTGACTCCTTTACCAGGGAGAGCTTGCCCCATGGTTTTTAGATGTGACTCATACATCCTGGGGATTTTGAACTGGTAGCATCATCCCCTTTCTTTCTTTCTTTCTTTCTTTCTTTCTTTCTTTCTTTCTTTCTTTCTTTCTTTCTTTCTTTCTTTCTTTCTTTCTCTCTCTCTCTCTCTCTCTCTCTCTCTCTCTCTCTCTCTCTTTCTCTCTCTTCTTTCTTTCTAGAATACAGTAAAATGGTTCTCAAGTTTTATCTCAAGGGAATTCAGAATGGTTAAAATTTTAACAAATAACAATGTGGTTACAGGTATGTGGTTAGAGAAATTTCTTTCTCTTTGTATCATTACTATAGGAAACTGGAAACTTCTCTGTCTTCTAGTTTCATTTACAGTGAAAATGTCGAGAATGGGTGTGGTCTAATTTCTCTAGGAAGGTATTGACTAATTGGTCATTGATACAAAAATCTCCGAAGTACCAACAGTTAAATGAATGCTTGTAGCCAACCTAAACCTATGATTCTTAGCATTCTCTTCATCTTTTTCTGTTATTGTCACCGTGGACATTGGGAGTAAAGGCCTTCATGTATTTTTGGCTATTTCCTGGGTCTTCACTGAAATTTCAGAATAGTGCAGGTAAATGTCACACTATCAAAATGAGTTCTCTTAAAATCCTCTTCTCCCTCGTTGTAGAGAAATAAAAGGGATGTAATTTGAATTTTCTTCCAAATTATTTTATTTTTAGATCCCTGATTTCAATGATACCAGGAACTTCTTCTTTTTTTTTTTTTTTAGTGAGGCAATTGGGGTTAAGTGACTTGCCCAGGGTCACACAGCTAGTAAGTGTTAAGTGTCTGAGGCCGGATTTGAACCCAGGTACTCCTGACTCCAGGGCCAGTGCTCTATCCACTGCGCCACCTAGCTGCCTGATACCAGGAACTTCTACTGGTGAGGAAATCCCATCTACCCACACAGATGAATCTGCTTGGCAATTTATGATCTTAGAGTGTTTCATTGAGTTAATGAGGAATTGAATGATTTCCAGAGGGTCACAACATTAGTATGTGTCAGAGGAAAAACTTGACCTCGGGTCTTTCTGACTTAGAGACTTGCTTAAACTGCTGCTCTCCCATGGTTCTCTTTCTGATTTGTTGTTGTTGTTCAGTCATTTCAGTAGTGTCCAACTCTTCATGACTCTCTTGGGGTTTTCTTAGCAAAGATACTGGAATGGTTTGCCATTTCGTTCTCCAGCTCACTTTACAAATGAGGAAACTGAGGCAAATAGGGATAAGTGACTTGACCAAGGCCACACAGTTAGTAAGTGTCTGAGGCCAGATTCGAATTCAGGAAGATGAGTCTTCTATCCACTCTATTCACTGCACCACCTAGCTGCTCCTTTCTTTTTGCTGTAAATATAAATAAAAGATGTCTACACAGAAAACCCTCTGGAGACCTTCTTTCTATTGTGACTTATGTTTGTTCTTTAAAAATTGTTTGGAAGCCATTAAAATATCCCTTATAAATAAATGAAGCAGACTTGAAAATAATAGTAGTTTACTGCATTGCATCTCTAAGAAAACCTTAAAGGTCACCCAGTCAAGACTTCTCATTTTATGTGAAATTGAAGTTCAGGAATACTTCCAGGTATGTTTAATAGAAATGCCAGGAGGATGGTCATGAAAGGAGGAATGAGAAATGGATAGCTACTGGAAGGCAAATGCAATGATCTCACTAGAATCATTTTGAATCTTAAGCTAGAGTCCATCAGACCACATATCTCCCTTCCCCCATTAGAGCCTTACATTTCAGTTAAAAGCATTTTGGATACTTTTATTGGTAAAAAATTAATATTCCACATGTACATGCCACATGTTATTAGTATTTGACAGCAACATGCCAGCAGTTCAATTGTTGGTTTCTTATACTTTTATGCAAACACATATTCTTCCCCTGTGTAATAATCTGTGGAAGAAATCTACAGAAGAAAAGTCATTGGTCTAGGATTCAAAAGATTTGGAACTAGGTCCCTGAATAGTCATAATACCAAATACGATAGGGCTGACTTAAAAAAGACACTACTCCCTTAAATATTATTTTTTTAAAAAAATTCATTTATTTATTTGTTTGTTTATTTTTTGTGGGGCAATGAGGGTTAGGTGACTTGTTCAGGATCATATAGCTAGTAAGTGTCAAGTGTCTGAGGTCAGATTTGAATTCAGGTCCTCCTGAATTCAGGACTGGTACTTTATCAGCTGGGCCACCTAGCTGCCCCCTAAATCTTATTTTCAAATCATTTTTTATTTTTAGATCTGACTATTATGGATGACTTGTTTGGTGAGCCTTTAAGGTTGCTCATGACTGAGTATGCAATTGGGAACAATGTTTGATTCAATAACTTACCACCCAATAATTAAGTAGCCTTCTCATCAGGTAGTAAGTTAGCCATCTTTGGAAGTATTCAAGGAGATCTTTTACTAGGTGTTGTGAATCTTATAGAAGGATTATTGAGGAACAGGGTAGAAACTTAAATTAGATGACTTCTCAATGATCCATATGTTTTTTTTCTTTCTTCTAGGTCTAAGGTTCTAATTCATTTGTCCTTATTTCAATGGTTCTTTATGATTTGCAAATTGCTTCCCTCCACAACACCACCAAGAGTGAGATTCTGTAAGCAGTATTATGTTCATTTTATAGAAAAGGAAACTAAGGCTCAGAAAGGATGCTGAGACTTGCTCAAAGTTACAAAGCTAGTAAGTGATTTGAATTCAAGTCTCCAAATTCCAAGTCTAGTACTCTCTCCTCCAAACTACTTCCTCTTCTTATTCTATGATTATATATTTGCTCCTGTCATACTATGCTTACTATGTCATACCATTGTGCTTAGTTCATAGAGTAGAAGAGAATATAATTCTGGCGTCATACTTTGCAAATTGGTAACAGATAATTAGAGGGAAATTTCTTAGTTGCTTTCTGGCTTTTTTAAAAAACAATAAAAGTACCCAGGGGCCTCAATGGCTATCAGTTTTTGAAATAAATTATTTTTAAAACTATTATTTTTCCCAATTACATTTTAATAACTTTATTTATTTATTTAGTATTTCCTCCACCTTACATGTAAAAAGAAATTGTAACATTTTTAAAACTTTGCATTCCAATTTATCTTCTTTCCTCCCTATCCCCCCTTAAGAACTCAAGCAATTCAGTATAAGTTATGTATGTGCAGTCACGCAAAACATAGCAGACAAAAAAAAAACACTTTAGAAAAAGGAACTAACATCAATAACAACAATATATATTTCCATCTGTATTCAGATACCATCAGTTCTTTTTCTGTGAATAGATTGCATTTTTCATAAGTCCTTCAGAGTTGTCTTGGATCACTGCATTGTTGAAAATAACTAAGTCATTTGCAGCAGATCATCTTAAAATATTATTGTTAGTTTGTATAAAGTACATTTCACTTTGTATCAGCTCATGTCTTTCCAGGTTTTTCTGATAGTATCCTGCTCATCTTTTTTTTTTATAGTAAACTACATTTATATAGTACTTTAAAGGGAGATTTCTGTATAGAACACCCATGAGGTTGATTATTGCAACAACAATAATAGCTAACATTTATATAGTACCTTTCCCTAACAAAGAATTTTCTTCATAATAGCCCAGCAAAGTAAGTACCACCACCACCACCACCATCACCATCATTATCTTACATTACTTTTGCCTGTTTCAAATTTTTTCCCCAGTTACTATTACTAACTGTGTTACCCTCCATCCTATTCGATCCCCATGATATTTACTCATATTCTATCTTCTTTTATCCTTTCCCTCCTTAAAAGTGTTTTGCTTCTGACTGCCTCTCCCCCAATCTACCCTCCCTTCCTTCACACCTCCTCCCTTATCCCCTTCCCCTCCCACTTCCCCACAGGGCAAGATATATTATTACTATACCCACTTTGAGTGTTTATATCATTCCCTCCTTGAGCCAATTCTGATGAGAGTAAGGCTCATTCACTCCCCCGTTCTTCCCCTCCGCCTTCCCCTCCACTCCATAAGCTTTTTTTGCTTCTTTTATATGACATACTTTACTTCATTCCACCTCTCCCTTTCCCTTTCTCCCAATGCAATCCCTAATTACACTTTAAAACAATTTTAAACCTTATTTTAGTTTCAAATTCCAAATTCTACCCTTTCCTCTTTCTGAGATAATAAGCAATCTCATATTGGTTATATATGTATGATCATGTAAACCATATTTCCATATTAGTCATTTTGTGGAAGAAAGCTTGAACTAAAGAAGAAAGAAAGAAAGTGAAAATAGTATCCTTCGTTCTGTATTCAGATGCTATCAGTTCTTTCTCTGGAGATAGATGGCATTTTTCATCATGAGTCCTTTGGGATTGTCTTGGTTATTTGTATTGCTGAGAACAGCTAAGTCATTCATAGTTCTTCATCATATAATATTGCTGTAACTGTGTACGATGTTCTTCTGGTTCTGTTTACTTTATTCTGCATTGTTTCATGTAAGTTTTTCCAGGTTTTCAAAATAGATTATTTCACAAGGATCACTATATTACCTTAGTGTCTCTTAGAGGATCATTTACTTAATACATTAATTTTTGTTTGTTTTTGTTTTTGTGTGGGGCAATGAGGGTTAAGTGACTTGCCCAGGGTCACACAGCTAGTAAGTATCCAAGCATCTGAGGCCAGATTTGAACTCAGGTCCTCCTGAATCCAAGGTTGGTGCTCTATCCACTGCACCACCTAGCTGCCCTCTACATTAGAAATCGTTTCTTTCTCCCTTAATTTAACATGACAAAACTCTGCTAATTCTAATAGAAACATCAAAATACATTACTTCCTTTTCCATTTAGACAGAATGGTATAGTAGAAGGAATAGTGATATGTAATCAGAGAATCTGGGTTCAAATCTTGGCTTTATACAAGTCACTTTATCCATCTAGATCTGAATTTTTTCTCTATAAAATAAAGGGGTTAGATTGCATGTTCTCTAAGGTCCCTTCAATATCTAAATTATATAATTCTACACGTTATGAAAGTTAGGGATATTTCGTAGGGATATATTTAGATATAGCAATGTACCCAAAAATGAGGGAGAAAAAAATACTCTTTACAAAACCTGTAAATGAAGGTAGCTGTTCAATTTGGGCTACCTGTTATAATATTCCTCAGACTAGAATCCAGGGATGAGAAATACTCCAGCAGGGGCAGCTAGGTGGCGCAGTGGATAGAGCACTGGCCCTGGATTCAGGAGTACCTGAATTCAAATGTGACCTCAGACACTTAACACTCATTAGCTGTGTGACCCTCGGCAAGCACTTAACCCCAATTGCCTCACTAAAAAAAAAAAAAAAAATTCATTGTCTCCTTTTATCCTCCAGACTCTGTCCTTTTCTATCTGTGACATACTCTTTAAGGCACAGGAAACAAAATTCTATTCCATTTTACTCCTCCCTGCTCCATCTCATCCCATGCCATTCTACTTCATCCCATCTCGTTCCACTCCACTCCACCCCACCCCAGGCCACCCCACCCCACCACATCCCACTCCATTCCATCCCATCTCATTCCACTTCATTTCATTTCACTCCACTCCATCCCAATTTCACTCTACTCCATTTTATCCCATCCCATTCTGCTTCACTGCATTCCACTCCAATCTATTCCATCCTATTCCACTTCATCCCATTCTACAAGTGTTCACTAGAGTACCTTCCAAGGTTGCTTCTTGCTCTAAATCTAATATTGGATATGTAGCTCCCTCAGGAAAATTTTAGTAAAGCCCCCTGAGAACAAGCTGCAAAGATTATTTTTTTTAATTCTGAATTCACGCCACCATTGCTGAAAGTAATGGTGAAATGTTTACAGACATTTTTTCTACCTAATTTCATGTCCCTTGGGCAATCACATGAAGCTTTCCAACATGATCTGTATAGTAGAATGACACAGTTCTGGTGGTTGGTCAGATTATTGAATGTTTTGAGATGCTATTACTTCTCTCCCTGAGTTTCCAGGAATAATTCTAATACTTTTTTTTTTGAGAATTCTTATTAGCACACCAAAAACAATTACAGTCACTCATGTGGATAATTCTAAGGTCATATTTGCCTTGAGAATGTATATATTTCTTTTTCCAACTTAGAAACTGCATGACTAGTTACATTTTTATATTAATAACTCTAAAACCTGTCATTTGTTTTGTTGGGCAGGATTCGGTATCCTTTGTGTAAGCCCATTGATTACCCAGGACAAGATGTGAATGAACCCAGCTATTACGTAGGTTGAGATAAGAATGAAATTAGGTTGTAATTTAAATTCAGCTGCAGAACAGTGATACTGGCTTGCAGTGGCAATTTTTTTAGGGTTTCAGATAGGGCAGGTAATGACCATTTGCCATTCTAAGTATCTCTTGAAAAACAAATCAGTGCACATAGCAGGGAATATCTACTATTAGCTCTTAAATAAAGTTGCATTCAGACAAGAAGTGGAATTGGAAGCTTAATGCTCTCTAGGTCAGGTAATTCTTAGAATTATGTAAAGAGTTGTCCAGTAGGGTCTATTTTTTTTTAACTATATCGCAACATTCAGCAGAATGTAAGCACCATGAGGAAAGGGTAGATTTTACTTTTTGCTTTTGTATCCCCAGCACCTAGCAAAATTCCTAGCACTAGGAGACAATGAATACTGGGCATTGGATGAAGATTATGCACGTATACTCATTCACTACAGAGAAGAGCAGTAAGGACAAAGGGGAACATCTTGGATTCTGTCTGAGGGAGTTTGAAATTACTCTTAAACCAAATTTTCTTCTCTGACTGGAAGCCAGTGTTACAATGAACTTCAGGGTAGTTCACGATGAACAGAAGAGATTTAAATCTCTCATCCTGTTTCACTTTGCAAAGCAAGTTGCTTGAGGTATCAAGTTGTAAACTCCAACACAATGATATTAAAATCAACCACCAGGGCAGCTAGGTGGTGCAGTGGATAGAGCACCGGCCCTGGATTCAGGAGGACCTGAGTTCAAATCCGGCTTCAGACACTTAACACTTACTAGCTGTGTGACCCTGGGCAAGTCACTTAACCCCAATTGCCTCACTAAAAAAAAAAAAATCAAGCACCAAGTATTTATTGAGGACTTATTCATTGCAAGGCACTCTACCAGGTATTATAGAAGGCATAATGACGTATAAGATAGTAACTGGTTTTAAAGAGCACAGCATTCAGTTGGGAGATAAAACACACCATGTTAATGTTAAAAGAAGGTAAGGTGTCAGCCTGCAAGATGTCATGACTATTATGTGATAGCCAGCTACATAAGTAGTTGAAAAGATCAGAGAAGTTAGAAATCTGTTTTCCATTTCATGTTGAATAGAGTCATCGTTGTAGTTTTCAGGGTCCAAAAGGCAACATTTGAACATCTTGTAGAATTCATAGGCGTGAATTGTTTTCAGGTACATCATTTGGTCATGCCATATGATTTAGAAAGTTTTCACCCTTTGAATCACCTCAACAACATTATAGAATTATTACCTTGAAATATAAGTGTCTTCAAGACAGGTCACATTTGAAAACTTTAACTGTTCATTTCAAATCAGTTCTTGTTTATTTTTGCTGATTGTCACTGTGGAAACTCTTTAGAAACTCTTCCTGGGTCCTACTTTGTCATTAAAACAAAAGAGCTGTCCAAAATGCATTCTTGTAAATATCTATCTATCTATCTATCTATCTATCTATCTATCTATCTATCATCTATCATCTAAATATCTGTATCTATATAAATATTTATCTATCTAGATATATGTATGTATGTATGTATGTACCTACTTACCTACCTAACTACCTGATCCCTGTCTCTTCTTCAGGTAGAAAAAGGAAAGTCAAAGGAAAGCTTTAGCAGCAAAGAACTGTGGTGGAGAGTTCAAAGGAGACAGGGTTTTTCAGCACTGAATCACACAGATTAATTGGTGTCTAAGATAAAACACCATCATGCACAAATGAAAATCTTTTTGTCGCCATTTCCACAAGATATAGCCTCCTGGGAGTGGAAAACCCAGCCCTTGGGGTGAGTTGCTTGGCACCCGAGTCCCTGATTGCAGGCTTGATAAGCAATTTGTGGCTCACAGACATGTCTTTTCCAGGAATCATCCATGCTGGAATAAGAGTGATGTTATGCTGTCAGTTTTGACAATGTTTAGAATGATCTTCCTGTTTCATAAGTTCAGGCAAAGCCTAACTATTTTGAGAGGTAAATGAAAATATGATCACATAAATACAATGGATGCCACCTCTACGTACTCCTCCAGGTAGCTTGCTTCTTGGGTCTCACAATTATGTTGACTGCATTTATTTGCATATGCTCAGCTGATATTTGCTGATGACAAAAAGTCCAAGCCTCGCCATGTTGTTTTATTTAGGACATTATCTGCTTAGTTCCAGCAACATCCTGACTTGGGCAGAATAATTCTCAGGGCCTCATCTCTTTGGGGACAACATCCTGTGGGAGAAGTTCTGTTTCCCATTGACTTCCTGTGGACTCAAAGAACATTTAACAAAGACAAGGGCAGCCTGTAAACTCAGGGTTTTTTTTTTTTGCAACAAAAGGTGGAAATATTCTTCTGTGACTGAGTATCAAATGAATAAAAAGCTGTAAACTAGAGATGCAAGGAAAGTGTATTTCCAGTAAGAGGAAAAAATGCTTGGTTGGCACATTAGTTCTTTTTTTCTTCTCAACCACTGACTATACCTTGACTTGTATAAACTTCATTCTATGACAGGTAGCTTTTTTTACTGTAAAATACGTTTTAAAAGTTAGGCAAGGGAATGGGAATCATGGGAATATAGTTTAAGGGTAAGGGATCTCAGATATCATTTAGACAGCCACCATCATTTTACAAATTATACGTGTCACAAACTAGAAGCGTTTATTATGGGTTCATATGCTGGATTCCCCCATAGAAATTATTTTTTTAAAAAGTTTATTACTGTAAAGAATTAATTGTTATTTGAGGTTTTTATGACCCCATATTTTGGCTAGAATTTAAAGCCTTCGAGCTTCCAGCTAGCATGCCAGAAACAAAACAAAACAAAACAAAACAAAACTCCCTTCTTCCCAGCACACCCCACACAGCTCCCAGCCAATTGGCTGGCTGCTCTGACAGTCACATGACTGCTTTCACTAGGCTTCCAATCATTATAATTTTGCCAGGCCCATGTAGGCATGGTCAAGTGGTGATGACATGAGGTGCCAGTACCATGGCAACGGCTACAACCAGTGGGTGGAGCACCCTGCGGTTTGCGGAGCCCCAGGCCAGTGCACGCTGAGGTTTTTTTTGAAAATTCTAGCCAAAATATGGGGTCATACAAACCTCAAATAACAATTAATTCTTTACATTACTTAGTGATTTGGCTCAATGAAATGACTATAGATTATGCTGTGGCATTGAAGGCTAGAAACCTGAAAGCAAAACATTTGGAAAGGGTAATTTGTCTGTATTCTTTGCCATTTTCTTTTTTTCTTTTTCTTTTTTTTTTTTTTTTTGGTGAGGCAATTGGGGTTAAGTGACTTGCCCAGGGTCACACAGCTAGTAAGTGTCAAGTGTCTGAGGCAAGATTTGAACTCAGGGCCTCTTGAATCCAGGGCCAGTGCTCTAACCACTGCATCACCTAGCTGCCCCTGCCATTTTCTATTTCCTGTTTTTGCTCATTCCATGCCACCTAATTCTTACCTAGATAATCTGCTGTTCACATGTATTCTCCCAAATTCATACAAGCCACCAGTTGATAATACCTATATGTGACCTATCAACTTTCTGGTCTGTCTTGCAACATGGTTCATTCCAGGAACATGGTGCCTTGTCACAGTGGGCACCACCTGTTCTAGATTTGATATAACATTTAATTACATTAATGGTTGAGAGCTAGAATAATGACTTCCATGACAAGCTGTTCTTTTCCAGGTTGCCAGTGTTTTTTGGTTTTCAACGTCCTAGAGGGCATGGAGAAAATATTTTAAGGGGCCTTGAAACTAGGGATTGTATGTATGAGGCATAGGGAAGGAAGGAGTGAATTTTAGACATGGTGGGGGGGTCTTAACCTATGCAAAAACATGAAGTTGGGAGATAGAATATTCTGCACAGGAAAACAAGTAGACCCATTTAGCTGCTATGTATAGGACATAATGTGGGAGCTGGAACAATAATGTGAAGGGCTTTAAATAACAAACAGAGCTAGGGGAACAACATGGTCAGATGCATTCTTTAAAGGTATCATTTTGGCAGCTGTGTGGAGGGTAGTTTGGTGAGGGGGGAGACTGGAGACACAGAGACTAATGAATAGTCTGTATGAAGAGTATTGGTAAGTGGTTATGAGGAATACCTCCTATATCTGCTCCCTTCTCTCTAGTCTAGACCTTTCTTGTTATCTTTCTTATGACTAAAGCTGGTCAGGCCCTTTCTTTTTGTTGATTTCTTATTGCCTGCTGAGTAAAGTTGGAATTCTTTTGCCTGGTTCTTCTGGCCCTTTATAAACTGATACATTTAAATGATCCCCTAGCCTACTCACCACCATGACTTTTTCTAACCTTTCCATCCTTCCTCAAACCTCCCAAGCTTTCTTTTTCTTTATGCTTCAACTGAGAACCTTGACTGACAAAATTGAAGTCACTTACCAAGAACCTCTTTCTTCCTCCTCATCTCACATCACTCAGATGCCTTCTGCAATTATCCTATCCTTCACTTGGTTAACATGAAGGGGGTGCCCTTCTCCTTGCCAAAGTAAACTTTTTGGTTCTATTTAATCTAGTCTTCTGCAACACAATGCCTCCTTCATCATCCCCCTTCTCTTTTCCATCTTCAATCTTTCCCTGTCTACTAGAGACTTTCCTACTACTGACAACCACGTCCCTATCTCCCTCATCTTCAAAAATCCCTCTATATCTTTCCCTCCTTTTGTGGCTAAATTCTTTGAGACATCATTCCACAATGGGTGCCTCCAGGTCCTGTCCTCTTAATCTCTTTTTAACTCTCTATAATCTGGTTTCCAACCACATCATTCAACTGAAACGGCTCTCTCCAAATTTTCCTTCAGTTCTGTTATATTTGACAATTCATCACCCCATTTGGGGTTTTCCTGGCAGAGATAATGGAGGGCTTTGCCATTTCTTTCTTCAGCTCATTTTACAGATGAGGAAACTGAGGCAAATAGGGTTAAGTGACTTGACCAGGGTAACACAGCCTGTAAGTATCTGAGGCCAGATTTAAACTCAGGAATATGAGTCTTCCTGACTCCAGGTTTAGCACAATCCACTGCCCCACCCAGCTGCCCAAGGTTGCCAATGATCTCTTAATTATGAAATCCAATGGCCTTTTTTCAATCCTCATCCCTCCCAATGTCTCTGAAGGCTTTGCCATTGTTAGTTACCCTCTTTTTCTTGATGTTCTGTTCTCTAGGGTTTCATGACCCTGCTTTCTCCTGGTTTCCTCCTACCTGTCTGAACATTCTTTTTCTCTTTGCTGTGTGATCATCCAAGTCATGCTTGCTGACCCCTGATGTACCCGAAGGCTCTATCCTTGTCCCTCTCCTCTTCTATTCTGTTTTGCTTGGCCTTATTGTTAGCTCTCATGGATTCAGTTACAATACTCATGAGTCCATCCACATTTCCTGACTGTCCTCATCTTGCTCCCCACCCCCGTTCCAGTACTTAGGATGGTACAAGATGGTTAGTAGGGAGGTACCTAAAAAGTTAATCTCTATCTTTGAGAGTATAGGAGAACGTTCTGCATCTAAAAGTCCATGCTTTATCATCTAAAACAGTCATGTCAAACTCAAGAAATAGGGGCCACTAATCTATATATATGAGGATCCCTGCAAGCCATATATGGCTTAGCTATAAAATATAATCTGGCATAGTGGATAGATAGAGTGCTAGGCCTAGAGTCAGGAGACTCACCGTCCTGAGTTCAAATTTGGCCTCGTACACTTACTAGCCATGTGACCATGGGTAAATTACTTAACTCAATTCACCTGAGTTTCTTCATCTATAAAATGAGCTGGAGAAGGAAATGGAAAATCACTTCAGTATCTTTACCAAGAAAACCCCAAATGGGTTCACTAAGAGCCAGACATGACTGAAACAACTGAACAACCTTATCAAAATTTATATTTTTATTTGTTTTGTTAAATATTATCTACTTTAATCTCGTTCTGGTCACATTCAGGAGTATTGCTGGCCAGTGGGCTGCACGTTCAACACCCTTGATCTAAAACTGAAAAAGTTATCCCACTGTAAGTCCCATGGCCTCCTGAAAGTCTGAATTAGTATTCATATTGTGATTTGGAAACAGAACTCCATTTAGTTAGAATAAGCTAACCATGTATAAAAGTGTATTTGATATTGCAGATTCTATTTCCTGGAAAGTAGCTTTTCTGTCTTTCCCAATATTCTGGCTCCATTGTTATTGATTTATGAATAATTCGCTGTATGAGCATTTATAGTTGTGGTAAGTGTCAAACTGTATAGGAGCTGTCTGCAAAGTGGACATTAATTGCTTGATTGTATTTACTCAATAGATTATAAATGAATAATCAACCATCTGAAACCAAAATGCATGTTTGTGGAAATAGAAATCTTGGTATTATACTGACACATTTAAATTGGCTCAGTTAAAACAGTATGCAGAACCCTTTGATCCAGCAATACCACTGCTAGGTTTATACCCCAAAGACATCCAAAAAAAGGGAAAGGGATCTATTTGTACAAAATATTTATAACAGCCCTTTTGGGGATGGCTAAGAACTGGAAATCAGAAGGATGCCCATCAATTGAGGAATGGCTAGACAAGCTGTGGTATTCAATTGTAATGGAATATTCTTATGCTATAAGAAATGATAAGCAGGATGATGTCAGAAAAACCTGGAATGAATTACATGAACTGATGGATAGTGAAGTGAGCAAAACCAGGAGAACATTGTACATAGTGACAGCAATATTGTTCAATGAAGAATTGTGAATGACTTGGTTCTTCTCAGCAATACAATGATCCAAGGCAATTCTGAAGGACTAATGAAGAAGCATATATCAGCTTCCAGAGAAAGAACTGTTATTGGTTGAATATAGACTGAAGCATGCTATTTTTTACTTTTTTCCGCTTTCTTTCCTTTTTTTCTTTTATTCAAGTCTTCTTATACAAAATGACTGATATGGAAATGTTTTACATAATTTCACACGTATAGCCTATATCTGATTGCTTACTATCTCAGAAAGGGGGGATAGAATTTGGAGCTCAAGTGGTAGAAAAAATTTTAAAAAGCAGTATGCAGATAATGCAAAAGGTCTTGTATCTTCACGATACCCACCCGACAATCTGGTTTACAGTAGGAAAATACTCAGAGCTTGGATACTTAATAGCATAATGGACTACATTCTGATACTCAAACTAATCATTCTTGTTTGTGAACTAAAGGACTATATAGTTTTCAGGGAAATTTTGAATACTCACAGGTCTCTGTCAGGTCATCAGAAAAGTGGGCCTTATACTTTTCATTGATCATTTTCCAATCTTAAATGCTATCAAGTATAAGCAACACATTTTGTCCATGTTATCTAAGCTACCATTATAATGAATAAGTACATGCTAAAATCCCAGATTTTCCCCATGATAGAATGAACAGCCCATGGATGCTGTCATTAAACAGGTTTTATCTAGGAATAGGGAGAAGTACAAGTAAGATGTCTCCATACCAAATATTCATAATTACCACACTGTGTAGGGAGAATGCTGTTGTAGGCAGCTGGCGGCACAGTGGATATAGTGCTGGACCTGGAGTCAGGAAGTCCTGAGTTCAAATGTGACCCCAGACATTTACTGGCTATATGACCCTGGGCAAGTCACTTAACCCTATTTGCTCCAGTTTCCTCATCTGTAAAATGAGCTAGAGAAGGAAATGGCAAAACACTCCAGTGTCTTTGCCAAGAAAACCTTATGAACAAAAGTTCATGCTGAACAACTGAATAAAAACAAATAGGAAGAAAAACTTTCAAAACCAAGATACCCAGGCAGGTGTTGCAGTGTATTAAGTGCTGGGACTTGGGGTAAGGAAAACTTATCTTCTTGAGTTCAAATACAGCCTCAGAAACTTATTTGCTTTGTGAACTTGGACAAGATACTTAACCTCTTTCAGCCTCACTTTCCTGATCTGTAAAATGGGGATAATAATAGTACGTACCTCCCAGAGTTGTTGTAAGCATCAGATGAGTTAATATTTACTTTTCAAACCTTAAAAACATTATTATTATTATTATTAATAGTATTACCCACAAGGAGACAAAATCTGGTGGGAACAGGATGAAATGCATGTCTCTGTTATCCTGTCTACTACTATAGTTGTACCACATGTGCTTTTAATGAACCTTCAGAAGATGAGCTTTTATCCTAACAATTTTATTCAGCTATGCAAAAATGATTATATTTACTTACATAATAGGCCATAGAACATTCAATATAAATATGTAATAGTAGGAGAGTGACTTATCCCAGGACCATTTATTTCTAAACTCCATTGAAAAGATGAAAACAATTTTTCCATAATAATAGTCTTGTTTTCATGAGAAAACATGTCAATTAACCAACTTTTAAGCCAAGTTAGAAGGACAATACATTCATATTTTGAAACTACTAGCCTTTTAAGTTATTGATGCAATATCTTAATTAACAAATACTTATTAAATGCCACTGATCTAAGAACCTCCACAGTAGTCTGGAACATTCTTCCCAGGTGTGTGTATGTGCTTAGAATCTAGAGTTTTAATGGCTTTTTTCCTCATATTCTGATGTGTCTCTTTACTACAGACTAAGCAGCACTATGCCTGTGTCTTGAATCATGAGGTGATAGATATTGAAGTTGTAAAACATTAGGGCCCAGGGGGATAGAAAAGAAGAAGTATGCACCATGCTCTGTTTTTGTCACTTGTAAAATCCCATTATTTTGAATAACATATGCATTTTTCCATTGCCATTCAAATAAAAGAACTAGCATTTCATGATTAATCAGCTTCTTTCCTTGTTGTGTTCAACATTATTGTCATGGGATCTCTTTCTGTGTTTATTATTATAATTTATTTACTTATGAAGAAAACCAATTTTATTTCTGGCTGAATTCAGGAATAATCCTTCACCACTCTGTCTTGGTTAGATCATACTTGGGGGGTTTCGGTTCAATTCTGGGTACATTTTAAGAAGGACAATAATAAGCTGAAAACCAACCAAAGGAAGACAAATAGGATGATGAAGGGTCTCACTATCATGACATGATTAATTGAAAGAAATAGTTATGTTTATTCTAGAGGAAAAAATATTTGAAGTAAGGAGGGATGATTGATGTTTTATTCAGATATTTGAAAGGCTCTCACATAGAAGATTGATTAGAATTATTCTACTTATTTCTAGAGAGTATTACTTGGAACAGCAAGTAAAGTAACAAAAGATCAATTTAAGCTTGATGCAAGGGAAAAAAATTCCCCAAATTAGAGGTAACCAAAAGTGAAATAAGTTACCTTGAAGAGGAATGGGTTCCTTTTCTTCAAGCAGAGATAAAATAAATGTTACCAGGTGTAACGATTGGAATGACTCCACCTGCTGGGGAGTTACTGTAGGAAAGCTCCGCCATGAGGAGAAGGTGTCTGAGGGCAAGTCATACGATCAGGTCCTTGGCGTCAGGAAGTGACATTTGCTCGTGGGTACTGTCAATCAAGGCTACCAGGCAATTAGCTTGGAGATGTGTGTGTGCAAGTGGATGCAATGTTTCCAGTTTCACAGGAGGCTTGTGGGATGAAGGAGGGGTGGCTTTCTCTCTTTTTGTCTGGACTCTCATGGAGAGTGGAGCTAAAGATGCGCTCTCCCTTTGATAGATAGATAAATCTAGGCCTCTTTCTCTCTCTCTTCACCAAATTCTTATTATCCTTAATAAATGCTTAAAAGTCTAAACTCTTGCTAAAGTTTCTAATTTATTGGTGACCACTCATTAGATATTTTAGACAAACTAGCTAGAATTTTAGCCCCTTACACAGGTATATCATAGAGGGAATTCTTCTACAGGTGCTTATTGACTTGGGTGGCTGCTGAGGTCTCTTCCAATCAAGAGTGTACTGGTGAATGTTTAACAATTGGCTCTCCAAATAGACATAGACATAGACATAGACATAGACATAGACATAGACTTAGACATAGACATAGACATAGACATAGACATAGACATAGACATAGACATAGACATAGACATAGACATAGGAGTAGGCATAGGCATAGGCATAGGCATAGGCATAGGCATAGACATAGACATAGGCATAGACATAGACATAGACATAGACATAGACATAGACATAGACATAGACATAGACATAGACATAGACATAGGCATAGGCATAGACATAGACATAGACATAGACATAGACATAGACATAGACATAGACATAGGAGTAGGCATAGACATAGGCATGGGCATAGGCATAGACATAGACATAGGCATAGACATAGACATAGGCATAGACATAGGCATAGACATAGACATAGGCATAGGCATAGACATAGACATAGGCATAGGCATAGGCATAGGCATAGGCATAGGCATAGGCATAGACATAGACATAGACATAGACATAGACATAGACATAGACATAGACATAGGAGTAGGCATAGACATAGGCATAGACATAGGCATAGGCATAGACATAGACATAGGCATAGACATAGACATAGGCATAGGCATAGGCATAGGCATAGACATAGACATAGACATAGGCATAGACATAGACATAGACATAGGCATAGGCATAGGCATAGGCATAGACATAGACATAGACATAGACATAGACATAGGAGTAGGCATAGACATAGGCATAGACATAGGCATAGACATAGACATAGGCATAGGCATAGACATACATACATATACCAATATATATACATACATATATGTGTATATATACACATATATCCCATCACACTTCTCCCATATATATACATATACACATATATACATATGTATATACATGCACACACAACACACTTTAAAACTTAATCTGAATGATTTACATTTTCTCTATCCTTTTCTTAAACCTAAATATCCCAACCCCTCATTTATAGCATTTTCCCATTTCTAAGGTATAGATGTTCACACTGAAAATTTAACAAATGGAGCTAGCTGACTCCAACACACTTTTCTTTCAATTTTGTGACTTCTCAGTATTGGTGAGCAAACAGAAGGGACTATGTGGTCCACATTCTTCTTCTTCCCTCTCTCTCTTTTTTTTTTAATAATAGAAACTTTTGTTTTCTAAGTATTAATTTTTTTTCTTGCACCAGGACATAGAGATTTTGACCTAACAAATTCAGTGGCTAAAATAGAAAAAGGGACAGGAAGAATTATTTCACAAATCAGGGGTCACCAAGAAACGATCACTGGGGAGAAGAAACACTTGACATCTCAGGAGAGGAAACTGTGCCAATCAGGAACCAGTGTTACAAAGCTGCAATGATATGAGTGACATTGGTGTCATAATTGCCCAGAGGAAAAGGATGTTGCTTCGAAGCATGTGACTTTTCTCCACTTCTGAATCACAATGGTGGGATGAAGTCTTTAACTAAATAAAGGGTGGAGGAAGAGAAATAAGCAAAAAGAGATTTTCTGCCTACATGAAATGTAATTTATTTTTCTGGTCTAAAAATGACTCCAGTATGACTTCAATTCACTATTTTCTTTCTGTTCAGCTTTAGAGCAGTGAAGAAAAGACAATCAACTCTTATCTTTTTTTTTTTTTGAAAGAATTGAAGAAGTCAAAGGCAGAAATTGTCCCAAAGGGCAGATAACCCTCCATCATTTGTTTCTGGTATGGCTATGCCTGATATTTGGGAAATTCATTGTTTTTAAAATCAAGAAAATACAGTGCTAAGCCCAATTTCACCTTCTTTTGTGCCTCCTTTATAATCATGGCAGCTTAAAATACACAGTATCATCTCTCAGATTGAAGCCCTGCCCCAACATAAGCAATGATACCTCCTTTCACACTTCTCCAATGCAACAAAGATAGAATCAAAACCATAGAGTTGGATGAGACCTAAAGATCAGCTAATTCAATCCCTCCATGAAGCATGAATCTCCTCTAGGACATTCCTAACATATTAACCCAACATCTGTTTAAACTCCTCTAGTGTCAGAACTTAGCACATTACGTTTTTGGATAGCTCTAATTGTTTAAAGATTCTTTCTTATGTTGAATCAAAATGAGTCATTCATACTCTGATTTATTCTCAGCAAACCTGTCTTGTCACCTCTACTGATCTATCATTCCTTGAAGAATACATTTAATCCTCTCTCCACATGTCAGCCTTTTAAATCCCGCCCCCTCCCCCCTTCCCCCATCTTCTATTCTCTAGACTAAAGATACCAATGGAAGCACTTCAGGCCCACTCACAATCCTAGCCATTCTCTTCTGAATGTGCCCTGGCTTGTCAAGATCACTCCTAAATTGTAGCCCCTGGAAGTGAAGTGAATACAGTTGACCCAGCAGAGGTCTACAGCAGAGCACAACAGAACTGTTATTATAATTTTTAAAAATGTAATTCTTTAATTAATGCAATCTCAGATTGAATTAGCTGTTTGGGCAGCCATGAAACACTGTGGGCTCCTACTTCATTTTCAGTCAACTAAAATACCCAGGTCTTTTTCAAAGTGTCATGGGGCGCAGAGCACCCCAGAATTTCTCTGGGGCACACCGAGGAATCTTCTTGAGAAACTAAACCAGAGGACAGATAACGCCTAGAGGAACCAAATCGGACTGAGCTAGCTTGGGATTCCTACCCTTCATTCCGGTCTCCCTTATCCTGGGGAGATAAATTTGGGTGTGGCTTCGGCCTTTGTGTTCTGAGGAGGGATCCATAGCCACCCCTCACCCAATTCCTTTAGTCACTACCAGTGGGGGATGGTCCTCCACTGCTCACCCAATTCCCCCAGCTACCACCAGTGGGGGATGGTCCTCTCTCACTAAAGGAACTTTTCACGGGCAGATGGTCCACCCCCATCAGTCATCTATAAAGGTACCTTCCGGTCTCCTGTTCGAGGAGATTTGGTACCTCTGAGCCATGTGCTTTATGCCAAATCTCCCCATGAAAAGTCCAAGGATTTCTTTCATGGTTTCCCTCCCCCCACCCTTCCCTTCCCTTGCTCCTCAATAAACTATCACCTTGTTCTAACTAAGTTTTGTGTGCAAGAGGGTGTAATTCTTTAAAGAGGAATTCCCAAGAACCCCAACCCCAACCCCAACCCATACCCCATTTTCCCACTATATCAAAAGCAACTGCCTTCTCACTTTACTTCCTCCATTGTGGACTTTCGCAGTGATTTTTTAACCCCCTTACAAGACATTACATCTGTTCCTAATGAATTATAAGTTCCTCGAGGGTAGAGTCTGTCTTTCTTTTTTGTATTTGTATCCTCAACTCTTACCCTAGTGCCTATTACATAGGTGCTTAATAAATGTTTATTGCACTGACTGCATTTAGTCCTATTACATTTAGCATTTATTGCTTTTTATCTTTAAAAAAAGATAACTATAAGTTCAGGTTGTCTTCCCTACCTGGATTATAAACTCCTAGAGAGAGGAACTACTTCATTTGTGTCTTTTTCACCCCCAAGTGACCAGTATAGGGCCTGGCATAGGTAGGCACTTAATCAGTGTTTGTTGATTGATTGATTGATTGAAAGGTTTTTCCCTTATAAGCTGATGGCTGCATGTACAGAAGGAAGAAAAAGGAATAAAAATGTCACCAAAATAAAAATTAGAGTAAATGTGAAGTGTCTAAATTTGACCAGGCCAGGGAGAAGTTAAGATTTGCTATGGATAAGTCAGAGCTGTGTATAATCTATTTTTCAACAATGGAAAATTGGCTCTACCGGGAAAAAAAGTTATATAACACGACGGATATTTTGTATCTTATTTCAACTTTTGCTTTACTTCATTTTACTATACTATTCCTTTAAATGAGGGAAATTCTAAATAGTGACCTTTCATGACTTTTTAAATCCCTATTATGTAAGTGAATAAAAAAACCCTACAAGATATCATGTAGTACACTAAGATGGTAATGCTCAAAGGACTTCATTTAAAGTGGTAAAACTTACTCTCCTTATAGCAAAAATGTTGTTGCTTTAAAGCCCTTTGAAAATGGCTTTCAGTTCATTATATCATTCCCAGGGGTCAGAAGGAGCGAGAGGCATTTCTAAAAGTACCTAATTTACTCTCTGGGAATATCATGGGTCATTGTGAACTAAGGATGTTTACAATGTAGTGTTTTTCATTTGGAGCCCTCCTGGGTTGTATTAAATACTATGAGTTTCCATTAAGACATTGCTTCTGCACTTGATTGAATTCTGATAATAGCCATGGTGTTGAATACAATAAGAGGAAGACTTAGTGTTTAAGTAGGTATGTGGTATGGATTTGCCTCCACCAAAGTTTTACCTTGGTGTGGTATGGAGGGGACTTTAGCTTCTTGAAGACTGTCAGGCAAGCCTTGGCAACTTCCATAAAGCTGGAAAAACGTTGTGAATGATGAGTCCAATGACTTCCAGAGTTTAAGTGACACAGTCACGCAAGTACAGGCATTTGAACCTAGGTCCTCTGAGCTCAATTCTAGCTTGATTTCGAAAGTACAAGCTACCTTTGTAATTAACTCTTAAATAATTAAGCATCTGATATTTATGCTTTGGCCTAACCTTGATCTCTTTGGATGAATGAATGAGTATATATATATATATATATATATATATATATATATATATACACACACACACACACACACACACACACACACACACACATATATATTACACAGTATAGTAATATAAAAATGCTCAGGGCATTTAAATAGCAGATGAAGAATACTTTTTTCTATAGTGAGGGAGACTTAAGCTCATATGTGAGATGAGAAAATGATTGTACAAGTAAGTGTATTTTAATATTTTCTTTTCAGGAGAAGTTGGTATACTAGCTTTCAACATAGGACAAAAATAACTAGCTGTGTATAAAAGGTACTTGCCTGTTTTGACTGTTAAATTTCACAAATTTGTATCGCTATTGGGAAATGTTTTGGGAACAAAAAAACAGAGGTCTCATTTACTGTTTTTAAAGGCTCTGAGTTTTATATTATGCCAACAGTGTCAGAAGTGAGGAATTTCAAATTAATCAAGAAACAAGAGAAATTATCCTATCACATTCATATTTGTTAAGATATCTCCATCTGCCATTTTCATTACATAGTCATCAGTCAATCAATAGGCATTTATTAAATACTTACTATGTGCCAGGTGTAAGGGATAGAAAGACAAAAATGAAACCATTATTGTCCTTCAAGGTGCTTTTCTTATTTCAGGAAAAACAACTATAGGAGTTGGTACTTGATCTGAACTTCGCAAGAAGCTAGAGATTCTAAGAGGTGGAAGTGAGGGAGTCAGTTGCAGTCATGGGTTAACAGCCTGTTTAAAGGTACCCAAATGGGCGATAGAATGTTATATGCATCACCCCTTCTGGGTTGCTCCCCAAATTGTACTTGCACTTGCAGTATCCTAGTACTAGCAACTAACTTTCCAGAGCTCCAAGAGTAGCTCTTTAGAACTATACATCTAGCAGTCACTCATGAGAAAAGAGGAAGGGAACAAGCATTTATCAAATAACTACTATGGGCCAGGCACTCTACAAATATTATCTTATTTTAACTTGCTTTTAATAAACAATATACTAGAAGCTTCAACTGACTTACAGAAAAAATATTTATGAAGATGGTACAGCAAGAATAGTAGTTACAAGAGTGTTTCCCCCAGAAGTCTGGGGCCGACTTTCCCACAAATACACACATGGGGAAAAAAAGGACAGTGCAATGGTACTGAGGTGTATATGTATACACACACACATACATACACACACACACACACACATATCAGGGTCACATAGCTAGTAAGTGTCTGAAGCTGGATTTGAACTTACGTCCTCCTGAATGTAGGCTTGATGTTCTATTCACCCTACTACCTAGCAGCCCATTCCAATTTCTTGATCCCATCTGGATCAACTATTGGACATTTGTCTCTTCTCTCTTATGATATTGATAATGTGCCAGGGGAAGAGCAGGGAAAGAGAAAGCTGTCCCCTTCCCTCTGTCTCTCATCCTTGTCCTCCAGCAATTTCCTCTCAAAGGCCTTGCTCCAATTCTGGAACTGAAATCTTTGAATCCTGAGCTTGGAGGCCTCCAAACACTGGGTTGACTGCCATTATTATACATAAGCCCAGGGGTATGTCCCATTCTTTCTGTGCATCAGAAGATGTTTCCTGTGTGGCACCATCTGTGCCTTTCATCTAATGACCTATTGCTTCTAGTTCTCTCCTGGGGGGTTAAGACACATGATTTTATTTAAGGACTTTAAATAATCGTTTCAGAGTGTTTATGCCTTGCTTCATCAATAAGATTCTGAATTCTTTTAAAAATATAATAATTTATTTTGAACATTCTTTTCTTTTTTAAATTTTGAGTACCAAATTTTCTCCCCCCCTTCCATCCCTCCCCTACCTATTGAGAAGATAAAATGATATAAATCACACAAAACATATTTTCATATTAGCTATATTGTTTTTTAAAAAAGCAAAAAAAGTGATAAAATTATACTTCAATTTGCACTATTTACCAGTTCTTTCTCTGGGGATGGTTAGTATTTTTTCATTATGAGTCCTTCAGAATTGTCTTGGATCATTCTATTGATTAGAGTAGCCAAGTCTTTCACAGTTGATAATCATTTCAACATTACTGTTACTGTGAATAATGATCTACTGGTTCTTTTCACCTTCAATTCATATAGGTTTTACCATTCCCCACCACCACCACCCCACCCCCAGAAACCACCCACTTGTCATTTCTTATAGCACAATAATACTCCATCACAATCATATGCCACAACTTCTTCAGCCATTATCCACTTGATGAGAATCCCCTCAATTTCTAATTCTTTGTTACCACAAAAAGACCTGTCATATATATTTTTGCATATATAGGTCTTTTGTCTTTTTCTTTGTCCTCTTTGGGGAGCAGACCTATTAGTTATATTGTTGGTCAAAGATTGTTTTATAGCCCTTTAGGCATAGTACTGAATTGTTCTCCAGAATGATTGGACCACTTCATAACTCCATCAACAATTTATTCAATTGTCATTTTTGATAGGTATGAGGTAGTACCACAAAGTTGTTTTAATTTGTATTTCTCTAATCAATAATGATTTAGAGCATTTTATATGACTATAGGTAGCTTTAATTACTTCTTCTGAAAACTTATCCATAGACCATTTATCAATTGGGGAATGGCTCATATTTTTATAAATTTGACTTCGTTTCCTATATATTTGAGAAATGAGGCCTTTATCAGAGAAACTTGCCCCTAACTTCTTTTTATATTACTTCATTGTCTAGGGTACCTTTTAGTAAAATGTAAGCTTTCCTGATTGTCACTTTTAATTAGGTCTATTTTTACTTTTGCTTTGTCTGAGATTATGATTGCTACTCCTTTAAAAAAAAAATCAGCTGAAGCATAATAGATTCTGCTCCAGCCCTTTATTTTAATTCTATAGGTGTTTTTCTGTTTCAAGTATGTTTCTTATGAACAACATACAATTGGATTCTGATTTATAATCTATTTTGCTATCTGCTTCTGTTTTATGGGTGACCTCAAGCAATTCCCATCCACAGTTATAATTACTATGTATTTCCCTCCATCCTATTTTCTCCTATTTATCCTTTCTCTCTTTCTCTGACTACTTTCTCTCTTAGTCCATTCTTACTTTTATTATCCCCCCTCCTTATATTTCTCATCCCCTTCCCCTCCTATTTCCCTACCGAATATAGCATGTATATACACACATATGTGTATATATGTATGTATATGTATTTATGTATGTATATATATATGTGTGTGTGTGTGTATATTCTTACCTCTGTGAATCAAATCTAATGAGAGTGAGGTTCAAGAAATGCCCACAAACCCCTTGCCCCATTTCCTCCCTCTACTATAAAAGCTGTTTCTTGCATGCCTTTTTTATGTGAGAAAAATTTCCCCATTCTACCTCTCCCTTCCTCCTTCTCCCAGTGCATCCTCCTTTCTCACCTCTTCATTTTTTTGAGATCACCCCAATATTACTGACTCATACTCATGCCCTCTGTCTATGTAGACTCCTTCTAACTGTCCTAATAATGACAAAGTTTTTAGGAGTTACATATATCATTTTTCCATATATGAATGTAAGCAGTTTAACTTTATTGATTATTCTTTCATGTTTGCTTTTTCATGTCTCTCTTGAGCCTTGTATTTGAATGTGAAATTTCCTATTCAGCTCTGTCCTTTTAATCAGGAATGCTTCAAAGTCCTCAATTTCATTAAATATCCATTTTCTTTTCCTTAAGGATTATGTTCTATTTGGCTAGGTAGGTTATTCTTGGCTGTGATCCTAGGTCCTTTGCCTTCCAGAGGGCATATTCTGACCCCCAAACCCCTATTCCTTTAATGTGGAAGTTGTTAAATCTTTTGTGATCCTAACTAGGCTCTACAACATTTGGATTGGTTCTTTCTGGCCATATGAAGTATTTTCTCCTTGACCTGGGAGCTCTGGAATTTGTCTTTAATATTCCTGGAAGTTTTCCTTTTGGGATCTTTTTCAGGAGGTTATTGGTGAATATTTTCAATTTCTATTTTGCCCTCTGGATCTAAGATATTACAGCAGTTTTCCTTGATGACTTCTAGAAATAGGATGGCTAGGCTTTTTTTTTTTTTTTTTGATCAGGTAGCCCAATAATTCTTAAATTATCTCTCTTTGATCTATTTTCCAGGTCAGATTTTTTTTCTAATGAGATATTTCACATTTTCATCTATATTTTCATTCTTCTTCTTCTTTTTTTTTTTTGGCGGGGCAGTGGGGGTTGAGTGACTTGCCCAGGGTCATACAGCTAGTGTCAAGTGTCTGAGGCTGGATTTGAACTCAGGTACTCCTGAATCCAGGGCCAGTGCTTTATCCACTGCGCCACCTAGCTGCCCCTATTTTCATTCTTCTGACTTTGTTTTGTTGTTTCTTGATGTCTCATGGAGTCATTAGCTTGCTTCTGCTGCTGCAGCTGCCTCCAAGGCCCACTGCTTGTGCTGCTGCAGTGTTCCTGGTGGGCTCCCACCTGAGTGTCATAGAACTCTCCTTCCAATCTCCTAAATTGTCTCAGAAGGCTGGGAAAATGTCTCACTCTGACCTTTTCTTATCCCTGTAACTCCAAAATTTGATTTGAGGAATTATTCTAAAGTTTTTTGGAGAGGAATGTTGGAAGAGTTCAGCTTAATGGCTGCCCATTCTCCTCCATCTTGGTTCTGCCCCCAAGATGATGAATTCTTTTTTTTGTTTGTTTGTTTTGCTTTTTTTTGTTTTTTGTGGGAGCAATGAGGGTTAAGTGACTTGCCCAAGGTCACACAGCTAGTAAATGTCAAGTGTCTGAGGCTGGATTTGAACTCGGGTCCTTCTGAATCTAAGGCCAGTGATTTATCCACTGTGCCACCTAGCTGCCCAAGATGATGAATTCTTAAGCAGAAGGCCATGTTTTCTACACCTTCCATAATACAGAGAGTGACCATATAATCGGCATTAAAAATACTTAACTAGATTTAATTAGATGACAAGAATTGAGCTGGATTTCATCTTTGGGTTTTAGAAATTGTGTAAAAAAAAGAAAGAAAGAAATGGTGTCAATATTCAAAGGAATGTTAACCTGCTTCAGGACTCTTTCTCTTCCTTTGTCCTTATACTGAAAAATCTATACAAAACAGCAATAATAAAACATTTGATAAAAACAACATTTTTAGTTTTTAGTATACATGGAAGCACTAAAGCCTCTAAAATACATTTACTTTATGTACTATGTCTGTGAGAACAAAGTTGTATGTATGTCTTTATTTAAATTTTATTAACACACATACATCACATAAATCTGTGATTTAATTAATGGAAGGAGCTCACGGTAATAAACTTTACCTATCAGTGCTGTTTCTCTTAGCAACTTTTAGTCTTTGATAGTTTTCTGGGCCCTCTGAGAGGTTAGGGTTACATAGCCAATGTGTGTCAGAGATAAGATTTGAATTCAGGTCTTTTTGACTCAGAAGCCACATCTCTATCCACTGCATAAGTCTATCTCTAAACTGTAATATATGCACTATATTAATGGTTAATCATAGATCATTGTATTTTATGTCATCATATTACCTATCAAATTATATTCTACATAGGGGGATTGAAACCCATTCATTTAGCTATAGTAATTTGTAGGATTAAAAAAAATACTATAGGGGCCCGCTAGGTGGCACAGTGGATAGAGCACCGGCCCTGGAGTCAGGAGGACCTGAGTTCAAATCCGGCCTCAGACACTTAACACTTACTAGTTGTGTGACCCTGGGCAAGTCACTTAACCCCAACTGCCTCACCAAAAAAAAAAATACTATAGCTAGTTATAGGGCAGCTAGGTGGCCAAGTGGATAGAACACTGACCCTCAAGTTGGGAGGACCCAAATCTCACCTCAGAATCTTCCTAGCTGCGTGACCCTGGGCAAATCACTTAACCCCAATTGCTTTAAACATCCAGACCCATTTCTAGTTGTCCTACCTCACTTAAATCCAATTCACTGCAATCCACGACATCACCCTGATGTCATGGTCCTCTTCAAGAAGGAAGGTCAAAAAACCCAACCACACAAACCAAACCAACCCCACCCCCCAAACCCCCCTCCCAAACAAAACAAAACAAAAACAAAAACTGAAGGACAAACAGCAGCAGGTGGCACAGTAGATAGAGAGCCAGGCCTGAAGTCAGAAAGACTTATCTTCCTGAGTTCAAATCTTGCCTCAGACACTTATTAGCTGTGTGACTCTGGGTAAGTCACTTAATGCTTGTTGCCTTGGTTTCTTCATCTGTAAAATGAGCTGCAGAAGGAAATGGAAAATACTGTGGCATCTTTGCCATGAAAACCCCAAAAGGGGGTCATGTAGAGTCAGACATGACTGACACAGCTAAACAATAACAATGACATAATAATGGTAAAAATAACAGTAATACCTATATAGCACCTACTGCATGTCAGGCAGTGTGCTAAATGCTTTACAAATATTATCTTGTTTGATCCTCAGGACAACCCTGGAAAGTAGATTCTATTATTATCCTAATTTTACTATTGAGACAACTCAGGAGACAGTGGTAAAATGACTTGCCCAAAATCACACAGCTAAGTAAGTATCTGAGGTCAGATTTGAACTCAAGTCTTCCTGATTTCAGGCCTAATACTCTGTCCACTGCATCAACTAACAGTCTCCTATCAATGGAAAGTAGATGGAAAATGAATTAAAGTCAATTAGAGCAGCATCACAGGCCATACTTTGGTTTTGTATGAACCTTATTTGGAATAAAAACACAACCCCACTTTTTTTTTGCTGTTAAAAATTTAATGTGGAATGAGATTACTTTGAGAATAGTGGTTACTGATTGGTGAGGGGAAATGATAGAATGTTGTGACTTAGCTCTAACATGGGTTAAGATCAAGATGTCAAAACTAAGCACAAGAAAGAAACTTCATAAATGTAATCCATGTTATATTCAGCTGGGGAATGCCAACAATAATGACCCAAGGAACCTCCACAAATTCAGATATTTTCCATAATAAACAATTTCAGTAGCAAAACAAAAAAAAATATTTTCCACTATAAAAAGTCCCAAACTGAAACTTGTGAACCTCAACTCAAATTTAAACATGTCAAATACATAATTGATTGCAGATAAATATGCAGTAATAATAATAGCCTACAGCCTCACTTTGGACCAGTGTAGTATATTCTTAGTAAATCAGTCAATAAACATTTATTAAGCATCTATCTTGTGCCACCCACTGACTATCTAGTGCTATGAGAGTTTCAGTCAAGTTTTACTTGAGCTCTTCTGTTCCTGGTGGGCACATCCTGAACTGTCCCTCTTCCAAGAGCATATTATCAAGTTCCCTTTTCATGGGAACTTTTTCATTGTGTTCTCCAATGGAAATCTTAACATGAATCTATAATGATTCCTCAGTCAGGAGATGGATGGCTGAGTAACTAAAAGCCAGATGAAACCAAAAGTTAGTTGTGCTCAAAAGCCAGTAAGTGATTATGAGTATTAAATGACAAAGGTAGAAAGGGAAGGGAAAGGAGTAACTATTTATAGAGAACTTACTATGTGTCAGGTACTCTGCTAAGTGCTTTAGAAGAGAAATTAATTGACTTACCTAAGGTCACGCAGCTATGAAGTATGTGAGGCTAGATTTGAACTTGGTTCTTTGTGACTCCAGGTTTAGCAATCTGTCTACTGCTCCTAACTAGCTGCCTAGGTAGGAGCAAGAAGAGGATATTTTGGTTAACTAAAAGAAGCTGAAATCAGATCAGAGGATATCTGAATACATGAAGCCAAGATATCAGGGATAGTAGATGTTGGGAAACTGGGTGTCTCAGGTTATGGTTCAGTTCAACTCAATAAGCATTATTTAAAGGTTTGGGGGTATTTTTGTGAGGCAATTGGGGTTAAGTGACTTGCCCAGGGTCACACAGCTAGTAAGTGTTAAGTGTCTGAGGCCGGACTTGAACTCAGGTCCTCCTGACTCCAGGGCCAGTGCTCTATCCACTGCACCATCTAGCTGCCCCTTTATTTAGATATCTATTATAAATCACATCATTGGGACAGGTAGGTGGCAGAGTGGACAGAGCACTGGGCCTGGAGTCAGAGAGAACACTAGAATTCAAATCTGATGTCAGATACTTGCTAGTTCTGTGATCCTGGGCAAGTCACTTAATCCCTGCCTACAAATGGGCAAAGAAATGGCAGACTACTCCAATATCTTTGCCCTGGGGGGGGGGGAAATCCCTGAACAAAACCAAACCAAACCAAACAAACAACAACAAAAACACCCAAATAGTGTCTTTGCCATGAAAATCCCATGGACAAGGATCAGAAAAAGTCAGATATGACTGATCAAGTGAACAACAACAACAAGAAGCCATATGATAGATTTGGGGAACACAGAAACAATAACTAGATGATCCCTGTCCTCATCAAGCTTTCGTTCTGCTAGAGGATAGGGAACACAGAAAAGAAAATACAAAATACATCTGGAATAAAGACACAGTAATTTCAAGGTGCTGGGTGGGGAAATCATCAGTAAATGGGAGGATGAGAAAAGGCCTCTTTAAAGAGGTAATATTTGAGCTGAGCCTGTCAGGAAGACAGAGTAGAGGAAGAGGCAGGCAAGGGGATAAAGGTATACAAAAACCTGGAGGCAAGAGAGAGAATGATGGAAAATGGAAAGAGCAAATTGCCCAGTTTGGCTGCAACAGAGATTGCACGAGGCTCATGATAGATGCTTAATAAATGGTTGTGGATCCATTGATAAAGTTGCTACCTCACAGGCAGATGGGGTATAAGCCATAAATAAGTAATAAGATTTCCTTCTCTGAACCTGGAAGCCTGTTTGTATGGTTGGGTAGATTGTAAAATATTACAACTAAAAATTTTATTACTATTGTGGAGACAAGTATTTTATATCCTTATCTATTCTTCACTGAGATGGCAGACCAATTGGGAAAAATGACTGAAATCACTGAAAATATGAAACCACTCTGTCCTCTTGAAAAAAAAAAAGATCAGTGAATTATCTATTTTTTTTTTGCTTTGCAATGACCTTATTTTGTAGCCTAGTAAGCAAGCAGTGGTCTTTTGTGTGAGGTTATATTAGATTACAATATACAAACTATATTGTCTAAATCAGTGGTGTCAAGCATATGGAGGTTGGCAACTCCCAAGTAGGCCAAACCAGATTAAAATGTAATTGGGAAATATTTAACAAAATAAATAAAAGTATAATAAAACCTAGGTAATTAGAAGGATTAGTGTTCCCCATTTCTATTTAAATTTGATATGACTGTTGTAGATGACCTTCATCTACCACAACCAGGTGCCCAAACTCTGTAGTAGACACATTTTTCAGTGAATATTCTTCTTCAGTCACATGGTCAGTATAGAGATGCCCAGGGAGAAAGTAAAATACTGTAGCATTTGTTGAGCAAATGTTCTAATGTTTGTAGCTGAAATGAGATGCTGTAAAAGTGGCTGCCTGATTTTATGTTCAAAAGTAATGTTGAAATAATTTAACACAGCGAGTAGTAACATTTTATGTTCATTGGGGAAACTAATGAAATGCAGATGGGGGCTAGCAGCAGGCATAAAATAAAAAAAGCATGACAGTAACCAGAGCCTATGGGTTTGGCAGAAAAACTTAACTTTCTTATGGAGTTTTCACATGAAGAGCATTCAAAATTGAAAGTCTAATGGTGTCTTCTTTAACTGACTTGCTCCCTGGTGTCTATTTGGTATAATGGTCAATGAGAAAGAAGTGCACTTCGGGGGTAGATTTAAAATCTGTGGTGTATGGGTTTATTTAAAAACAACAACAACAACAATTCTCTAAATAGGATTTGCTTATTAACAATTTGTGTGTCTGTGCTGGCTTGTAATTGAGCTTTCATAGCAGAGAGGTCAGCTTATAGAGCCAAAAGGGAGTAGATCTGCTGATTCCTTTTTAGCCATGGTTCATATTCTTTTTGCCCCCTTTTTGTTCCCTGCAAGGTGGTGGGAATACAAACAAAATTAAGAAATAGTCTGTACACTCAAGTAGCTCATGTTCAACATGGGGAAACAACAGGTGAACAGAGAAATAAACACAAGCAAATTTGAAGAGGGAGAGGCGAATTTGTAGGCAGGGTATCAGGAAAGGTTTTTCAAGGTCAAATGAGATGTTTGTAAAGCAGCTTAGCACAGTGTCTGGCATGTACTAGGCGCTATATAAATGCTTACTCCCTTCCTCTCCACACCTCTTCAAGGTGGCATCTGAGCTGAGTGTTGAAGGAAGCTAGGAATTCTAAGAGCTTAAGCACAGAAGGAAATTTATTCCAGGAACGGGCAAGAGACAACAGATTGTGCAAAGGAAAAGAGACAACATGAGATGTTGAGTTGAGACACTGCAAGTTAGGCATATTTATTTGGCACATAGTTTCGGTGAAAGCAAAGGTAAGCTAAAGCCAGATAACAATGGTTTTCAAATGTCATAGAGATCTATATTTTATCTCAGAGGCAATAAATTGGGAGTCACTAAAGTCTCTTGAGTAGAGGAGTAACTGAAGCTTTAGGAGGATACTTTGGCAGTTGTGTTGTGTAGAGGATGGATTACAGAGTGGAAAGACCAATTGGAAGAATATTTCAGAAGTCAGGTGAGACCTGATGAGTGTCCAGACTAGGAAAGAAGAAGACAGATTCAAGAGGCTGCAGCTGTAGAACTGACAAGACTTGGTAACAACTTAAGAAAACCTGAACCATTGATTCACATAGCTTGGACTTCTTTATATGTTATGGATTAATTTTTAACGAGGATGTTTATGTGGATGGGGTTCAATTTCACTTTCTCCCAGTAACCCATACCACCTTATACATAAAGTTGGGAAAGTAAAGTCAGGAAGAGTCCCTGGAAAGCATTCAGAGGCTATTTGGAATGGGAAGGGGAAGTATAACTGCCTCTTCTCATAATACCTCATTTCAGGAAGGACCACGGTTATATTTTACCTCACTCACTGGACTTCTCTTCCTTACCCCACCACCTTTCCACCCTGAAGAAATTTCTACCCTGGGGACCCATTCTCCTAATTGGTGACTCCTTTTGTGGGACAGCTATTTCAGGATGGGTTCCAGCCATGCTTCACCATAGTCATGACCCAACTCATTCTCTGGATTTCTCTTCCTCCCAAGTCACTTTTCTTCCACCATCCTTGCTAGCTCCCCTTTATGTATTTTCTTCCTCCATGGTGTGAGGGTTGAATGCAAACTTCTTGAGGGCAGGAACCATCTTTGCTTGTATTTGTATCTTTCAACACTTAGCACAATGACTGTTTCATAGTAAACACTTTTTTTTTTTGGTGGGGCAATGAGGGTTAAGTGACTTTCCCAGGGCCACACAGCTAGTAAGTGTCAAGTGTCTGAGGCCGGATTTCAATTCAGGTCCTCCTGAATCCAGGGTTGGTGCTTTATCCACTGTGCCACCTAGCTGCCCCTTCATAATAAACACTTGATAGACAGACAGAGCATTTGTTAAGTGTGGTGCAAATGCTCTGTCTGTCTATCATCTAATTTCTATCATCTATTTATCTCTGTCTCTTTGTCTATCATGTCTTTTTCCTTCCTTCCTTCCTTCCTTCCTTCCTTCCTTCCTTCCTTCCTTCCTTCCTTCCTTCCTTCCTTCCTTCCTTCCTTCCTTCCTTCCTTCCTTCCTTCCTTCCAGACCTTGTATTCGCCCCCCCCCCCATTTTCTATCTCCCAGTTTCTATCAATAGATGGTCATTAACAGTGTCTCAGGAGCAGGGTCCCTGTATCCCTAATGGAGTACACAGATGTTTTTCTTTTACCACTGTTCCACCAATTAAAGGCTTGTAGAAGTAAAATACATCTTGAGTTCTGCTGCCATAAATCTCTCCCCAACCCCTAACATCTTTTCCATTTCTCTACCCTGGGTTTTGGTATTTTTCCTGAGACAACATCCTAAAGGTTCAGGCACTCATAAGGCATGGAAATCAATTTACTTTTTTTTTTTTTTTGCGGGGCAATGAGGATTAAGTGACTTGCCCAGGGTCATATAGCTAGTAAGTGTCAAGTATCTGAGGCTGGATTTGAACTCAGGTCCTCCTGAATCCAGGGCCAGTGCTTTATCCACTGCACCTCCTAGCTGCCCCCCAGTTTACTTTTCCAGATCCTGGGTGATATTATTTAAATCAAGTTGGGTGGATTTAAGTTTTTCAAAATCTCCTCAAGAATACTAGCTCCCTGTGCCCTGCAAGAAATTCTTCTGATAATTTGGGGGACAAAGAGGAAGACCCAAGCTAAGAATCCTCTTGGGCCTATGTCCATGTGTAATTGTTCCAATGGAAAATATATTTTGAGTGGCCAACATTTGACTTAAAGACACAAACATTTCAAATACAGAGACAGCTCTTTTAGGAACTGGGGATAGCCTGTGTCTAAAAAAGGCAATAATTTTCGAGCTAACTAGGTCATTCAGATGATTCTCCTCTTGGGTTTTGCTGTGTAGGTGTAGAGGGAAAATTGACCTCTCTTTCTAAATGAAGAAGGGCAGGATTTCTCAGCCATTCTTTTCCTTCTCAGACCTCTTGGATTTGAAGGATGTTGTTTAACTTACCAGTCATGAAATAAAGGTCAGTTATTTTTGTCTAGCCCCCGGTAGATCTGAGAAAAGGAAAAGACATTTTTTTCCCCGCTATCCCAGCTGTTCACACAGGTTTTGATCTGGTCATAGCTTACTTCTCAGCTTACTGATTAAGATCCTTGGAGGAAGTACTTGGGTTGGTGACATCTAGAAAATGCTTGGTATATACAAACAACCACTTTTTAAAAAAAACAACAACCTTTTTTTTCTCTTATTACTATAATTTAAAAAATATTTTGATGAGATTATAATATTTCAATATTATGATATTATTAACATTTTCATTATTTTAACGAGAATATCATATTACAAAAATTGAAATAACGGAATCCTACACCTAGAGTTAGAAGGCATCTGGTCCAGCTCCCTCATTTTGCAGATGAGGAAAATGAAGCTCCGAGAGATTGATACTTGAACTTAGGTCCTGTGGTACAGAATTAGTGATTTCAAATCCAGCCCTCTTTCTGTGATGTTTCTTATATATACTCATTGGAACTGGAACTCCATAATTTTCTTAGTTATAAGAAAAGTAAGCATGCCTTCCCAGCCTTGTTGTATACCTCCACTCTGTACTCAGGCCAAGGTTGCCTTCTTGATGCCCTTTCCATATGCTGCCATCTCTCTGCCTTTAAACTGGTTTTCTCCCATGCCTTGAATGTACTTACTGTCTGTGGCCTCACCTCTGACCCTTAGAATCCTTATGTGCCTTTAAAGTTCATTCAAAGCTCCATCTTCTATACAACTTTGCCTGATTTCTCTACAGCTTCCTTTGCCTCCTCTCTGTCCTCCACTGAAATGACCTTGTATTTATCTTGTGTATACTTATATAGGTATATGTTGTCTCCCTGATAAAATGTAAGCTTCTTGAGGGCAGACCAGCACCTAACACAGTTTCTGTCCTATCATAGGTGAGGAATAAATGCTTGATAATTGATGATTATTGAAAGCAAGGTTAGCAGTTTAAATAAAGCTTGGGGAAAGAGACTCTGGGTCTAGTTCCATTCAATTTACTTGAAAAGAATGAACTGAGGATAGCAATGAATGACAACAGTGTCATTGATGGGAATAGCTAAGTGACAGAATGGAGTTAGAGTCAGAAGACTTGAATTCAGATTCTGCCTCATCTAAATGTGAGGAAGCATCACTGACTGCAAAACTCAGACTATGAGCTCCCTGAGGGCAGGGACTCTCTTTTGCCTTTCTTTGTGTCACAATGCCTGGCACACAATAGGTGATGCTTTCTCATACTTTCCTAATATTTCCTTGATTCTGCTTATCTTAGGCAGGAATATGATCAGAGACAGGCTGCACAGAGCAAATAGTTTCAGTGGCTTTGTCATGTATGCTATGTAAAAAGCAATGGACTGGGCTAGGATTTCAGAAGACAATTGGTTTCAAGTGAATAACCCTGGAAACCTGGGCCAGTCAAAAATGTGGAGCTACATATCTGAGCCTTTGAAGCAGCAGATTAGTTTTGGGCATCAGATTAAAAGAATGTCGCATAGATCAGCGAGTAGCATTTCTACTTCCTGAAAAGATATAATTTCCTAATAAATAACAAGGATTCACTTCCCTCCTTTTTCAGGTTCTTTCCCCCCTTCCTTCTTTTTAGAGTCAGTGTTCTTGCTACTGCCCATTAAGAGCAGCTGCTTATACATTTCATACAATAAGAGAAGTAGAGTTGAAAGAGACCTTAGTGATCATCTAAGCCAACCCCTTATTTTGCAGATGAGGTAACTGAGGCCAGAGGAAGAAAATAACTTAACAGGAAGTAAGGGAGGAAACTAGTTGCCTGACAGTCAAAAACTGGAGAGGCAGGAGAGAAAATGTCAGCCGAGAAATAAAGTATGTGAGGGAGGAATAATGTCAAATTACTTTTGAAGTATAGGTTGGGTATAGAATGTGAAAGATTTTAAATGCCAAAGAGATGAGTTTCTATTATGTTAAAGAGGGAAAAGGGAACCATTAAAGCAACAGAGATAGGAAGTGAGGTGCTCATACCCTGTGCTCTAGGAAGATAATTGTATAGATAGAAGAATGATTGAAGAGGGTGGAGATTGTACGGGGCTGGGGGTAAGAGAGGCTTTATTTAGAGGCTACTGGAATAATCTGGGTGAGAGATATTGAGAGACTGAGCTAGGCTGGTGGCTGTGTGAGTTGAGAGAAGGTGATAGATGTAAGAGGTGTTATGGAGATAGAATTTACAAGATTTAGCATCTTAGTAAAGGAGAAAGAAGATCCAATGATGACTCTAAGGCTGTGAAGCTTAGTGACTGAAAGAATGATGGTTCCATCAGTAAAGATGTAGAAAAAGGATGGGTTTATGGGGAAAGCTAGAAGGCGAATGAGAAAACTCCTTATACATTGCTGTAGATCTGGACATCATAGAGGGCATCTGTTATGACAAAGGAAGAATCGTAGAATTTTAGAGTTGGAAGAGATCTCAGTGGTCATGTAGATCAATCCATACTTACATTTACCTCTTTGTCTTAGAAACTAATTCATACTGCTTGTGACCCTTAATTTGTATATTTGTACCTAGACATCTGAGGCTAGGTGATATATTGTTGCCTGTTTTCTTGGAATTGGTGTATAAGCAACATGGAACAAGAGTATGGAGAAACAGTCCTCAGTGGCCAAATCTAGTTCCCCCATAATGTGTGTGTGTGTGTGTGTATGCATGCATAGCTATATATGCATGCATGCATTTATGTTTGTGTATATATTAATATAATGTGTATATAGTTTATATATAAAAGCTCATGTAAAAGAGATACTTATATGCATGTATATTTATGCATACATACAATGCGCAATATAAGTATGCATTGTTGAACATGGATACATACACATACTAGGCTCACTCCAGATCTTGTGACCTAGTCAGGTCCCCCTGTATTCTTACTTTATGTTTACTTCCATGAAAAATACACACAAATATATAAGTACATAATGCATATCTGTACTTATAAATGTATACATATATACATGCATGTGGATCCAATCTTAATGAAGATGATGTAAATATTTATTTATATAAAAATAAATGTATGGATATTTATTGTTCCACTAATACCATTTAGTGGCCCTTACTAGCATTTAAATACTTCAATGGATCTGTGATCTTGTCTATTTAAGTATTTTCTTTGGTGAATCAACTTGGAATTCACTTATACCTTCTCATCTTCTGCAACACTTGCCCATGTCTTCTCACAAATTTTCTGCATGATCTATCCTTTGCACTTGTGGGGATCATTTAGGTCTTTTAGTACTAAATGCTACCAGTTTAGAATTCAGGCTGTCTATGTTATATCTCTTCATGACTAGTTAATCTTTGTTTTCTATTGATTTTTCTATTATATATTTTTTCATATTCTATACTCTTTGCTGGCAAATCATTGTTGTTAATATGTTCTATCCTACTTATATCCACCATGTTTCTCTCTCTCTTGTCCTTTGAGTTACCAGCAATTTTGATCCATTACAGATCTATGGTGTTTCATGATTTAAAGTCATGTAGAATCAATAGACAAATAATTCTCTGAATGTATGAAATTTTATTTTAAAAATAGCATGGGGTCATTGTAAACACTGCCTGTTCTTTTTTTCCTATTCAGTTATGAGTTCAGTTTATTGTACATCTACAAGGTTTGCCCAAGAAAGATCTAGTGATAGACTGACTCAATTGGCTGGCCTGTTATGTTTTAGAAAATAAGCAATTTGCATCCATTTGATTATTCCTGAGTAAATTGTTAGGCTAATTTCCCTTAATTGATTGGGCTCTGATTAAGGAAGTCTGCGATGTTCAGAGATGTATGTGAATCGAGCAATATCGTCTATATAGAATCATTTAATAAACACACATTTATTAAGTTCCTACAGTATTACTTTCCAGGAATGTACACATGGATGATGAGGATGATGCACACAGTGCCTGATTGAGCTTAGTGTTTGGGAGACTCCAAAGGAAAGTATGGGAGAGAAGAGAGATTAGGCTGACTACCAAACTAAAAGTCTACAGAGTTTTTGTGCTGATCTACTTCTTGTATGCCTGTGAAACCTGGGCATTATATCAAGGCCATGCCAGAAAATTGAATTGCCTCTATTTGAATTATCTTGGGAAGATTCTGAAGATCACCTGTCAAGATAAGGTACCAGACCCTGGGATCCTTTCTTGAGCTGAATGGCCAAGCATTCAAACCCTACTGCACAGAGTACAGCTTGGATAGGTTGGCCACATTTTTCAGATGCCAAACATACATTTGCCTAAAAGACTATTTTATGAAGAACTCACACAAAGCAAGTGTTTACATGGAGGTCAGAAAAATTGATACAAGAACACTCTCAAGGCCTCTCTGAAGAACTTGGAATTGAATGTGAGACAAGGAGACATTGGCATAGGACTACCCAGCATGGTATGCCCACATCAAAGAAGGTGCTATTTTCTGTATGCAAAGCAGAATTACAGTAACTCAAAAGATGAGATTTCAAATTTAGAGACATTTCCACTCCAAATGTCCTTATGTTCTTATTTGTGTCCAACTTGTGGTAGAGCCTTTTGAACTCATATGGGTCTGATCTGCCATAGTCAAGACACATTGTCATTGACCCTGACATAGTAGTGTTATTTTGGTCCTCTTTGAGAATGAAGGACAACAGCCAACTATGTACCAAGCACTGAGGATACAAATAGAGGCAAAAGATACTTCCTGCCCTGTAGGATTTTACAATCTGGAGGACCTCTCCTTCTCCAAAGAATCTCTCTTCCATTTATACTTTGTACTAGACATCTTCCATAAGAGTAGTGAATGTTTTTGGTGAACATACGTCTCCATCTTCTATCCCTTCCTTGATATTGATGATCATGGGGTCTTTTAATAAAGCTATCTCCATGATTGTTTCTAACAAGAAATTTGGCATAATTTTATCATATGGTTAAGGGGTAACTTTTGGGGGGGCAGGGGAGCAGAATCTTTAACACTGAGTTTTGGGGTTTTTTTTTACTGCCCAACAAATGTTTCATTCAGGAATCAACAAATAGTAAACATAGCAAAAACTTGTATTCTTTGCTGCTCTACATCACTTATAGGACTGTTAAGATCTTATTGACTGTGAAAATCACTTGTAAGAGCCTGCTTGTTCCCTTATCATAGGTTTTATAAGAACTATATACAGAATAAGACAGTAGATGTATAGACAATTAATCATTAATGTCTTCTTGATCACCTTTTTCAGTAACAATACCCTATTTTTTCTTTTTGATTTGGGAAAAAGATATCTCAACTATCTTGAAAACTATTTTTTCAGAGCTTTCAAAATTATGTCATCTACAGCATAGATTTCTGCTGAGTATACTTAGTCTGGCCTCTCTGTCTCTGTGAATTTCATCTTGTGTAAGTGCTATTTCCATCTCCTCACATAGTGCAATAGAGATGGAGGTATTATAGTCCAAAGGTGATGAGGCTATTGTCACTAATGCTGAAAATAGTTTTCGCTGTAATTTTCTTTCAACAAAAATGTATTAAGTCCTTACTATGTGTTAAGCATTGGGGATACACATATAAGCTAAAAGAAAGGTAAACCTTGACTTCAAGGAGCTTACATTCTGTTGGGTAAAAACAACACTTCAAAGGGAGCTAAAAGGGAAGGAGAGAGAAAGGTACCTGGCACAGGGTCAGGCTGGAGAAGTCCAGAGTGCAACCTCCTAAGAAATGAAGAGGGGCAGCTAGGTGGCACCGTGGATAAAAGTACTGGCCCTGGATTCAGGAGGACCCAAATTCAAATTCAGCCTCAGACACTTGACACTTACTAGCTGTGTGACCTTGGGTAAGTCACTTAACCCTCATTGTCCCACAAAAAAGAAAAGAAAAGAAAAGACAAATGAAGAGATGGTTGGCCTGGGTGGACTTCTTAAATGGTGGTTCTAGGAGGAGCCTTTCAATCAGAGGGAGGGGTTTCAGGGTGGGACAGTCACATAGTCATAATATAGGAGATGAGAGTCATATAGTGATAATGAAAAAATAGACAACCACATACTATATTGTACCTATGTGATGTTAGAGATCTAATGGAAGTCCTCCAGTTAATCAAGAAGCATTCATTAAGCACTTACTGTGTTCCAGACATATGTTAAGTGCTTGGGGTTCAGAGAAATGTTAAAAAACATGATTTCTGTCCTAGAGGAGCTCACATTTTAATGAGACAATATGCAAACAACTGTATGTGTAGAAGATATATAGAACGTGAATGGGAAGTAATTTCAAAAGTAAACACTAGCACTGGGTTTGGGGAGGGGAGATTGAGGGGGGAGGGTCAACTGGAAAAGACTTCATGGAGAATGTGGAATTTTAGCTGAGTGGAAAAGGGATCCATGGAAGCCTTCCTTGGTGGAGTTATGGAAGAAGAGCCTTTCACCCATGTGAGAAAGCCAATAAAAGTCATGGAATCCTTAATTGGAGTGTCTTGGGTAAAGAACACCAAGAAGGCCAGTATTACTGTATCATAGAGTAGGTAGAGGGGAATAAGGTATAATACAAATATATTACATAATAAGGTATAATAGGAAAGATAGGAAGGAGCCAGACTGTGAAGGGCTTTAAAAAACTATTCAGGATTTTGTTTTGGCTGCTGAACATGATATAGAGTCACTGGAGTTTGAGTGTGTATGTGTGTGCATGCATGTGTACGTGTGCATATGTACTTTAGGAAGGTCACTTTGGTACCTGAGTGCCGAATAAACTGGAGTCCTGGAGCAGAGAGAGATCTGTGGCAGAGAAACCAACCAGAAGGTTATTCTAATAGTTCAGCTATGAGGTTATGGGATCCTGCTGCAGGTTAGCAGCTATGGGAGTAGAGAGAAGGGGACGTACACAAGAATTGTTAAGAAGGTAGAAATGATAAGACTTCCAACAGATTGGTGGTTTGTTCTCCAAATTTCCAACAATTCTGGCAGTTTCTTGGCTTATTCTTCATAATCTATTTTATCTTGATTTATGGGAGATGATAGATAAGAGTTGCATAGGTTAAAAAGGTATCGATTTGATATAATCTGTACAATCTGAGGAAATATTCAAATCACTGAAATCACAAATCTATTGAAGTATTAACAGGGAATAGAACCCAATTCTAGTGCCTTGTAGCTCAATGCTTTGGTCATTAGGGATGGGGCAAAGAAGAATTTTATTTGGCAATTGTTTGTCAAATGTAGCTGCTGTTTAGACTTCTCAGTTGTGGGCAACATTTTTCTTGTTGAGCTGAAAGTTTGTTATCTAAGCAACTTATATCATGGGGCACACTAAAAATAGTCTTATATGTGTGATATACACTACCATATCCTTTGCTATTTGAGTTTGACTGATACATAAGTGTAGGACTCAGCATAAAGGGTTGGTTCTTGGAAAAGTCATAGTAATAAGTATAATTATTTTTGCACATAAAAGTGGTTTTGCAATTCAGAATGAAATATGCTCACTTTTCCATGTTGATCATAGATAAAAAGAACTTTTTGTTTCCTGCCCTGAGGTCTAGCCTTTCTTCTTCCTCTTTGTTTATGAAGTCATTTTCTAAAGCTGTAGAATATCATGTAAATGAATGGCATTTCTCATGGGAATGTGATGCCCCTATAAGGTTTGAATGTTTTCAGACTCTTTGTTCTAGGCTCTCAGGTACTTTTCGTAGGCATCCTTTTAGGGTTTTCATTGTTTAGAGTGGTTATGTTTTCCAAGGCCTATCTTTCTTCAGTCCCAATGCCTAGCATAATCATAATGGTATCTATCTAGATCTATATCCTGATCCAGCTCTATGTCTATGTCAATGTCTATGTTTATGTCTAGATCCACATGTTCATGTTTATATCTATATCTATGTTCACCTATATCTCTGTCTAGGTCTCTATCTACATCTATGTCTATACCTACATGAACATCTTTGTCTGTATCTGTCTATGTTGATGTCTGTGTCAGCATCAACATTGTTGTCTATGTCTCTGTCAATGTCTAGGCCTATATCTGTGTTGTGTTAATTAGCTTATATAAACTAATGCCTAGGATTGCAGGGACATAAATTTAGACTACCACGTACTTTAAAGGTCTTCTAGTTCAATTCTTTAATTTTACAAATGAGGCAACCAAGTCCCAGAGAATAAGGGGTCATTGGTAGAGCTAGAATTTGAGTATAGGTCCTCTGAGTCTGAACGTAGTACTCTACCTACTATATGATGGTTGTGTTATATTTGTCTTTTATTTACTTCCCTTTAATTTTTCTCTTATTTGAGCTTTTAAGAGATTTTAAATACCAATATTTAAACTTGTTTTAAATTTATTTTGATTTAATTTGTTTTTAATCTTTGAACTGCTTTTATCACCTCCCTGCAAAGACAGATTATGTTATCACAACATAGTTTCTCTCTCCCCTTTTGGAGAATGATATAAGCCTTGATTATGTTACTATTGAGTGGGACAGATTCAGCCACTAACTTCTGTTGAGTTCCCTATCTTGCTAAAACATGACATGTTATCACTGATTAGGGGTATGCAACCATATCATTCTCTTCTTTTTTTAACCACCTACCATTTTTTTAAAGCTTATAGTGCTTAATCTATGCATTAATTCCTTAGTTTATTATTCAGAGGGAAAAGAACCGTACCTATAACTTCATTGCTATAGAGAACCTCGATATGAAGATACTCCCTTACCAATGCACGTTGTCACCTTCTCTGCAACTTATAGTCTTAGTTGCCTAGGGCACTAGGATGTTGTCAGTCAATAAACATTTATTAATTGTGAACTATATGCCAGGCACTATACTAAGTGCTTAAGCATACAAAGAAAGGTAAATGACAGTTGTCCTCGAGAAGCTCATAATGTAACATGGGAAACAACATGCAGACAATAACAGTGTACAAACAAGTAATATAAAGGATAAATAGGAAATAATCAACCATTCTACAATCAATCTTTGGTTATAAATAATTAACGGTTCTACAATTAAGAGGGATTAAAAAAAAGTTTCCTGTAGAAAGTTGGCTTTAAAGGAAACTAGGAAGCTAAGAGATGGGGCTGAGGAGGAAGAGCATGCCATACATGAGGGACAGCCTGTAGAAATTACTGGAGGTGGGAAGGCTATGTACTTGCTTTCTGAATTCAAAGACAAATTTTCCAAAAGAGATAATGATCAACAGCCTTATCTGTCTACAAAGGCCAGAAGAAGAAATGAGAGATTAAATCAAGACACAGACAGCTTGGAGAGATGCACAGAAGACCAGGCTCGAAATCAGGAATAACCTGGATTTTTTGTTTTATCTACAACCTATGTGACCCTGGGCAAGTCATTCTATGCCCTAACAACTTCCCAAGACTTGAAATTGTAGATGAGTTGCCAAACTCCATTAGAAGCAAGAGTTTCCACACTGGAAATCCCCTGCACCTGTATAATTGAAGGTCAAGACCAAAATAAACCTAACACCTAAATGATAACAGCAGCATTTTATGAAAACATGATTTTGCCATTGGGAGTATGTTCTCTACCTAGGCTGGCCACAATAACTCTTCTCCTTAGTATACAGTACATTGCAAAAAGATTCATCACATAATGGACAAGCTTTGTTGATGAGCCTCCTCTTTTTCTGCTTGAATAAGCTAGTTTTAACCTTCTACCACAGAAACTGTTTCTTTATTTTCATAATTAAATGAATCCCTGAAATCTATCTAGAGTCTCCCAGGCATCTGTGATAGATTAAGGTACCTTGTTGTAGAGCTCAGGTGCCCTTGTAGCAAACAAAGCTCCTTAGTGTGACTTGAACCTATTAAAATGTAATTGGGAAATGTTTAAACAAATTTAATGAAATACAATTCAACATAATGTAGTGTTACAGTGTTCTAAGTCAATATGCAGCCTATATGGATCCATTTCTATTTGAGTTTGACACTCCTCTAGAGTATTAACAACCACATTTATGGTGTTGGCTAAAGATATGATGGATATATTCTTGATTCTCCTCTTCCAGTCATTAATACAGATATTGAATAGAGTAAGTGCTTGCAGATTCTTTTGGAACATCACTTGATATGTACCCCTAGATTGATACCTAATTGAAAACAACACTCTTTGGGTGCAAGCCAGTTAGATACTAGCCCAACAGAAATATGATCTACTCCTTTCCTAGCTTTTTATTGTGAATGCCAAGGGATGGTATAGAATTCAATTCCCTCCTGAAATCAAGACCTATTATGCTACTACCGTGATTACGTGGCCTATCACTATTGTCATAGTAGATGGTTGTGAACTCAAAACACTATAAGATCGTGCAATTCTTACATTGAAATAGATTTGTATATAAATAAAAATAATTCTTTGCATTATGGAAAAAAAATCTTTCCTGGACTCCTAACTACCTTTTAAATTCACTATTTTCATCTTCTTTCCTTTAATACTAAACTTCTCCCTACTACCTTTCTTATAAAGTCTCTTATTATTATTTGTTTGAGATATTTTAAGAATCTTTTGATCAAATTCCCTGCCTTCTCACTTCAAACAATTTTGCATCCTGCCATAACTTTCTTCCTAAAAAACAGCTCTGATCACTTTGCCCTTGCCTGATCATAAACCTTCAGGATTCACTGTTTCCTACAGAAGTGAATTCAAACTCCTCAACATGACAATCAAAGTGTTCCATGATTTGAACCCAAAATTTCCTATTTAGAATTATACCTAAATCCATGTCTTCATACACCTGAAACCCTAATCCATCTGGACTACTCACTTTTTCCAAAATCAGACTTTCCAGTTTCTTTGTGTTTCTTTGCCTGCCAAGTCTGTTTCCTGAACCATTTTCCCTCTCCGTCTCAAGTTGTATCAAAATTTTCCTGCCCTTCAAAGTGTACTTGAAATTTCCCCTCCATTAAATATTCCTTGATTCTTTCCTATTCCAGTTGAAGTTCATTTCTCTCTTCTCTAAACCTCCATAGCATTTCCTTATCCTCTCTTATTGTTCTTTCACTGTTTTCTTTATGCCGTAGTTCTTTTTGTACATGTATTACATTTCCTAGAGAAATAAGAACTCTGGGAAGGCAAGGACCATGCTATATTCATCTATATGTCTCTCAGAGCTCCTAGTCTCATGCCTTGCACACAATCGATATTTAACTATATCTCTACATATGCATACCTCTTTGTCTTTTGGAATTGGAAAGACTCTCTGGAGGAATGGATTTTCTAATTCATTTTTGTCTTTATGTTTTTTCTATTCTTTTCATATTTTTTCCTTATTCATATTTTAATTTTGTCTTTTGTCTCTGTTTTCCTATCCCCAGGTGTGTGCTAGTAAATATTTAGCAATCAGTCCTGGGTGGAGGTAGGAGGGGCAGGTGGGAAGAATCTACACACATCACACTTTTGAGTTCAAACTGCATTGTTAATATTTTCTTCATCACTTTCTTAAATCTAGACAATGATCAAAACAATAAATCAAGCCATAATTTCTAGCATTTGCCAATTTCTATGGCATGAATGTTCACCCTGAAAATTTAACAATTGACTCTCATGAGCCAATAGGAGCTGGCTTAAGCTTATCCCCAACTCCACCCATGACCTTTCCCTATTTCTACTGTCCTTCATCATCATCCATTTTCTTCCCTATAATTCCTGTTTTTCACTAATTCTCTTTATAGTGTTTTACTTCATATTATTGATGATGGCTCTTCTTCCATTTTGTGTCAGTCCACCCCCTTCCAAAAGGGCATATAGATCTTTATGGAAAAATAGATATTTTCCAGGCTTATTGCTTTGTTATCATTGGCTGAAAATGTTTGTACAGAAAGATAGCATTTCCATTCTGCAGAAAAAAAATGAAAAGCACAAAGTATACTGGATGAAAAGGGGACATCATTAGAGAACAAATTTCACTCATAGGCTTTTTTTTTTTTTTTTTAGTGAGGCGATTGGGGTTAAGTGACTTGCCCAGGGTCACACAGCTAGTAAGTGTTAAGTGTCTGAGGCCAGATTTGAACTCAGGTACTCGACTCCCGGGCCAGTGCTTTATCCACTGTGCCCCCTAGCTACCTACCCCCACTATTAGATTAGGCTTCTAAGAAAATATTTCTAACGGTGAGAGAAATGAAAAGCTTAAGCATTTTCTGCATTCCCAGATGTAGCTCATATTCTTTATCTTCTTGCTCTTTTATTCTGACCAAACTGGACAACTCTCCATCCCCAAAATGTATACTGCAATCTCATTCCTCCATGCTCTTGCTCAAGTTTAACCTTGTTCATGGATTGCTTTCTTTCCTCATTTCCTTTGAATGAATTCCTACTAAACCTTTAAAGTTCAACTGATATATCACCTCCTCCAGGAAGTTTTCCTTGATTCCTGTCACTACCTGTCTTGAGTAAGGACCTTCTTTCTCAGACTTTATTTTATTTTGTACATCTCTAATAATTTATTTTGTGACATTGTAAATTATTCCTATTTGTGCTGTTGTCTTATCCCTCTGCTAGACTATAACCTCCTTAAAGAGTCTTCTCAAACCTTTCTATCTCTTTAGCCCCAAGCACAGTGCTCAGCATACAGCTGATACTTGATATATGTGCTTCTTATTGTTTCTTTCTCTTTCTTAATAATAACCTCTAACATTTTTGTTGAGCTTACTATGCGTGAGGCATAAAGTCAAAACCTTGGACTAAGGTCTTAAAAACAACAACAACAACAACAATAATAATAATAATAATAAACATTTATATAGTACCTACTATATGCCAGGGACTATGTTAAGTGGTTTATGAATATTTCATTTAATCCTCACAACTGTTATTTTCATTTTACATTTGAGGAAACTGAAGCAGATAGAGGCTAAGTGGCTTGCCCAAAGTTATACAGCCAGGAAGTGTCTGAGACTGGATTTGAACTTAGGCCTTCCTGACTTCAGGCCAGCACCCTATTTTCTAAGCCACCTAGCTGCCTTTGAATCATGCATGTGGTTCATGCTATATTCACAAAAGAAGAAATTTTGAGTTGGAAGGGTCCTCAGTAGCCATCTAGATCAACCCAGTTCCCCAAAGGAATTCCCATTATAACAAACAATATTCCAATAATTGGTCATTGAGTATTTAATTGAAGACCTCCTTGGCAAGAAGCTTATTACCTTAGTAGGCAGATTATTCCGTTTTAGTATAGCCTTAATTGTTGGCAAGCTTTTTCTTATACTAAGTCTAAATCTATTTCTTTGAAGCTTCCATTTACTGCTTCTGATTCTGCCTTCTTGGGTCAACTAGCATAAACCTAATTCCCCTTCAAGTCATAGCTCTTCGACCAGGAAGACAGCCATCATATGGCCTTCTAGAACAGGAATTCTGAACCTTTTTGATGTTGTGGATGCCTTTGGCAATAACATGAAGCCCATGTATCCCATCTCAGAATAATATTTTTAAATATATAAAATAATGTGCACAGTATTACAAAGGACAAAAATTATATTGAAATGACTTTTTCAAAGTATCTTTCAAAAAAGCAAATGCACAGATCTCAGGTTAAGAACCCCTAGATTAGAGTCTAGGATTTATCCTTCATTAATATCAGCAGTTTCCCTACCCATCCTACTCTAGTAATAAAACATTCATGCCCATTGTGTATGTGGTTGGAGGAAATGACCTTTAAGTCCTCTTTCAACTCATTCTGATACTGATGGAAGTGGGGGAGGGGAGTTGTTTGTCGTGGTATTTAAAAACAGGCTTTTAAAAATACTGTTATGGAAAAGCTATGTAATTCAAATATAAATATTAATTAATATTCAAATATTAAACTGTGTAACACATTCCAACCACATGATATTTTGTTATGTATTAAATGATTTTAAAGGTTTTCTAGAAATGTTTCCCTAGATAATGCAGACCATTATCCATTTCTCGATTAATTCTCATTACTATGATTTCACAAAAATAGAAAGATGTTTAGTAAATGAGTTCCCCATGGTAAATTATATAAGATTTGTATTGGCCTTTGCTTGTGTTCAGAATGATGGAATTGTTTGGATAAAAGCTCTAACCACAGAACCAATTTCATTTTTGTAACACTAGAAAAGCTGAAGATATCCTTAAGAAAGGGCAATGTTTTACAGTATGATTTTTCAGGTGGCCCCTGTATCACCTAAGACATCATAAAACAGTCCACAAAAAAGATATTTATTTGTAATTATTGTAAGTCAGAGGAAGGATGTCTGACATCTTAAACCTACCACCATGTGCCCAATGGAATCATGTTTGGTAGTGAGTAGCAGTGATTGTGGAGTGAGTGCAGTGACATCTAGCCCCATGCCCTGGAGAATTATGGGGAGCATCAGATCTCAGAGACTATAGTCCATTTTCATATGCCCACTTGGCATCAACCACTTGCTATGCAATTCCAGCAGGGAGTTGGCCCAGCAAGGGCTGTGGAGTGATGTGGCCAGAAGACATAGGAGGTCCTGCTTTAGCATTGCCATGTGTTCTCCCTTCATATGTATGCTCTGGCCACACACATTTCCTTCCAGAAAAGGTTTCTTGCCCATTGTGCTCCCTGGATGCCTACCCTAGTCATGTGGGTTCCCTTTTATGTGTTTATCTCCATATATGCCCCCTATGTGTGTGACCTTCTACACTTATTCCCTAGGCGTATCCCATATTTCATCCTGCTCCAATAATCACCTGCCCTTACTATGTGGTAGCACTGTGCTAAGTGCGGCAGATACAATTAATAAAAATAGATAGTCCCTGCCCTCAGAGAGTTTACAATCTAAAGGCTCAGAGAAGGTTAAGTGACTCACTAGAGTTCCATGGTGAGGAAGGGTCAGAGAGAGCATTCACATGAAAATCTTCCTGATCCCCACACTAGGACTTTATGGACTTTGCCCCATAGCCTCTCTAAATATGATGAGGGTAAAACAAGTGTAGTTCTTTGGGGGTACTTTGAGATATCAGCCAGAAGATGAAAAGCAAAGACATGAAATGAAATGACATATTAGTCACACACATAAAAGGAGGCAGGAAAGGGTGAGTTGGGGCACAGACCATGGTATTTCTTGTTTCTTGGAGATGAAACTAGGAAGAGGAGCAAATGCAGAGTTGAGTGAGCCAAAAAGTCCAATTTTTACCCTCTAGCCCTCCAATCATGGGGGAGAGGAGGCTAAGGGAGTTGGTATCAGTCAAGGCTTGAGTTAATATCATGGTGAGGAGATTAGAGGTATTTGGCTTAAGCTGCAATTGAAACCAGGTTGGGCAGTGGTTTCCTCATCTGTAAAAATGAGCAGTGAGAAAAAAAAGGCAAACCACTCCAGTTTATTTGCCAAGAAAACCCAAAATGGCACCTCAAAGAGTCAGATATAACTGAAAAAAATGATTGAAATATTGGTAAGCCTTTTCCAGAAGCAGTGCTATTATTGATCCAATTGCTGTTCCCAGGGCAAGAAATATGGAAGGTCATTTTCTAGCTCATTGAAAATAAGTTTTCTCCTGTTTGTTGTTTTTTTCTCTAACAGAATGCTTTTGGTTATCAATGCATCTACCTTCTTTGATTATTTTCTTCAAAACGTCAGGATATTTTGCTGTCGTCATCTGTGCTGCCTCTTTGGTAATTTTAACATTACAAAATTGAACTTCCTTACCAACTCTTCCATAAAGGTTTCTTCACTCTCCATTTCTATTTTCTTTCAGTATCTCAAATACACACAAACCTGAAGCTTTGTCTGCATGGCTAATATTGTTTTCTAGTTAGCCCTAAATTGAATTTTGCATTATTTGAACTCATGTTAATCTTGACATATTTGTATAAGAAAACAACTCAGTTTAGGCTTAAAGGCCCGAGGATTGCCTTGGGACAGACCAGTTTATTCTACTAGAAGCTCCAGGGTACTTTGGAGACAACTGTGTGTGGCCTCAGGTCAGACAGCCTTGATTCTGAGGGTGAGCTCTCTTGTAAAATGTCTCCTTCCTGAAGTGTTCCCACATAGATTCTCCATTTCTTAGTCTCTTGGAGGGATTGGAGCCAAGTCACCTTATTTTGTGCTGTACCCCCATTTTTCTAAATGTATTGAAGCATTTGTAGTCTCTTGAAAAGCTGTTTCTCAACATTCATTTAGCTGGTGTGGTGCCCAGCCCTCCTAAAGTTAAGGAGGGGCTAAGAGGGAAAAAAGGGAGAGACTGGGGTTCTGAGTTAGGTCTAAAGCCAAACATGTGGAAGCACTAAGTTCAGCACTTATCTAGTGACCAGAGGGCCACCATGATGCTTAAAGAGCAGTGGACCAGCCAAGGTTGGAAAAATGGTGCAAGATAAAGCTTCCTCACTCAGTCAGCATTAGGCTGTCTTACTTGTATCCTGGGGAATATTAGGGAGGCCCAAGAATAAGAGAAAGAGAAGGAGATGGGGGAAGAAGAGGAAGAAGAAGAGCAATTTATTTGGGTTTTAATTTAGATTTTATTTAATATCAATTACTATTGACATTCTTTATTGCGTTTTGAGATACCCTCTTGCCCATATGTTATGGTCATGCTATCTCAGTGGCTATTTTTGCAGCAATTGGCCTGGATTATGCATCGGGAAAACTAGTTATCCTTGTCCTTTCAGTAAAGAACCTTTGTTTTTCCTGGAGTTCTTACATTGCCAGTGTTCCTCAGTTGGCAAGCTGATAAATATGTAAAAAGCACAAGTCCATTTTTGCCATCACCCTTCAGTGACATATATCTCTTTGTTAGTGGTTAGCCCTGAAATTCCAACTTTTCTTTAAGATCAGAGCATTTATGAAGAAATGGAACAGTGTGATGCTTAAAATCTAAATGTGTGGTCACCTTAAATTAGAAGCTTTAGCACCAGGCTTTGGGCATTAAGCATTTTTAAAAGCATACTAGGTATTAGTAAAAGGAGAACATGTGGAGTTCAGAAAGTTAAGAAAAGGCCTATCTAGCCTAGAGTTCCAGCCTGGTCTGGTTCTTTCTCAAGTTCTCCACCAGGAGCCTGCTTCAAACACAAACTGCCCCAGCAAACTGAGTGAGCTTTTCATAGGTCCAGAGCAGAGGTGGTCCTTACATACTGCTTCAAGCTGATTGGTTAGCATCATCCAAATCTATTGGTTCATTGGACTTGAAGGTAGTCTCATGTTGAGTTCGAAGTCTTAGCTTCTGAGAACAATACCTTCTTAAGGGCCAGCCAGGTGTGGTTACAATCTAATTAACTTTAAGTAGGCTAATCAGCAAAGTCAATCACTCTCACTTAATTCAGTCAGTTTAGGTTAATCTCTAAGTGGGCCTTTGAGTATCTGCCAAATCCCATTATTTTTTCCCAAGAGAAAATATTTTTTTTCTTAAAAGATAATGTAAAAAACCCCCACCATCTTAACTTTGCTTGATGGGTTTAGCAAAGCCAGCAAGCATGCCAAGAATGCTTTTAATGCCATTACCACTGTAACAAACCATTTCTGTCTCCTTTTTTTCCTTGTTTTCAAAGGACAAAAAGACTTCTTCCTTCTATTCAGCCTTTTCCTGAACAGGCTAGTGTACTAAAGTCTGATAGGTAATAGATGTGCATTTCACATGTTTCACTCTGGCTACCTGGATCTTCTGTTGTTGTTTGAAAAAGAGATCAAGGCAAGCCAGTCTTATTCATATTCTCTCTCTCTCCCTTTCTCTCTCTCTCTCTCTCTCTCTCTCTCTCTCTCTCTCTCTCCCTTCCCCCTCCTTCCCTCACTCCCTTTCTCCCTCCTTCCCTCTCTCTTCTCTGTCTCACTCTCCTCTCTTCACTCTGTGTGTCTCTATATCTCTCATCTTAACTTATGTTTTAATAATATCAGATGCTTACCTAGCATTAAAGGCTTATAAAGGACTCTCCTCACATCAGTACTAGTGGGCAGGTAGTGTTTGCATTATCATTACTTTTGAGTTAATGAAGAAATGGAAGGTAAGAAGGGTTAAATGACCTAGGATATGGTAGAGTTGGGTTTGAACCCAGGTTTGCTGACTCAAAATCAAGGGACAGTTGAAACAGATGGGGAAAGGGGAACTAAAAACACAGTCTGAAATTTTTTTTATCATATTCAGGGAGATTTGTCATCTATATTCTAGTTCTAGCTTCTTTATGATTTTTTTCTTTTTTTAAATCATGAACTTAACAACCATAAATATGAACATTACCCAAATAACAGAAAAGAGGGGGTGATAGATAAAACTGTAGATCCATGTTACATACATTATGTTTTTTAAAAATTTACATGAAATTTGACATTGTGGTAACATCACTTACTTATCTGGGTCTTTTCCTTCTACTTTCATCTGTGTATTTTAAAATGTTTCACTGACAGTTTTGCTTTTCTTTTTTTTTTTTTGCATCACTATCACTTCTTTTCTCCACCACTTCCATAGAAACCCTCCCTTATAAGAAACAGAGTCAAGGAAACAAATTTACACATTGGTTGTATCTGACAATATCTGTTATGTCTTACTATAGTCCAATACTTCTCTGCAAAGAGATATGTAGTACATTTCATCATTAGTTTTCTTTCTTCTTCTTTTTTTTTTTTTGGGTGAGGCAATTGGGGTTAAGTGACTTGCCCAGGGTCACACAGCCAGTAAGTGTTAAGTGTCTGAGGCTGGATTTGAACTCAGATCCTCCTGACTCCAGGACCGGTGCTCTATCTACTATGCCACCTAGCTGCCCCTCATCATCAGTTTTCAAAAAAAAAATTACAACTAGTCACTATTATGTGTGTGTATACACACACACATACACATATACATATACATATACATATATATATATATATCACAGAGCTAGTAAGTGTCAAGTGTCTGAGGCTGGATTTGAACTCAGGTCCTCCTGAATCCAGGGCCAATGCTTTATCCACTGGCCACCTAGCTCCCCCCACTATTAGAGTTTCTTAATTCTTCCAATGTTGTTTCTTTACAGCATTGTAGTAATTGTATAAATTGTTTCTTTTCATTCTGTTTACTTCCCTTTACATTAGTTAATAGAATTATCCTCAGCTTTCCTCTGAACCTTTTATCACTCTTATGGTCCAATAATATTCCATTACATTCACATACTCTAATTTGATTAACCATTCTCTAATTGATCAACACTCACTTTGTTTCCAATTCTTTGCTATAACAGCAAACAAATAAATGCAGCTATAAATATTTTTTTCTATATGTAGGTCTTTACCCTATATTTTTAACCTTATCGATGTATATGCCTAGTAGTGCTATTGTGGGATGAAAAGACATGCACTATTTAATTACTTTTTGAGTATAGTTTAAAACTGTTTTCCAGAATGTTTGGACCCGTTCACAACTCAACACATTAGTGTGTATTTATTTCCTCTCATCAATTACCCCTTTCCCTTACCCCCAACTAATTTTTCTTTTTCTTTTTTAATTTCTTTGCCAACCTGATTGGTTTGAAATGGAACCTCAGAGTTGTCTTTATCTACATTTTTATTATTATTAGAGATTTGGAGAATTTTCCCATGGTTGTTGATAATTTTACTAAACCTTAGCATAGCGTTGTCAATTATCAAATTAATAAATTCCATTACATTTCCTCCTTTATTTAATAGAGGGTTGAGGTAATTATGCAATCTATAACACTTCTTACCACCATGTGTCTGGATCAAAGACAATTTAGTATGTGTTCATTGACACCTGAAAAATGTTATGGAAAGATTATCATACCATATCTCATGGTTTTGAGACAGCCAGTGATTGTGCTAGGCCACAGGTGATTAGACTGAGTGAGACAAAAAGAAAACAAGTTCAGTTAAATTAGGTTATATTAGGAGGGAGAGAGGATGAACTGGACTGTGTCCTAGCAATTGTGCTCTACATAGTCGCCATTCATAAGCAAACCATGGACTTACGTATACCTGTCTCTCCTTTTGTTAGCACATATATTCTCTCCAGGGTCTGCATTTAGTCTCTGAAATGATAAGTTTCCATATGGCGAGCCAGCTAGGAGTTGCAGCAGCAGGTGCATGGCTGTTTTTTGTGGTCTCCTCCCCAAAAGGGTGGTGCTTCAAAAGCCGCTTCAGTAGCATGAGGTCAACTCTCAAATGATTCAGCTAAAAAACTTCTGTTTTTTACCACAAACATTTTTTGGTTCAAGCTTAGATATTTTGTTGTTGTTGTTGTTTTGTGGGGCAATGGGGGTTAAGTGATTTGCCCAGGGTCACACAGCTAGTAAGTGTCAAGTGTCTGAGGCCAGATTTGAACTCAGGTACTCCTGACTCCAGGGCCGGTGCTTTATCCACTGTGGCACCTAACCGCCCCCAAGCTTAAATATTGAGAAAGCTGGTGGCAAGCATCTTTTGTAGCCAGAGTACCCTTCTCTCAGTCAAACTCATTTTATCTCCTGGCTAAGTTACCAAATAAGAATTTAAAGTGTAAGGAGAAATAGGAGTATAGAATTTATCTAAACACTTTTTTTTCCCGGGGCAATAAGGGTTAAGTGACTTTCCCAGGGTCACACAGCTAGTAAGTGTCAAGTGTTTGAGCCCAGATTTAAACTCGGATCCTCCTGAATTCTAGGACCGGTGCTTTTTCCACTGTGCCACCTAGCTGTCCAACACAGTTTTTACTTATTAAAATTACAGTCATTTCTCAGGGCCTGGCATAGATGCTTCTTCCTGTCTATCTCTAGGCCATGTTGATTCTAACCCTGCCTAGACACTAGACACTTGGACTCTTCCCCTGGAATAATCCTGGGTTCTCATTAGTGGGCTTTTGTCTTATCATATCTGGATCTAGACCTTCATCTCACTTCCCAGACATCTCTAGACTAATTTTCCATGTGCCTCCAATGCCCCACTCTTTCCCACTACCCCTTTATGATATCTCTTCTCCACTTAGAAGTAAGTTCCTTGGGATCAGGGATTGTTTTGCTCGTGCTGGGCCTGGTATAAGAAAAAGTCGAGTTTACATCTGCCACTGACAACTAACTCACTCTGACTCTGGACAAGTCACTTTAACTTTTGTCTGTCCAGTTTCCTCATATGTGAAATTAGGATAATAATACAGAGCTGGGGGGAATGGGGAAGAGAAGAGAAGGTACCTATGTACATGGTGATAAAGTCCAGAGATCATAAGCATAAGCCGACAGGAGAATGAAGGATGAGTGGCCTGGGATCCTCCCTCAAATGGAGGGAGGCCTTTGGTTCCTAAGACAGGACTGTATACCTAGTAAATTCTCAATAAAGTTTGAATTGAATTAGAATGACTTAAGTGGACTTGAGATTCTGGAGCTGTAAACCCCTGCTATCAAGTCTGAATCATAGAAAATAGATTCTTAAGGTAGAATTGTGTTTGGGTGAAATAAAACATTCTCTCAGGGAAGTCACTCTCTTTGTATTTTTGATCACATCAGACTGAATTTGTCCTTTCTCTTTTCTCAACTTAATTCCACAAGTCCCTTTTTATGAGATTAATTACTTTATCCTTTCAGAGGAGTTAAAAGGCAAATAAAAAAAGAGAGATAAAAATAAAAAGAGACAAAGTGTAGATCATAAACATTCCCAATCAGTCTACAAAACTTTTATTGATAATATTCCACATTGTTCTCATAGGGAAACTTTACCTGCTGGGTACTCAGTATCCCACAGCATCTTCCATTTTTATTAAAGTTCTTTTTTGCTCCCTGACTAATTTATTTTAAGACCAGTCTGATTTTTCTCAGACTTCAGGCCTGGGAATCCATGCTAATTTGTCTGGCCAGTCCTTGCTTTTCCATAAAATTTATGTAAATGCTTTGTGTCCTTAGGAGTAGAGGCAGTAACAGATAAGCTTAAATAGACAGAAAAGGAGTAAATATGGGATCTCCCCAAGTGTAGGGGCTCGTAATTCTTTGACCACAGGGTCTGTGATCCCCTAAACAAATGTGTTATTTATTTGACAGCGGGAGCCTGTCTTTGACCTAAAGAAATAAAGCATTCTGGTCTAGTGCTGAATGTTCACAGGTACTAAATTATGTCTTACAAAAGAAATTACTGGGACAGTTGGCAGGGTCGACAGTTTTCTCAGAAGCCTGCCAAGCTACATTCAGAAAAAAAAAAAGATAGCTACAATTGTTTTGCAAATGACTATAAGTATATTTACACAAATTAGTCTCCAAACAGAATGTCTTATGCATTCTTTCTATGTATCCTAATACCCAGATATTAAACACTGAGCCTGGAGATTTCTTTGGGATGTTTCTCTGATTCTTGTTCCTTTGTAACACACCGAGTATACATTGTAGTATTATGTTTATTTCTTATTCTCTCTCCCCACACTCTTGTTTTATTTTCTTGTTATTCTGGCAATTAAAAGTAATCTAACATAAGAAACCATATTCCAAATATAAGGGGGAAAGGGGTTATTATAGTGGCAGGTAGGTGGCACAGTGGATAGAGCACAGGTCCTGGAATCAGGAAGACCTGAGTTTAAATTTGTTCTCAGACTGTATGACTTTGGGCAAGTCACTTAACCTCTGTTTGCCTCAATTTCCTTCTCTGTAAAATGGAGATAATAATAACATATACTTCCCAGTATTGTTGTGAAAACCAAATGAGATAATAATTGTAAAGTGCTTAGTCCAGTGCCTGGCACATAGTAAGCACTTTATAAATATTAGCTATTATTAGTAGTAGCTGTGTTAGGATGAGGGTTAGAATAATGGTCATAAAGATAATGAACTTGACCTATTTCATCAGTATTGGGAAACTCCATCTACTAATATAGGTTAGAACCTTCTTTGCAACTTATAGTCTTAGAGTATTGCCCAGAACACTAAAAGGTTAGGTGACTTGCCCAGGATCATAGAGCCAGTGTGTGTCAAAGATGGTATTTGAAGCCAGGTCTTCCTAGTTTCATGGCCAGCTTTCTATCCGCTATGCCATAGCTGCCTAAAGTATAATATACAGGAATAAGGGTGAACTAAGGAAAATAAAATATCCTTTTCACATTATTATTATTATTATTACTTTAACATTCATTTGAATATATATTTGTAAAGGTATATTTTTATATCAGAAAATCCTCTTCTCCATGAATATTCATTTTTATTTGTGATAAATCTCTAGTGTAGTCCATTATCATCCCACTCCCATACTAATTCAGTAAATTTCTCATCATTTTTTTTCTCCACCAGACTCTGACTCATGACTTCCATCAGATTAATCAGTCATTATGCCAATCACTCCCAGAACCACTCAGTGGCTCTCTGTCACTTAAAGAAGAAAATCCAAATGGGTTAGTTTGGCATTCAAGCTCCTGACTCCAGTCTAGGCCTCCAACATTTTCTCTTCCTCTTTTCCTACACGAATCTCCTACTCTTAGTAATCTATTTATTGCCCCCCTGCAGGGCCATATTTAGCCATAATAGCACCTGGGCAAATACCACTGACTGCTCCTTAAAGGCAGCAACATGAAAGAAACCTTCAAATCAGGCTATGTATCTTTGTTTCTACTGAAAACAAATTCAGTTGGTAAATTGGGAGTTGGACTGGTGTAATGAGAGACCATAGGATGTTGCCCTGTGGAGTAGAATGGAGAGACCTTAAGATACCAGAAGGGTGCTTCTGGGAAAGCCACTGCTGTGGAAAAGAGCCAGATGGGGCCACAGGCTAATGCATGGCCTTTGGACTTCCAGTTTTTACCAATTATTCTTGCTAAATAAGTGCTGAGCCCAAGTGTTTCTTGTTGAAGGAGTATACAAATTATATATTGTCTCTAAATTTCTGTATCTTCAGAAAAAGACCCAGTTCCCCAACCTTAGTTACAGCCTTCTGGAATGGAACAGACCATGCACATTATTGCCCCCAAACTTCCTATCTTTACTTTTCTACTTTTATTGAAAACTTCACATTTAAAAAAAAAATCCTTTCATTTATTAAAGTATAGTTCCATTTCATATCCTCTGAAAAATTTCCCAACTCCTTACACTTACACCATAGCAACCTTTCCCTCTTCCATGAAAAGAGTTTTAATATTTATTACTCATTTGATGCTTATATATTGCCTTTTGTTATTAATTTTATGTTTATATATAATTAAAAAAACAACCTGCATTCAAATCTGGTCTCAGACACTTACTAGCTGTGTGATCCTGGGCAAGTCATTTGCCTCAGTTTCTTCATCTTTAAAATGAGCTGCAGAAAGAAATGGCAAACCACTCCAGTATCTTTGCCAAGAAAACCTCATATAGTGTCATGAAGATTTGGACATGACTGAAATGACTCAACAACATATATTTCTTCATCTAAAGTGTAATCTCCTTGAAGTCAGGGACCACACCTCTGAAGTTATAAAATCTTTGACTTAAAGGGGAGCTAGCTCCCATGGGTTGGATGGATCAAAAGACATTGGGTAAGATCAGGTATCTTTTCCCCCTGCCAATATTTAACCCTTCCCATTCTATCATCTGAGTTTAGAAAATTCTCTCCAGATCCCTGTTCCTTCCAACAGATTGATTCTACCATGTTCCTTTGTTCTTCTGGGCACTGTGATCAGATTAACTCCTAGTCTCTACTTTCCTAGGTCATGGCAAGGATTCTTTCTTGTCACCCAACACTGAAAAACATTCTGGCTCCAAGGCCTATGGGTTCCATAGACCAGAATGAATATGTCTTAGAGTTGGACCATTAGTATAGTTGACCTTCCCCAAACCACTTACAAAACTATTCATTTAGTCAGTCTTTCTAACCTGTTGCTCACTTGTGAGTTTTTTACTTACAGTTTGCAATACCTAGAGAGAAATTTGATCTCAAGCATAGAACTCTGTGCAGGAAGGGCTCTGCATGGACAACCTCTTGTCACTGTGCACCTTGGGTAGGGAGAAGTCACCCAATGGGTAGATATCCATTGATCACTGTACATTGAATGTTGCTTCCAATCCTATATCCATGTGTGAATTAGTACACCGTCTGCTCCTATAAGAAGTGATATGAGTAAGTGTACAATGATAGTACAAGTGCTATTTTCCTTTACAGATAAAAGAAACTGAAACCCCTAGAGGTTAAGTGAGTTGCCCCAAGGTTATACAGCTGGTAAATAATTGAGTTAGAGCTCAGATCAGCTGACTTGATGATGGGAAATGTCACATAAGTAACTTGAGGAAATAGTTATGGCTGACAGTTCCATTAAGAACCAAAAGTAGGGACAGCTAGGTGGCACAGTGGATAAAGCACCGGCTCTGGATTCAGGAGGACCTGAGTTCAAATCCGGCTTCAGACACTTGACACTTACTAGCTGTGTGACCCTGGGCAAGTCACTTAACCCCCATTGCCCTGCAAAAAAAAAATAATCAAAAGTAAATTGGATATTTGAATGCAGCTTCACATGGCAAGAACACAAAATCATAAGATGAGGTTCTATTTATCCCAGGCCTTGGGGCTACAACCTAGTTTTGAACCCTTCTGGCTTCCTCTTCTTACTTATCTTCTTGTCCCATAGTGATTGACTGACCATGTGACCCTACAATCCTCCTTGCCAGCAGTTACACAGGTGAATAGCATTTATCTAACAGGTACATCATTTATTGTATTCCAACAGGGTCTAGAACACATTTACTCCACACCCAGGGTTCTTTAATCCTCTCTGAATTCTCTCTGTCCTTATTCTAGATAGTGTTAGTAAGGTAGAATGTTAGGGCTATTATTAAAGAATGGATTTCCCTTGGACACATGCAGACCCTCAAGGTGACTGCACTTTATATTGATGTGCCAACAGACATAAAGACAGAAGTCTAAGAAGTAGAAATTACCATGGGCAATTTGTGTGAGTTTGTTGGGAGTGGCATGAGATTGATCTTGGAAAATAAATTATTTGAATTTGACCCAATATCCTATTTTCTGGGCAGTTTGGATAACCCATTAATTTATTCAATTTCCCCAACTCACGAGATTTTGTCCAGCTAATTCTGTACCACACAAACAAACCTTTGCTCTGGCTTTCCAGTAAAGGATGAGAAATGTCATTTAGAGAGGTTTGTGATGCAATGGAACAACCAAGTGAATTGTAAAGGAAATTGTCCCCCACAACCTCAAATGTGGTGTTAGTCATTGCTGTAACTGTATAATGAGTAATCACTGTTTGCCTGCTGGGCCTGTAATTAAACTCCTGTTTTTAGGATTAGAGATATTAACATTTTCACACATTCTCTGCAGTCTGTATCTATATTTTGTTCCACAGAATAGAGAGGATGATTTGCAAACCTGATTATGTTTTCTCACCTCGGTAAAACATTGCTGTCTTGGTTGTTGTTTACCAACAACTACATTCTTTATTACCTGTCTCCTGATTTCAGTATGTTTTTCTAGACAAACTGAAGTTTAGCAGGAGTGAATGGGATATTTGCATTTCTCCTCACTTGTTAATTAGGGCTTGTGCTTCAGGTGTGCTAATTTGGCACTTGGTAAATCAGCTGTGCTATTCTCTGAAGGGTTTGACACCTGTTGGGTTATCCTCAACCTGGTCTAGCCAGTCTGCCAAGGCCATTTACCAGGGTGGGGTTGCCACACATGCCAGGACTTCTTGAGCCACAAGAGAGAACTGGTTGAAGGTGGATGAGCAGCCCTGAAAAAGGCTTTGCAGGCCCTCTCAGGAGAGGTGCTAGTCCTCCCTGAACACCTCATACCAGATGGTAGAGAGTTAGATTTGGATTTGAGTTTGGATTAAAAGAAACTAGAAGGGGGCAGCTATATGGCACAGTGGTTAAAGCACCGGCCCTGAATTCAGTAGTACCTGAGTTCAAATCTGGCCTCAGACACTTGACACTTACTAGCTGTGTGACCCTGGGCAAGTCACTTAACCCCCATTGCCTACAAAAAACAAACAAACAAACAAAAAAAAAAACTAGGAGGGGCAGCTAGGTGGTACAGTGGATAAAGCACTGGCCCCGGATTCAGGAGGACCTGAGTTCAAATCCGGCCTCAGACACTTGACATTTACTAGCTGTGTGACCTTGGGCAAGTCACTTAATCCTCATTGCCCCACAGCAAAAAAAAAAAAAAAAGAAACTAGGAGATGGGAAGCCTCCTGTCCCTCATTAAAGGGGGATCCCAGAGACCCTTGTACAAAATAACAACCCTAATAGGGGGTACCTGGACCAAGAAATAGAGACCCACTACCATATTCAGGGTCTGTTTGGTTTAGGGTTGATGGGGACAGTCAACTGTTTTATGTAAGCTAGGAGAAAGGTTCACTCCGAAAAAAATAGGAAAGTGGTCCCCTTTAGTTTGAGAATATAGACATTAGAGTCTAGTAGCTGGGGCCATGGCATTCTGGACTCAACAGAAATCTTAGTATTTCTTTCCCTGATTTGATTTCCATTGTCCTGTTTTGGCCTTCAAATTAAAATGGATAGATGTCACTAATGGAGTGCTAGATGATCTGTCCTTGGCATGTGCTATTCACATTTTAAAAATTCAATAAGTAATAAAAATATATAAATCTATATTAAATAAATAAAATAATACAATAATAAAAATCAAATAATAATCAAGTTATCATTATTACTAATAGATAACATTTACATAATGCTTTAAGGATTATAAATGTCATCTCATATGATCCTTACAATAACCCTGGGAAATAGGTGCTATTGTTATCCCCATATTACATATAAAGAAACTGAGGCAGAAAGAGGTCAAGTGACTTGCCCAGGGTCACACAGCTAGTAAATGTCTGAGCTCAGATTTCAGCTCAGGTCTTCTTGGTTCCAGATAAAATTATATATCAAAATAGCAGGTATCATGAAGCTGGGAGGGATTCCAAAAGATCTTTTCAAGCTATAACAATGAACCAAATTAATAAGATGAATTTTTTTGTTTATTCAGAATTTTGTCTTCCCAAATTCCATGTAAATACAAATTTTGACATCGATTTAAAAAAACAAACTTTGCATTCTAAATTCTCTTCCTCCATCCCACCAAGAACTCAAGCAATTCAATACAAGCTATACATGAGCAGTCATGCAAAACATTTCCACATTATCCAGGTTGTGAAAGAAAACAGACAAAAACAAAATTTCAGATAAAGGAACTAAAAAAATATATGCTTCAATCTGTATTTAGACACTATCAGTTCTCTCTCTGTAGAGGGACTGCATTTTTCATAAGACCTTCAGAGTTGTCTTGGATCATCTCATTGCTGAAAATTACCAAGTCATTCACAGCAGATCATAATAAGAAGAAATTTAAAAGGGATAAATGTAAAATCTTAACCTTGAGTTTAGAGTAAAGTATCCTATTTCAGGATGGAAGAGGAAGGAATAGATAGTAGTTCATATACAAACATGTGAGCTTTTTGTGGACTGAAAAATCAATACAAACCAGCAGTGTACTATGGCAACTGAGCAAGCTCACAAGATCTGAGACTGAATTAATGGAGAAATGGGGCATGGACAGATATCCCTTTGTATTCTGCTTTGATCAGACCACATCTGGAATGTTGTTCAGTACTGGGCACTACATTTTGGACAGGCCACTAAGAAACAGGAGGAGATCCAGGGCAGGGATAGCTGAACGATGAGAGGATTGGAGATTGTGCCCTGTGTTGATCAGATGAAGGAACTGGGCATATTCAGTGTGAGTTTAGGAAGGAAATGATATTTACTTTCAGTCATTTGTAGAGCTGTTATGTGGAGGAAAGTTGAAACATGTTCTGTTGAGCTCCTGAGGGCAAAACTAAGAGAGTGGGTGGAAGGTGAAGAGGGACAGATTTCAGCTTGATGGTCAGGAAAAACTTCCTAACAGCTACAGCTGTCTGTAGAATGCATTGTCTCTAGAGACTTTGAGGAAAGCAGGAATGGGCAGCAAGGTGGTGCAGAGGATAGAACCCTGGGCCTGGAGAGTCAGCAAGACTTGATCTCCAAGACCCATTCTCTTCACCACTGAATAATTAATGGAAGGAGGAAACTCAGCTCAGACATCTCATTTTTCACTTGGCTGCACCACTCAGAGATTTCTCTGCTGTTGTTGTTGAGACATTCAATCGGGTTTGACTCTTCATTACCCTGTTGGACCATTGCACACCAATGCTTGTCCATGGATGTTTTGTTTTGTTTTGTTTTCTAAAGGTATTGGAGTGATCTACCATTTCTTTCTTCATTAGATTAAGGCAAGCAGAGGTTACATGACTTGCATAGGGTCACACAGCCAGTAAGTATCTGAAGCCAGATTTAAACTCAGTCTTTCTGACTTCAGGCCCTTTTAGCTGCCTCCTCTCAAACTCTATGCCCTTTGAATTACAAAATATTCCCTTGTCTAGCAAGAATAAATTTCTTGGCACATTTTAGCCTTCCATGTATCTCCTTTGGTAAGTGATACTTCTTTATTTTCCATAGGATTTGTTGTATCTTCTCTGTTTTGGGGACTTTGTGATGAAATAATGAGATTTAGCAGATACTCAAAGACCCACCTGGAGATTAATCTAGACTGATTGAATCAAGTGAGAGTGATTAACTGCTGATTAGCCTACTTCAAGTTAACTGGATTGTAATCACAACTTGAGAACACCTTCAGAACCAATAGATTTGGAGGACGCCGACCAATCAGCTTGAAGCAGTGTGTAAGGACCGCCTCTGTTCCAGACCTATAAAAAGCTTCCCCAATCAGTTTGCTGGAGAGTTCATGATTGAAGCAGGCTTGTGGCAGAGGACTTGAGGAAGAACCAGACCAGGCTGGAACTCTAGGCTAAATAGGCTTTTTTCTTAACTTTCTGAACTACATGAGAATATCTGTATGCTTTAATAAATGTTTAATGCCCAAGGACTGGTGCCAAAGCTTCTAATTGAAGGTGACCACAATTTAGATTTTAAACATCACAACTTAATCAGGTCTCTAAAATTGATCATCAGAGCTGGCACCAGGTTAGAAAGCATCCCAACATAGCAGCCTGCCATACAAGATTAAAATTAGAAGACAAATTAAGATAACGAGCTCAAGGTAATATCTTAGAACTCTATATGGGAAGCATTGTCCATCATGGGTCTTGCTCAGGAGATCACATCTATGGATCTGTTTCTATCATCCATAGTACAGATTCCTTAGGATTTAAGCCTGGTGTATTTTATTAATGGAAGGCATCCTGGTGGAGTGAATATGGCCTTGAAGACAGAAGTCAGAAAGATCTAGATTGGATTCCTTCCTCTGATACCTAACAGTTGGTTGACCATGGGCAAGTCACTTAACCCACCAATGCCCCAAATAGCTTTCTAAGATAGTAAGTTAAAGAGAAGTTTCCAGACTGGAGACCCCCTGCATTGATGATATCACAGAATTGAACAAAAGAAGATATTTAGTAGTTGATTTATTGACTAAAACCTACCTTATTCCGCACGGCCTTAATGTGGACTAAAGTTTCCGCCTTCCTGGTTTCAAATTAGAAGGGCTACAAAACATGTGATCTGAAAGACTGGAAATTCTATTTCTTTCTATTTTGGGGGTGGGGTGGGGGACTTTTACTGTTTTCCATGGACAAAAAATGGATTTTCTTTCCCATTCTCTCCAGCACTGAATAAAAATGAAGAAAGCCAAATATGCACAGACAAGCAAAACCACTGGCCATGTTCAAAAACAAAAACACAAACAAAATCTTCTCAGTCGGCATCCTTTACCACTGAATCAAACTACAATTATTATATATTGTAACAGGACTCATTGGAAAAGACCCTGGTGTTGGGAAAGACTGAAAGCAAAATAAAAAGGGGGACGGCTAGGGATGAGATGGATAGATAGTTTAATGGAAACAAGGAACTTGAACTTGGACGGATTTCAAGAGATAATGGAGGATGGAAGGGGGCTGGGTGTGCTATGGTCCACGCTGCCATGAAGTCAGACACAAATGAAAGAGAAACAAAAAATTGTACAATTGTTACTATAGTTTAATAACATGAAAGTTGATGCAAATTACAATGCAGTATTTCCTTTTCTCTAAGTTGAATTCACATTGAATTTGTGACCCTTTTAAAAAAATCTTTATTATTTTATTCTACCCTCCACCTCTACCTAATCCAATCAAATTCAATAAACATGTATTAAGTGTCCACTATGTGTCTGGGACTGTACTAAGTGCTGAACATACAATGAATAAAAAATCCCTGCTCTCAAGGAGCTTACAATCTAATGACTTTAATACCCCCCCACACCCCATTAAGACTAGGGGTAGTGACTGAAGCTATGATTTTAGTGGTTATAGGTATAATACTCCCAGGTGAGGGGACTCCTACCAATACTGGTCAACACATTTTCTTTTACTTTGATCCTTAAAGAGTTGACCTAGAACACTAATATTTGAATGACTTGCCCAGGGCCTCACAACCACATGTCAGAATCAGAACTTGAACCCAGATCTTCTTGGTGCAGAAGCTCTTTCTACCTATTGAGCTATATTGTCTTTCCCCCTCCTCTAAATCCCTTTAGAAAACAAAAAGTCAAATGTTCTTTCATAGGTTGATTATCTTGGTGAGTTGAAAAGAATGCTAGATGCTGGTTCAAATCCAGGCTTTACTATGTCCTAGCTATGCATTGGTTTTTTCGTATCTCACTTTCCTCATCTTTAGAATAAGGAGGGTGTTGGAATAGATGAATGTTTATGGTTTCTTCAAACCCTAAATCTATGTTCTTTGCTTTACTGCTTGCTGATCATTCTGCCTTTTCAAGAAACCATAAGGTCTTATTAGTTTTTTTAACTTACTTTTGAGTCAGGGAATGAGGCAAATAGCTCAAATGGAGCTATTGTCAAATGGTTTTTCTGGCATCCATCAATCAGCCCATTTGTGACAGAACTCTGAGTAAGACCAGCACTTAGCACACAACAGGCACTTAATAAATGCTTATTGACTACTGAATGACTGATAAACCCTAACCAATGGCCATGCTGTCCCCCTCCCCACCCCCACCCCCACAGGGCAATGAGGGTTAAGTGACTTGCCCAGGGTCACACAGCTAGTAAGTGTCAAGTGTCTGAGGCCGGATTTGAACTCAGGTCCTCCTGAATCCAGGGCCAGTGCTTTATCTACTGTGCCACCTAGCTGTCCCTGGCCATGCTTTTTTTCTTTTCTTTTTTCTTTTTATTTCCAACAAACATTTATTTTATTTTTTCTAGTTACACGTAAGGATAGTTTTCAACATTCATTTTCATAAGATTTAGAGTTCCAAATTTTTCTCCCTCCCTCCCTTTCCTCCCGGCTTCACAGGACATCAACTAGGTTATATATGTACAATTCACAAGTGATCTTTTTATCAGTTCTTTCTATGGAGGTGGATAGTATGCTTTGTCATTAGACCCTTGGGATTGTCTTGGATCATTGCATTGCTGAGAGTAGTTAAGTCATTCATAATTGCTCATAGAACAATACTGCTGTCACTATACACAATGTCCTCCCAGTTCTGCTCACTTCACTATGCATCAGTTCATATGAGTCTTTCCAGGTTTCTCTGGGATCATCCTGTTTGTCATTTCCTATAGCACAATACCATTCCACAGCAATCATATACCGTAGCTTCTTCAGTCATTCCTTAATTTATGGACATTCCTCTGGTTCCTAACTCTTAGCTACCACAAAGAGTTGCTATAAATATTTTTGTACAATTTCCCTCTTTTCTCTTTTTCATGATTACTATTGATAACTGTTTCCCTCCATCCTATTCCCTTCCCCATGATATTTACTCTATTATCCATCTTCTTTCACCTTATCCCTCTTCAAAAGGGATTTGCTTCTGGCTGTCCCCTTCCCCAATCTGTCCTCCCTTCTTTTGCCCCTCTCTATCCCCTTCCCCTCCTATTTTCCTGCAGGGTTAGGTTACTCCAACCAATTGATTGTGTATGTTATTCCCTCCTTGAGCCAATTCTGATAAGATTGAAGTCTTTGAGCCAATTCTGTTAGGCTCATTTACAGTGTTAGGCTCATTTACTGCTCAGATTAAATAGATTATTCCACCCAATTGTGTGTGTGTGTGTGTGTGTGTGTGTGTGTTAATCCCTCCTTGAGGCAACTCTGATGAGTTTAAGATCTTTGAGCCAATTCTGATGAGTGTAAAATTAATTTACTGTCCTGCTCCTCTCCCATCTCTTCCCCCACTTCATAAACCCTTTCCTGTTTCTTTCATGTAGGATTTCACTCCATGCTACCTCTGTCCTTCCCCCTCCCCCCAGTGCATCCCCCTCACCCCTCAATTTAACCCTAAAGATGTCATCATGGGGCAGCTAGGTGACACAGTGGGCAAAGCATTCACCCTGGACCCAGAGGGATCCCAGCCCAAACCCAGTCTCAGACAGAAGACAGTCACTCCTCTTGCTCATCTTGCCTCTCTTTTACTTGACTTTTAGCTCCTTAAAGTGGGGCACTGTTTCCAGCCTGCAGTATCCCAAGCTTCAGAAGTCCCAGATGGTATGATTTAAGGAGGATCGGGTTCTTCACTTGCCTGGCCTGTTCCCTGGTCTATAGATGACCCCAGACCAACTTGCTAATCAACCAGCTTTGTGTGTTGTAGTTTTCAGCTCTGACGAGCCTGTGCTCCTCCCCAACCTGGGCCACTGCTACTCAAGCCTACCTCCTGGTTCCCAGCAGGGGTGAAAAACCCAAGTTCTGCCTCAACACCAGCATAGACCCCTGTAATCTCCCCCTGCCAGCCCTCTCACCAGACTGTGAGCTTAGTTCCAGACGACACTGGTGCTGCAGCTGATTCAGAGGCTCTGGGTGTTCTCTTTCTCTGCCAAGGCCTTCCTGGGACTGGATCTGTGTCAGGGTGACTGTGGGGTTGGGCTCCACTCTTGTCTCAGCACAGCAGTTCCCTCCTTCCAACCTTCCAAGCTGTCTTTGGTTAGAAGATGATTTCAACACATACTTCTGTGGGTTTTGCTGCTCCAGGAATTGTCCTGTGGCATTATTTGGAAGGTTTTTGGAGCAATCATGTCATGAGTTCAAGAGCTCACTGCCTTTCCTCCACCATCTTGGCTCCCGTGAAATCCTAGAAGTCATGGTCCTCATTGAAGCAGGAAAAGCGATCCGCCATCTTGCTACTGTGTAGCTCCTCTCTGGATGACAACTACATGGCCATGCTTTTCAATGAAAAAAATCATCAAGTGTTATTAAAGGCCTGCTATGTGTGGAACACTGTGCTAAGAATGAGACTACAAAGACAAAAAAAAAGTCCTTGCCCTTAATTAGCAAATAGCATTTAGCAGGGAAGTTGTGTTCAAGATGAACTTGAAAGATGTTTAGGTTTCCATGAAGTGAAAGGAGGAGGGGAACTCATTTTAAGCATGGGAGAAAAAGACAGGAAGAGGGGAGAAATGGAATATTATATGTATATTGTGGGTGAGTTTTGTAGGAACCTCACAAGCAACTATGTCACACTTCTTTAGCATAGGAGAATTAAAAAAAAAAAAAAATAAAATCTAGACAAGTTATATACCAGAAGAGAAATGAGAAAAAAATGACCATTTTATTTAGAGAAATAGTTATAGCAGGTAGTTTGAGCAGTGTGTGACGTTAGTCTTCCATCTGGGGAAAGTTGTTGCTGTTCATTTCATTTGATTAGAATCTCAAGGAGTTAATGGAAAAGAGAAAGCACAGAAGTGATCATAAGACCTTAAAAATAATCAAATTAGAAAATAAGTAAATAGGAAAAGAAGACTCTGTCCCATTGAATTTAGGAAGGGGGTGGAGAGAGTGTGGAGGAGGGTTGTAATAACTGAAGGGGCATTCCTTTCTCTCATTCAGCAGTGAATGTTCATTATAGACTGTCTCTCTGTAAACACAAGTGTGACTTTTTTTTCCCTCAAACCCTGCCTTTGTTCGCCCACATACAACTTCTGTTGATGCCACTTGAAATGATTTAACCTTTGACATTTTAAATTCCCCAATTGTGAAATGGAGCTAATAATAATGCTTGATTTTTTCCCCCTAGAGACCTTGGATGCTTATGAATGGTCTATAATAACAGTGACACTTAAAATGTTTTCTCTTTAAAACAAAGTATCCGAAAATAGCAGTCTACGTGGATATGAGTTCATTGCCATTTTGATTGTCATTTTCCAGAATTTGATTGCTGTTTCCCAGTATCTAGCCCAACAGAAATAAAGTAAATCTTGACCTCTTTTTTCAAATTGTGTAATTATACATTTAATCAAAAATTGTTTGAACCTATTCAGAAATATGAAGGAAAAATGACTTTAATCTTTAAGTTGGATAATTTAAAAATATCTTTTGGACTGATTTGATATTTACATCTATTTTTTTTTTTTTGGTGAGGCAATTGGGGTTAAGTGACTTGCCCAGGGTCACACAGCTAGTGTCAAGTGTCTGAGGCTGGATTTGAGCTCAGGTCCTCTTGAATCCAGGGCCAGTACTCTATCCACTGCGCCACCTGCTGCCCTGATGTTTACATCTTCTTAAGCTCAAGTACCATACCTCATCTTTTGGTGGTTTGCTGTATTGCTGCAGCTTTTTTGAAAGAGTATATCCTTTTGGATAGCTAGTAGTTAGGATTTCATATTAGAGTTCAGGGAATTATCCAGAAACACAATTATTTAATAATGATACAATGAAAAGCATTGGATTTAGAGTGACAGGACCTGTGTTCAGTTCTGGCTCTGTCATTTGATCCCTGTGTGACTTTGGGAGAGCCACTCAATGTCTCTGGACTCAGTTTCCTCATCTCTAAAATGAAAGGATTGGAGCAGGTAACGTCACCTCCCAGCTCTAAAGCTTTGTTCCTGTGCTGTATGAATGATCCTGTGACCACACCAACACAAAGATTCGATGGTTTCCCTGGTTCCTTTTTCTTTTGTAAATATTTGCATAGCCATGTTCTTATCTCACTGGGAGAGATCATATTTGATCACATGGGACCTGAGGATCCAGCATTATTTTTGGGACTCAGCCTGTTCAAAAGTTCGCTGATTGCCAAGATTTTGTGCTCATAGACCTTAAAGAATAACAAATACAGCCTTTAAAAGACCACATTGGGTAGACTTTACATGTTTGCCTTGGCAGTGCTTATGTTTAATGTTTGGACCAGAATGGGGGGGGGGGCAGAGACAGAGAGATACAGAACAAAACAGAGAGACACACAGATAGATAGATAGATAGATAGATAGATAGATAGATAGATAGATAGATAGATAGATAGATAGATAGATAAACAAAGAGACATACGGATACAGAGAGACAAAAACAGACACACATAGAGATAGACAGACAGAGAGACATACTGAAACAGAGATACAGACAGAGACCTGCGGACAAAGAGACAAAGACAGACAATGCTGAATTGTGTACCAGAGCATAAGAGAGCCCAGAGGGTTTGTGTTTAAGATAACATTGTTCTTCTGGCTTTTTCCTAATTCCCCCACTGCACTTATTTCCTATATCACCCTCTTCTCCTTACTCCCCACCCCCAACACTTTGAAGAATATTAAGAAATAACCTTTGGAGAAGTAGAGGAATCAGTCTAATAAGCCTCAGAGATGTCTGCACTTATTAAGCAGAATTAAATGGGAAAACAAAAATAATATTCTATGAAACGGCTCCCTCTGCTGGTTATATGAAGAAAAGCAACGTTTTCTATTTTTTTTCTGGTGATGATTGAGATGAGGAGGGGATAGTAAGATTGGTATTCACAGGTACCCTGCTATTCTTTTTTTTTTTTTTTTAGTGAGGCAATTGGGGTTAAGTGACTTGCCCAGGGTCACACAGCTAGTAAGTGTCATGGGTCTGAGGCCGGATTTGAACTCAGGTCCTTCTGAATCCAGGGCTGGTGCTCCATCCACTGCGCCACCTAGGTGCCCCCAGGCACCCTGCTATTCTTATAGGTGGTGGTTGAATCAATCTGCCATGTGGCTAAGTTCCAACATTAGGAAAACAATATGTGGTCTTCCCTAACGACATTATAATTCAAATGACTTTATTTGCTGAAACTGAAGTTGGAGATGTATAGTCTGACAAAATAGATTCCTCTTGTTGAATATAAATATTGCCAGTAAAATGTAATCCCCTGAGGGCAGGGGGCTGTTTCATTTTGCCATTCAGACTTCAAAGCATTTTGTCCAAATCTTATATTTTTCTATTTTTCATTTCAAAATATAGATGCGTAAGATTTATTGTTACATTTGTGATCATATTTTTACTGTTTATTTTGGTGACATGGGTATGGGGGTGGGAAGAATTTGTTTTTGTCCCTTGTGCCTACTGCTTAAACACTGACCACCTCTCCTGACATGTCTACAGTAGGTCTTTACTTTTCAGAATCAGGAAGAAATAGAAATTGGTTTTTATGAAGAAGGTAGTTCAAATGAGAAGAGAGATTCCAATACTATTGCAGTGACTATTGCATCTTTTGGAAAAAGGCATGAGAGGTAGCTTCACTCAGTGGATAAAATGTTGGAACAGAAAGCAGGAAGATGAGTGTGGTATAGGGAAAAGGGTGCTCCACTTGGAGTCAGAGTACCTGGGTTCAAATCCTGCTTTGGGCCAATCATTTCCTTTCTCTGGGCTTCATCTTCCTCATTTGTAAAATAAGTAGGTTGGGTTACAAGTACACTGGGTTCCCTTCTAGCTGTATAAACTTGGGTTTCAATTTGATCCTGACTACAGAACTAGAAAAGGCCTTAAATATTTTTTAAGTCCAAATATCTCTTTTTTTTTTTACACATGAGGAAACTGAGGCTTAGGGATTTTAAAGTGCTTGAACCAAGGGTAGGCAAGCAATCATCTTTACTGGAAACCTTTAAAATGAGTCTAGATAAGCTTTCTTTAATGGTTTAGGACCCTTCAGATTATTCTATTAAACATTCACATTTATTTTATTGACTCTTTATTAAACTACAGATCTGATCTTTTGGGGAATAAGGTACCTCAGGTTTTTGGAAATACAAATCCAGTGAAATATTTTCTTTGTTTCTCAGGTCATAGAAACTCTGTCAAGACTTTCTCGTACACCCATTGCATTGGCCACAGGAATTAGGTAAGATTTATTGTTTCAATGGTCCTGTGTCACATTGTAGATGTGTGTTTTTCAATTTATTAAGTACGTGCTAGGCCGTTCTTCTCTGATAAGGCCAACACCTATGAATCATATTTTAAAACATGTCATAAATATTTACATTGGCAGAAATATGCAAATATTAGCAATTTTTGGTCATTCATAAGCATGATTTTGAAACCTTCATATTATTGGTGCATATAATATTTGGTCTACGAAACACTTGACTTTGATGCCCAAAATGCAGAATCTATTGCTCAAAATTAGTAAGTGTAAAAGTCTATCAGTTATGGGGGCAGCTAGGTGGCACAGTGGATAAAGCACCAGTCATGGAGAGTTCAAATCTGGCCTCAGACACTTGACACTTACTAGCTGTGTGACCCGGGGCAAGTCATTTAACCCACATTGCCCCACAAAACAAAAACAAAAAACAAAACAAAACAAAAAGTCTATCAGTGATAAGAGTACTAGATTTGGAAACAATGAATTCACATTTTCTCTCTCTCTCTCTCTTTTTCCTTCTCTTTTTCTTTCTTTCTTTCTTTTTTTTCAGGGTAATGAGGGTTATGTTATTTGCCCAGGGTCACACAGCTAGTAAGTGTCACTTGACAGTGTCTGAGTCTGGATTTGAAATCAGGTCCTCCTGAGTCCAGGGCTGGTGCTTTATCCACTGGGACACCTAGCTGCTCCCCCTACACACACACATTTTCTCTCTGTCACTTAATACCTATGTGATAATGGGCAAATCATTTAATCCAGGGTTTCTTAACCTTTTTTATTTAGAAGACCCCTTTGGGAGTGTGGGGAAGCCTATAGATTCTCAGAATGATATTTTTAAATTCATAAAGTAAAATATGTAAGATTACAAAGGAAACTAATCATATTGAAATAAAATTTTTAAAAATTTAAATAAGGGGCAGCTAGATGGCGCAGTGGATAGAGTACCGGCCCTGGAGTCAGGAATACTTGAGTTCAAATCTGGCCTCAGACACTTGACACTTACGAGCTGTGTGACCCTGGGCAAGTCACTTAACCCCCATTGCATCACTAACAACAACAACAAAAATTTAAATAAAAGTCCACAGGCTCTAGGTTAAGAATTTCTGACATCTCTATGGGTGTCAGATTCTTCATTATGAGATCATATTTGTAAAGTGCTTAGCACAGTGCCTGACATGTAGGGGAGACTTATAGCCTTCCCTTCATTTTTTTGTCTTCATCTGTAATATGAGAAGTTCAGATTAGATAACCTCCCTAGTCCCTATCAGTTATAAATCTATGCTCCTATGATCTTCCTCCATTCATCTTGATGGATTCTGGTATCATTTAAAAATAAACTCATGTATGTTTGAAGAGCTTGCTATTGTCCAATACAATAGTTCTTAAGTACCTTCTAAGGATACTATAGTGCAGTTAACTTTGTTAGAATCCATTTAAAGAATATATACATGGCAGCTGGGTGACACAGTGGATAAAGCACTGGCCCTGGATTCAGGAGGACCTGAGTTCAAATCCGGCACCAGACACTTCACACTTACTGGCTGTGTGACCCTGGGCAGGTCACTTAACCCTCACTTCCACTCCCCCCCCCAATAACACACACACACACATACAAACATATATATGCATTCATGTACACATGCATGTCTATACAAACAATATAAACGTATATAAATAAACAAAAATATATATGTGTGTGTAAACATACACATTGCATATACTTATACATTATATATACAAATATGTGTGTATGCCTGATTGTTTTTCTTTGTTACAGGAGGGGTTCAGTGGAAGGAAGTGAGGGCAGTGTGTGAGAAATATAAAAACAAAAGATCTCATTAAAACATAATTAAAAAAAAATGTCAAGAAACTCAGCAGTCCCAGCTGGTATTTCCTGAATTAGGAAATACCAGCTGGTGCTTAGGGGAAGACCCATGTGCCTGTGAGACAGTGGAGAGAATACTGGGTATAGAGCCAGGGTCCTGTCTCCCAGCCCCAGATTCTTCTGTTTTCCACTGGTGTGACCTTGGACCCATGTCACTTTTACTTTTGGGACCTCAGGTTTTTCCAGCACTAAACTGAGGGCATTGAGCCAAATGTTCTCCAATGTCTTTTTCAACTCTCAAACTGCAATTATATCATTCTGACCGGGTGATGTGCCACTGAAGACAAAGTTAGGGACAGAAATCTTAACTGCATTTAGGGAAGAGACTGCCACCAACATCTGCTACAGATGCTTAAGGGGATCCTTAATACATGGTGACATAGTGGCTAAAGCATTGGACTTCAGATCCTGCCTCATTCACTTAGCAGTTGTGTGGTTTGAGGCAAGTCACTTAGCCTCTGTCTACCTCAGTTTCCTCATTTGTAGAACTTTTTTTTCCATGTGGGGCAATGAGGGTTAAGTGACTTGACTAGGGTCACACAGCTAGTAAGTGTCAAGTGTCTGGGGTTGGATCTGAACTCAGGTCCTCCTTAATCCAGGGCCAGTGCTTTATCTACTGCACTTCCTAGCTGCTTCAGTTTCCTCATTTGTAAAATGAGGAAAATAATAGAACCTGCCTCCCAGGGTTGTAGTGAGGCTCAAATGGGATAATAGTTTGTAAAATGCTTTCCAAACCCTAAAGTGCTGTATAAATACTAGCTATTGCTACTGTTCTTTATAATGATGGTGCTGATGATACTTGAGCAGAGACTGTTCATATTCTTAGGGAGAATTGAGTACACAATTCAGCAGCAGCTGGTTGCCAACAGTCACTGTGGGCACTTTGGGGCATGCTTGAGGAAATATTTGCCACAGTAATAGAATTTTACTTATATAGTAATAGCGCACATGGTACAATTTGTTAAAAATTATAGCCCATCTCGTTTTCTTCTATTTACACTTTTTTTTTCTTTCACCAGACCATTCCCTACTGAAGAAAGTGTCAATGATGAAGAAGTCTACAAAGGCCTTCCTGACTTAATAGAGTATGTTAAAATTTAACCAAAATGAAGACCTCAATCTTCTTTGTCCTCATCGTTGATTTCGTTTTTAAATGCTTACTGATGGAGGGTGGGATGATTTTATAACTCAAAGCTTGTAGAGCTGAAGAGAGCAGGGGCAACAACTAAGAAGCATTAAATGCTGATCAATCAATTCAAACATACTGCATGGTTACCATGGGCATAGAACCATGCTAGCTTTCACTGGGCAAGTGGGGAGAACAGAAAGCTACATATCCCCAAATGTCCACAAAGGTATAATCTACTAGGGAAATCGACAATTGAATACATATACATATACATACACATGCATGCACATACATATATATATATATATATATATATATATATATATATAAACACAATTAGAGAACAGCACAAGGCAACAAGTAATGAAGAACAAATGATGTTTGGTCTTGTCAGAGAAACCGATAGATACAGAGAAGGGATGCAATCATTGTGAGCCAAAGTAGAAGATAAAGGTATCATTGGTTAGTGATATGTCTATGTCCAGAGCCCATTTAGATAAATCGAGGCAGGAGATGTAATTATTATTTATCAAAATCAAAAGTTATCTACTTCCCCCATTGTTTCATTGACTTGTGACTCATTTATCCACTGATCTATTAACCAAACATTTTCTTATTAAGCTCCTACTATGTGCAGAAATACAAAGATTTATGACATAGTTCTCCCCTCTACCTAGTGTACAATTTAATAGGTATGACAGCATATATAAAAACAACTATAATAAATGAAAGAATATGGAATACAAAAAGCTATGTATAAATTAAAGGCCTTAGAAATTTAAAGGAATGAGAAATTGCATGCAGCTAGAAAAGTTCCCTCCAAATGGTGACATTAGAACAAGGTTTCAGTATTGGGTAGGGCTCTGGAGAGTTGAGATCAGAAGGTGGACATATGAGGTTGAGGGAATTGCAATGGACATCAATGTGGAAGAGGAGAGTCTCATGGTATGGATGAGGAATGGCTAATAGTCTGGCTTGATCGAAGCATAACATCAGTCCATCAAGTAATAGAGGGTAAGAGAAGAACAATTGTTTGAGGCCATATCACAGAAGACTATAAATTCCAGTCTAAAGAGCTCTTGAATTTTAGATGGTAGGGAATAGTAGACAATAGGGAACCATTGAAGATGTTTGAGTCAGGGGTGTTACACCATCAGGGCTGTACTTTAGCAAGATTTATCTGTCAATAGTGTGTAGGATGGTTTGTAGGGACAAAGTGCTGGAAACTAGGATACCTTTTAGGACAAAATAGTAAGAATGCACTAGAGATAATACATTAGATGGTGGCAGTTGGAATGGAATAGAATGGAAAAAGATGGATGTGAGATATTGAGCAGATAGCAATGGCAGAATGAGACAAGGTATTGGTGGTGTGGGAAAATGGAGGGAGTGATAGAATGGGGAGAAAGTAGAGCCAAAGTGACTGTGTTGTTCCTAGTCTTAGTAACTGGGAAAAATAGTAGTGTCTATAATAATAATAATAATAATAATAAATTAGGGAACTCAAGAAGAGGAACTATTTTTAGGGGTAAGAACAATATAATAAGCTATTTGGCACACGTTGATTTTTTGTTTTTGTTTTGTTTTGTTTTGTTTTTTGCAAGGCAATGAGGGTTAAGTGACTTGCCCAGGGTCACATAGCTAGTAACTGTCAAGTGTCTGAGGGTGGATTTGAACTCAGGTCCTCCTGACTCCAGGACCAGTGCTTTATCCACTGCGCCACCTAGCTGCCCCATACATGTTGATTTTGAATGGTTATTTTTGTGGCTATAAGTAGTTGGAGGTGAAAGAGAGGTGGGCCTATATATGAAGATTTATGAGGAGATAGCTATTCCTTGGGAGAGTATGGTGTCTCAGTTTCTCTCTTTTAAAATGATCTCATGCAACTAGATCTCTAGGGAGGTAGGGGGAATAGTGACTATAATGTTAGGCTTGAAGTTCAGGAAGACCCAAGTTCAAATCCAACCTCAGAAATTTATTAGCTATGTGATCTTGGGCAAGTCATTAAGTGCCATCTACCTCAGTTTCTTCAACTATAAAGTGGGGGTGATAATAGCATCTATGTCCCATGATGGTTGTGAGGATAAAATGAAATAATATTTCATTTGTGCTTAACACATAGTAGGCACTATATAAATGCTAGCTCCTCTTTCTCCTCCTCCTTTTTCTTCTTGTTTTTGTTCTTTTTCTTCTCCTCCCTCCCTCCCATGGTATATGACAAATTATTCAGAAAATTTTCTTATTGTATTATACATTTCATACATTGACTCCCCTAGGCAGAAGAGGCCATTTTGTTCATGAATGATTTTTAGAGTTTGAAATTTTGAAAGTATAACAGTTCCTAGTGATAACAACAGGTGACTGTCCAAGTAAGTCACTGAAACAATCACTGGATTTTAGGAGGTCAAAGAACTGTGAGGCCATGGTATTGTGTTGGAAGGTGGTTGTTAAAAATCTGTGAAAAGAAAGAAGGGCCAAAGGTAAAAAGAAGACTTTTTGAAGTAGTTGAGGAAGGATCACTCGGTTTTAACAATGAGGATGGGGAAAAAAATACCCTAAATTTACAGGATGAACTTCAAAGGAGGTGTGGTAAGATAATGGTCAAGGAAGCTACAGTGTAGGGGCATCTAGGTGGCGCAATGGATAAAGCATTGGCTCTGGATTCAGGAGGACCTTAGTTCAAATCCAGCCTCTAGCTGTGTGACCTTGGGCAAGTCATTTAACCCTCATTGCCCCACAAAAACAAAACAAAACAAAAACAAAAACAAAAACAAACCCACAAAAGAAGCTACAGTGCCTCTGAGTAATAATATAACAATCAATAATGGTACACATTTCTGTAACACTTTAAAGTTCCTAAAGCACTTTTTTACAACAGCCCTATGAAGGGAGTCAATGTGGCACAGGGGAAAGATCAATGTTTCTAGAATCAGAAGCCCTGGATACAAATCTTAAGTCTAAAGCTTATTACTTACATGGCCTTAATTGTTTAATTTCCCTGAACCTCACTTTCGTCTGTAAAATATGAAAGTTCAGCTAGATGTTCTCTGTGGTCCCTTTCACTTTTATATCTAAAGTATTATGATTCCATCAATGGGTAGTATCAGTATTCTCATTTTTCAGATGAGGCATCTGAGGGTGTGGGAACTTAAGGGACTTTAGGGTTATACAGCTGGTGTCTGAGGCATGATTTGACTGGGGTCTCCTGATTCCCAGTCCAATCTGTATTCATGACTGTGGTCTCCTCCTCCTTCCCCTGACACTGGGTGATTGGGTGTGGGTGTGGAGAAGCGAGAAGACATATTGTAACACCTTAATCTCAGTGTCATCTTTTATTTTTAGTGACATGATTAATAAATGTAGCACCTTAAAAATAATTTTCACATTTTCAAAGCCAATTTTGTCAGTTCTTATCTAGAACTACCCTTTCTTTCTTCTCCCTTCTCCCTCCCCCCAACCCACAACCCTATGAGGGACACTGAGCAAGAAGAGAATTTAGACAGCCATTGAAGTGAAAGGTAATTTCATAATGTGGGTTGATTTGTTTTAAAAAAAAAACCTAAAAGTAAACTATTAGAAAAAAGTTTCATTTCTAGTACTTTATTAAGTCAGTCGCTATTTTTTTTTTTTGAGGAGTGGGAGTGGATCTCTTCTCTGCCTACCAAAGTCTAAAGGCAGAAGTCATGTCAGAATAGATCCTGAACTAAATTATGGAAATTACTGTGGGGATCTATGGTCATGCTGCTCTTCAATGTTAAATTATCACAGAAATAATAATAGTTTGTGGGGCAGCTAGGTGGCACAGTGGATAGAGTACCGGCCCTGGAGTCAGGAGTACCTGAGTTCAAATCTGGCCTCAGACACTTAACACTTACTAGCTGTGTGACCCTGGGCAAGTCACTTAACCCCAATTGCCTCACTAAAAAAAAATAAAATAAAAAAAAAATAATAGTTTGCTTTATCAGGATTGGGATGGGAATGAGAATGCAAATTCACTGATATGAGGAATGACTTCCCAGATGAGGAAAACCCCTTTACCAATGCGGGTCAACACCTTCTCTACAGTTTAGTATCTTAGAGAGTTACTTAGATTAGTGAGTGTTTATGTGACTTGACCTGGGTTACACAGCCAGTGGGCATCAGAGAAGAGGCCTTCTTGCCTCCAAGGCCAACTCTTTATTATAATAATAGCTAGCATGTATATAATGCTTTAATATTTGCAAAGTGCTTTACATATATTATTTCATTTGATCTTTACCACAAGCCTGTAGGGAAGGTGTTATTATATCCTTATTTTATAGATAAAGAAACTGAGGCCAAAAGAGGCTAAGTCTTTTGGCCATTGGCCAGTAAGTGTCTGAGACAGGATTTGAATTCAGATCTTACTGACTCCAGGTCCAGATCTTCATCTTTTCTTGTTGCCTCTATCTTTAATGCTTGATTTTATATATCCCTTTAAGTCAGTCAACAAGCATTTGTTCAGTGGCTACTGTGTGCCAGGCACCGTGCTAAGCTCTGCAGATACAAAGAATGACAAAAGACAGTCCCTGCTCTCAAGAAGCTGGGTGTCTCATAAGGGAGATGATATGCAAACACTATGTACAAACTAGATATATACAGGATAAACTAGAGATAACCTCAGCAGGAAGGCATTGGAATATAGGGGGTTAAGGGAATGGATGGAGATTCTGACTGAGGCTTGAACAAAGCCTGGAGGTAGAGCTGAGGATGGAGACAGTTCTAGCTGACCTGGTGTCTTGTGTACAGATCAGCAAGGAGGCTCATGTCACAGGATCACAGGGTATTGCAGGGGGAGGGAGGAGAGTAAGGTATGAGAAGGCTGGAAAGGTAGGAAGGGGGCAGGTTATCAAGGGGTTTAAAAGCTAAAGAAAGTATGATCCTGGAGGCACTTGGGTGTATTGGAATGGGGTGGGGGGGTGATATTGTCAAACCAGTGCTTAAGGAAGAAGAGTTTGACAGCTGAGTGGAGGATAGACTGGAGTGGGGAGAGAGGTGGGCAAGGGTCACTCTCCTTGAAGCCATCCTGGGAGTTAGGAAGTAAAAGTGTTACTATTGGGGCAGCTAGGTGGCGCAGTGGATAGAGCACTGGCCCTGGATTCAGGAGGACCTGAGTTCAAATTTGGTCTCAGACACTTCATAGCTGTGTGACCCTGGGCAAGTCACTTAACCCTCATTGCCCTGCCCCCCCCCCAAAAGAAAGTGTTATCCTAATTTTACTAATGAGGAAACTGAGGTCTGCATTCCTGGCACCTAGTAATTACTTAATAAAGGCCTGTTGATTTGTTGACTTGAAATGACGGTCCAGGATTACACACTAGTAAGAGTCAGAGCCTGAGGTCTAGACCAGAATTCTTTCCAAAACACCATGCTGACTCTTACCTGTGTGCCGTCAACCACTTCAGCTATCCATCTGACCATGAACTGGCTAGGTTTATTTTTATTTGTAGATTTGTTTATCTGTAGCAATTTTGATTTTACACATATCGACAACATTTACTCTGTAGCCTTCACTCACTTTGTAGTCCTCTCAGGTGCTCCATTGTGTCTTATTCATGCTTTGCCCTCTTTTCCTCCTCAAGTTTCTTGCCCTCTTCCTGTTTTCTCAGTCTGACACTCAACCATCTTAATTCTGTTTTTGTTGGCACTCAATTCTGTCTACTTATTTTGTACACAGAGCAGTACTTTGAAGCACACTCAACCAGCTCCCCTTCTCCATGGAAAGTTTCAGCGAAGTCAGACATTGAATTACTGTGAGAAAACAAAAGAAAAGCAGATCCAAACAACAACCAAAAGCCAATTTCAGGGATGAGTGAGCAGGGTAGGATGGGAGAACTGGACAGTGTTACAGCTTTTTCTGAGTCAAGCAAGCCCTCACAATTAAGGCTCATAAGTGATTTTCTCTGGGACTCAGATGTTGAGTTGTTTTAGCCAGACTCTTCATGACCCCAGGAGTTTTCTTGGCAAGGATACTGGAGTAGTTTGCTATTTCCTTCTCCATCTCATTTTACAGATGAGGAAACTGAGGTAAATGGGGTTAAATGACTTGTCCAGGATCACACAGCTGGTAAGTGTCTGAGGTCAGATTGAACTCAGGAAGATGAATCTTACTGACTCCAAGCCCAGCACTCACTCTATCTAGTGTGCCACCTAGCTGCCTTGGACTCAGATGTAACTTCATCCAAATATAAACAAAACTTGGCTTTGGCAGGAAGTTTGACATTGTAGTGGAGAGAGTATGGTGCTTAGAGCCAGTAAGAACTGAGATCAAATCCTACCTCAGGTACTTAGTAGATATGTGATCCTGGACAAGTCACTTAACCTCTATATGCCTCAGTTTCTTCATCTGTAATATAAGGGTGATAATAGCACCTGCCCTGCAGGTTTTTTGTTATAATATCCATTCATCCATCTGTCTTTCTGTCCTTCTGTCTGTCTCTAGGTAATGCTTTGTGAACTTTAAGGCACTGTATAAATTTAGCTATTATTAAAAGATGCATAGTTGAAAGAATCTGGATGCGAATTCAAAGATCTTGGTTCAAACCATACCTTTGACCTACTGTGTATCACCAGATGCAATTCAGTTAACCTTTCTGACCCTTATTATCTTCATCTGTGAAAAACCAGTGATAATAAGGACAATAGTAGCCATTTTACAGTGAGGATCAAATAACAAGACAATGAGAATCAAATAATATAATGTTGTAAACCATTTGTGAATGTTAAAGGGCAATCAGAATGTTCTTAGTATCATTACCACGATAGAGAAGCAATGTGGAAACATAGCTAGAAGTCTAGCCTTTGAGTCAGGAAGACCTGAATTTAGATTCTGCCTTTGACATGAGCAACTACTTTTGGTTAAGTCAAGTAGACCATGTGTCAGTGCCCCAGGGCCCCTCTCTAACTTGTACAAGAAGTGTTGATCTGCATCTCTGGAAGTAGTTTTCATACCTGGAATCCCCACTCCCCCCCAAGAAAAATCACAAGTCTACACTCCTACCCATGATCATTATAAACACATTCAAATATAAATATTAAATATTTATTTAGTAAATTTAGTAAGAATTTATTTAGTAACTATTTCTTTTCATTCACATTGGCCATTTTGGATTATCTACAACTCTGTTTTTTTTCCTACTACTTCAAATAATCAAAGGGTATTTTTTAGGAGAAAAAAAATCTTAGTATATTGTTGAACAATTGCATAAAGTGTTGGAGTCAGCTCTTGCCTGGTTAACCAAAAGTAATTGAACTTCTCACATGCATTCAGGGAAGAAACCCCATACACTTGTCCTGGAGAAGTAGCCAAAGACAAGCCCATTGTGATATCTGGGGAGAGTTGGCAAGCAACCTACCTATCTCAGAAAAAGAATAAGAGAAAACACTGTCCCGAGCTTATCTAATATAATAGCTACTCTTCTGTCAGAACATCTATAATTGTTCTTGGAATAGTTGTTCCCCAGAAAAGTTTTCCTTCAGAAACTCCTCCCAACAATCATTCCTTTTTCCCTTAAATTTCTCTTTCCCTCCTCCCGAGCAACCCCTTTCCAAACCGCTGGGTCTCTAGCCACACCCTCCTACCTACATTCACAGAGGCTCTTGTATAAGCCAACTAACACAAACACACCTATGTTGCAAAACGTTCCCATTTGTGAAAGTTACTGTGTTTTCTTTTTATAAATATCAATTTTATGATGTGGTGTCTAGCCCCAGGGCAGTGACTGAGGGATCTCTTTAAGGAAGTGAGGTTCATTTCAGGACCTATATTAATATTGTTCTGTCAACATGTCTAAATTAAATTCATTTCCATTCTCTGAAAATTTCCTCAAATTTTTAAGCCTTGGTTACAGAACACATAGAGCGGATGGTAATATCCACCTTCAGTGAGAACAAACTGAAAGAAATGGGTTTACAGTATAATATGAGAGGAAGTGCTATATAAATGGATGGAAAGCTAGCAGGACTGTAATCAAGGGACACCTCGGGACCATACTGGTTGTCACTTAACTTCTCAGTGCTCTAGTCAACTCTCTAAGATCATAAATTACAAAGAAGGTACCAGGCTGTTTTTGGTAGAGGGACTTTTCTCATTCAGGAGTTCAGAATGGAGACTAATGGAGTACTAATGGAATTATGAGTCTAGACTATCAAATATTTATTACAATTATTACAAATTACAAATAATAATACATAATAATGTAATACATAATAATATAATACAATTACAAATATTTATCAAGTACTGGCTATGTGCTAGGCACTGTGTTAAGTGCTGGAAAAACAAGAAAGTAAAAATATATATATATATAGTCCCTAAATTCAAGGAGCTCACACAGTCTAATGGCATAGAATCTAAAAATATGCCAATCTAAATCTATATTTAGATTAAATATGAAGGAGAATTTCAATACTGTGAAGGTTCAGTATTGACTGTATCACCAGGGTGATCTCTAGCAGTCTTTTTTTGGGGGGGGGGCAATGAGGGTTAAGTGACTTGCCCAGGGTCACACAGCTAGTAAGTGTCAAGTGTTGGAGGCTGGATTTGAACTTAGGTACTCCTAAATCCAAGACTAGTGCTCCATCCACTGTGCCACCTAGCTGCCCCCTCTAGCAGTCTTTAAAAGATAGATTCTCAACTGTTGGGGATAGCTTACCCATCTTACTGCACAATGAAAATACAAGGAATTAGAATAACCCTTTGTGGGTGTTTTTAATAGTAAGCATATCACCTTATATATAGACAATGATTCTTTTTGGGGTAGCACAGAGAATAGGGATTTTTTCTCCTAAAAAAACAAAATCACCTTTTCATTACTTGAGCTAGTAGGAAGAAACAGAGTTGTGTAGATGATCTAAAATGGCCAATGTGAAAGAAAACAAGACTTACCTTTGAATGTGTTTATAATGATGATGGAGTAGGAATGTAGGCAGGTGATTTTTTTCAGGGTGCGGAATTCCAGGCATGAAACATACAGATAAGATATGTACAGAATAAATTGGGGATAATGTCAGAGGGAAGACTCTAACATCAGAGAAAACCAGGAGAAGCTTCATGCAGATCTGACAAGAGGAGAAGATGATTGGGGGCTTGGTCTAGTGAACAGAGGTCATGTCTTAGAGTCAGGACAGCTGGGTTCAAGGACTGGCTCTGTCAGTTACTATGTGACCTTGGCCTAGAGCAGGACTTCTTAAACTTTTTCCACTTGTGACCCCTTTTTGCCCCAGTCATTCTTCAGTGACCACAGGTATATAGGTATACAAAATAGGTATATATAACCTTTTTATTGTTGCCAAATTTTCATGACCTCCACATTCAGTTAGGTGAGTCCATATGGGGCTGTGACCCACAGTTTAAGAAACTTTGGCCTAGAGGTTTCATGGTGAAGTAGCTGGAGGGCCAGTTGGTGTCAGGAAGACCTTTCTCTAAGGTCTTTCTCTAACACGGTCTACCTGTGTCAACATGAGCAAATCGTTTAAGCTTCCACTGCTCCCAGGCAAGTGTAAAATTATAAATTGAGGAGAAATTGTTGATCTTTGTCTGTGGAGGGATTCTGGGCATTTGCACACCAGATGTTTCTGATGCTTATGAAATCATAGTTATGAACATGAGGTATTTAGATAAATATGAGATAATCTCTGTACTGTAAAGCTTCAGCACTGACTAGTACACCCGTGATCTTTAAAATAGTGTAGATTCTCAACTGTTGGGAATAGTTTACTCGTCCTATTGCCCAAAGATAACACAAGAGATTAGAATAGGTCTTTATGGATGTTTTTAATAGTAGTCAGATCACCTTATATATATGGATAATGATTCTTTTGGGGGTAGCACTAAGAATAGAGTTCTCAGACCTTTACTAACTGTGTGTCTGTCTGCCTTAGTTTCTTCATTTGTAAAGTAGGAAATAATAATTTCATCTACCTTCTAAAGTTTTTGTGAGGATAAAATGAAATAATATTTCATTTGTAAAGTACTTTGCAAACCTACAGTGATATATAAATGCTAGCTATTATTATAGTTTTTCTTAAGTATTTTTATTACATCATATAATTCCATAGATATTCATAGAAGGTATCTTAGAAGTTATATATTCCAACCTTCTTATTTTATAGATGGGAAAGCTTAGGCCAAGTGAACTAAGGTGACTGGCCTAAAATCTTTCCCATTTTGTTTGGGTTTTACAACATTCTTTTTAAAAATAATATTTTATTCCCCCCAATTACATGGTATTTTTTTGTTTTGTTTTTTTGGTGGAGAAATGAGGGTTAAATGACTTGCCCAGAGTCACACAGCTAGTAAGTGTCAAATGTCTGAGACCAGATTTGAACTCAGGTCCTTCTGAATCCAGGGCCAGTGCTTTATCCACTGTGCCACCTAGCTGCCCCTCCCCTAATTACATGTTAAAACAATTTTTAAGCATTAAAAAAAGGTTTGAGTTCCAAATTATATCCTTCTCTCCCCTTCCCCTTCTCTTAGATGGGAAGCAATTCAATATAGTTCATACATGTACAATCATGTAAAACATTTACATATTAGTCATTTTTTACAGAAGACTCAAATAAAAAAGAAAGGAAGAAAGAAAAGAAAAGAGAAAGAAGGAAGGAAGGAAGGAAGGAAGGAAGGAAGGAAGGAAGGAAGGAAGGAAGGAAGGAAGGAAGGAAGGAAGAAAGAAAGAAAGAGCATGCTTCAGTCTATATTTAGATAACATCAGTCCTTTCTCTGGAGGGAGATAATATGCTTCATCATTAGTCCTTTGGGAATATATTGGATTATTGTATTGGTGAGAGTAGCTAAATCATTCACAGTTCTTCAGCATATAATATTGCTGTTACTGTGTTCAATGTTCTACTGGTTCTACTCACTTCACTTTGCATCAGTCCATATTAGTTGTCTATTGTTCCTATTTTTGTAGATAAGGGCATTAGCGTTCAGAGAGGGATTCAGCAGACATGGGAATTCAATGACTCATTCAAGATCACTCAAACATGTTGCAATAGCATCAGGACTCAAACTCCACTTCAGTTCATGAATAAGTGAATCTGGGCCCCTGGGCTCCTTCCATTAATTCTCTTTTACTTCCTCTTTTAATTGACTGTTTAAAACAATAATGGGATACAGCAGGGGGGTGGGGAGTGGTAAGTTACTTTTGTTCTTTATTATGTGTTTTGCATACTAGAGACTGACCTTTACAATAATTTCTCTTGGTTTTAGTGAAACTCGTGCAGATGATGAAGAAGACTTGTATGACTGTGTTTATGGAGAAGATGAAGGGGGAGAAGTCTATGAGGACCTGATGAAGGCTGAAGAAGCCCAGCAGCCAGTATGTTTTTGCTATTTTCCTCTTAAGTTACTTTATAAGGATGCTGATTAGTAAGTATATTTGTCATTAGGACTAACTTCCTTTGACTTACTCTTTTTATTCATCCATTAGTACTTACAAGAAACATTTTTGAACCCCTACTATGTGCAAAACACTGGAAACGTATGGAACAAATCAAGGTTGTTACATTTGGAACCATAACAACCACAAAATTTTGAATCTAGAGGGAACCTTCCAGATTATTTAATCTATTCCTTTTCTTTTATAGCGGAAATGAGGGGCCCAGAGAGATAAAGTGCCTTAAAGTGTGGGTCAAGTGTTGTTTTGGTTTTTTTTTGAGGCAATTGGGGTTAAGTGACTTACCCAGGGTCACACAGCTAGTAAGTGTCAAGGGTTTGAGGCAGGATGTGAACTCAGGTCCTCCTGAATCCAGGGCCGGTGCTCTATCCACTGTGCCACCTAGCTCCCCCCAGGTCAAGTGTTTTGAAAACCTTATGTAATGCAGAAATATTTACTCCAAAAGGTATAATAGCAAATATACAAATTCCTCCCTTTAACACATGAGAGGAATAGTTCTCATCTCTCTTTGCACTTCAGTCTCTGGAGAGGGGAAGAGATTAGTTTCATAGTTTAACTCAGTTCCCATAGTGCACTGTCCCAGTTCCAAGTGCCAAACCTTCCTCAGGCTCAAGCCGAGGTAACCCTGGGCTTCCATGCCAGGCTAGCTGGTTGTACCATTCTGTCTGCAATCAAGACTCTAAGGTTACCATGGCTCAAATCATAGGTCTGGTCCCTTAGTACCTGAAACTTAGGATAAACTAAACAGAACAGAAACAACCACCACTAGACCCATTTCTCTGAAGTAGGGTAAAAGAAGCAACTCCTTTGCCTTTCACCAACTTTTATTCATGGCATACATGTGGGGTATAGCAGATAAGACAGATAGAACACAGCTGAAAGATGGTGGAAAGGAGAGTAAATGGCTCAGTCTTACTACTTTTAAAGACTCAAGCAGCTAATTAAAGGAGGTTACCCCACCCATGTGGTAGAAGATGGAGAAGATCCCATGTTAGGCAAACTGGGCATGGGAATTTCCATGTTAGAATTGGGGATGTCCAGAGAAGTCTGGGGATACATTTCCCCCTGTTTGAAATTGCAAATAGGAAGGGGTGCATTTTTTTTCCATTTTTTTCATAGTCCTTGTTCCAAGTTCAGAAAAACTCTCTGATTTCTGAGAAGACATAATAAATGTCCACTCACTTGCTTCCCCAGTGCCATTACAGTAAAATCTCAAATGTTATATGTAATCCTACATTTGCAGATGAAAATCAATTCTCTCCAAATACAAAGTTTTGCAGATTCAGAGACCAAGGAACAAGTCCCAAACGCCCCCAAATAAATCAACAAAATAAGAAGCATTTTTACAAAGTTTACCAAATATATCTGCTTGCTTAGGCTTATTAGTCTTTTAGGTTCTTTCTCAACCCAGAAGCAGAAGAAAGAACAAAGACAAAGAAACCGGGTCCATGATGAACTTTCCAAGCTACATGGAATTCTTGCCGCAGGGATTTGGGACCTGAGGTCAACTTGCCATTGACCTTTCTCAAATGAAAAACAAAACAAAACACAACACCTGTCCTGGGTAGAACTCTTTCAATGATTCCCTCTCTACACAAAAAGTGTCCCTTTCTACACAAGGCACACTGACATTCTCTAGGGGTCTGTCTAGTAGGCAATTCCCTCTGAGTCCCTTATCACAAAGGGACCCTTCATAAATCTCCCCATGCATCCCACCCCCACAAGTTGGTTCAGGGATGAAGCAAAGCATTTTGGCTACTTGTGGATTTGGGACACAAGCATTCTTACCCCAAGAAGTTGTTGGGCATTTTGCTTTCAGAAAAGGCAAGCAGTCTAGGTCTGCTTAAATGCAAAAAAGAATAATCTGAACATTTCTATGCGATAGGAGCAACCTAGCGATTCCTAATTTCTCAAGGCAAACTAAATACTAGCACTTATACAGTATTTCAATAATATAGAACATATCACTATACCAATCCATACGCAGAATTCAATAATACAAAAAGAATCAGTATTTAAACCGACAAACAATCTAATAAAAAGTTTGGAAAATTATACCAAAGGAATTGACTTGGGAGGGAATACTTCATAGGAAAAAAAAATCCACATTGCATTTGTGATCTTTAAAAAAGTTGCAGGGGCAGCTAGGTGGCACAGTGGATAAAACACCGGCCCTGGATTCAGGAGGACCTGAGTTCAAATCTGGCCTCAGACACCTGACCCTTACTAGCTGTCTAGCTATTTGACCCTGGGCAAGTCACTTAACCCTCATTGCCCTGCAAAAAAAAAAGAAAAGAAAAGAAAAAGAAAAAAGAAAAAAAAAGTTGCCAAATTTCTTTAGAATCTCTCAGTCTAAGATTATCAAAAATAAAAAAGTCAAAAGTCGTGTGCAGAGAATCTGTTGTTATTGTTGTTTAGTCATTGAATTGTATCTGACTGTTCGTGACCCTTTATAGGGTTTCTTGGCAAAGATATTGGAGTGGTTTGCCGTGTCCTTTTCCAGTGGATTAAGGCAAACAAAGGTTAACTGACTTGCCTAGGGTCACACAGCTAGTGAGTGTCAGGCTGGATTTGAACTCAGGTGCTCCTGACTCTAGGCCTGGTGCTCTAGCCACTGAGCCACCTAGCTGCCTCAATCTGGCTATGAGTCCCTGCAAAATCAAAGGGCCTGATTTTATCCCAGACAAGGCTCCACATGTACCACAGGGCCATTTTTTACAAAGGAATTTTTACCACAGGAAGCAGAATAACAAATATACAAACTTCTCTTCCCCAATATAAGGTAGGAATAATCCCTCTCCCTCTTTATACCACCCCATTCTCTGGGGAGGGAAAGAAGGTTGGGTTCATAGCCCAGAGAGGGCAGTCAGTCCCATTTCCAAGTACAGAAACCCTCACGCATGTAACAGACTCCAATGTTGGGCAAACTGGGCATGTGCAAAAGGTCATGGGCATTTCCATGTTAGAATTGGGCATGCCCAGAGAACTTGATATTCCACTTAAAATGCATTATCTTCCCTCTGATCCAGGTAAGTTAAGGTATTAAGCACCTACTATGTGCTAACCATTGTACTAAGTGTTTTAGAAAGATTATTTCATTTGATTTTCACAACTCTGAAGTAGATACTATTATGACATCTATTTTATAGCCAAGGAAACTGAAGCAAAATAGAGTTAAGTGATTTGCCCAGGGTTACACAGCTAAGTGTCTCTAGGCCCAGTGATCTACCCACTGCATCCAGAATACAGTTGATCAGGGGCAGCTTGGTGGCACAGTGGATAGAACACTGGCCCTGGAGTCAGGAGGACCTGAGTTCAAATCCAGCCTCAGACACTTGACACTTACTACCTGTGTGACCTTGGGCAAGTCACTTAACCTCAATTGCCTCACAAAACAAATGAACAGAATACAGGTGATCTATCCATGCCTGCTCATTCCATGTGATTCTTGTTCCTTGTCTTACCCTCAGTTTTCCATAGGGCTCACTTCTTGACATCACAAGGATATGAGTGGAGCCCATGGGCTGTCTACTTGTTATCCCTTGCTCTGTCCAAATGGCTGTCCATTTTCCTTTTTGCTCATGCATTTCTCTGATGGCCTCCTTTACTCTGATTCTTTTTCAAGATTCTTGCTCTCTTCAGTGCTCTTTAGGTGATACTTTAGTTATTCAGAATTCATAGTGTCCTTTACCTCTCAAAGAGATGCCCGCAAACAAACAAAAAACTTGTCAATGTAGGTTCACAAAACTGTTATGGTGCTCAATTCAACTTTTATGATCTATCCATTTTCCTAAAAACGATGAGAGCCATTCCAGCATAGAATCATTAAATTGAAGTGTTTGAGAATTCTTAGTGTCTTGCTACTAGTCTCTTTCTTTCTCTGTCTTTTTTTGATGATGTTTCACAGTCCAGTTCACATCTATTCAGTTTTTTAATGAATCCTTTTGAATAGGCTCTCTCTTGAATAAATGTTAGTAAACAGAATGACAATTTTTTCTCAATATGTATTCAATATACCATGTAACTCAGAATAAGCTTCAACATATCATTAATTTCAAACCTAATTGTTTTTAGTGGCTCAGTCTTCCTTAGAAACTATTATTTAAGCCCTTTCTCCTCATTAAGGCAATTTTCTTCTATTATTCTGCTTTTGCTTCTATTTTAGACTATTTCATCCTAAATCATGCTAAGAATTTTTTAAAAGCTCCCCAAAAGAGGTTCATCATTACCATTTATTTCAGACAATCATCACTAATTTAAATATTCATTCACTAGATACTTACCAAGCATCCATGGGAATGCAAAGTTAAATAAGACACAGTTCCTATCCTTTATGAGCATTTGGTTCAGAGGAGGCTACAAGATCTATTCACACATAAATGATCTAGCTTACTCTCTTCCTCCCATTCATTTCTGGAAAAAGTTTATGCTTACTTGCTTTGCCCATTGAAGATATATGCATAGATGAATTAATTCAATGGGATATATCCATCTCAATTTAAATCACAGTGTGGGCATTATGGATTTGTAATTGACTTGCTTTTTCCTAAGTAGATTACGAGATTGATCTCTTTTGAATGACCCCGGGTCCCATTGAGTAGGCTACAAGTTCTTCTATGGATTCACACAACCCTCACATCTTGCCCACCATCAGGAACAACTGGAAAACCTTAGCATCTATAGGGAATCTCTCAGTGATCATAGAAACTTTGAAGTACCGAAATTTCATAAAAGAGGTACAAAAAGGGACTACAACTTCAGATGAGGAATCAAAAAAGTCTTGGAGAGGGTAGAAATTGAATGTTCAAGGGTAAGCGTGGCTGAGGAGAGCATTGCTGGCATAATGGTATGAGCAAAAGTGAGGTAATATGAAAGCTATAGACTTGATAGGGGCAGCTAGGTAGTGTAGCAGATAGAATCCTGGGGTCAGGAAGAAACATCTTTGTAAGTTCAAATCTGGCCTCAGACACATACTGACTGTTTGAGTTACTCCACCCTTTTTGCCTCAGTTTCCTCATCTGTAAAATGATCTGTAGAAGGAAATAGCAAACCATTCCAGTATATTTTGCCAAGAAAACCCAAAATGGAGTCATGAATAATCCAACAATGACTGAAACTACTCAAAAACAACAGACTTATTTAGGGAATGACAAATAGTCCATTTTAGCTGGACATTAGATAGGGAGGTATAAGAGCAAGTACTCTAACATAAGACTGAAAAGAGTGGTTAGTTAAAACTGTATTGTGACTACCTTGAAACACCTCCCCCTCCTTCTTGCCCCATGTCATATTTTTATGACATATAACATATAACATATAAAACATTCGCATGGCTTAAGTGAACTCTTTGCTCTCCTTATATATTTTTGTTTTTTAGTGAGGCAATTGGGGTTAAGTGACTTGCCCAGGGTCACACAGCTAGTAAGTGTCAAGTGTCTGAGGTCGGATTTGAACTCAGGTCCTCCTGACTCCAGGGCCGGTGCTCTATCCACTGCGCCACCTAGCTGCCCCTGCTCTCCTTATATTACTGAAAATTTGCCCTCCTGAGAAGGTTGCTCCAATGGCCCACCTTCCTCTCTTTCCAAGGGCAGGATTTAGTAATATGGAGCAGGGCAGTGTAAGTGATGCTCTAAGAAAGACATGGAAGAAGTTGGACGCCAAGATGGCAGTTCTCGAAAAAGTACGTGAAGTTGTCATTCTGTATGATTCCTCAGTATTGCTTTGGTTGGGATATGTAGAAGCAGTCTTCATGCATATAGAGAAGCATGCCTGAAAGAGGAAGTTGCTAATTGGTAGTGGTTGTGGATTTCCTAAAAAAAAATGTAAGAAAAGGAAGTTTTCTTAGAATCAGTTTCAAGGATTTGGAGCTAGAAGGGACTGCTTCATTTTATTTATTTATTATTATTATTATTATTTTTTTAGTGAGGCAATTGGGGTTAAGTGACTTGCCCAGGGTCACACAGCTAGTAAGTGTTAAGTGTCTGAGGCCAGATTTGAACTCAGGTACTCCTGAATCCAGGGCTGGTGCTTTATCCACTGCGCTATCTAGCTGCCCCAAGGGACTGCTTCATTTTACAGATGAGGACACTCAGGCCCAGGGAGGTTAGTGCTTGCCCAAGGTCACACAGATAGCAAGTGACAGATATAGGGGACAACTGGGTGGCACAATGGATAAAGCACCAGCCCTGGATTCAGGAGGACTTGAGCTCAAATCCTACCTGTGACACTTGACACTTACTAGCTCTGTGACCCTGGGCAAGTCACTTAACCCTCATTGCCCCACAAAAGCAAAACAAAAACAAAAAGCCAAAAACAAACAAACAAAAAAACCCAAATCCCAACAAGTTAAATCATATATTTACAGTCAGAAGGAGTCTTAAAGATCATCTTATTTCCTGAGATGTTTTACAGATATGAAAAACAGTAGGTACATAGAGATTAAATGACTTTCCCAATGCCATATAGGTAATAAATGGCAAAGCTGAGACTCAAGCCCTAGATGTCTGATTTAAAATCTTGCTTTTTTTATCTTCCCACCAGGCAGACTCTTTAATTTCAAATGAACGTATGTTCACCTTTATTCTCATTCCAATTTTTGCTATTAATAATGATATCACTCTTTCTATAGTCCTTTACAGTGTGTTGTTTCACATAACAGTCCCATGAGGTCTGGAGCATAATTATGCCCATTTTACAGATGAGAAAAACAAACTCAGAGAGATATATTTAGTACCCCCTTATGATCTAGTTAGTAAGTAGTGGAGTATTTTGGATCTAAGTCCAGTGCTTTTTCTACCACACTACCCTACTCTTTTACCTTTTCTTTTTTATTCTGTTTCAAAATTGAAAATCAATTTTCTAATGATACCCTACAGTTGGTATTTAATATCAACTACCTGTCATTTGTTTAGAATTGATACTTGGAGCACCTACCAATAACCATGCTTTTTCTTGATTCTAATACTGACTAGATCAGCGAGTTGTAGTGCATTCAATAATATTGTAGTTTTATTCATTTCTAATTGTAGAAGTGTCTGGAAAATGACATACGAAGCTGCTGCCTTGCAGAGATCAAACAGACAGAAGAGAAGTACACGGAAACATTGGAGTCAATAGAAAAAGTAAGTATTTAACATTTTTGTGGATGACAAAATTCTGGTGTTAATACTGTCGAAATAAATGCACATTATGTTTTTCATTTATCTAGTACTTTGCTTTGGAAAATTACAGAATACATTAGTTACGAAATATTTTTAAAATCTTATTTTCTCCCAGAGCTCAAACTAACAATTTTTGTAACCAAGAAGATTACAACCAGAGGCAGCTAGGTGGCACAGTGGATAGAGTGTTGGGACCTCCCCTCAGGAAGACCTAAGTTCAAATGAGACTTCAGATGCTTACTAGTTGTGTGACCATAGGCAGCTCACTAAACCTCTTCTTCAGTTTCCTTATCTGTAAAATGAGAATAACAATAACACCTATTTCACAGGGTTCTTGTGAGGATTAAATGAGATAATTGTAAAGCACTTAGTACAATGCCTGGCACACAGTAAGTGCTATGTAAATTTTAGCTAGTATACTACTACTACTACTACTACTACTGCTAGATGATAGGGTGTAAAGAGTGGGATAGAGCTAAGGAAAAAGCATGCCATAAAATAACTTCATATCTCAACTAATTATCCTTGCCAACTAGGTATTATACTATATTCCTTCTACTCCAAAAGAACTTTAGAGGCCATTGATGACTTCTAAATTTAGTGCACTGGTATGAAGCCCTGACCACTTTGTCCTAGTTATACATCTGTTTTAGTTTTCCTTTACCATCTTACTCATTTTGCCCTTTTAGTCATTATTTAGGGAAAGAATAAATGAATAAACATTAAATTATTATAGTCTATAACTATACATATATGTATATATATATTCACACACAATATACTGCCATATCTCATTTGTTAACTTCTCATGTGTGTGTATATATATATATATATATACATATACATACATACATACATATATACACATATATGTATACACATAAATATGCTCTGTCTTTTCAACTAGATTGTAAACTCCTAGAACGCAGGTACCATATATCATACTTTTGTAATCCCTGTGCTTATTGTTAGCACAGTATTGAAAACACAAATAGGTGTACAATACCTAATTGATGGATGGTTGATTAACTGAAAAAGGTACCATATGGATTAGAAAACAAGAATGTAACATAACTGTAACATTTGCATTTTCTCATTACAGTATTTCATGACACCACTGAAAAGATTTCTGACAGCTACAGAGTTTGATACTGTATTCATAAACATTCCTGTAAGTAAAGATTATGTGGCTTAAATTGAAGACATGGACAAGCTTTTAGAATGTCTTGAGAAACACATAAAATGTGTTACTTTGGGAAATAAGTTTATTTTCTTTAATGTCCTCACTTTGTCTTATTACACTTTATGCATTCCAGTTTGTATGTGCAGAATGTTTTTGAGAACAAAGATTTATGTTCTATATCATTCTCCAGAGAACTTCCATCATCCTAAGAACTTTCTAAGGAAATTGGTCCCTATTCTGTTTCTTGCCAAGGCAAGAAAGGTGGTACAGTGGATAGAACATAGGAAGACCTGAGCTCAAATCTAGCCTCAGCCACTCACTTTGTGTGGCTCTGGGCAAGTCACTTAACCCTATTTGCCTCAATTTCCTCATCTGTAAAACAAGAGGGATAACAATAGTATGTACCTTTCAGGGTTGTTGTAAGAATAAAATAAGATAAAGTTTCCAAACTGCTTTGCAAATCTTGAAGCACCTTATAAATATTAGCTATTATTATTGTTAAACATTTCATCCCTTTCTGTATTTACCTTATAGTTATAAGATGATTTCCTTAAAGTTTTTAAGGAAAAATTTTAGTCATTATTCAGGCAAAGAATAAATGAATAAACATAAATTCAGTTATTATAGTCTATACCATAGTAGACTTCAGTAAAATTTCCCTCCTCTCTTGGATGATGATAATTTTCTATTTTCTCTCTGTGAGATAAAAATTGGATATTAGATCATAAATCTACTCTACTTAACCTTTCCCTTAATTTATCTCCCAGACTAGTAAATGGAAGAAGCTTCTGGTTTTCTAGATAGACCTTTTATTGTATGGTAGTCACAAGGTGATGTTGATTAGAAGGATAGGAAAGTAGAAATACAATACAAATCGTCTTAAGTCTAGGCTTAGTCTATATTCTGTATAAAACTCACCAAAACCCAAGCCACCTTTGGGGCGAGAGACCGAGTCAAGCGCGTGCTGTTAACCAAGAGCCGGGCCGAGTCAAACTCCAGTCCGAGTCTGTCTGTGCAGCGCAGCCAGGAGACCAGCGGAGCAGGAAAAAAGCTCCCACTTATGTTCTCTCCTTGCCTTTTAAGCTCACACCCCGGAAGTCAAGTGCTCAGCAGGCAATCTGGCCTGCGTCGCAGGCGGACTGGTGTGCGTAGCTCATGCTGTTGGTCTCCTCCCCAAAAGGGTGGTCCTAAAAAAAACTGGCGTCTCTCCATTATGTAACCGACTGTTAAAACTTTTTACCACACCTCTTTTTCCTGAACGGAAGAATTCGGAAGATATCCTCCTGTTTAGAGGCATGTGTTCTATAACCATTGTAAAAGGAATATGGTCTAGGAGATAACTGGGCATGCCATTTTAGTAACATTTCTTACCCCATAGGGTTACTGCTGCTCTTTCATCATTCTCACCTTGCCTCAGACCAGCCTAATTTTCTTGCCCATTGTGTCCAGTGGATTTTCCCAGTGCCATTTTCTCTCCTGCCTCTTCTCTGCTTTGCCATGTCCATATTCAAACATTTGCCTTCAAATTCTGGATAGATCCCAAATACCTTATCATTTCATGTCTTATTTTAGCATTAAGAATGCCCAAGTGAATTTATTTAGAGGAGTGGTTGGATTTTCATATACTTTAACAAGGAAATAAAGGCAAACAGATGATTTACTAAAAATTAAGGAAGATGCTAATTGCAAAAGCCTCATAGTAAAACAGTTAGGGTGATTGACTTGAAGTCAGGAAGGCCTAGGTTTGAATCCTCCCATAGGCACTTAGTTGCTGTGTGCCTGAAAAGTTATCTTACCTTGGTTTCCTTATGTGCAAAATGGGGCAACAAATATCACCTACCTTGTTGCTGTGGGCAGCTTGGTGGCACAGTAGATAGAGTACTGGACCTGAAGTTAGGAATACTCATCTTCCTGAGTTCACATCTGGCCTCAGACACTTACTAGCTGTGTGACCCTGAGCAAGTCACTTCATTTTATTTGCCTCAGTTTCTCATCTATAAAATGAACTGGAGAAAGAAATGGCAAACTGCTCCAGTATCTTTACCAAGAAAACTTCAAATGGGGTTGTGAAAAGTCAGATATGACTGACATGACTGAACAACAAAAATAGAGTTGTGATAATCAAATGAGAAAGTGTATATTAAGCACTTTGAAAACCTGAAGTCCTACATGAATATGAGCTGTTATTATTACTTCATCCAAAAAACCCTTTATGTGTAAATTATGCTAACATATTATATTAACCCCCACCCCAATTCTTTCCCAGAGAGTCATCCCTTATAAAAAGGATGGAAAAAATAGGGATGTGTAAGAGGACAATTCAGTAAAATTAATGAATATATAGAAAAAGTCTGATATGTGTAGTGTTCTACACCTATAGAGCCCCTTCTTTATATAGAATCTGGTGAGGTCCTTCTGTTATCTATTCTTTGGTTTCAAGCTTGGTTATTATGATTTTGCAGTATTTGGTTGTGGTTATCTTGTTGTTCATTCCATTTTCCTTGTTGTAGCCATTTCATATATTGTTTTCCTAGTTCTGCTTACTTTACTGTGCCTCAGTTCATTTATGCCTTTCCATGCACACACATTGATTTTTCGCATAGTAGGCAGAAGTCCTCATGATGTCAGATTGCCTTCAGCATACAAAGAATAATGCTTGTCCTAGAAAGCTTGAGATGTGGAACCTCCTAGATTATAGCTTCTGATCCTAGGAACCATTTGACATTCCAATTATTGTGAATTTTAGTTATCTCAACAAAATGACAAGGATAAATAACTCAGGTTTTATTTCTATTCTCCTATGCAAAAATTATTCTTTTAAGCCAAGATATACTCAAAGGCACAAAGGAGGGGATAATGGGAAAATTGAGCCCTTGATTCAAATGGAGGAGGTGTCTCTATCCCTTTTCAGTTATGACATGCATTTTTTGCCTGAAGCCTAGAAATTATTTGCCTTTCAGAAAAACTGTGAACTTCTGGCCATTGAGTAGCTCTACTCAACTATTTAGTCAAATATATTAGCCCTTTCTTTCTGTCATTAACTATCTGATGTTTTAAGCAATTCAGTGTGACTACTGTTCGCTTAGCATAAGGATACCACTAATTGACCAATGTACAAATCTAATTTTTCACACCCAGGGACATAATCATTACTTTCTCTTGTCAATATAACATTAAGCACTTGAGTAATTTTATTTAAAAATTATAAATGATTATAAAGTGGATGTAAAGGAACCACACATATTTTTGCACGGTGGATAAATTAGCTCTTAATAAGTAAATGAGTTAATTTCTCTTGTTGCGTGGACACTGACATTTCAAGGCAAAGTCTGCTATTTCCCATGTGTGATTTATTTCTTTAAAAATATATCTATAACCCTGACATTGGTAGATTTATGGGGGCAGATAAATCAACTCAATGATGAACAGCAACTCCAATCACAATTTGGGTTCTGTATTGCAGGGGAGTGGGGAATAGGGTGGGCTAAGGAAGGTGGGCTCTTGAAGAATTTGATTATTAATGTTCTATGATATTGTTTTCTTTTGCAAGGAACTGGTGAAAGTTCACCGAAGCCTGACACAAGAGATTAATGACTCCATTGTCAATAAAAATGACCAGAATTTATATCAAATTTTCATTAACTACAAAGAAAGGTAATTTTTAAAAATTATTTTTTCAATTAACAAGCATTTATTTTTCCCTTCTGCCTACCTTTCTCCCAACTGGAAAAAAAGAAAGAAAAACAAAACCCTCATAACAAATATACATAGGCAAGCAGCATGAATTCTCACATTGGCCATGTTTAAAAATATATGTCGCATCCTGTATCCTGAGTTTATTTACTCTCTATTAGGAGGTGAGTATTGGTCTTCATCCTTAGTCCCTTTGAAATCATGGTTGACCAGTGTATTAGAGTTCTTAAGGGAAAAGTAATGCTCAATATTTTTAACCTCTGCATTACTCATTTGACCAGACATGGACCACTATAGGAAGCATTTATGCTTTGTGCCAGGACTGACATAACAATTCTTTCTTTCTTTCTTTTTTTGGTGGGGAAATGAGGGTTAAGTAACTTGCCCAGGGTCACACAGCCAGTAAGTGTCAAGTGTCTGAGGCTGGATTTGAACTCAGGTCCTCCTGAATACAGGGCTGGTACTTTATCCACTGTGCCCCCTAGCTGCCCCCAATTCTTTCCTCTTTCTTTTTTTTCTTCCTTTTTTTTTTCAGGGCAACAGAAGTTAAATTACTTGACCAGGGTCACACAGCTAGTAAGTGTTAAGTGTCTGAGGCTGGATTTGAACTCAGGTCCTCCTGAATCCAGGGCCAGTGCTTTATCCACTGTGCCACTTAGCTGCCCTCAAGAAGGTTTTAAACTAAAAAAAAGGAAGAAGAAGGAAAAACAAAAACAAAAACGGTCTGCCTCCATAAGTTTAGTCAGATATCATAATTGGTACAATATGGGAAGAATAGAAGACACCTTGGTAGCTTGGTGAGCTAAGCCTGGAGTAAGCCCTCCGGCCTCAGACACTTAACTGCATAACTCTGGGCAAGTTACTTGACCTTTGCTTCAGTTTCCTAATCTGTAATATGAGGAAAATAATAACACCTATCTCCCATGGCTATTGTGAGAATAAAATGAGATAATATTTGCAAAGCACTTTGAAGACCTATATAAATGCTTAGCTATTAATTCATTCACATGTCCTGTAAGACTATTAACTTCCTCTTCAAGGAAGAATGTCAGTAAGAAGACTCATAGCTTCATATGACTATGAACCAATGTACAGAGCCTAGGTAATTAACAATATGAAGTAGAGATCTTAATGAAAACAGGAAGCTTCACCTTCATAAGTATTACTGAAACTTAATGGGATGTGACCCATGACTAGAATATCGTAATGGCACGGTATGTCATATCTAAAGGGAACAGATTAAAGAAAATGAGTGGGGTGGTAATGGCTGTGTCAAAAAGTTATATCACTCTATGAAAATACAGCAATGGGAAAATGGCAAGGACTTGTGCATGGTCCAATGCACAAGTAATGAGATATAAGTAAGGAGTATGGAAGTAAGGGATGAGAGTATATGGTAGACCGTCTAGTCTAGATGGAAGAATTGAATGAATTCTTCTAGAACCAGGAGATAAAGCTGATCTAGAGGAAGGAAACCATAGTAAGAAGGTAATCCAACCATCTGAACTTCTTCTGGAGGCCTCTTTCTGGTAAAAATCAAATCCGTTGAGAACTTCTTGGCTTGCTTTGTTAAATAATTCCAATTTTAAGAAAATTTAGGGAACTGTACTTCTGATCCTAATTCTTTCCTACAAGGAGAAATTGATGATGTGCAAACCATTGGAACCTTGGGAAGGAGGGGCCATGTCAACTTAGAGTTCAAGAAAGATAAGAAAGGAAATGACAGGCAACATTTGATGTTGCCTAGATGTTGGGAGGGTAGCTTTCCAGGAGTTCCGAGAAAGTACAAGGAGGAGGAGCTCAGGATCAAAGATTCTAAAGGGAAAGGTAGCTGAAGAGAGGTGGCATACTCTCAAGCATGAAATTCTGACCACGCAAACACCTTTCTTTGTTCTATTGAGAAAAAAAAAAGGAAAAATTGTCCCAACCCCCCCTTCCCAAGTGCATTTATTAAATGCTTACTACATGCCAATCATTGCACTGAGTTTAGGGAATAAACATATATGCAAAGACAGTCCTTACCCTCAGGGAAAACACACTTTGGGGGTGGTGGCCAGGGAAAAGCCTTTTGGTTTGGTGAGTACGGCCATAGGTAAATAATAATAATAATAATAATAATAATAATAATAATAATAATAATAATAATAACTTTGACATAGTACTTTTAGGTTTGTGAAGCACTCTACAAGTTATCTCATTTTATCCTAATAAGAAGATAGATAGATAGATAGATAGATAGATAGATAGATAGATAGATAGATAGATAAATGAAAAAGATATAGATAAGGGGCAGCTAGGTGGCACAGTAGATAAAGCACCAGCCCTGGATTCAGGAGGACCTGAGTTCAAATCTGGCCTCAGAGACTTGACACTTACTAGCTGTGTGACCCTGGGCAAGTCACTTAACCCTCATTGCCCCGTCCCCTCCCCAAAAAGATAGATAATAGAGAGATAGATTGATGATAGACAGCTATTTATTAAGTGCTTAATTTACATTATTAATTTGTAGTACTGAAGCTACAAGACAAGAAATATATAGTCTAATGAAGAGAGGGCAAGACAACACATAATAGAGAAATAGAAAGAAGGGAATATGTATGGGTAGAGTCACTATTATTGTCCAAAATATAAAATGACTGGCAACATGTCTAAATACTGGCATGCACAGATTAGTGACATTAAAACAAACCTCTGTATTAATAGGGAGGTCTCACGATAATGACTCACATTTATTTATATAGCACTTTTAAGGTCTGCAAAGTACATCAAATGCACTATCTTATTCGATTATCACAGTAATCCTATAAGGGAGGTGATATTAGTGTCCCCATTTTGCGGATGAGGAAATCAAGGTAAAGTAACTTTCCCAGAGTTACCTAGCTACTCAATATCTTTGTGGGGAGGGGAGGATTTAAATTCTGACTTTGAGACCAGTATCCCATCCATTATGTTGTTCAGTCATTTTTCAGTTGTGTCCAACTCTTCAGGACCCTCTTAGGGGTTTTCTTGGCAAATATACTGGAGTGCTTTGCCATATCCTTTTCTAGCTCATTTTACAGATGAGGATATTGAGGGAGAGTTAAGTGATGTGCTCAGCATCACAAGGATTAGTAAATGTCTGAGGCCAGATTTGAATTCAGGAATCTTCCTGATTCCAAGCCCAGTTCTCTATCCACTGCACCACCCAGTTGTCCTGCATGCACTATATCATGCTGCTTTTGCAATGAAAATCTTTCTTAAATTAATTTTGAATGATCTATTTGCCTCTATTTTTTCTTGTTAAAGTATATGAAAATTCAGACACTTCTACAAATAATTTCACTTGTTCATTCTTTTTTTTTTTTTTTAGTGAGGCAATTGGGGTTAAGTGACTTGCCCAGGGTCACACAGCTAGTAAGTGTTATGTGTCTGAGGCTGGATTTGAACTCAGATACTCCTGACTCCAGGGCCAGTGCTTTATCCACTGTGCCCCCTAGCTGCCCCTCCACTTCTTCATTCTTAATGGGCTAAACTGTCTGTCTGGGCAACCCACTTCTTCTAAACCTCCCTTTCTTTTGGACATTGCCTTTTATTCATCTTTAAAATGAGAACCAGAAAGTCTGTATTACTTACTTTCTAGGTGACTATTGGAAAGTACTTGATAAATATGAAAGCTCTTTAGAAATGTGAGTTATTTTTAGCAATATCATTACTACTTGGGGAGTTCAGTGATCCTTAGATTGGAAAGGGAAGCCAGCCATCCCAGAAGCCATTTTTTTTTTCAGGGCAATGAGGGTTAAGTGACTTACCCAGGGTCACACAGCTAGTTAAGTGTCAAGTGACTGAGGCTGGATTTGAACTCAGGTCCTCCTGAATCCAAGCCAGTGCTTTATCCACTGCGCCACCTAGCTGTCCCCCAGAAACCATTCTTGAAATCATCTTGGCCATTCTCTTCATTTTATACATTTAATTCAATTCACCAAACAAAATGCCTGCTGTGGTCAGGATGTGGTACTAGGGATGAGTGACAGGAGTCTGGTCCTTTTCTATTGGTGTCCTGTTACAGGGGCCTCTGTCTGCTTCTTGTCATGGCTAACTCATTGCTCACTGAACAGGGGAAGTAGACTTATGAACAGGGTCCTGGAACAGGGTCCTACAAAGAGAACGTGCCCTGATTCCATCTTTTCTTTTCTGAACTTGATCACATTTCTAGTGTCTTACTTGGCCTCTCTCTCCCAAGGGTGAGGGCTCTGCTATACAAAACCAAAAATGAGCCTGTGATATACAATATATACATAGAGAAACAAGGCTTATATGTGTAATAGTAGGAAGGTAGCATGGTATAGTGAATGGAGAGCTGGCCTCAGTCAGAAAGAACCAGGTTCAGATCCTGCTTCTGATATATCCTTCCTGTGTAATCTTGGGGACTTAATCTTTCAGTGCCCCTGGACTCTCTAAGACTGTAAATCTCAGAGCAGGTTTTGATCTATAATGGTAAGGGGAGCTTCCTGTCTAGGGAATGAGAGTTTCCCTTACTAATGAAATGAGGGGTCTGTTTCCTTCATCCTCCCTCCAAGATAGAAAGTAATACACTATAAAATCATGAAAGAAAAAAAATAGTAATAACTGAAAGGATTGAGAAAAACCTTATGAAGAAGATTGTGAATGAGACATGATTTGGAGCAAGCTAGGTAGAGATGAATAAGGGAGGTATACCCTTGGCATGGGGGAATCACTTGTGAAAAGGCACAGAGGGCTACTATCAGGATATAGAGGAAAACTGAGGCTTGGGTTTGCCATAATTAAAGTGACTATTAAAAATAATCTCAATGCTTAAGACACTTCTGATGATCAGTCAATCAATAAACACTTATTAAGTGTCTACTGTGTGCCAGGCACTATGCTAAGAGCTGGATAAAGCTAATAAACCTCCAATTATATTAGGCCAAATTCATGTTTGCAAATTCATGGAGACACACACACACACACACACACACACACACACTTTCTTATCTTGACTATAGCCTTTTTAACTGGGGTGGGGGGAAGAGGCGTGAGAGGCGAAGGGGAAGGAATAAGAATTAAGTACCTACTATATACCAAGCATTGTACTAAGTGCTTTAAAAATATTATCTCATTTGATCCTCATAACAACCCTAAAAGTAAAAGATAGGTGCTGTAATTATTGCTATTTTATAGTTGAGGAAACTGAGGCAAATGGAAGGCAAGTGACTATCCCAGGGTCACACAGCTAGTAAATGTCTCAGTCTGGATTTGAACTCAGGTCTTCCTGCCTCCAGCTCCAGGATTCTAACCATGCAACACCACCTAGCTACTTCTAATTGCTGCCACAGTAGGCACTTAATAAGCATTCGTTAATTGGTTGATTAGTAGTTATTTAGTAGTTAGTGCTAACTTGATTAGTAGTCAATTAGTAGATTGATCAGTAGTTAATTGTTGTAGATTTTCTTAATTTTGGTTTTATGTAGACAGATATTCTGTCTCTCTGCCTTCCATTTCATTCTGGTCCTTTGTCATTCATTTCTATTTCTCTTCTCCCCTTTTTTGTCCTTTTTTACCTTTCAGATTGGTTATTTATGGGCAATACTGCAGCGGAGTGGAGTCAGCCATCTCTGGTTTAGACTTTATTTCTAAGACAAAAGAAGATGTCAAGTTGAAACTCGAGGTGCCCTTACCTTTTTCTTTTAATGTCTTCTAGAAAAAAAGTAAAATTAATCTCTACGAGAATTCTTATTATATGTATAATTTTCTGGTTTATACAAAGGGTCTGATATGTACAAAAAACACACAAAAATGATTTCTAATTATTGTTATTTTAAATCTAATGTTAAGATCCTGATGATTTTTGATAGACTGTTTTAGAAAATGTATACCTCATTTTATGCAATAGATATATTCAGGCAGCAAACATTTATTGAGTGCCTGCTATCTGCAAGGCTGTATGATACACATCAGTGAGATGATAAAGTATGGTTGGTTCCTTTCTTCTGCAATTTAGAAGAGGAGATATGCACATAGACATTATTCAGCTATTTTTTAGTCATGTCCAACTCTTCATGATCTCTATTTGGGGCTTTCTTGGCAAAGATACTGGAGTGGTTTTCCATTGCCTTCTCCAGCTCATTTTACAGAAGAAACTGAGGCAAACAGGGTTAAGTGACTTGCCCAGGGTCACACAGTAAGTGTCTGAGGTCAGATTTCAACTCAGGAAGATGAGTCTTCCTGATTTTAGGCCTTGTATTCTATAAACTGTGCCATGTAGCTGTCCTGTCTACTATATTATGTTAGATTTAAAATATTTTAGAGAATGAGTAGATACAAATGTGACATATCTGTCTTGTGATCCCCATCTCCCAAATTCCTCAATATCTCATAATAAGTAGCTGTGCTTGGCACCTACCCCTGCATACAAGTGACTACCCCAAAGGGCTAATCTATGATGACATAGTAACTCAGATTCAGCCCAAGTGTTTATATGATGGTTCTTTAACATATTTCTAGAAATATGTTTGAAAGAGCCTTTATTTCTGTAGAAAAGTCAGTTCTAAATTCCAAATAACCTATGCAGGAATGCACTTTCAGTATACTACCTTTTCCTGATTTAGAGCCTACCTACTTCTCTTTCATTGTTCAGTAGAGAATTTCCATCAGATGATGAACAGCAGAACTTAGAATCATTGTATTCTATTTCAACAATCTCACTTTACAAATAAAAACAACAACAAAACCCAAAACAAAACCCTGATGCTCAGAGAGTTTAAATGATTTGTCCAAGATCACAGAGGCAGTATGCAGTGGAAGAGACAAGATTCAAATCTGGGACTCCTAACTGAGTTTGATATCATTGTACTCTGCACTGTTTAGACCTCATCTCGGATATTATGTTGATTTCTGGATGTCATGTTTTTGAATGGGCACCATTAAGCAGAAAAGTCTTCAGAAGTCAGTGAAAAGTGGGTGGAGATGGTGAAGAGCCTTAAATTTGTGCCATATGAGAATGGGTTAAAGGAACTGGAATGTTTAGCTGGAGGAGGAGGAAACTTTGCTGGGGACATGATAGCTGTCTCTAAGAATTTAAAGGGTTGCCATGAAATAGAGAGTAGACAATAGCATTTATTGAGCACCTACTATATGCCAAGCACCATGCTAAGCATTGGGGAAGAAAATAAGAAAAGGAAAGAAGTCCCTGATGTCCTGGAGCTTAAAATCTAAAGGGGGAAAGACAATGCTCAAAAGGAAGCTGAAAAAGAGGGCAGAACCACCAGAAGGTACCCAGTATGGGAGCATGATGTTTGTCTGTGGGGCATGACATTAGTGGAGTTGGAAGTAAGCAGAGCAGCTGATGGGAAATGGAGTTAATTGGACAATCCTGAGTCCTTTATAAAGGGAATTTTCAGAGGAGTTTATATCCCTGTGTTTCAGGACTCCATCAGAGGGAAGAGGCAATTGAAAGTTCCAAGGCTGTGTTGAGTATCAGAGGTGAATCAAAATAGGCTTTTCTGTGTGGACCGGGAAGGCCAAACTAGAATCACTTGGCTTAAGGTGCACAGAGACAAATTTAGGTTTGAGTAGGTCCTCTCTAAAGGTCAGGAAGAACTTTATAAAAATCAAAGTGATGCTAAAAGTGGAATGAGCTATGTGGGTGGGTAGTAGGTGTTCCCTCACTGATGGTCTGCCATCAGTAGCTTGATGACCATCAGTCACTCAGAAAATAAACCTTGATTAAGTTCCTACTATGTGCCAGTCATTGTGCTAATGGTGGAGATAGAAAGAAAGGCAAAATACAGTCCCTGCTCTGAAGGAGCTCATAGTCTAATGGGGGTGACACATACAGACAACTATGTCCAAACGAGATAGATACAGGATAAATTGGAGATAATCAATAGAGGGATGGAACTAGAATTAAGGGGAATAGGAAAGGCCTCCTATGGGTAGGATTTTAGCTGGGACTTAAAGAAGTCAGGGGAATCAGGGAATGAAGATGAGGAGGGATAGAATTCCAGGCATGGGGGAGAGCCAGGGAAAATTCCCAGAGATGGTGTATCTTCTTTCAGGAACAGCAAGGAGGCCAGAATCCCTCATGTTAGAGTATTCATGATATTGAAGAATTAGATGGCACAGAGGATAGAAGGCTGTGTCCTCAAGAAGATCTGAGTTCAGATCTAGCCTCGGTTATTTACTAGCTGTGAGACCCTAGGCAAATCTGTTAACCTCTGCCTGCATTAGTTTCTTCAGTGGTAAAAGGGGAATAATAATAACATTAAATATCACCCAGGATCAAATAAAATAATAATTGTAAAATTCTGAGGAGTTTGTGGAACATAGTAGGCACTCAATAAATGCATTGGGGGGGGTAGAGATTCTTGCTTCCTTATTGATTAAACTAGATGACCACTGAGGCCCCATCTAACTCTGAGATTTTGTGATGTATCCAATTACAGCATTCTATCCACTTAACATTTCCATTTAAAAGAATTAAAATTAAAATCATAGCCTTTTTATTTTCTCTTAGCAATATTAGTATCGTGTTTGCTGTCAAAGGGGAGATGTTAGAGAAATTCTTGGTTACAATAAGGTTTTAATCTTTGGATTAAATTTGTTTGTTCATGCATGGCAAGAAACAGGTGAGCAGTAGCTGTGTCTCAGCATTCAAATGTAGTCCTCACATCTGTAGTCTGTTAATAGTCTCCATTCAATATACCTTCTCCCTTTATCTGTGGTCTTCTTAAGCAGACTGATACCCAGACCAAGATCTATTTTTCTGCAGTTGGCCTCTTCAAATTGGTCTATCTGTTAACAATCAGGTAGCTACATTCGATCTTCTGTGTCATCCTTTGAAAATGCTTTAGCCACTCATTTTCAGTTGGAATGTGAAAAGATGGGATCTTGGACCATTACAATGAATTTTCTGTTGATTTAAATGTATTAAGTTGTCAAAAATGTGATTATAACAGAGGTCAAATCCCATTTTGAGAAATAGCATTCGAATGGGAATTTCTGCAAAATGCAAAGATAATCAAGTCTCGGCCAATGGCCAGTTTATTTTAGACAGTACCAAATACAAAGGAATTTCAGGGCAGGGAGAATTGAGACCGTTTCTTGGAGTTTATTGTAATGGGTTTTGATCTGCAGAGACTTTTAGAAAAAAAAAAAAAAAAGGAAAGGGTAAATGCCCCAACTGAAGTGCTTTCTGGTGCTCATCTCTTGAAGGAAAATATTCTTTGTGAGATGAATAAACTAATCTTAGAACCTTTTCCTAATTCTCATTTGCCAGCCTGCTTGAATAGTTAATTCTCTTTACTCAGATAACCATTTACCAACCAACCGACTCATCTGACTATCATTATGAAATCTTTGTAATACATGCCCGCTTGTGAAAAGGTCATACCATATATATACTCACTAAGCTCCTGCTCTATGCATGGCATTGTGCTAAATGTTGGAGATAGAAAAGCAAAAGATAGTCCCATAGCCATATATTTCAAAAAGGCGGTTTAAACCCAGGTATTTCTGACTCTGAAGCCTACTCTATGCAAGTGTACAAAAGTTATCTCTAAAGCTCTTCCTTAAAGGAATTAAAACCAAAGCCTTTTTATTTTTTGTCTTAGCAATATTACTATCATATTTGATACCAAAGGAGGGAGAAGAAAGGCTTGGTTACAATAAGGTTTCGCTATTATCTTTGATTAAATTTGTTTGTTCATGCATGGAAAGCAACAGTTGAGCAATGGATTATGACAAGTAGGTGTCTACAACAACTCTTCTGTGCTTAGTTTAGAATAGAGGGCCTATAGCCTAACCTAGCCTCCCACTTCCCCCTCTCTGCATATAGGTCCTTTTACTCTTTTTTTTTTTCATCTTTTAGGGGTATAGGACAAGTGGTGATATCATTAGGACTAGGTTCTTTGTGGAACAGCAAAGTGGTCCAGTGGGTAGAGCACTGGGTTTGAAATCAGGAAGTCTCATTTTCATAAGTTCAAATTGGCCTTAAACACTTATTAGCTGTGTGACCCTGGGCAAGTCATTTAACCCTGTTTACCTCAGTTTCCTCATTTGTATAATGAGGTAGAGAAGAAAATGACAAACCACTCCAATATCTTAGCCAATAAAATCCCAAATGGGGTCACAAAGAATCAGAATTGACTGAAACAAAAACAATTTTTTATGTTTATTCATTTGATACTAATGGCAGATTTATCTCCAGGGCAATGCTTGGGAAAAGAGTGTACCAGGTCCCATATTTCCTCCAAGACCTGTGATTTCATTGGTAAAGGGAATTCCTGATTGAGGAAACTCTAATAATGCATATCAGCATTGTATCTACTTATAGAGATATCTGGGGAACTGGGAAGTAGGTGACTTGGCCAAGGTCCCTGTTATTATCCTTATTCCTTCTTGTTTCTCTGAATACTAGCCTATCTAATGTCTATATTAGAAGGAAAAGAGTCTACCCATAGACTGCTTTATGGAAGTCTTTTTGAAGATGTTTAGTGTGAATTTTTTTGTTGCCAATTGCTAGGGAAATAGCCATGATTACTTAGTCAAACTTTTCTTTGTTTGGCTAGAAATACCTTTTATTTTGGGGGGAAGAAAATTATTCAGTATTCCTGGTATTGTTGTAGGCTGGGACTAGATGTTTCTGTGCCAACCTATATATTCCATGGTCATTAAACTCTTACTTGTTTAACTATTTTTTCTCAATTCCCATTTCAGTACCATTATCTATTCTCTCCCTGCCTCTCCATTTTAACCCTTTCATGAAGTTGTTCCCCAGAATTCTATTCTGTGCCCTCTTGTTTTTTTCGGCTGTCTCATAGCTCCTGTTGATTTGTTATAAATTATTCCCAAGTCTATATTTGTTGTTGCTCAGTTGCTTCTGTTGTGTGCCTAATGTGTCTAAAATGTGTCAGACTAAGTTAAGATTTGAACCTGGGTCCTATGATTTCAGTGCCAGCTTTCTTTCAGATGGACCATTCTTTGTCTAGTCCATGTTTTTGCCTATCACCCATTAACAATCTCTTGCAATCTTAAAGCCACACCTTACCTCTTGCCATTCCCTCTTTGGGGACATGCTATGTTTTGATCTTCAACATTGCCTTGTGCCTCAGTATTTTTATTTGCTTCATTGACTTGGCCAGTTATTCTGGCCCCTGGTTTTGACTCCTTGCATTTACTCTCTCTACTTCAATATCTGAATTTTCCTTTTATACTGCCTCCCCCTACCTTTCCTCAGCCTTTACTCTTTATGTGAAAGAAGGTTAAGTCATGATGGCCCTGGATGGACCCAGTTCAAGTCCCTTCCAAAGCAAGGACATAAGAACCAACATAAGAGATTCTTATAGGAAACTAGGGGCCTGGAGCAATATTTTGATTTCTCATGGGAATACCCTCAGGTACATCTAGTCAGCCACTGTCCAATGTTCCTGAGAGAGTTTCCCAGGGATGTGCTTACACATGTTTAACAACTGCTCAACAGGAAAAAAAGGTTTTTTCCACACAGGACACACTTTTAAGTTTAATTGGAATTAACATTTTTCTCAACTACTTTCTTATGTCTAGAACAGTGATGTCAAAGTCAAATAGAAAAGGGAACCACTAAACCATACATAAAGTCCCCTGCAGACTCATATCGGCTTGGTTACAAAATGTAGTGTTTTCATTGTTTTATTGGATTTTAATTTATTTTGTTAAATATTCCCCAATTATATTTTAATCTAGTTACTTGGGAATTGATACCTCTGGGTTAGATAATCGACAAAATAACAACTCAAGCCCTAATTTATGGAATTTAGTGGTTTCCAAGGGGCAAATACTCACATTGAAAATTTAACAATCGACTGGAGTGCTCAAGCTGGCTCCAACACACCCCTGGAGTTTCCTCATTTTTATCTCAGCTGCTCTAAGAGGCTTTTCCCTGGAGGCCATTGTCTTGGCAGGGATAAACTTGTAGGGACCCACGGCAGGTTTTTCTGCAACACATATCACCTTCACACTTATTTCCTGTCCCTGAGACTCCTTAGCAATCAGTCAAACACCAGGTCTATATTAAGTGCCCACAAAGTGTTATCCGTCATTGTACAGGAGGTAGTTAGCAGGATGTGCTCATATTTCTTTCTCTCTCTCTCTCTCTCTCTCTCTCTCTCTCTCTCTCTCTCTCTCTCTCTCTCTCTCTCTCTCTTTTCTTCTTTTTTCTCACCTCCTCCTGAGGATTGCTAGGATCAAGCAGCTCGCAGTTCCCACAAGTGACCATGAGATGGCACTCCAACATCCTTGGTAGCTGAAACTGTCTATTCATTGATTCTTTGGGCAAGTGTTAATGCTTAATGTGTGCAAGGTGCTCTGTGTGCTAGGCTCTGTGGAGGATAAAAAGAGGAATAAGATGCACTCCTTGGCCTCAGGAAAATCGCAGTCTAGTTGGGGAGATCCAAAGCACACCACTTTAATACACAATGGAGTGTGAAAGGTGGCTCTAAGATAAAAAGTGCTCTAACCATGCAGAAGAGGAGAGGTCAGGATCTAAAATTTCAGGAACCTCCTTTGGAAAGAAATTAAATGTTTCATTAACAAAGTAAACATTATGATGTGCATGATTCAATTCAATAAACAACTAAGTTTCCAAAATAGGAAACAATATAGACTCTTGTCTTTATAGAGTTTATGGTTTATGTAGTGTTTTGGGTACCTGAGGTTGAGATTAGTATTAGAGAAATACAGTGAGGTATGGTGGGAAATGTACTAGGTGTAGCACCAGAAAGGATCTAGGTATGAATCATACGCCTGTTTTGTTTGTTTGCTTGTTTGTTTTTGTGGGGCAATGAGGGTTGAGTGACTTGCTCAGGGTCACACAGCTAGTAAGGGTCAAGTGTCTGAGGCTGGATTTGAACTCAGGTCCTCTTGAATCCAGAGCCGGTGCTTTATCCACTGTACCACCTAGCTGCCCCCAATACATCTGACACTAGCTCTATGATCATGGTCAACATTTAACTTCTATGTGTCTCCATTTTATCATCAACAACATGGGGATAATAATAAAGGAATAAATGAAAAAATATTGAAGTGCTTTTTGTTGTTCAGTCATTTTTCAGTCATGTCTGGCTCTTTGTGACCTTATTTAGGGTTTCCTTAGCAAAGATACTAGAGTGTGATTTGCCATTTCCTTCTCTAGCTCATTTTACAGATGAGGAAACTGAGGCAAACAGGGTTAGTGACTTGCCCAGGGTTACACAGCTATTATGTGTCTGAGACCAGATTTGAATTCAGGAAGATGAATCTTCCTGACTCTAGGCCTGCCAGTCTATTTACTGTGCCACATAGCTGCCCCACTTAAGTGCTTATTCTGTGCCAGATTCAATATGGAAGAATCTCCCTGCCCTCATGGAGCTTACTTTTTTTTTCTGGGGTAATGAGGGTTAAGTGACATGCCCAGGGTCACACAGCTAGTAATTGTTAATTGTCTGAGGCCAGATTTGAACTCAGGTCCTCCTGAATCCAGGGCCGGTGCCCTATCCACTGTGCCACCTAGCTGCCCCATGGAGCTTACTTTTTAATGGGGAGTAGTGGCTAGGGATGGGTGCTTTGTTTTGGAAGTCACAGAGATAAAGAATGCAACGTTGGGATAATCCATTGGTAAGATCTTTCAAAGGCAATGACAGTTCTGATGGGATTCAGTTCTGAGGGCAAGAGGTAGAAAATAATAGGGTGTTTTGCTGCAGCTTAGAAAACAACTTGGGTGAAGAAGAGGATGCATTGTCCCCAAAAGTACAAAGCTGGGTGGCCTAGGTCCCAAGAGCATGGTCTCTATTAGTGTGTATCTTAAAGGGATATGTGAGGACCAAATAAGAGAAGGTATATAAAATGGTCTGTAAACCCTTGAATGCTCTAGTAATATTAGCTAATAGTTTTTATTATTAGGAAATGAATAAGTACATTGGAGAGGTCAGACAGAGGGTATGAGAGGTTCCAGAATCATGTCTAGCTAGAAGAATTAATGTGTTTTTAATAGATAAGCAGAACTACAAGAAATATCACTTAAACCAATTTATATGGGGTAGGAGAAGAAGAAGAAAGGAAAGGAACCATCCTAAAAGCAGGAATGCTTACAACTAAACATTTCTTCTACACCCATTACAATACTACCTGAAAAAAAAAAAGAAAAAACAAAAAAACAAAATTTAAAAATTAAAAACAAAAAAAAGAGGCAGCTAGGTGGCACAGTGGATAAACCACTGACCCTGAATTCAGGAAAACCTGAGTTCAAATCTGGCACTTACTAGCTGTGTGACCCTGGGCAAGTCACTTAACCCCCATAGCCCTGCCAAAAACAACAACAACAAAAAACCCCAAAACCAAAAAAACTGCAATACTATCTGAAATGTTTCTCGCTCTATGTTTTTTACTTCTTATATTATTCTTTCATATTGTGTTAAAGCTCCTAGTGTGCTTGTCATTTCTCCCTTACTGGGGGAAGGGGGCTGTGACTCCTTCTTTTTATCCTTTACAGCCTGGCAGAGTTAAAGTCTACAACCATATATTAAGAACTTAGTATTATCCAGTCACTGTGTAAAGCATGGGGAATATAAATACATGAAAAAAGGGAGTCCTGGGGGACAGCTAGGTGGCACAGTAGATAAAGCACTGGCCCTGGATCCAGGAGGGTCTGAGTTCAAATCCGACCTCAGACACTTGACACGTACTTGCTGTGTTACCTTGGGCAAGTCACATAACCCTCATTACCCTGCAAAAAAAAAAAAAAAAAAAAAAAGAAAATCCTTGCCCTCAAGGAGCTTACATTTGTAATAATTGGAGTGATGCCACCTGCTGGAGACTTACTATAGCAAAGCTCCACCATGAGGAGAAGGCCTCTGAGGGCAAGCCATGCAGTCAAGGTCCTTAGCATCAGGAAGTGACATTTGCTCGTGGGTACTGTGTATCAAGGCTACCAGCCAATCAACTTGAGGAGCCTCTCATTTCTGGGAGGAGAACATGAAGAAAGAAGCAGACGCTGGCGGAGGGGTTCTCTCTCTTTTTGTTCCTAACCTCGCCATGGTGGGTCAGATGATGGGGTCTCTTAGAAATAGTTAGATTTTTACCTTTCTCTCTGATCCTAATGCTCTTTAATAAATACTTAAACACTTACATACTCTTGCTAAAGCTTATAATTTATTGGCGACCACTCATTAGATTTTAGATAGTATAGCTAGAATTTTAGCCCCTTACAATTCTAATAGGGAAAGATAGCATATAAAAGGGAGCTGAAAACGGTGGAGAGTAGCTCACCTGGCCCCTTCCTCAAAATGGAGTTTCCAGGAGGAACTTACTAATGTATAAAAGGGGGGCATAGTGGCAAAGGAATGGTTCCACTGAGAAAGCTATAGGGTATAAACAACTTTAGTAGGAGAAGGCAGCTGAGGCATATGGTGGATAAGTCTGGGGAGTCAGAAGCAGAGCCAGAAGGAAAGACAAGAGAGACATTCTCTCTGAACATCTTCCTTGAATGTAAAAGAATCTAGTTCAGTTTTCTTGACCCTCCCTTCCTACACAGTCAGAGACCACAGGTTCCCCCCTTTGACTAAGAAATGATGACCAATGCTGCTTTGGTCTTTAGAGAGTGGCCAAGATAGTAAGGGTCCTGGAGATGGTGCTAAGTATTTAAGGAAGTGAGGGTCAGTTGAAGGAATTGAGAGTGTTTTAAGCTTGAAGAAAAGTAGACTTAGGGGGAGTGGTTCTCTTCAAATATTTTAAGAAAAATTGCCAGGGGGCAGCTAGGTGGCAGTAGTGGATAAAGCACTGGCCCTGGATTCAGGAGGACCTGAGTTCAAATTTTACCTCAGATACTTCACACTTAGTGACCCTAAGTGTCACTTAACCCTTATTGGCCCTCCAAGAAGAAGAAGGAGAAGAAGGAAGGAGGAGGAGGAGGAGGAGGAGGAGGAGGAGGAGGAGGAGGAGGAGGAGGAGGAGGAGGAGGAGGAGAAGAAGAGGAGGAGGAGGAGATCAGATCTATATGGTATAAGGGAAAATGTCCTAATCAGTAGTGATGGCCAGAAATAATATGTAACATATTGCTTGAGGAAGCAGGGAGGTTTTCCTGCAGACTGGATGACTGCTAGATCATGGATCTTCAATTCAAATTACCTTCTATTTACCTTGCATTTATTTTGTATAGATTTTGTATCTATTTATGTGTGTATATGTTGGTTTACCCTAAATGTACTCTATTTGAAGGTGGGGACTGTCTCATTTTTGTCTTTTTATTGTAAACAGGTAGCACAATTCCTGGCATATAGTAGGTACTTAATAAATTCTTGCTGATTCAATCAATTAAATTTTGTTAGGGTTTTACCATGGCCAAAGCATGTTTCTAAGCACTGGGAATACATACTTAAAAAAAGAAAAAGTCCCTGTCTTCAAGGAACTTATATTCTGCTGAAAAAATTTTAGAGAAGTTTCTTATTCAGGTACACATTATGCTAAAAGACCCTTGAGGTCCCTTGAGACTCTATGCTTTGTAAGTCAGCCTGGAAAGCTTCAAATGTTCTGGAGTTTTTGTTCTCTTTTGAAAAGCCCAGTGTGCCTGGGTCTGTATCCTAGATGTCAAGTCTTTGATTAGATAGAAGCCTACTTTATCAAATCTTATTTGTTTTTTGGGGGGAGTTCCCTCTTACAGTGCCTGAAAGACCTGGGGCTTCTAACAATCCTCTCCCAACTTCTGTTTAAGAAAGGCTCAATTCAAGACAAGAAGCAAACAATCTAAAAGACCATCTCAATTTACTTTTTCAAAATGCTATGATTTAGTACTTCTAATGTTTATCTGTTATTCCTTATTAAAAACAAAATAAAACAAAACAAAAAACAACCCAACTTTTCTTTTTTCTAAACAAATGAAGAAACTTCCATATTCTTTGTCTGGGTCCAAACCTTGTCCATGATGTTTTTATCTGAGGCAAACTCTATTATCATGACAAGCTACTTTAAACAAAGTCATTTCATTCTTTCTGGGTTTTTGTTTTTTGTTTTTTTAGGACAATATCTTTCACATTTTTTTCTCCCATCCCTTTTTCTACTCTATCTCGGGGTAATACCAAGAACATGATACATAACAAAGGTACTCACCGTGTTTGGAATACAAAGTTGAACACTGATTATTTAAAGAACACCCTCTGCCCTCTGCTTTTAATGTTAACATTGTGCCTTCATAAAGAGGTACATTATTAATGAACAAATCTTTCATCAGGAATGTTCCAAGAGAGCAAACAATGGGAAATTCACTCTCCGAGATTTGCTTGTTGTTCCTATGCAGCGGGTTCTAAAGTATCATCTCCTGCTCCAGGTATGTAATTTGGAACTCCCTGATCTGCTCCTGTGTCTTTGAAAAAAGTTGGGGTTGCTAGGGTGCTTAATATGTGCTTAGGTTCGTTGTTGTTGTTGTTGTTTCTATAAAGCTGTCAGGGCATTTTATCTTTTGCCTTCACACTATCCTTTTCCCTTGCTATTTTGGGGAACTTTGTCATGATGATTATTAAGGGAAATCAGTAAGCCCAGGGCCCCAGACTAAGGAAAAGTGTTTTCTCTTATCCAACTGCCAAACCATATAGTGTGTAATCTTAACAAACTCCCACAGAAATTCATTTGCCCTTTCCCCTCACACCCACCACAGCAAACACTGCTCAAAAGACAATAAAAATTGGTTTTCTCTAGATACAAACTATCATTAAAGTACAAACAAAAAGTAAATGGCTTCAAAGAACGTGAAGATTTACCAGGTAGTGAGTGATGAGGTAGAGGAGGTAGGGATAAGGGCAATAGTGGTGAAGAGGAAAGTGGATAAATTCACCAGATCCCACAGGGCTGGGAGGCAGGCACATTTTTAAGGCAAACATCAAGTTTTGCCCAAGGAGATCACTATCTAAATTGATTGACAAGACAGGCAAGGATCCAGCTGCTCCTAATTCTAATTACTCCAGGGTAGCTCAGTTGTTCATTTGACATTGGCTCCTACAACTGTATCCCATATCCACACTCCTCTCTGGAAACACTAGCATTTCTAGCTATCTTGTCTGGCTTTCCACATTCCTTCAACTTTTCCTTTAAGCTGGGAAAACCCACAGTTCTCTACAGCCCTGATCCTGATGAGGGGCTATACTCCTCTCCTTTAAAGAGAGAAAGAGAGAGAGAGAGAGAGAGAGAGAGAGAGAGAGAGAGAGAGAGAGAGAGAGGGGGAGGGGGAGGGGGAGGGGGAGGAGGAGGGGGAGGGGGAGAGGGAGAGGGAGAGGGAGAGGGAGAGGGAGAGGGAGGGAGGGGGAGGGGGAGGGGGAGGGGGAGGGGGAGGGGGAGGGGGAGGGAGAGAGAGAGAGAGAGAGAGAGAGAGAGAGAGAGAGAGAGAGAGAGAGAGAGAGAGAGAGAGACTGTTCTACTGAAAAGAGAAATTGGTCATTAATGCCCATTTCTGTAAAATGCTTCCTTACCTATACTTCTTAGAATCCTTGGCATCCTTTTGGCTTTGGCAACAGTTCTACCTCCTATGGGAAGCCTTCCTTGAGTGATCTGTTAGCTGTTAATATTTTCCTTAAAACATCATATGGAAGGGGGTCTGGGGTTGACTGCATATTATTACCCTCTTACCTTCAAATGAGAAACCAAACTATCCTAGGTGAAAATTGCTTTCATAGGTCCCTTTAGCACATAGGGGATAATCTTTAAATTTCTCCAGTATATCCCTGCACATACATAGAACATTCTAGATAACTGGAGAAAAATTTCTCTGGTCTTACAGGACACAGACCATCTCCAAATTTCTCCAGAGGACCCATGTAAAACAGAATTCCTTCCAAATGTAGGTTTGAACTCACCCCATATTAGGACAAACAAACTAGCTCAAAAAGAAACTGAACAGATTTGGATGAGCTCCAAAGATGTAGGAGACTCTCAGAAAGGGGTTGGAATAAGTAGCAAATCAACTTCTCACATCCCCTAACCTCTCAGAATAATCAGGATTATTATGGTAACTACACCATATCAGTATGGTAAAACTAATCTGTTTTTAGATAGTCTAAACCTAAGCAGTCTGGTCATAGAGTAATAATGGCCTGCACTCTATGATGTTACCAGGTTCCTCAATTTTGAGACCCTTCAGATCCAACAAGACTCCCCCTCCCCAATGCATATAAACACTTTGCTAATTATGTGTTCTCTCCCCTTCCCACTCTCAATAGGATGTAAGCTCCCTGAGTGCAATGGTTATTTTCATTTCATCTTTGTCTTCTCAATTCCTCACACATAGTAGAGGTTTAGTAAATGCATCTTGGATGGAGTGGAATTTAACAAATTTTCATTCTACTATTGGCAATTTTCTACCTGTCAGTACACTGAATGGGATCATCTAGCACCCCCCTCCCCACCCCAAGTCATACTTAAGATTTTATTTGTAGCTTTAAAAAAGGGGTGGCAAACTGAGAGTTTTGTGAATTAACAACATTATCCTCCTTACTTCATCAGGATAAACTCAACTGGGCTCTGCCATCTTCTGAATTGCTTTCTGCTCTACTAAATTACAATAAGACCCTATTTATTTCAAGATGATTCTTGTTATAACCTACAAAGCTCTTGGTTTCCACAGTTAGCCATATAATGAGGGTGGAGAGTCTTATAAATTTAATTTGATAGCTGTTCCAGGAGACTCATTAGTTCTGCTCCAAAGAAATGCCTTACTGTATTAGTCTGTCAGCCTTGTTGATGGTTGTGAAATGTCATCTTAAAAAGATCTACCACCTGTACGGGAAATATAATTTTTGACTCTGCTTTGCTTTGTACGTCTCGTATATTAAATTTCTTGAAGTATGTCCATAAAAATATTAGTCATCTATATTTTGCTCTACTGAGAAATCAGAAAAAATCCAAGCCTTGATTATTTCTTAAAAGTGCATTAAAACATTTATGAGCCCCAAACCGAAGGCAACATAATCAAATTGTGGTTTATGAAAAAATGATTAGGAATACACAGTCAATCAGTGCCCAAGGCATCAGAGAACTAAAAACATGTCCAGAGAAACAAACTGAGAGGTGCTTTTATAACTTTGGAGTCATCAAATCCCTACTCAACTATGGGGAAGGTATGATTTTTTTTTAAGTAAGCAATATTTGCAGTCTTTTTAAAGAAAAAAATCAACCTAACATTTCTCTGTATAACATGTTTATATACAGATATATGTATATACATTTTTTGTCTTTAATATATATATTTGAAATTCTCAGAAGTTCTTCTTGATTTTCTATGAGAAAGAATGTTCAAGAAAATCCACTTCACTAGCTTGGAAATATGTTGCAGAAAATGCTTTCATGTTGTTGGATTCTGCGTATGGTTCATTACATTAAAAAAAAATGACCATTTTAACTTGCCAAAGGGAAGGAGATGGTGATAATAAAATGAAATCCCATAAGGTTCAGGATACTTATAAGCTGGCAGGCCACAGAAGGAATGCTTTGGCCTTTTTTTCATATCGTAGAAAATGACTTCTTATTTCAAAAAGGAAATATATATATATATATATATATATATATATATATATATTGTTTTGAGACTCATCATGCCTTTTTTGATCAATGGATTTTCCTATTACAAAATACATTCAATATCTTTTGGTCAGTGTCCACTTCTTTTTCTGCTTCTATTAGACTTATTCATGGTACTTATAAAAGTAATAATAATGATATTTATATAGTGTTTGAAAGTTTTGCAAAGTGCTTTAGTTGTGTCATCTTATTTCATCCTTACAACAGTCCTGGGAGGTAGGTGCTATTTTTATCTCCATTTTACCACTGAAGAAACTGAGATTGAGAGGTTGTGAAATGGCTAAAGTCATACAGCTTGTGATTGTCTGAAGTGGGATTCAAATTTAGGTCTTGACTCCAAACTGAATGCTCTACGCACTTTACCACTTAGCTTCTGCTACAAGAGTAATCATATTTCTATGCATTTGTAGAGTGGGTTTTGCTTTTAAAGGGCTTTTTGTACATACATTGCCATTATTTTTTCAAGAGTCGTTTTAAGAAATAGTGATGTCTTCTCTATAACAGGAGCTGGTGAAACACACAATTGATCCCATTGAGAAAGCAAACCTCAAACAGGCTCTTGATGCAATGAAGGTAAGTAAGGGCTTCAGATCTTTGCTCTCACCTCAAGATATAGGATTATTGACTTTAAGCAGAAGTAAACCTTAATTTAGGTCATTTAGTCAAACACCCTCATTTTGCAGATGAGGCAACTGAGGCCCAGAGAGTCAAGCTATTCATTCACCCAAGGGCATACAACTTGTGTGTAGCAAGTAGCACTTCCTGTAACTGAAGACTTGTCCCTGGTTGTAAATACAGATGTCTTTCCACAATACCTAAAATGTTGCTATCTTTCAATGTCCTTTTTTTTCTCCTTTGAATTTATTGATGGCTTAGGTGTTTGTAGTAGATTTAGAAACTTTACATGGATTGATGTAATTTAGTGAAAGATATTAATACTCAATGGGGACTTCTTGATGACTTTCGTCAGAAATGGAGCTCTTTGGAAAGTTTCATAGACATGTCCAAATAATGTAAACGGATTATTTAACCTGAAAGTCACTTTGGCCGTATTTAATTTTTTGTTTGGTTTTTTCTTCCTCCCATCCTCCCCTAATTTATTTTTAATGTAATAAACATTTTTATTTATAATTTTTGGTTCCAATTTTTATCCCTCCTTCCTCCCTCCCTGAGGCGGTAAGCAATTTGATATGGGTTATACATGTATGATTATGCAAAGTATCACCATATTTGTCATTTTGTACAAGAAAACTTGATTAAAAGAAAATAAATGAAAGAAAGTAAAAAAATAGCATGCTTCAGTCTATTCCATCAATATCAGTTCTTTATTTGGAGGTTGATAATAAGTTTCATCAATGGCCCTTTGGGATTGTCTTTGATCATTATATTGTTGAGAATAATAGTTAAGTCATTCAGTTCTTCATACAACAATATTGCTGTCTCAATGCACAATGTTCTCTTGGTTCTGCTCACTTCACTATACATCATTTCATACAAGTCTTTCCAGGTCTTTCTGAAATCATCTTGCTTGTCATTTCTTATACTACAATAATATTCCATCACCATCATATATCACAGTTTGTTTAGCCATTCCCCAATTGATGGGCATTCCTTTGATTTCCAAGTCTTAGTTTGGCCATACTTAAAACCTTGAGAGGAAATAACAGTGATAATAATAAAAATAATCTGATTTATACTGCAAGCTTTCACAGCATTCGCATGGACAGAATTATAGAACTTCCAAGTTAGAAGAGACCATTTGCTTCAAGCCATACCTGAAAAAGAATTCCCTTCACACACACACACACACACACACACACAGCCTTTGTTTAAAGCCCCCAATGATATCTTCCAATATCCTCCTGAGGGAGCCCATTCTGTTTTGGGATAGCTTGAATTGTTCATTATTCCTGGATGTCAAGCTTAAATTTGCCTCTTTCAATTTCCACTCATTGCCTCTAGTTCAATCTCTAGGACCAAGCAAAATCAGCTAACTCCCTCTTCCATAAGATAGCCTTTCAACTACTTAAACGCATCTGTTGTTAGTGTTGAGTCATTTCAGTCAGTACGACTCTTTTTGACCCCATTTGGGTTTTCTTGGTAAAGACACTGGAGTGACTTTCTATTTCCTTCTCCAGCTCATTTTACAGATGAGGAAACTGGTTAAGTGACCTACCCAGGTTCATACAACTAATAAGTGTCTGAGGCTTTGAATACTTTCGAAGTGTTGAGTATTTGAACTTATGAAGATGAGTCTTCCTGGTGATTTCCTAATTTCAAACCCAGTGTTCCACCCACTGCACCACTTATCTGCCTTACAGGCATCTATTGTTTCCTAAATTTTCTTTTTTTTTTTTTCCCAGTGTAATCATTCTCTCATTCCTGTTCTCTTTAAATGATTCTCATGTAGTATAAACTCAAAGCTTGGTTTACTGTTTCCTTACTAAAACATGGTTCCCAGAACAGAGCACAATATTTAACACATTGTATAAACAGGGTAAAGTCCAGTGGAATCATCAGCTCTTTATTACTTGAAATTATCTTCTTATCATAGCCTAAGATTGAATTAATTTTCTTGGCTGTCACATCAAACTGTTGGTTCATATTGAGTTTACTGTCACCTAAGATCCTCAGTCCCATTTTTTAGACAAATTGATGTCAAGCCATGCCTTTCCCAACAAGCAAACATGCTGTTATATTTGGGTTTTTTTAGATTTATGGTAATTAACATTTCTATTTTAAGTAAACTCGAAATTTGACAATATGAATTAGATGTCTTAGAGAAAAGATTGAAATGGAATTTCATTTCTAAGAACAGCTTCCTTTCTTTCTATTTTCCTCAAACACAACTTAAGTATAAATTTATGTGAGAGGTAAACAAGAATACAGAAAACTAGTTTCCAATTATGCTCAATGAAAATGTCATTGGAGATTTCTATTGTATGCGCAACTGAAAGACAAAGAATACCAATGTCAGTTTCATTCATATATGAAATGTGACTTTTGTTATAACATCAGGCCAAAGTTCTTTTTCTATCTTTTCTTGTGGGATTCAATCCTAGTTCCTGCTGTTCTTTTTAATATCACCATTGGTGGGGGGTTATAAAAGGCACATCTGTTTGTTAACCTTTAGGGTATACAGATTTCCTGTTTATCAACACATTGTTTCCAATATGGAAATTCAATTATTCTAATCAAAGTTTAGGATTGTTTTCTGGCAGAGCCTCGCTGCTGTTCCAGATGAATTTAAGATATAAAGAGGCAAGAGAAGAACTCCGAACACAAGAAAATCTAGAGCAGATATAATAAAAATAGCTAGGAACAGTACAGACAGATTAGCTGATATTGTTTTCCCCAAAATAAGAAAAGACATTTTTAAATAGGTTAAGGCACATGGAGAATCATGGTAGGTAGGCATTTGGGGTTCATCTTTATCCACCTCGATGCCTTTTAGTTTTTGACCTCTCTCCTTTTTTTAGATCTGTAGAATTAAATTTTGTTTCTTGACTGGCTACTCCCTGATGGTTAACTAGGAGAAATAAGTGGTTGCATAATACAGCTCAGCTCAAGTTCTTTTCCAAACTTTTAAGTCATTTCTTTTTGTTTCATTCCCATCTCTCTCCCATGCCCATTACTTATGTAAAAAGTTTAATTCTGCAGAACCCAGTTTTTGACTCTTGTAACAGGTCCTGCCGACCTATTTTCCTTTCCTTTATTCTACATAGCACCCCTATAAAAGCAATGATATTATTGGGCTTTATAGAGATGAGGTAAAGGATAACTTTGTAGGTCCCCAGCTGTACCATAGATATGTCACTTTCTAAATATTCCCTGTGAGATGCCTTATATATGTGGGATACAAGGCCATTGGGTGGTCATTGGAAAGTAGCAGTGATTATGCTGATTCCTCATGATGTCAGAATCATTCGATCTTTATAAAATGTGTCTTTTCTCCATTTATCACAGTTGGTGCTCTTTTTGAACCCTTCTTTGTATTTCTTAGGACTTGGCCCAATATGTAAATGAGGTGAAGAGAGATAATGAGACCCTCCGTGAAATCAAGCAATTTCAGTTATCCATAGAGAATTTGGTAGGTGACTTTTTACCTCCAGAAAGATGGGAGGGGGTCAGTTTTCTGGAAGTGTCTTTGGAACCATGCATTTCATAACCATTCCCAGTTTTCCTCAGTTGCTCATTTTGATTGACATTTGCTTTGGGGAAGAATCTTTCATGATTTTTAATCATTAATCAGGTCAGCTTCCAAAGTTCCACCTTTTCAAAAGGAAATCAGCTTACATTTTAGATCCCACTTAAATTCTTCTGATTTAATCCCCTTTTTTTGACCTGGAGAGAGATCTGATTTTCCTACTTAAAGCTCTAGTCTCTTCAATAGATAACCCCAGCATCAAGAAAGGCAAATTCATTTTCAAATGTATTGTTTGAGTCAGGTTCTCTGGACCCCATGCTACAAAAATGTAGTGATTTCAATGCCTATATGATGAACCACTTGGTCTTGGGGAGGGTGGGAAGGGATTTTTTTCCCCCTCAAGTCTCTTTTCTGTTTGCATGTGTTTATGTAAAAGTGAAACCCACCTCTTATGTTTTTAGAATCAGCCTGTCTTGGTGTTTGGAAGACCACAGGGAGATGGGGAAATCAGGATAACCACCCTAGACAAACACACCAAACAAGAAAGGTGAGAGAAGTGAAGTCTTATGTGTCTGAATAAAAATGAATAAGTATCTAAGGATAGAGGAAAAGAAAATAAAAAGATGGAGACACTGAAATATTCCTTTTTATGGGGCAGGGGTAGGGAGAAAATTTTTTTAAAAAGGTGGTCCCATAATATTCTATTTAAGAATCAGTTCAGCAGTATTACTAAGGATAGACAACCTTTCATCTCAGTGGTCTGTTTTCTGTTGCTTCATCTAAATAAGGCCGTAAGAGAGAGGCAAGAGTCCAACTTAGACTTCATTAGGGAGGAAGTAAGTTTTCAATATGATGCATGGAAATGGAGCCGTACCATTCCCATGAATATTTAAGGGCTAGGGTACCTCTCTTAGAAGTACTCCAAGTGGTCCAGGAAGTGTTTATTAATAGCTTAACATTGCAGTTTGTAAGCCCTATTTTTATAATGATCTTTGGATGCTAGGGGAAACAAGCTCAATAGGGAGGTCTTGTTTAGAGAACAGCCCACCTGCTTCCAAACAATCTCTTGTTATTTCATTTTGTTTTGTTTTTCACAGGCACATCTTCTTGTTTGACTTGGCAGTCATTGTATGCAAAAGGAAAGGTGATAACTATGAGATGAAGGAAATAATAGATCTTCAGCAATACAAAATTGCCAATAACCCGACAACTGACAAAGAAAACAAAAAGGTGGCGCCATCTTAGATGCTGACAAATATTATCGACCGGGAATTTTCTAACTGATATGAACAATGTCTAAGAGACCTTGTGACATCCTTGTCACATGGCTGGATGCTGTTAAACTGGATGGGGTTCCGTTGTAAACTATTGATTTTAATTGATGCCAATACATATTCTTGAGTATGAATAAAGAAAGGCCACAGCTTTGACTGAAACAACTGAACAGCCACCACATAGGTGATCACATTAGTTGCGGGACCTTAAGAGTTAATGAGGATCTCTCTACAAATGATTTGACTGCAGATGTTGGTATAGAATTGAGGCAGCTGGAAGTGGTGAATCACAGCATCACAAATTTCGAACTAGGAGGGGCCTTTAGAGGCCTGCAAGCCCAATGCCCTCATTGCCTAGCTGAAGAACTGAGGCACAAAGGGGATCAGTATCTTGCCCAGGGCCACCCAGTTATTAAGTGTAGAGTCATGGGCTTGGGGTCAAGGAGATGTGGGTTCAAAACCTGTCTCCGATACTTGCTGGCTGGGTGACACAGGGCTTAGTCATTTAGCTACTTTTAGCCTTAGTTTCTTCAATACGAAATGGAAATCATAATAGCACCCAACTTACCAGGTTACTTAGAGGATTGAAAGAGATAATGGATATAAAGCATTTTACAAGCCTTAAAGCATTCAACACAGGGTCATAGACCTAGAGCTGCATGGGATCTTAGAGACAATCCAGTCTAACTTCCTCATTTTACAAATGAGCAAACTGAGGCCCAGAGAAGTGAGGGGGCTTGTCCAAAGTTATACAGCGATCATATGTCAGAGCTGGGATTTAAACCTACATTTTTCTGACTCTAAAGTCAGCAGAGTAGCAATGAACCGAGTGCTGAGCCTAGAGTTTGGAAGACCTGAGTTCAAATGTGGCCATAGACTCTCACTAGCTGTGTAAGCCTAGGTAAATCACTTCACCTCCATTTGCCTCAGTTTCCTCAACTTTAAAATGGATATCTTAAGAGTGTCTATCTCTCAGGGTTGTCTAGTGCAGTGCCTGTCACTCTATAAATGCTTATTCCCTTCCCTTCTAAACCCACCATCCTTTCTACTACTCCATGCTCCCTCCAGGTATATAGAGAGCTTTAATTTTTAATTCTCTGTGTTATGATCAACTGTGAAATTGCTGCTGCTATTGTAGATGTCTAAAATGACTAAGTCGGCTGGTCATAGGGGGCACTTGTGACCAGCTAGGTTTTTGTTTTTTAAAAGAATTTTAATGGCATTTCAGTGAACATGAGAATATAGCGCTATATATTAATCCGTGAATATTAATTCATTTCCACAGTGGTCTTACGGCTTCTACCTCATCCACACCCAAGGACAAAATGGCCTGGAATTCTATTGCAAAACGAAAGATCTGAAGAAAAAATGGCTGGAGCAGTTTCAAATGGCACTGTAAGTATCCCTGCTTCCAACAGTAACTCCTTTCCCTGCTTGACACCATTTACAAATCATGTCCTAAGCAATAGGCTTTCCACCTTGGCCATCCTGGCCAAGTCAGAGGAGCCTCCCTCCCTTCTAACCTCAGAGGCTGTCTGTCTGCCTGCTGGCTTCAAGCACTCATAAAGGGCCTTCCCTGAACCACTCTAAAGAAAAGAAAGAGGGAGCCATGGGCTCTCTTTTGAAGGCCTGTCCTCTGCTGGGATTGTTTTAATGCTTCAGATTGCCACAGCCTCTGAAAATATCAAATGTTCAGCTCACAAAAATTGGCCGTGATTGTGACCTTTTAAAGCTCTGTCTTTGGCCCATTTATTGAAATGTCTTTTTCTGGAGAGATATAGAAGTGTAGACTTTTTCTTTGGGCTCTCCCCCACCCTCTCCAACCTATGCCCATGTTTTTAAGTAATTTATCATTCAAATTGCTTTCCTTTCAATGTTCTTTCCTGTTATAAATGAGAAAAAACCCCTAACAACTTTTTTTAAAGACTTGTTTAGGAATGGTAAGGCTTAAAGAGATATAATTGTCTCATGACGCAGGCATTTCTCATTCATTTTGGCATCTGCAGCCTGAAAAGAACACCGTTAAGTGTGGAGGCCAGACAAAAAGTCCAGGACACAGAATTTAGAAATGCTATAATCTTTTCCCTTTTGCTTTCTGGCTTCCCTGGGTTCCTTCAAGTCTCAGCAAACATCCCACCATGTGCAGGAAGCCTTTCTCGAACCCTCTTAAGGCCAATGACTTCCCTTTGAGATTATCTCCAATTCATCTGTTCATTTCTTATTCATCCATAGTTGCTGGCAGGTTGTCTCTCCCATTGTGTTGTGAGCTCCTTGATGGCAGGGACTATTTGTGACTTTCTTTTACTCCCACACTCTTAGCATAGTTCCTGACAGACATATAGCAGGCACTTAATAAATAATTATTGACTGATTATGTGAAATCATCAGTGAGAAAGATGATAATGAATAAAAACCTAATCTGAAAATGTGGTATTGGGATCAGTTCCATTTGAGCTCAGAGGTCCTTTAAGACCATAGGAAAACTTCATGATTATTTTATTGGTTACTTATCAATTGGAAATGGATGGTTTTACTATAGCTTTGGTTGGGGGAACACAGTGGTTTGTTTAATAACTTTTCCACCATCTTCTTTATACATCTGTTTCTTGGCATGAATAAAAGGGTCTGACGCAAACATAGATGCATGAAGTCCTTGGGTGTCAGCCAGTGAACCATTCTAGTGTCTGCCTATCTTTGGAAAACATAATATATTGTTCCCGGTTATGATAATTGAACAAAACATGAGAGGTTTATTGGTTCAGTGAATTAGTGCAGCAGCTAGTCCAAAGGGACCCTTTCTGGTTTGGGGCACAAAGGATCATGATCTGGTGGTTTGGCTGTTCATCCCTTGGGAATGGGGAGCCATACCATAAACCCACAATGCTATTTAATGCAGCTGTATGTGATGGGCAGTTGTAGGGGCCTTGTATCTGAGCTTCCCCTAAGCCAGCCAGACTTAACTTAGATGAGTTGATCTAGAACTTTCCATTCATGGGAGAGGATGGAATCGCCATTTTTTTGGTGATCTACTCTATGAAAGGAAGTATGGTATAATGAATAGAGAGGGCCGACCTTGGAGTCAAGAAGACCTGTCTGTGTCATGAGTGACAAGAGACAAATCATTTAACTCCAAATGTTTCTAGGCAGCTTGGTAATACTATACAAAGAAGTTATAGAACAGTTAGAGGTCTGCACTGATGAAGGAAATTTCCCACCTGGGAATTCCTCACATAGATGATATCAGGTTTCTCATCTATAAACCTTATATACACATGGCAACAATCATGAATACGTATATCATAAATATATTTACATATAGATACATATAAACATATATGCATGTGCATATATATGCATTCAGACACACATATATGCACACAGCATAGCGTCGTGAGTAGAGAATTGACCTCAAAATCAAAAAGAACTGAGGTCAAATCCCACCTCTGACACATACTACTTTTGCGACCCTGGGCAAGTTACTTGACCTTTTGGTACCCCAGGCAAATCTCTTAAGACTCAAAGTCTGTGCTGATCTGCTTTGATAAGTGAAACTTCCTCATCAGGAAAATGATTCCTTTGGTCAGTGAATTGGACTAGAAGGGCTCTGAGGTCCAGTTCTCAAATTCTGTGATACTATAAGTTGCTTAAGCAATACTCATATGTATGTGGACATATGTGTGTGTGTGTGTGTGTGTGTGTGTGTGTATATATATACACACTAATATGTGACATATGCAATATGCAGAGATATAGTTTTATATATATCTATAGATATGACATGCGTACCTTTATGTATGATTTAATATACTCATATATGTTAAGTAACATCTAATTTTAAACCCAGGTCTACATGATTCAAAGACTTGTCCTTTCTATTGACTTTGCCATTTTGCTTCTCATTTAGTAGCTTATGAAAACTTAGTGACCCCAGGGTGGGTTGGGGAACCTTTCCCTGGGGGGTGTTAGGCTCCTGGTCAGCTTAGCTAGCATCATCTAATTTTGGCCTAGAGAAAATGCAACCTTGGAAGTGTCCATCATGTGGACTTGCATTAAACAGTATTGTGGGTATAGTTTTAGAATGCTCATCACTAGAGATGAATAGTGAAATAGTGAAACCACTAGCTCCATCACTATTTATGACCTAGACCAGAGAGGGTGCCTGGGGACTAGCTGATGTACTGTGACACCAAACCCCGAAACGTCTTGAACTATGGTCAATTATCATTATACCTATACATATAAATACATACATAAATATTTAAAGTCTTGCTTAAAATTATGTATATACTACATATATACATGCCTATGTGTGTCCATAAATATATATTTATACAAATAAAGAATGAACTCAGCTGGTACAGAGAATTGAGAGGATTTATTACAGAGCACATTTTAATTACTATCAAATAGTTGAGGGGCAGCTAGGTGGCATAGTGGATAAAGCACCAGCCCTGGATTCAGGAGGACCTGAGTTCAAATCTGACCTTAGACACTTGACACTTACTAGCTGTGTGACCCTGGGCAAGTCACTTAACCCTCTCTGCCCCCCCCCAAATAAATAGTTGAATATCTGTTGTGTGTCAGAAATTTTGCAAGGTGCTTTCCCTCTCCTTAGGAACTCTAGAATCTCATTTTCAAGATAACATCAGTTGCTAAATGAGATGAACCAGAATAGGGATGCCTGAAATGTGGAAACTAAACAAATCCATCTGACTATATTATGTAGGAAGGTCCCTAACATTAGGAGGGCCCCAGGACAAGTGGGGGAAGTCACAGTAAATTGTGGGAGTAGGCAATCAGGCTAACTCCAGCCAAGTCAGTAGTAGGCAGGTGTGATAGAGGGCAGGGGAATTGTCCCTGAATGGGGTGGAACATGGCATTTGGGAGGTCTGTTGTCAGGGGAAGGTTCTGGTAGAGAGGAAGTTGGTATGAGAGAAGCATTGTAGGATGTAGCAAGAATAAGACTACAGAAACTGCCTTTCTATTACTAGGTCTTTGCCTGTCAACCTTGATGAATTCATTCTATTCCAGATTAATATGCTCACTCACAAGTATAATGGTATTACTATCTCACTTTCCCTACTTCCAACAAAATAAAAGTACAAATTCCTTAGTTTGGCATTCAAGGCTCTCTGCAATATATCAACATGCTGATTTTTCTAGCCTTTGTTCTCATTCAGTTGTTTCAGTTGTGTCTCAATCTTTGTGATCCCCATCTTGGGGTTTTCTTGGCAAAGATACTGGAGAGGTTTGCTATTCCTTCTCCAGCTCATTTTATGGATAAGGTAACTGAGGCAAACAGGTTTAAGTGACTTGCCCAAGGTCACACAGCCAGTAAGTGTCTGAGGCCAGATTTGAACTCAGGAAGATGAGTCTTCCTGACTCTAGGCCTGGTACTCTATCCACTGTGCCATCTAACATTATTACATACTACAAATTGCATACTCCAGCAAAACTGGAGCCTTACTCTGAATGTCTTCTACTCTTTCCTATTTCCATGTCTTTGCTCATGCCATTCTTAAATCTACAACCCTCTTATTGGGATTCTTACTGTTCTTCTAAAGCCTTCCTATCCTTCTACCTTCTACTAGCTGTGTGACCTTGGGCATGCCTCCAGCTCTCCCACCCCATCAATATTCTAGAAGAATTAGGAAAAAAACCCATAATATTATTCTAGTTGTCAGGTTCTCACCAGACCCTAAATAATTGCTCAAAAGAGTCAGTCAAGGAACTTTGTGGTACAGATCAACATGAACTCTGACAGTAGCTCAAATGATTTGATCATTCATTTCATGGGTCCATATTTTTCAAAATTTTATTATTTTATTAAAAAAAATCAGCTCTTCTCTCTTTCTTTCCTACCCTGCCCCCACCCATTGAGAAGGCAGGAAATATATCAGTTATACATATAAAGTCATTCAAAACATATTTCCACATTAGCCATATTGCAAAAGAAAAAAAAACAGAAAGTGAAAGAAAATATGCTTCAACCAGTACTCAGTTGATTATTTCTCTCTCTGGAGGTGCATAGCATCCATATTTTTTTTAAAAGGCAGATTTATTTCTGTGTGTGTGTGTGTGGGGGCTGTTTATTTATAATAAATGTAGCTAGGTTGCACAGTGAATAGAACACTGTGCCTGGAATCAGAAAGACCTGAGTTCAATTCTAACCTCAAATACTTATTAGTAACATGACCCTGTGTAAGTCACTTAAACCAATTTGCCTCAGTTTCCTCAGCTGTAAAAATGGGGATAACAATAGCTCATACCTTCCAGGGTTGTTATGAGAATCAAGTGAGATAATACTTGTAAAGCACTTAGCACAGCACCCAGCACATAGTAGGTGCTTATTCCCTTTTAAAGGTTCTTTGAGGTTTTATAAGTGGTCTTGTATTCCTTTCAGCCCAGATGAATTATTTGAATTACTAGGTTCTGGTTATGAGGCTTTTAAGGGATAGCTTGATGTTGTAGAAAAGAACACTGATATGGATAGCTGAAGGTTGGTGCCCTAGTTCTTCCTCTCACAGTAGGGATCCTGGCATTTAAGAACTGAAAGAGGGCTTGGACATCACCTCGTTCTAGCCACAGGACTTTGAATACATTGCTTCTTGGGATTCCTGTATGTGTATGTACAGACACACACAGAGAAACAAATGGTGATGGAGTTATTCATATACATATATATGTATGTGTGTATGTATGTGTATGGAGAGAAGGAGGAGGAGGAGGAGAAGAAGGAGAGAGAGAGAGAGAGAGAGAGAGAGAGAGAGAGAGAGAGAGAGAGAGAGAGAGAGAGAGAGAAATAGGCAGAGGCAGAGTGAGAAAGGTTGAACTAGGAGAGCCCTAATATCCCAAGAAGTCTGTGCTTTTAATCACAATCCTTTGTTTTTAAGGCAATTGGGATGTAGGAAAGTGTAGACATTGTACAGGACTTTTAAAAGCAGGCCAACTCTAGCCCAGGCAGATCTGGTCCTTTGGACTTTGTCTCTGAGAAGGAATATGATTATTTTAAATAACATGTAGAGTATATTTTCACATCCACAGCGATGGTTATTTTGTATTTTAAGGCTTCCATTGACAGTACTACACAGATGGTGAGAGGGTGGAAATACCTTAATTCAGAATTGCTTCAAGTTGAAGTTGAGGGTTCCCACAAGCAGGAAAAATGCCCGGTATGGGAAATCAAATCAGTGGGCATTTCATTAGTCTCAAAAGGTTGTGTTCTTTACCTTTTCCTCTTCTCTTCTCTTTTGGAAGCTCATTAATGCAGGACATACCTGGCAATGCCAAGCTTCCAGCTTTGTACAGCAGCCCAGGCTGCCTTGTGCTGCCGATGACAGAATTAAGTTTAGAAACTTGGGTGTTTGCCTTTGGTGCTGCTGTTTGTTTTTCCAGTGTTGCTTTGCCCATCATGCAGAGTTTCAATATTCTGATTTAATACCCTATGGGGCATAAAATAATAATAAGAAAACCTTCCATATCCATGTAATATATAAAAACAATAAAAAATGTTTCCCCATAGGCAGGCTTCATGCTTTGGCTCTGATCCACAGCAGTTTTGACATCAGTACTATGAGATCTCCTCCTGTTGCAGGCAGGAGGAGAAATGTTGTTTTAAGGAACTGCGATGGTGAGCAGGGAAAGGTAGGAGTGAAGAGAGGAGGCAGGAATCAAGGAATAGGATATTTTAAGACCAATGAATTATTTGCCGGTGGTATTTTACAGGAGGTAGCAGTTTTGCTATCTATAGAAGGCTGAGATCATTTTTATTAACAAAAAAAAACAAAACCCTGCACACACACACACACACACACACACACACACACACACACATCGCTGGGCACCTATAAGGTGCTTAAAACACTGAGCTTAATTTGGAAAGCCATAGACATCATTGCTAATAAACAATTACTAATAAAACAATAAAACAATAGCAGTAAACATCTACACCAGATGAATCATCCACACGAGAAGTTACTCTGCTCTCCATCTGTCTTCTTGAAGCTCATGTACTTATTTAATATGCAGTTGTCATCCTCTGACCTTCTTTTACTGATACAAATATATCATGAGCCACATCCAAACTTCCTAGATTGTAAGCTCTATGAGGGCAAGATTGTAAGCTCTATGGAGGCCCCTGAATTTTCTATGTCCCCTAATTTCTAGCACAGCACTCTGAATGCATTAAATATTTAATATATGTATTAGTTATTGTTGTTCAATCAATCAAACATTTACAAAAACCCTATTATGTGCCAAGAGACTAAGATGTGCATATTTAGAGACGTCTCCACTTTAAATGTTCATATTGTGCCCAACTAGTTGTGCCCAACCCGTGTTAGAGCCTCCCAGATCACAGTCGGACACACTGCACCTTGACTCCAATAGAGTGATGTCATTTTGGTCCTCTGAGCATGATGGATAATGACCAATCAACTGTGCTAGGCCCTAGGAAATTCAAAGACAGCAATGAAGTACTCTTTACCTTCAAGAAGATACATTCTATTCATAGGAATAGCATATACATTTATACACATATATGCAAGGTAAATTTTTTTAAAGCTGGGAAGAAATTAGTAACTGGAGGATCAGGAAACGCGTCATATGTAGGTGATGCCTGAGCTAAGCTTTGAAAGAAACTATGATAGTGAGTGGGGAAAGTTAAGTGGGGAGAGGACTCAGGAATAAAAAAGATGGAATGTTTTAAGATGGTTGAAGTGCTTACTCATACTAATTACAGAAAATGACAGTTCTGTTTATAGGAAGTCTTGGATCATTTTTATTAAAAAACGATTGCTGATCACCTATAAGGTGCTTAAAATACTGCATTTAATTTGGAAAATTACAGAGACACACTGTTACTAATAAACATAAGTACTCAGTAAAGATGAATCTACATCAGAGGGTCAGGTGTTAGTGCCTTCCAGGTATGAAGTACAGGTAGGACAAAGGCATGGATACTGGAGATGAGCTGTTGTAGGTGAGGCCAGTCTGGTTGGACCCCAGCACAAGTGAAGGAAAGGAATGTGTAATAAATAGTCTGGGAAGGTAGGCTGGAACCAGATTGTGAAGAGCTTTAAATACCAAGTAGAGGAATCTGTGTTTTAGGAAGCACCTGGAGCTCCTTGGTTAGGGAAGTAGCAAGGTCAGACTTTGCTTTGAGAATATCACTGTCAGCTGTGTGAAGAGCTGGAGGTGATGGAGGTGGGCAAATGGCTGGAGGCAGTTTGTTATAAGTCAAAGGTTTAAAAAAAAAAAGAAGTGATGAGTTTGCAAAGGGGAAGATGGAAACAACTAGTTGCATGAGTGATGCTGGTGGCTTACCTGAATGGGATTGAAAAATGAAAGTGGCTGGTGATTTCATAACCTCTACTGGAGTTCAGTGGACCATGTCAGTGTGCACACTGTCAGAGCACAGGATCAAGCTGAATGATGGATGGATTGGAAACTGACTGTGGGAGGATAAGCTGAGGGAGTTGGTGATGTTTAACTAGAAGAAAAGAAGACTTGGGGGGGGGCATGGGAAGAAAACATGAGAGCTGCCATCATTGAGAGTTGCCTTGGAATTCCTAAGGCCTAGGGTAGTTGGTTGGTTAGTTGTATGGCTATCTGATTGAGTAAGAATTGGACTTTGTGCTGCTTGGCCCTTGGGTAACAGAACAGGCAGAGAATTCAGAGAGCCAGATACTGACTTGACACAAGGAAAAATGTTTCACTTCTTTTTTGAAGAAGTAAGTTTGTAATGTTTGAGGGGATTGCTGGCTAGATCTAGATTGCCAAACAGGTCTCTTCTAGACCTGTGATTCTTTGAAAACAGTGCTAACAATTCAGGAACTTCATGCTTTCTTGACCTAAGGATTTTAGGCATAGTGATTTGAGAGCTGGCCCAGAAGCCAGGAAGATCTAGGTTCAAATTCTGCCTTTAACATAAACTGGCAGGTCAACAAGCATTTAGTAAGCACCTATTAGAGTCTGGGCACTGTGATAAGTTCTGAGGAAAGAAAAATATTTCCTGCTCTCAAACAGTTTGGTCTAATGGGGGAGACAACATGCAAAAATTTATGTAAAAAAAATACTGTTTCATATAAAGTGTACCATAAACAAAATATATGCAGAATAAAGGAGATAATCTCCGAGGGGAAGGCATTAAGATTGAGCAAGATCAGGAAAGCCTTTTTGCAGAAGGTGGGGCCTTATCAGACCTTTGACATGACCTTGGACGTGTTGTTAATATTGTAGTGCTCTAAGTCTAGGCATTTCTTTTACCTTTTAAACTTCAGAGCAGGTGTAAACCTACTTTGGTTGACAGAGTTTCATCTCCTGCAAGTTTCTTATACAAATGAAATCACATATTCAGGCCTTATCCCTATAGATCCTCTGACCACTAATCTATGAGAGGTATTTATGGCCTTCAAGAGACTTATTGGTCAGTAATATGGATTGTCTTCTGTTTCCTTAGAACACTCAAACAAACTGATATTTAGAAATTTTTTGTCACTCCAGTCAGTTGTTCTTATGAAAGAATCACAGGCGACTTTTATTAGCTTAAGCAAGTTTCAAAAGAGTATTGGGAAATGTGGTTGTGTTTTTCTGGAATGCCATGAATGCAAGTGTATATTTGTGAAAACTTTCATCAGGAGAATAAAAAATAAGGAGCATTTTACAGGTGAGGAAATTCATGCATATTTGGCTATGAGCAAGATGTCATAGGTCCACAGTTCTCTTGCCAGCCAAGATAGCATATGATATCCTTCACTCATGCTTGAGTACTGGTATGGATGTTGTAAGCAGTGGGGAGTTGCAGCCCGTGGACAGATTCTCAATTGGTAAGTTTTCAGTGTGGAAACTGACACCTTGAAAATTGACAAATGCTACAAGTCAGGGCTTGGTTTATTGTGTTATAGACTGTTTAGAATTAACAACATGATGGGAAAATGTTAATAATGCAGATGAAGCTTACAGGTATGTTGTGTGTACTTTTTTTTCCCCTTCTGAGAGCCAATCAATTCATCATTTTTTTTGTGTGTGGTTTTTTTTTTTTTTTTTTGGCGGGGCAATGGGGGTTAAGTGACTTGCCCAGGGTCACACAGCTGGTAAGTGTCAAGTGTCTGAGGCCAGATTTGAACTCAGGTACTCCTGACTCCAGGGTTGGTGCTTTATCCACTGCGCCACCTAGCTGCCCCCATTCATCATTTTTTAGAACAATTAAAAGAGTCATTGTCTTTGGAATTAAGGGTCCTGGATTCAAATATTAACTCTACTCTTCATTCCTTCTATGACCTTAGGCAAGTTATCTTACTTCTTTGGGCATTAGTTTCTTTAACTATGAAATGGAGTAGGGCATGAAAGATTGATTAGACTATGCGATTACTAAGGTGCCTTGTGGATTTAAGTGGGATCCTACTTGGCTAACCACCAATAAATTAGACTAGACCAAGGGACACATATACTTAATCCTATTGAATAAAATAGGAGTGATGAACCTCCTTTGCCTTGAGTGCCACTTAAATTTAAACAATGGCCTGAAATCATAGGTATGCAGAATGAAAAATGGGATATAATATGTATGGGATAAAATTGGAGAAGAGGGAGGAAAGAGATGTTATATTTGAGCATTGGCAAGTTCACTGACCACAAATTTCTCTATCACCACTGGCTTCCCATGGAGAAATTAATAACAACAATAGCAATTATGATGATAGCTAGCATTTGTATAGTGCTTTAAAGTTTGTGAAGTGCTTTATAAATATGGCTTCATTTTATCCTCACAACAACCTTGGTAGGTAGGTGTTTTTATTAAACCCATTTTATAAATAAGGAAACTGAGAAAGGCAAGCTAAGTGACTTATCCAGGGTCAGTCAGTAAACATTTATTAAGCAACTACTATGTGCCAGACACTGTGCTAAGTACTGAGGATACAAAAAGAGACAAAAAGAAGTCCTTGCTCTCAAGTAACTTACAATCTAATGGGGGAGACAATCAGCAAACAGATATGTGCCAGGAAGTATCTGAGATCACCAACATTCCATCCACTGCACCACTTATCAATAAAGTCACTGCTTTGGTTTTGGTTTTGGTTTTTGGGTTTTTGTGGGGCAATGAGGGTTAAGTGACTTACCTAGCATCACACAGCTAGTAAGTGTCAAGTGTCTAAGACCATATTTGAACTCAGGTCCTCCTGAATCAAGGGTCAGTGCTTTATCTACTGCGCCACCTAGCTGCTCCCTAAAGTCACTGCTTTGGATTAAAATTTGTCTCCAAAAGACCTCTGTAAAAATATATCAGTGTAAGTGGGGGGATGAATTACATGTGAATTCATTAATTTGTAGTAAACTATTAGTCCAGATTACTTCAACAGATAAGTTAGGTGGCATCTAGTAAAGGGATTGTAGTGGTGGTGGTGGTAGTGGTAATAAAGTAATATGAGAGGTATTGATTATGGGGCAGTACTCTGGGAGGACATATTTAAATTGGATACCATGGAAGGCTATCTTGTGAACTGTGGGATGTAGGGACCAATTTTTAATTGGGGAGTGTTAGCCATGCGGCTCGCTGCAATACTGGGGCAAGGAAGCAGACCAACAGCTTCCCTTAAAAACAGAACAGGATTTATTAATAAGAACGAACTTGGGGCAGCTAGGTGGTGCAGTGGATAGAGCACCAGCCCTGGATTCAGAAGGACCTGAGTTCAAATCCTGCCTCAGACACTTAACACTTACTAGCTGTGTGACCCTGGGCAAGTCAACCCCAATTGCCTCACAAAAAAAAAAAAAAAAAAGAACGAATTTAAAAACACAAGCAAGATCAGTAGAATTAAGGAAAAGGAAATAAAATGGGGGAAGAGATATGATACAACCTGAATAAACACCACCGCCCAGGAATCAGCTGAGAACAAACATGGCTGCATCCTGTTGCCTACCAGCTTCAAGCTAGAATGACGAATCTCCTCCCTTCTTCTTCCCAGCATACTCCAGGCTGACCACACACAGCCCCAAGCCAATTGGCAGGCAACCTTGACTGACAGTCACATGACTGCCCTCACTGGGCTTCCAGTCATTATAATTTTGCCAGGCCCATGTAGGTGTCTGTGAGTGGTGATGGCATGAGGTGCCAGCGCCATGGTGACGGCTACAACCAGTGGGTGGAGCACAGTGCTGTTTGCAGAGGTGCTATGCCTGAACCCCAGGCCAGTGCACACACTGGGGTTTTTTTTAATTCTAGCCAAAAGATGGGGTCATAAAAACCTCAAATAACAATTAACTCTTTACAGGGTATCAGGTAACCATTTGGGGAGGACACTGAGAGAGGATGTACATGCTGTAGACAAAGTGGATGGAGAATACCACCTCTAAATTTGACTGGTTGAGAGACAGTGTGCTGTAGTAGAAAGACTACTGTTATACACACACACACACACACACACACACACACACACACACGCACTGGACTTCATATACACACACACTCACACTGGAATTATATATACATAAATACAAATGCATATATGTGTGTATATGATATATATGTATGTATTTATGTAGGTATATACACATACATATATATATACATGTATATAAATATATAGAGATAGATATAGATATATTCACATGCACACATGCCTATCTATCTATCTATCTATAAGGGAGAATTGTCATATAAGACTAGAAATGGAAGGAAAGACCAAATCATGGAGGTCTTTGAATGATAAGATAAGGATTTTAAACTTCATTTAGTAGGCAATGGGGAATCCTTGAAAGCTTTTCATGTGATCAAAGCTATACTTTAGGAAAATTAATTTGGCTGCTGAGTACCGAATAATCTATGGGGAGAAGGGCTGAAAGTGAATGGCAGATATGAGACTATTGGAATAGTGTGGGTGAGAAGTAAGAAAAGCCTTCTTTACAGTGTTGGTTGTATGACTGGAAATAAGGGGGGGGCAATTCAAGGGGACACTCTACATGAACTGTTGGAGGTAGAAAGTAAGAGAGAAGCTAAAGGATCATTTATAATTCTCATGCTTAAGTGGGGAGGTCAACCTAGCTGACCAAAAATTAACATGAAAAGGTAGCAAAATGAGTATCAGAGGGGGCAACTAGGTGGAGCAGTGGATAGAGCACCGGCCCTGGAGTCAGGAGTACCTGAGTTCAAATCCGGCCTCAGACACTTAACACTTACTAGCTGTGTGACCCTGGCCAAGTCACTTAACCCCAATTGCCTCACTAAAAAAAAAAAAAAGAGTATCAGAGTCAGAGAAAAGGGAGCTGAGTGACTTTAATAGCAACAACTTATTTGCCAAATTGACTGATGCTGGTTGGTCAGGTCACATCTTTACAACCAGTAGTGCGTAAATATAAGCAAAATTCTTGTTCTCCAGCTCACTGTTTCATTTCTGGACTCCACGGAAACCAAGATTACAATATTAGCTCATGATGTATATGTTATGATTAATTAGATCAAAGCTTATTTTATATATTTTAGAGTGTTGTCTCTACAATGGATTTGAGGCAACACTCTAGTGTCATTTTTATGGAAAAGGCAATGTGGTATAATGGATAGAGCATTGGATTCAAGTCAGGAAGACTGCTCAAATGTGCAAATCTGAAATTCAACTTCCTCTTTTGTGAAGTCTGGACAGTAATATTTCTATTGTCTACATGAAAGGAGACAGTGTATAATGAAAGGTGGGGTAGAGTTGGAAGTCAGGAAGATGGAGATTCAAGTCCTATCTCTGACTTAGACTAACTGTGTAGCTCTGGGCAATCCACTTTCAGTGTTCCAGGCAACTCTAAGGCTATAATTTACAGATATTTAGCACTTAGCACAGTTCCTGTCATATAGTAGGTACTTAATAAATCCTCATTGATTAATTAATAAATTATGATTTGGACCACCACCACCACCAAGATATATAAATATATATCACAGAGTTAGTGAAAAGTTTGTATGAGGTGTCTTCGAAGAGTTCTGCATCCATTATATGCCAATTCATATGAGCTTAATTTTAGCCAGTGACATCTTGGATCTTATCACCGTATCAAGGGTATTCATTTTCTCTCTGGGATTTGTGACACCTCTACCCCTACACCCCTGACCCAATGGTACATAGCTATAACCCTGGGCACAAATGCTAGACTGTCTCCTTCATGAAAGGTTTTGGATGAGTTTGCTCCACTGTGGGGATGTAGGCCCTGATGGCCCAAAGCTTGGACTTCCCTGAAAATTCCAAGTCTGTCAGTACAGATGTCAGGATTTGTTGTTGGAGTTACTGGGAAATTGACCAACTTGCTACTGTAGAATTGGTCTTTCATTTCTGTTTTCTACTGATTATGATTCTCTTCTAGAAAACCAGCCACTAAAAAATCTATAGGAGGTCATTTATACAGATTTTTAATCTAAAAACCTTCCATATAGGTGTAGTATCCCCACTGATATGCTAGACTCTGCCAGGCTGAATTTGATGATGTTGACCTATTCACACTAATCTCCTATGTTGAATCCAACTCAACTCTCCCAGAATCTAATGTCTTGTCTATAACCTTTCAAAATTGGCAGTTAACTCAGTAGAGGGAACTAAGCTGCAGTTTCCTAGAAGCAATAAAAAGAAGTAGGCTATGGGACAGTGCTCAGAAAAATCATGCCTGCCATAAAATGGTATCTCCCAGTAGCCAGCTCCATCAAGAAATATGCTGGTACTTCTTATGCATAAGAAAACAAGATTAAATGTTAAATGATAATCTTGTAATAATACTGCATAGTGGGACATAATTAGAAATGAACCCTAGATATAGGGAAAGCAGAATTCTGAAATGTTTAGCTGAGGGACAGGTATAATCCCATTACCAGGGAAGATAAAGAGAAAGATAGCTTAAGAAGGATAGGAGATTCTTAAAAATGAAATCCTATTAACACAATCACAATGATCCAGAAAAGGATGAAAATGGGGAAAGTCTATAGAAATGAAAAAGAATGAGTATAATATATAGAAACAGGTTCCTATAACCAAGACCCCCAAAAAGTGCCATGAACTAATAACAGTCTTAGGAAATCTGAAGCTTAAAATGAGCTAAAAGAAAAAGGAAATAGTGAAGATGGTACAGTGGTATTTTGTTTTGTTTTCTGTCTCTGTTATCTTTCAAATAAGAATAAAAATTAAATGCCATCCATCCAGTGTGGTTTAGTCAGGGGCATGCTGAAATGACTTGCCCAGAGTCATTCAGCTAGTAAAAGTTGGTAATGATTCCCAGTAGGAGAGTGAAGACAGTCACAAGACCCTGTTCCATTGGGAACTTCTCTGCCCACGGTGTCCTTCCTTGGCACTAGCTCCACCTCAGGTCAGCTTCTGTGCGTCACTGTCAGAACATGAACACATTGGTGCCATGACCTTAGGAAAAAATAAAAAGTGGGCCATCCACACGTGCAAAAAAAAGTCTATGCAGATTCTTAGACCAGAAAGTTTTTAGTAGAGATAGATAAGAATAACAAGACTGCAACCTTATGCCAACATTTCAAATAAATGATGTTCTTAATAATAATAGCAGCTAAGCTGTGTGACCCTGGGCAAGTCACTTGACCCTCATTGCCCCGCAAAAAAAATAATAATAATAGCAGCTAGCACTTATATAGTATTTAAATTTTGCAAAACATTTTATAATTATGATCTCTTTTTGTTCTCAAAGCAACCCTGAGAGGTAAGTGATATTATTATCCTTATTATACAGATAAGGAAACTGAGGCAGACAGAGGTGAAGTGATTTAGCCAGGGTCACATAGCTAGCAAGTTTCTGAAGATGGATTTGAACTCAGGTCTTCCTGATTCCAGGTCAAACACTCTATCCACTTCTTAAAATGCATTGACTAGAGAAAATGGCCATTTTTGATGTGGCCTTTTAATTTTTAATTACAGCCCTACCACTAGCTAGCCATGTGACCTTTGAAGAGTCACTTATGTACTCTTGCCTCAGTCTTAATCTATCAAAAAAAAAAAAAAGACACAAGTGGAACTATGAAATAGTAGAAGGGACCTTGGATTTGAAGCTAAAAGATCTGACTTTATATCTGAGTTGTTTCATTTATTTACCTGAGTCACTTTGGGTACATCGTTTTACTTCTTTTGGGTCTTGGTTTCCTCAATGATAAAATTAAAGGGTAGATTAGATGATCTTTAAGGTCCTTCTAGTCATAAATCTTATTATCTTAAGCATCTCCTTCTCAGGTGTGTCATAAGAATAAATTGAGATAAGTGATAGTTCTTTTAAGACATGTAACTTTTATGTGCTTTTTATATATTTAAGGCATTTTCTCCATAATGCACTTCTGAACGGAAAATGAGCACACACTTTTGTTCTAGCCATTCGTGTAAAAAAATAAACCTTTTATTTTCTTTTAAGGCCCTTAAAAATTCCCTTTTCAGCTTTTACACACTCTGTTTTAAGCAGGTAAGTAGTCAGCAAGGGAACTAATCAGAGTCTGAGAATAGGTTGAAGAAACAGATGATATATTATAGCTGAAGGAGACTGAGAAATAATTTCCTTTAAGTCCTTCATATTATTGCTGAGAACTGAGGCCCAAATAGATGAAGAGACAAATAAATTTCCACCCCTTGTTTGTAGGAGACCTGAAATTGGAACCCAGGTCTTCTGACCTGGGGAGGTACATTTGAATAGTAAAAGGCAATTCCATCTAGTTCCCAGGAGCAGAATTCTTATCAAAAAATACTGGTTGGAGGGATTCAAATGATGGCTTATGGGAAAGGCTAGAGAAATGGTTTAGTGAGGAAACTCCCTCTACCTGTGTAGGTCAGCACCTTCTCTGCTGACTTACCACCACTTTAGAGAATTGCCTGAAGCACTGAGGTGAAGTGATGTGCCCAAGGTCACACAGTTAGTTCATATCAGAGGCAGGATTTTCTTCTAGTTCTCTATCTAGTCCATGTTGAGTTGAAGCATTTCAAATACAGCTAGATCTTGATTAGTGGGAATAATGAATCCCCTGAAGTGGTTGCAATTTTCAAATTGTCACTACCTATTTCTGCTGGACTGGAACCAATGACCATACTTTCAATAATTATAACTCTGAATAGTAATTCAAATAGATGCCATCACTTCAGGGGATTAGTTATTCATGCTAAACCAGACTTCTCTTTGTTGTTCAGTCATGTCCAAGCCTCTGTGACCTGATTTAGGGTTTTCTTGGCAGAGATGCTGGCATGGTTTGCTATTTCCTTCTCCAGCTCATTTTACAGTTGAGTGACTTGCCCAGGGTCACACAGCTAGTAAGTGTCTGAGGCTGGATTTGAACTCAGGTCTTCCTGATTTGGGGGACAGCTAGGTGGCACAGTGGATGGAGCACTGGACCCGGAGTCAGGAAGACTCATGTCCCTCAGTTCAAATCTGGCCTCTTACTAGTTGTGTGACTCTGGACAAGTCACTTAACCCTGTTTGCCTCAGTTTCCTCATCTGTAAAATTAGCTGGATAAGGAAATGGAAAACCACTTCAGTATCTTTGCTAAGAAAACCCCAAATGGGATCACAAAAGTCAGACAAGACTAAACAACAATAACCATAACTTCCCAATTCCAAGTCCAGTGCTCTATCCAATGTGCCTAGCTGCTAGTAAGTGTCTGAGGCCAGATCTGAACTCAGGAAGATGAGTAGGGATTCTTACATGAGGTGGAAGTTTAGAATAAATGGACCTCTACCTATATCCTGCAAATGTTAAGATTTTGATGACTTCCTCCTCTCTGTTTATGTGCTCTCAGACCTTACATTCTGACAGGTGACCGCTCACGTAGGGAAGTTGTGGCCAGGAAAAGGACTCTTTGGTGTTACAGGGGTAGTGAGTGGGGCCACTGGGGAGGAAGCTGACACCTCCACTCCATCACCAGTAGCAGAGCTGATCCGATCATTGTTCCAGACCTGGGATAGATTCAACACCATGAAAGAAGATCATTCCACTTTGTTATTGCTGACTCCTTAGTCTAGCCATCCTGACCTATTTGCTATTCTTAAGATACAACTTTCTTTCTTTCTTTCTTTCTTTCTTTCTTTCTTTCTTTCTTTCTTTCTTTCTTTCTTTCTTTCTTTCTTTCTTTCTTTCTTTCTTTCTTTCTTTCTTTCTTTCTTTCTTTCTTTCTTCCTTTCTTTCTTCCTTTCTTCCTTTCTTCCTTTCTTCCTTTCTTCCTTTCTTCCTTTCTTCCTTTCTTCCTTTCTTCCTTTCTTCCTTTCTTCCTTTCTTCCTTTCTTCCTTCCTTTCTTTCTTTCTTTCTTTCTTTCTTTCTTTCTTTCTTTCTTTCTTTCTTTCTTTCTTTCTTTCTTTCTTTCTTTCTTTCTTTCTTTCTTTCTTTCTTTCTTCTTCTTTCTTTCTTTCTTTCTTTCTTTCTTTCTTTCTTCTTCCTTCTTTCTTTCTTTCTTTCTTTCTTTCTTCCTTCCTTCCTTCCTTCCTTCCTTTCTTTCTTTCTTTCTTTCTTTCTTTCTTTCTTTCTTTCTTTCTTTCTTTCTTTCTTTCTTTCTTTCTTTCTTCTTCCTTCCTTCCTTCCTTCCTTCCTTCCTTCCTTCCTTCCTTCCTTCCTTCCTTCCTTCCTTCCTTCCTTTCTTTCTTTCTTTCTTTCTTGCAGGGCAATGTGGATTAAGTGACTTGCCCAGGGTCACACAGCTAGTAAATGTCAAGTGTCTGAGGCTGGATTTGAACTCAGGTCCTCCTGAATCAGGACTAGTACTTTATCCACTGTGCCACCTAGCTGCCCCCAAGATACAATTTTCAAGCTCCATGTCTTTGCATTGATGTCCCCCATTCCTGGAATGTTTTTCCTCATTATTGTGGCTCCTTGGAAACTGGTTCTCTTCAAAACTCACCTCAAATGCCTCATTTATCATAAAGCCTTTGCTGGCTCTTCTAGCTCTTTGTTGTTGTTATTCAGTCATGCCTGACTCTTCATGATACCTTGTAGAACTTTCTTGGCAAAGATACTGGAGTGCTTTTCCATTTCCTTATCTGCCTCATTGTATAAAGAGGAACTGAGGTAAACAGGGTTAAATGACTTACCCAGTATCACTTACAGCTAATAAGTGTCTGAGGCTGGATTTGAACTAGTGTCCTCCTGACTCCAGGACCAACACTCGATCCATTGCACCACCTAGCTGCTAGTAATACAATACACAGTTAATAAGCAGCTTTATGTGCAAGGCACCTCTGCTAAGTGCTGGAGATACAATTAATAAAAAGACAGCCCTTGCCCTCAAAGAGGTCCCAATATAAAGGGGATTAGTAGTGTCTTCCACTCCAAAATTATCTTTTATCTGCTTTATATGTTTTGTTTGTGCCTTTATATGCGTTTCATGTATACTTTTTTTCTGAACATGTTATATTCTGTTAGAATGTAATTTTTTTGAGGACAAAAACTGTTTCTTTTCTTGCCTTTGTTCTTGTCATGGCATCTGACATATAATAGGTGTTTAAAAATTCTTAGTTGATTGATTGAGTCTAAGGTGATCCTAGTAAAAGTAGTGCAAGGAAGTGATGCTGATTATTTCTCCACAGACCTTCCAAAAGCACATCTGACTAGGTCACACTTCTCTTCAATCCACTCTAATATCTCCCTATTGCATCCAGGGTATAATATAAAATCCTCTGGTTGGGTTATAAACACTTCTATAACCTGGCTCTTTCCTACCTATCCGGGGTTCTTATACCTTACTCTATTCTTGTTCCACCTCCACCCCATGTACTCTGTCATTCAGTGACACCAGCTCATTCCATCTTCCCACCCTATGCCTAGAACTTGCCCTTCTTATCTCTGTCTCCTGGCTTTCCTGGATTCATTTGATACCCAGATAACATCCCCCCACCCCCTTGTGTAAGGGAGCTTTCCTGAGCCACCTTAATGCTAGTACCTTCCCTCTGTAGACTATCTCCACTTTCTTCTGTATATATTGGGTCTGTACATAGTTGTTTGCTTAGGGGCCATCTTTTGGATTTCCTTGAATCTCTGGTACTCAGCACAGTACCTGGCACATAGTAGCCACTTGATAATTGACTAATTGCCTGTAGTCAATTTTGGGAGATAAGACATATTCATCAGAAACAACTAACAAACCCATAAGTATTATATATGTACTGGCAAGCTATTGTAAAGTCAAGAGGGTTGATTAAATCCATCAATCAATCACCCTGTCCCACTTAAAGTAAACAACAAGATGCTCTACACCTCACTACCTTTATCAAATGAGAATACTTCTATTGAGTCAATCAATCAAAGTCATTAAATTAGCTGTGAAAATCAGTTCGGAAGGAATGAAAGACATTAGATGAGATGAAATGAGACTACCCAGAAAATGTGTTGGGAATGGTTGAAGAGACTTGGTCATGCCTTCTGGGTGTTAGAAAAAATAACCAACCAGCTCTGAACCAGTCATTCTAGTCTTCAGTCAGCCCAGTAAGTGGAAGCCAAGACCCTGAGAGAGAATCTCTTGGGAGGGAGTGAAGAGTAGGAGCCTGTATTTTCTTCCTTCTGCTTCCCCTGCCATACCTATCCCTCTCCCCGCCAACCAAGATGACCTTGTTAACTTTGAAAAGTCAAAAAATGTTGAATTCCCCATGGATATTTTATAAGGAACTCTGGAAGAGCGATGAGTAACAGCAGCATCTGTATTGGGAACTGAGGACAAACTAGATACAATTCAGAAAGGCAGCTTCAGGCCCCTACGGGAAGCCCAGAGGAAAGCTCCACTTCTTGGAAACCCCACAAAGCAGAGAAAAAGATTTCCTCTAGCCAGGAACTATGAGTTACCCCTTTCCCCCATGTTCTTTCTTATCCTGAGGCCGCTTTCTCCTAGACTCTTGTATGTGCGTTTGGGAGACTCTGTCCCTAGTTTGGGAGCTGCTTTGTGCCATCTGGTCTTGTAATCTTGTCTAAGGGAGTCTGCCTGGCTCATTGATAGCAACTGATAATGAGGAAGCCGACCAATGGATATTCTTGAATAACAGCATTCAAAAGACAGTCATCCAACCCTGTCACCCCTAGAACCTTGAGGAGAAAAACAGCTGACAACTCTCTGGTTACCTAGCCTCTAGGTGTGAATGAGGGATTAGGATAGTAGCTCCAAAGTCTACTTATATAATAAACTCCTTTTTTTTTTTTTTTTTTGGTGAGGCAATTGGGGTTAAGTGACTTGCCTAGGGTCATAGGGTCACATAGCTAGTAAGTGTCTAAGGCCAGATTTGAACTAAGGTCCTCCTGACTCCAGGGCTGTTGCTCTAATATATAATAAACTCCTTAAGGGGACAGACTAGTTCTATCTATCTATCTATCTATCTATCTATCTATCTATCTATCTATCTATCTATCTATCATCTATCTATCTATCTATCCATCTATCCATCCATCCATCCATCCATCCATCCATCCATCCATCCCTCTTTTTTGTGTTTCCAGCACTTAGCACAGAGTAGGTGCTTAATAAATAAATGTCAATTGATTGATGTAATATGTAGTGTTAAGCTGTCTGGTCCAGAGAGGGAATTTTCTATGCTAACCAACATGGCAATCATATTGATAAATGAAGATTGAACCAGAATATCTGAGATATGTGTGTATATATATATATATATATATATATATATACACATACATACATATATAATTTTGAAAGCTAGATTAAAAATAATTATTTTAAATAATTGAATTAATTTAAATATTTAAATAATTATTTTCCCTCTCTTGTACTTAAGCAAAGAAAATTTTATCTCAGTCTTCCTTCCCTTGGGACCAACTGATAAATTTTGAGTAATTTGTTGCTTGGAACTTGAGGGAGAACTTGATCTTTTATACTGACCTTTATTCTTTTTTTTGGGGGGGGGGCAATGAGGGTTAAGTGACTTGCCCAGGGTCACACAGCTAGTAAGTATCAAGTGTCTGAGGCTGGATTTGAACTCAGGTCCTCCTGAATCCAGGGCCAATGCTTTATTCACTTAGCCACCTAGCTGCCCCCTTGACCTTTATTCTTGAAGGATTAATTTGACTTTCAGATTCCTTTCCCTACAGCCCTTTCTAATCCCTCTTATCCCAAATTATAGAACCATTTTTAAAATAAAAATTTTTGCAAACTGGAAAGAGAATAGAATCAATGTAAGGAATGAAGCCTCTCCAATAAGTATAGAAAAACACACATTCAGTAGGACTCCCGGACAAGACAGGGGCTATTTTGTTGTTGTTGTTGTTGTTAACACAGCCTTGAATTTTAGTCTTCATGTGAGGAAATAAATATATTAAGAATTTAAGTAGTGGCAGTGAGGTGGCACAGTGGATAGAGCATCAACCCTGGAGTCAGAAGGACCTGAATTCAAATCTGTGTGACTCTGGGGAAGTCAATTAACCCTGATTGCCTCCAATTAGAAAAAAAAAACAACAACCCTTAATTATAAACTTAACTGTATCCTTGAATTCTAGTTTTGAGTTTTTAAGGCATATTTTTAATTATAATACTTTTGTTTAAGTTTGTATTTGAAGTGTACCTGACAATATTTGACAATTGTATTTTATAGCAACTAAAAACACTTGCTGTTTTTAATCCATGTGATCTTCCTTTCCCAAATGGGAATGTATACTTTCATGCCTGGGCCCACCCATAAAATAAATGTGCTTTTTAATACTTTAAAGAGTATGATCTAGAGTTTAAAATATTAACTCCTTGATTTTCAGGGATGCATTTTGATCAATAATTTTGAATTTCACTTGTTAAAATGCAATATTCAGGGGCAGCTAAGTGGCACAGTGGATAGAGCACCGGCCCTGGAGTCAGGAGTACCTGAGTTCAAATCCGGCCTCAGACACTTAACACTTACTAGCTGTGTGACCTTGGGCAAGTCACTTAACCCCAATTGCCTCACTAAAAAAAAAAAATGCAATATTCATATCAGTGGTAGCAATTAAATAAAATACCTCTCTGTATCTTTCAGTTATTTTAAGGAAAGTACTTCATAAACCTGAAGTTACACTGTACCAGTGAGACATCATTATTATTGGTATTATGATTATGACTATTAGTAATTGAATATAAACTCTTTGAGGACAGAAATTGCCTTATTTTCATCCCTCCTCCACCAGCTAACTGTGTGCTATATGCATACGCATATACACATAAATTGATATTGGGCAGCTAGGTGGCACAGTGGATAGAACGATGGTCCTGGAGTCAAGAGTACCTGAGTTAAAATCTCACCTGAGGCACTTATTAGCTGTATGACCCTGGGCAAGTCACTTAACTCCATTACCTTAAACATCAGCCCATCTCTTACCTCTGGACCTGGATGGCTCTGGAGAAGAGAGTGAGGTTGTTGACCATGTACAGTCCTCTCTCACTTAAATCCAATTCAGTACATCACCCTGGTGTCATGGTTCTCTTTGAGAACTAAACAAGAACAACAATAAATTGAAAGGAGGTAAAGTTGTTTGAAACTATGGGCACCAAGTTTTCTGTCACTAGAAGGCTGAATGACAACACTTTTGTAGAACATAGATATGCATAGGAGTAGATGACCCCTAGGGTTATTTCCGACCCCATGATTTTATGATAATTGAGCACAAATTGAGTAAATAACCTTAAATTTAGAGATCACTTAATCCATATGGAAGTATTAATCACTTTATCACAGGACTGAATGAGAGATGATTTTGCTAAGATTTACTTTCATTCAGTTTGATGAGATTTTCTCCAGTTGTTCTTAATGAGACTTTCTTAGTCTCAGGTTTGTTTATGTGCTATGCAAATAGCTAAAGGAAAGGGAGATAGCATCTCAGTCTGAAAGGCTAAACTTTAGTCAGTTAGTTATCTGAATGGATTAGCAGGGAAGCCTAATAAATTCAAGTTTGCTTTAGTCTAATGCTTAGATAAAATTGGGTGTGTGTTATAAAAGCTGCTGCAGGCATTAGCACTTTTTGAAAACACTCACATCTCTTTTAGAATAAATCTTGAATTCTGATTTAAGGAATAGTTGGGATTTTTTTGTTTTTTCTCCCCTCCTAAGGCAAGCTAGATGTGGCCAATGAGTTTGTTTGGATTGTGCATTTTTGTCCTTTGTCAGATTAACAAGACCACTTTCTCCTGTCTTATGGTCTGTGATATAGCATTGGATTCTGGGAACTTTTGATGTATATCTCATAGACCCCTTAGAAAGTAGCTTGAATTCTCAAATGGTCAAGAGTTGCTGATACTTTAGAATTTCCCCCATACTTATACTCAGCTCAAGAATTTGAAAGCTCAGCCTTTCAATGATACATCATTTCTCATCCTCTAGTTCAGGAAGTCAATGTAGTCTGTTTGAATGATGGAAGACAATGCCAAGAGTGAAGAATGCTCAAAATTATCATACTTCTTTCATACCTTTAATAAATGCAAGTACTAGAAATCCATATAAACTTCTAGAACACATTCTCCCTCTTCCTTCCTCTTTCCCTCACTTTTTAATCATCTTTCCTTCTGCTAGCATTATATTAAGGCTAACCAAAACCAAAGTTCTCCCATCTATTACAGATATACCAAATTTGCTTTACAGTCAGTGACTAATGACTTATTGGTCAGAATCAACTCAAAGAGATCTGCTCTATTAGATTGTGCATTAATAATATATATGCATTAAAGCTCCTTCCCAGAGAAGAGTTGAGCTCTCGCTTATTGAGCACTGATATTTTAAATTAAGCTGTTGCTCTCAATGCATTTAAAAGACTAGATACTTGCTCAACTTTAAAATAGAACAGAAATCCATTTCATACATAACAAACTAGCCCAAAGATCATTGTAGTTTACTAAAGCAAAACTCTATTGTGACTATTTAATTGGGATGGTTTAAAGGGGCAGGGAATTGAAATGAGTTTTTAAAATGATCATGACCTTGTCATAGTTTAGGAAGGATATTGATAAGGCCACTAGGACAGCAAAGTACCTTAAATTCACACTATATAAGAACTGGTTGATGGAACTGAAGTTTTTTAACCTAGAGAAGAGAAGATTCATAATTATTCTTAGTTATCTCAATTCATAGTTTTCTTAACAGTAGAAAGAGTCAGAAGACCTGGATTGAAATCAGTCTTTGCCGCTTAACTACTCATGTAAGATTGGACAAGTCACTTAGCCTAACTGAGCTTTGGTCTCCTCATTTATAAAATGAAGGGGTTGGACTACATCGAAGGTTCTTAACCTGTATTCCATGGTTAGAGTTCAGGGACTCCATGAACTTGGATGGAGAAAAAAATAAGCATCTTTGTCTTCACTGACTGCTAACTAGGGGCACAGTGAATAGAGCTCTGAGCCTAGAGTCAGGAAGACTTATCTTCCTGAGTTCAAATCTGGGCTGAGACACTTAGTAGCAGTGTGACCCTGGGCAAGTCATTTAACCCTGTTTGCCTCAGTTTCCTCATCTGTAAAATGAGCTGGAGAAAGATGTAGCAAACCACTCTAGTATCTTTTCCAAGAAAACCCCAAATGAGGTCATGAAGAGTAGAACATGAGTGAAATGACCAAACAACAAACAACAACTGAAATTTAACATTCCCTTCAACTTATTTATGCATTTGAAGACATTATTCTGAGAAGGGGTCCATAAGCTTCATTAGACTGCCTCTCAGTCAGGAAACATTTGTTAAGCACCTGATATATGCCAGGCACTGTGCTAAGTGCTAGGTAAACAAATAAGAAAAAAAAAAGACAGTTCCTGCTCTCAAGCAGCTTACAATCTTATGTGATAATTCAGAATGATCCATGAGACAAAAAAAGTTAAAAATCCCTGCATGATCTTGGAGTTCCCTTACCTCTCCAAATCTATGATCCTGTGACAGGTGTAGGTCAATTGAGCCAGACTCCGGTGGCTGTTAGGAATATTTCAGCATCTATGAGTTTCATTTTTGTCCCTTCTACGTTAATGTATGTTTGTTATGGGTACTGTAAATTTATTAAGGTGGCATCACTTCTCATTTATGAATACACTGGATAGACACAGTATTTTCTAACAACAAGATATAGTAAAACTCAGAATGAATTAAAGTTGAATTAATCTTCATGTGTAATAATTTTGTTAATTTGCTACAGTGCCTCAGTTTCATGTTCAGTGGACAGAAAGACAATGTCATATAGTGAATAGAGAGCTGCTGCTGGAGTAAGGAAGATGTGGGTTTGAATCTCGCCATGTGATTCCTGGGCAAGGCATTTAAACTCTCAGTGCCCCAGGTAACTCACTAAATGTTTTAGAGAAGGTATTGATCTGGTTTGATAGAGAAAGCCTTTTCTTTTTTTTTTAAACCAGCATCTCTCTCACTGATGAAGTCACAGGTCTTATTTTTTTTAAAAGCTCAATTAAAACAAAACTTCATTTATATGTGTGTTGTTCTCAAGAGTTTAAAATCAACAGCTACAACAAACTTTAAATGACCTTCAATGCAAAATATTATTTCTGGTGATTGATAGTTGAAAGGTATCTTAAGTTTCTCTAAGTGTTAAAGTAAATGAATGCTTTTGTTTTAGGTTATTTTTATATTAAATATTAACACTAGTGGAAATGTGCCAAACCACATAGGTTGAGCTCCAAGCAGGGCTAATGGCTCAGCTTGACCTTGGAGGCATGAGACCTGAGGCCCAGTAACAATTCTATTGTTTACTACTTGTATGACATTAACCAAGCCACTGTAATAATTTTATGGGCTTTAGGTCCCTCATTATTGGTCTAGGTGGGCTCTAATGTCCCTTCCAGTTTTTGATCTATCTAGAGCCCTGTTACAATTTTGAGTATTTATTTCTTGAAGAACAATAATCCAGGATTAATTGTATATGTTTGCAGTTGGTTTCAAACCCACTTAGAAAATAGAAATCCATACTTCTTCAAAAGACCATTAGTATATTAAATACTCCATGAATAATTTAAGCCTCAGTGGTATCTTTGAGTAATTCAAAGGAAAGGTAATCTAGGGGATGCTTCATGATGAGAATGAAATATTAATGATGACTTAGAGAACCTAAAATTCAGTTGAAGATATTTCATCCTTTTCTCCTCCAAAAGATAATTGGGACACTGGGTCATTTTCCCCTCTTCATTTTAATCTTTCATTTTTCTTTAGTTCCCCTAACCACACATATTTCAACCCACAGAGAAAGTAGCTCTCATTTTAAAGCCTGGCCAGCATTTCTTTCTTCCTTAGAGGTCTAGGTATTAATGCTACCTCAAGAGTAAGGACAGAGCTGCTTTGTTGAGAATATGCAAATGAAAAAGCAGTTCAGTGGTGTTGGAGAAATAGACTAATCTCCTTTCAGCTGTGCTTTATTATTGTGTTGTCCCATTTTATTTGGTCTTATAAATAGCATATTCGTTAAATGTAAAACTATGAGTGTACTGTATTTACATGTGTTGGTTCATTCTTCCTCTCCAAAAAATTGCCTTTTTTCCATGCATGCATGCATGCATCCATCCATCCATATCTATACACAACACTATAGCTATATTTTGTTGTTGTTCAGTCTTTCTGTCATATCCGATTCTTTGTCTCCCCATGGACCATGGAATTTTCTTAGCAAAGATACTGGAGTGGTTTGGCATTTACTTCTGGTGATTAAGGCAAACAGAGGTTAAATGACTTGGCCAAAGTCACACAGCTAGTAAGTGTCTGATGCCACATTTGAATTCAGGTCTTCCTAACTCCAGACCAGTACTCTATCCACTGAGCCATCTAGCTGTCTCACTTTGTGTATGTATGTATATACACACATAGATACACATCCATCTATCTATCTATCTATCTATCTATCTATCTATCTATCTATCTATCTATCTATCTACATACCTACCTACCTCTATCTCTATAGTCACATATAGGTACATATATATGTACATAATTACTTATATATGTATAAACTTATACATGTTCATTTTACCTATTTCATGTTTATTCTTGTATCTCTATTACCTAATATAGTACATAGTAAGTACTTAAGAAATGCTAGTTGATGGCTTGCTGAACTAAGATAGCAATGTAGTACTTTCTATAAGATTTGATTTTTTTCTTAAATATTTAAGCTTCTGATGCTAGCTTTGTATATATGTACACACATTGAAAATTATCCATACAATTGTAATAAGCATGTTTCCATCTATAGAAATAGCATGGTATTAGAAGATAATCACTATTGAATTTATTAGGAATACACAAAACCTTGCTTGAGATCTCTATAAGGGACCTGAGATTGCCTGTGATTCAGTTAAGTGCATTTTAACTGGCAAAGCATCAAGAAGTAAGTTGTGCCTATTTGATTATGAGCCCCGTTTGCTTGTGATCCAAACAGGCTGATGACTTATTTTAGAGGTCAGAAGAAGCCTTGTGATATGACAAACACAAGATGTCAGAGCATGAATATTTGGAACATTGATTGATAAACTTAATCAATGATTCCTTCAGAAGCAATTCTGAAGTGTAAGTAGGAGAACTGTCTGCGATTAGCCTTAGCAATCAGCAGTGCTCCAATGATACTGTCTTAGCAGGGGCCTGCTAGGGCATAAGTTGAAGGTCTTCAGGGGTTTTGAGTCCCCATGTGAGAGCTGTGGGATCAGGCCCAAATGTAGATTCATGAAATCCTGCTTAGAGTGATTGGTTTATCTTCTGTGGGCAATGTCTTCATTTATGGATTGATTGATTGATTGATTGATTGATTGTTCTGTTTGTGTACCTCTCTGGTTGTTACTCTCATCTGAACCCAGAGCACTATGCAAATATCAGAGGCCAAAATTTAAGCAGGTTATTGGTTTTTGACAGTGACCCTGGAGGTGAACAGTCACAAATCATTTTGAAATAGGGAGGATGATAACACAATATTAAAATCTTCCATTACAGGTTTGATTTTCTGAGTGGAAATCTCTTAAATTCTGGGGTTCTTTTGTACCTGCTGGCATTTATTTGTTTGTTTATTTTAATTTTAATTTTTTGGCATTCATTTATCTAAGCTGTTATTTAGGAGGACCAACTTCCCAGGAAAATACTTCTACCTTGGTGCTAGTGGGAGGAAAACTAGGATGCCAATAAAAATTTCCATTGACTGAACACATCCTGGATGACTGCCTGGCAGATGACCATGAGCACTGAGAACTAGGCTTCCTTCAGTCTCTTGAAATTCATCTCAGAGTTGCCAATAAATTTGGTTAGGAGTCAGTGAAATCCTGGCTACCTTTGCCAACTTACTTTAAACATGGCTTTAATTTATTAAGTTTTCTGTTTAAATAGTCAGTGTTTCCTTCTCTCTCCTCTCTTCTTTTTCCCTTTCTCTGACTTTTCTAGATGACAGAAACCAGAACTCTAATCCTGGAGTCAGGAAGAACTGAGTTCAAATTTGACCTCAGACACTTACTAGCTCTGTGACTCTAACCATGTCACTTAGCTTCTGTCTACCTTAGTTTCCTCAACTGTGAAATGGGGATCATAAGGTGCCCATCTCTAAGGGTTGTTGTGAGGATCAAATGAGATGATATTTGGAAAGTTCTTGGCAAAGTGCCTGGTACATTATACATACTTAATGTTGTTATTGTTTAGTATTTTTTTCATTTGTGTCTGACTCTTAGTGACCCCATATGGTGTTTTCTTGATAAAGATACTGGAGTGATTTGCCCTTTCCTTTTCCAGATCATTTTACAGATGAGGAAACTGAGGCAAAGAGGGCTAAATGACTTGCCCAGGGTCACATGGCTAGTGTTTGAGGCCTGATTTGAACTCAGGAAGAGAATTCTTCCTGATTCCATGCCTAATACTCTATCTACCACACCATCTAGCTGCCCGATAGATGCTTGATACATGCTGCTTATTCCCTTCTACCACCTTCCTCTTTGATGGACATGCCAGGTAGTGTAAGGGACATGCTACATGACAATATACAAGCTTGTGTACTCATTTTCCCATGTTAAACCAATCATTTGTTCCATGTTCGGTTTTAACTGTTGCTTCTTGGCCCTCATACAGGATCCTCAGGATATAGTACTCTCATCTCTTTGAGGACTTGTCACATGTTGTTCTGATTCACAGTCAAAGGTTTTAGTGTAGTCAATGAAGCAGAAGTAGATGTTTTTCTAGAACTCCCTTGCTTTCACCATAATTCAGATGTTGACAATTTGGTCTCTAGTTCCTCTGCCTCTTCAAAAACCAGCCTACTCTTCTGATAATCCTTGGTCCACATATTGCTGAAATCTAGTTTGCAGAATCTTAAGTATAGCCATGCTGGTATGTGGAATGAGTGCAATTGTTCAGTAATTTGAACATTCTTTGGAATTGCCTTTCTCTAAGATTGGGATGTAAACTCAACTTCTTGAGCATAAAACAAAAAAGAGAAAAAAGATTTCTAACAACCAGGAACTATGAGTTACCCTTTGCATATGATATGTGTTCTTTAAGTGTGAACCTCTTTCTCCTGGACTCTTTGTATATCTTGGTGGGATTGTGTGCCACAGACGTTTTTGGGGGGGAGGGAAGGCAATATTTTGTACCAACTGTTCTTACTCTACCACATTAGTAATGACATCCTTCTAAGATCTATCTGAGTCTAGCTGATTAAATGATATCAGTAGATAATTGGATAAGGAGGGGAAGCACAACAGTCTGGACTCATGAATTATAGCACTCAAAAAAACAACCCCAAACCTCTCAAGGCTACTCCTAGGTACAGAGTAGCCATACTGTGGAGACCTAATTTGTCAGTGTGTGAGTTGGAATAGTCACCTCAAAGCATGTTTTGTGACATATATTTGTTACAATAAAGCTTTTTGAAAAAAATTCAGGGATGAAGTTTGGGAATGGGAGAAAGGATGAATGATAGTGATGCTTCCCCCCTTTCCCAAAGAAAAGAACATTATCGAAGAATGTAAAAATAAGCAGAAGAGATAAAAAGGAAGTTTAAAGGGAGACACCAACAAATAGGCCGGCTTCGAAATTAGCATGTTAAAATGATCATGTATTTGTTAAAGAGTTATAGAAAATAGAAATTTATGTTTCATATACAGTCCATTTCCCCAATCTTCTTTGTATGTGAAAACATACATATTTGTGGGTGTTTTTCCAATTAAGAATAATTTAAAAAATTATAAAGTCCAGTTGTGTAAGGCTTTAAATATGAAACTGAGGATTTTGTATATTTTTCTAAGGACATGGAGGGCTCTTTAATAAGAGTGAAATATTTAGACTTATACCTTCAGCTGATTGCTTTGGCAGCTCTGGAGGAGCTGGAATAAAAAAGTGAGAGATTAGAAACTGGTAGTCCAGGTGAAAAGTAATGGGAGCCTGAGCTAAGAGTGTGATTGTGTGAGGAGAGAAATGTGGATCCAGAATATTGAGAGTTAAATTCAGTGGTGCCCCACTTTGTTTATGAGGTGGTCCTCAAGATTTAACTCCATAAGCATTTCTAAATAAGGGGGGAAAAAGCAGGGAAATGACCCATTTTGGGTATCAGAAATGTCTTTAATGACAAGGGCCATTAATATAAAGATAATAAGAAAGAAGGAAGAAAAGCAAGGAAAAAAGTAAAGAAGGAAGAGGAGGAGAGAAGCCAAAGAAGGAAGATAGGATTACTAAAGAAGACAGGAACAAAAATGGAAAGTTTCAATCTTGCCCGTTTAGCTGTCCTTCTTATATATCAGAAGACAGACACTGTTTTTGCCTTTCTTTGTATTTCCAGCACTTAGCACCCTGTGTGACACATAATAATTTGTTGATTGACTGGAATGGGGAACATCATAACAATCCCTTCCCTTACTCATTCTTTTTTTTTTTTTTTTTTTTTTTGTGAGGCAATTGGGGTTAAGTGACTTGCCCAGGGTCAGACAGCTAGTAAGTGTCAAGTGTCTGAGGTCGGATTTGAACTCAGGTCCTCCTGAATCCAGGGCAGGTGCTCTATCCACTGCACCACCTAGCTGCCCCTCCCTTACTCATTCTTAGCCAGAACAGCTGCCAGATAAGGCAACAGCCCATCCCAAGCTCAAAATACTAGGAAGTTTTTAGGGTTTGTTTTTGCATCAAACTTAACTTTTCTTCTTTCCAATTTCTACCTCAGCTTCCAGTGTCCTGGACTGAATACTTACTGCCTTGAGAACTTTGAGAACATTTTTTTCACCTACCTGCACAGTAGATTTTCTCACCTTCTAATAACATTACAACATATTGATGTTGGAAAGAAACTTTGAAATCATCCATCCTAATCCCCTCATTTTAGGGTTCAGAGAATTGCCTTTCCCACTACAAGGTCGTAGATCAGAGGATTATAGATCTATGGTTGTAAGGGACATTAGTGGTCATTTAGTCCAACCCCCTCTTTTTGCAGATGGGGAAACTGAGGTTCATAGAAAGTAAGTGACCTACCCACTGTCACACAATGAGTAAGTGAACTTAGATTTTCTTGACTCCCAGCCCCCAATTTTTTTCTACTATGATATGCATGCAACCTCTCTCCACAGGCTAAATATTATTTGTGCTACCTATATCATGTTAAAAAGGTGCTCTGGAAATTACGGAATGCTCCATGAATGTTGACATATCACTTTTTGTTGATATGATGGGAAAGAGAGAGCCTTTTTATGTTGTTGTTTTTGTGCTGGAGACTGACAAGATGAAAGCAATGTGTGAGGAAGATTAATCTGACAGCAGCGTGTAGGGTGGATTGGAGGAGGCAAAAACTAGAGTCAGGAATAATCAGAAGGCCATGGCACATATCAAAGTAGGAGGTGATAGGGCGCTGGATGAGGGTCATGCTGTTGTAAATGGAGAGGGAAAGGAGAATTAGAGAGACATTTTTTCAAAGGAAGAAGTGACAAGAATGGGAGAAAGGGACAGAGGAAAAAGTAAAAGGAGACCAAGGTTTTGAACCTTGGTGCTTGGAAAAGCGGTGGTGTAATTGAGAGAAATAGGGCAAATCGAGACAGGGGAACTATGTGTCCCATGCTGATCTAGCTCCTGGTGATGGGGTGGGAAGAATATGTCATATGTGGCTAACGATATAATTTCCTCCCTTGGTAAACAGATTGCTCTTTCTCTTCCTTCCTTCCTTCCTTCCTTCCTTCCTTCCTTCCTTCCTTCCTTCCTTCCTTCCTTCCTTCCTTCCTTCCTTCCTTCCTTCCATCCTTCCTTCCTTCCATCCTTCCTTCCTCTCTCTTTTCTTCCTTTCTCTATCTTTCCTTCTTCCTTTCTCTCTCACTCACTTTCTCTCTCTCATTTTCTTTCTTTCTCTCTCTTCCTTTCTTGCTTTCTTTCTAAGACTCCTATGATTTTATCAGTGAGGAAATCCCTCTACCAAATGCCTAATAGCATCTTTTCTATAACCTATAGTTTTATAGTCTTAGAGAGTTGTCATGGGGCACTGAAAGACTAAGTGATTTACTCAGGATTCTATAACCAGCATGTGTCTGAGGCACATGAACACAAGTCTTTCTGATGCTGAAGCTAGCTTTCTATCCACAGCATCATGTAGGCTCCCTATGTTTTACTAGTTAAGACAATAGATATCTCACCCACGAAATAACTGGAGAATTACTTGATGCTAACCTCTGGTATGGAATGTGATTGTGATAGGCAAAGGAAGATATCATCCTAGACTTATCTCAGAACATTTCATGTAAGAGATGAGTATTCAAGTATGGCATTGAAGATCAGGTAGGATTTAAATAGGTCAAAGCAAGAATTAGGATAGTCCAGTTGAGGGAGACCAACATGAACAAAGGCACAGAGGAAGGATATCAAAGGACTGTGTTTGATTATAACAGAGAGGATGTGTTAGGGAGGAGGTGATAAGTTTGAGTTGATACTATGGGGTGTAATTATGGAGGAACTTGAAAGCAAGGCAGAGGAGTGGACTTGATATAACAGGCATATCTTTAATAAACATATTATCGTTAATGTTTCACCCTCTTCCCTTCCCAACTGTGTGTATGTCTGAAGGCTTTGTCCTTAGTTCTCCTTTCTTATTTTCCACTCTTTTTTTCCTTGGCAGTTTCATGGATTCAGCTATAACCTCTGTATTTAATTCCCAAGTAGATATTTTCTATTTCTTCCCTGGGTTCTGGTTCTGCATGTAAAGATGTCTGGTAAATTCAATATATCCAAAATGTAAGTCTTCATTCCCCAAGAATCTCCCCCAAGTCCTTCCTATTCCTCCCTAACCAATTCTTACTTCTGTTGACTATACTGCCATTCTCTCAGTCACTAGTCCTTCATTACCTCTTACCTAGTCTATTGTAGTAACTCCCCTTCCTCAAAGTTTCCAAATTTACTTCCAAAATGATTTTGCAGATACCTGACTACATCATTCTCTTCCTTCAAAACCTTTAACGACTCTCTCTGTTTCCTACTAAATTAAATACAAATTTCCAAATCTACCATTCCAGTTCTTAGCCAAACTAAACTCCTGATTTTCTAAATTTATTATGGAATATTGTACTCTTGCCTTCTCCCAGGCCTAGAACAGACTCCTCCCACTTCTCCATTTATCTAAAGTCTCCTTTCAAGATCCAGTTCAGGGTACCCTTTTTGCACAATTTCTCCCTGCTCCTCCCAGCTAGTAATATAATTCTCAAGCCTTCTTAACTATCTTATGTCTAAATTCTCCTATGTACTCATTGAAGGATCTATTGGAGAAAATTTTCGACAGATCACATAAAGGAGATAAAAGAGGGAAGGAGTTTTCTAGTTTATTATATTGTCACCAGTAACTCTGACTATCTATCCCTGGCACTTATCTCTGATTTTCTTTTGTAATCTCTAACTGGAATCATTCCCTCTAAGATTCTTGTATTGGGTTTTTAGTTTTTATTTTTTAGCATCATGTGCCTGGGATGGGTGCTCAGGTTCAAAACTGTATAATGGAGGAATATCAACATGTCTGCTCTTCTCATGGAATTGTTCCAATTTGTGTTTTGGAAAGAGCCATTCTAGTTATACTGCTCAATAGGCTTTTGACTTCACCTGGATCTTAAAAGTATTTCAAAATGAAGAGACTATAGAATAGAGAGTCTCAAATCACAGGGCAATTTGGAACTCATTGATAAGCCATCCGGGAAAGAGAATACCTTACAGAATATCTCCTAAAGTGCTCTAAGGTTCTATCATATATTCACTCTTAAAAAACAATCTAGCAGACAGCAGAAAGTGATAGAAAGTGAATTTAAAACTCCACTGGTTAAAAAAAAAAGGACAGCAAATGCCAGCTTTGTATTCTCTGATATAAATAATACTGAGCCCCATCAATATCACCTCCCTAGCATCTCCTATATCTCTTTCCCTCTCTTCCCATTGCCAGTGCTCTAGTTCAGGCCCTGGTAACTATTTCCCTGGACTAAACCATCAGGCCTCCCAGTTAGGGAAGCTCTTGCTCTCTCTCTCTCTCTCTCTCTCTCTCTCTCTCTCTCTCTCTCTCTCTCTCTCTCTCTCTCTCTCCCTCCCTCCCTCCTCTCTCTTTCCTTCAGTCTTCACATCACTGCTAGTGATATAATGAAATATATTTTTAAAATAGCTAGTGATTTAAGGTACTTTATGTGTGTTATCTTATTGATCCTCACAACAACTCTGTGAAGTGTATACAGTTATCCTCTCCATTTTATAGATGAGGCACCTGAAGTTGTCAATTGCCCAGGGATACATAACCAGTGTCTTAATCAAGATTTGAACTCAAGCCTTCTTGACTTCAATACCAACAGTCTATCCATTGCCTTCCTTGGTTGCCTTAGATAATTTAAGTTCGGTCCACAAACAGTACACAAGATGTACTGGGGTGGGGAGTGGGGGAAAACTAGTGATATATACCTAGATTCTTATATGTAGACCTTTTCAGACCACTTCCATGCTCAGAAATCTTCAGCTGTTCCCTATTACCAAATTAAGTTCAGATTTCTTAGATAGGAATGAAGGGCCCTCTGCAATCTGGTGGATCCTTACATTGACAGATGCCATCAAAGGGTATGAATTAACTCATCTTTTGTTTCCTTCCCCATCCTGGATTATTCTGTTGAGTAAGGAATTCAGCATAAGACAGAGATACCACATGCAAAGAACCTACTGCTGAATTAAAAAAAAAAAAACAAAAACCCAAAACCCACTATGGAATGCCTTCAAAATTTTATTTAAATTCACCACAGATTGCAAAGGGGAAATCCTTCTAAGACCTGTCAGTATTCCTCTCAAATTCTCCTCTCGTCTCTGGGTATTGCATTGTAGAAGTATCGTTTCCATATGCTTCCAAAACATGAATTTAACATCCAACTTTCCTATAGCAGCATAATTTAAAATGTGCTATAACAACTTAAATTCACAGTGCCAGCACAGTGTTCATCATTCATAACCACAGCATCTTTGGTATTTAAAATGCAATACGCCATCATATATGTAGATATATCAGGACCCTGAGATGAGAGAATTCAAGATTTCTCCCAATCTTTCTTTTCCTTGCCTGGGAGAGGCACATGCTGTCAGATAATATTCTGCTATATTAATCAATTAATCAATACACATTTATTAAGTGCCTACCATATGGAAGGCATTGTGCTAAGCTCTGGGGATACAAAAAAAGAGGCAAAAGGTAGTTATTCTTCCTTCAAACTTCTCTGTTTTGGTCATCATTCTTCCAGTTGGGCAGATTTGCAACCTTGGAGTCAGCCTTGATTCTTCTCTCCATCTTCAATCAATTGCTATGTCCTGTCAAGTCTACCTCCAAAATATTGCTCCCATTTGTCCCCTACTCTCCTCTCTTTATAGTCTCTATCCTAGTTCAGACTCTTATGTCTTCTTTCTCACTTGGACTTTTTAATTGGTTGCCCTGACTTCAGTCTCTTTCCTCTTTAATCCATCCTCCTTGGCTGCCAAATTGATACTCCTAAAACACCGATCTACTCATGTCGATTCCTCTCACCTGAACCCCTCCCCCATTGATCAATGAATCTTAATTCCCTCTAGGATAAAATACAGATTCTTCTATTTAGCATTTAAACCTTTTGCAGTCTAGCATACACCTACCTTTGTGATTTTATTTCACATTACATAATCCCCATTCTTGCACTCAGCATTGTAGTCAAGACAAATAATAATTTGTTCCCTGTACACAGCATTGCATTTTCTACCTCGGTTCCTTTGCACAAGTGCTTCCCCATGATAGAATTGTAGTCTATCCTCACTCTACACACCTCAGAATTTTTGATTCTCTACTTCTCTTCAAAGCACAGAGATGAAGGAATAGAGAGTCGGAGAGGACTTGCCAAGTATGGATGCTTATTTACCATAGAATCATGCATTTAGAGACATATTTGTTGCCAAAAAAGAAAGGAAAATGGTGGGAGAACTTGAGATCTCCCAGAGCTTATCCATCTGTCCTTGAGAACCAGGACCCTGGGGCCTAGTCCAGCCCAGCCCATGGAGGGGTTAAATACCCAGCTCAGCAACTTGGTGATGGTCAATCAGGGTCATGTTGTAGGTCTCCTTTGACCTGTTTATGCTCCAATTGGGGTGGGGGGAGCTTTGGGCTTGGCATAATGGGAAAACAACCTAATGATGAGAGCTTTTCCAAAGTGGAATGTGGGAAGGAGTTGCTTTCAGGTATCCAAGGCATTGGCAAAGTCATACCTGCTACAGAATGGGCACGGCTATACACTGAGAAGGACACCTGGAGTGCTTGCATCTAGCATACTCATTAAGGCTAACGAGCTGTCCAGGTAGTTTAGACTAGCGTGTGTTTGGTGCCCACAGTCCAGGAGCCCCCACATGAGGGAACTCAGTATTTCTCCTCCCAGTTGAGCTTCCTCTAGCCCTGGACCACCCTAAGGGCTCCAGCTGGAGGTTCAGATCCCCAAAAAGTCTTTCTGGGCATTGTGGCCCCAATTGGTCTCCCCCCTACCCACTCCTTATCTTGTCTTCACCTTCAGACTGCTTTTTCATTCAACCAGAAAACAGTTCCTGCTCACTTTTCAAGAGCCAGGCACGCTGCTAATCACTGTGGGGGTACAGAGTCAAAAAGTAAAATAGACCCTGCTGTCAAGGAGTTTGAGTTTCAGAGTGATCTTTTTTAATGACATTTTTTTTTCTGATTCTCCCAGTGATCGTAATTCACTTCCTCTAGATATTAGTTTGTATATCTGGGGCAGCTAGGTGGCACAGTGCATTGAGCACTAGCCCTGAAGTTGGGAGAACCCAGGTTCAAATCTCACCTCAGAAACTTACCAGCTATGTGACCTTGAGCATGTCAATTAACCCAATTGCCTCAAACCTTTAGGGCTATCTCCAGTCATCCTGATATTTATATTTCCACTGGACTTAGATGGCTCTGGAAGAGAGAGTGAGGTTAGTGACCTTGCACAGCCCTCCCTCACTTAAATCCAATTCAGTGCAAGTCGTGACATCACCCTGATGTCATGATCCTCTTCGAGAATGAAACAACAACAGTTGTTGAACTAGGATGATGATCATGTGAGTAGAGGGAAGGGGATACATGTGAGAGATGCTGTGGAAGCAGACTTGACAAAACTTGGCAACTGATTGAATATGAGGGATGGTGGTAAGAGAGAAGGAAGGGCTGAGAATAAATCCAAGGTTACAGATAGGTGTGACTTGAAGGATGCTGTTACCCTCAACAGATATAAGGAAATGAGGAAGAGGAGCAAGGTTTTGGGAAAATATGAGTTCTGTTTGAACTATGTTGAGTTTGGGTTGCTTATAGGGCCTCCAGTTGGAAATGTCTCATAGTCAGTTGGTGATATGGAACTAGAGTGAAAAAAGGGCTAAATAGAAAGTTCTGTGAGTCATCTGCATACAGATGATAACTGAACCTATGGGAGCCAATGAGATGAGAGAGACTGACAGAGATAGAGAGACATAGAAATAGAGACACACAGAGACACAGAAAGATTGACAGAGAGAGGGAGAGACACAGAGAGAGAGAGAGAGACATGCACAGAGACACAGAAAAAGAGAGAGACACAGAGAGAGACAGACACTGAAAAGGTGTCCAGGAAGAGAGTATACTAAAGCTTCAAAGGCTACCAGGAGGTCAAGTTGGATGAGGACTGAGAAAAGAGAGACCATCAGGTTTGGCAATGAAGAGATCTTTAGTAACTTCTGAAAGATCAGTTTCAGTTGAATGATGAGGTTAAAAGACAGATTGCAAAGGGTTAAGAAGTGAGTGAGAGGAGAGGAGGTGGAGGCACCAAGTGTTAAAAACTTTTTTCTACGAGTTTGGCAATGAAATGAAGGAAAGAGGTAGGAAAATAGCTTGATTTTTTCCTCAAAGGGTTGTGGGTATATCACTTTGTGCCAGGTGACTTTTCTCAGGTATCTACTTCTTCCCAAAAACTTGAATCAGTTTTGATGATGGTGATGATCTGCCATGATGAAAAAAGCAAATAAAGAAAACACATATAGAATACACTTTGCAAACCTTAAAGTGCTGTATAAACATCAGTTATTTTTCACTCTTTTCAAAATACTTTCTCATCTATTCTCATTTAATTCTCCCAGTGACCCCAGTGAGATAGGGGCTGCAGGGATTACTGTTGTTTTCCAGATGAGGAAATTGAATCTCAGGTTAAATGACTTGCCTATAGCCCTAGAGATGGTAGGCGTCAGAGGTAGGATTCATACCCAGGTATCTCCTCAGTCTAAATTATTTATTCTTTAACATCATGTTGCCTTAACAGAGTACATTTGACAGGTGAGGGGACTGAAGAATGGATCAGTTAGGTGATTTTCCTTCAGTCACAGAGACAGATATTGTTGTTCAGTCATGTCCAACTCTTCCTGACACCCTTTAGGGTTTTCTCAAAAAACACACAGAAGAAGTTTGCCATTTTCTTCTCCAGCTCATTTTATACATGAGGAAACTGAGGCAAAATGGGTTAAGTGACTTGCCCATGGTCACCTAGCTAGTAAGTATCTGAGGCCAGATTTGAACTCAAAAAGAGAAGTCTTCTTGGCTCCAGGCCTGATGCTGTATCCGTAGCATCACTTAGCTGCCCTGAGACAGTCTAAAGTCTAGGTATTCTAAATCCATTGAGATACTTATCCCCTCCCCCAACTTTAAATTGACTACATATTAAACTCATCTTCTATTCTAACATTTGTTTGATACGTATCTGAAATTCAGTGAAGGATGTGCATTAAAAATGATTACAAAGCCAATGTTGAATGAAATAAAATTAGCATGTTATGCAACAGAAAATACCATTTCCAGTGCTAAACATGATGGTAATCTTTTTATTAGTGTTTTGAAAGTGTTTATTCATTGCTCTCCATAAAAGGGAGTATATAGACCTATGCTTGATCTGGAATTTTAAAAAATAATATAGCAAGAAAGATAAAGAAAGTGGGAAAATATGCTTTCTTGCTATATTTTTGTTTGCAACATGGCTAATACAGAAATGTGTTTTGCATGATTTCACATGTATAATTAATATCATTGCTAGCCTTCTCAGTGGATAGGAAAGAGTGAAAGAATTTGTAATTCAACATCTTAAAAATGCTAAAAATAAATAAATGATAAATTTTGGAAAGAAAAAAATTATGTCTAGGCAGAGTTCTTAAATCCCTTTCCTATCCTTTTTGTTCCCTTTATGACTACTTAGTTACTTGAGAATCAATAAGGTTTTTCTTCTGTGTTCTTGCACCTGGATTCAGCTGGGCTTATTTGTTATATAGCAGTGTCTTCTAAATCTCCAGTAGTATGGATGATTAGTTGGTTTTGCTTGCAAATCATGGTTTACACACACACACACACACACACACACACACACACACACAAAATGATTTCAACAAATTTGCCCAAAAATTTTTATGAAAGAAAAAGCTGTACATCTTCTGTCTTGTATTTAGATGGCGTTTTATGTCAATATATTAGTGTTTTTTTTTAAGTCTCTTTAAAAATGCTTACCCACAAAAAAGGAGGAAAGATCCAAACATTTTAGCATTCTAGTATTCCCATATGTAAGCTCCATAAGTCTTCATGGGGCACTTAGGCTCTAAGTATGGAACTCTTAAGGTCAGATTTCCCAATGTCATTGGTTCCTCAATAACAAGAAACCCTGACTGGTACCTTCCATTACTTCTCAACTGACTAATGGGACAGTGATTTTAAGAGTCTAACAAATAGCAAACTAGGTCACACCCATTGTCAGTTCAACCAAATAGGACTAAATTGGACTGAATCCAATTTTCTTTCGACTGTAACATAGCCTTTACAGTTTACTGCTGTAGGGACCAATAATATTGGGGCAAGGAAGGAGATTGGCAGACTCCCTCAAAACAGAGCAGGATTTATTTAACAAGAACAAACTTTAAAAAACACACAAACAGGATCAGTAGGATCAAGGGAAAAGGAAATAAAATGGGGAAAAGGGAAATTATACAACCTGAACAACACCACCACTCAGGAATCAGCTGAGAACACACAGCAGCATCCTGTCACCTTCCAGCTTCAAGCTAGAATGGCAGAAAACCTCCCTTCTTCCCAGCAGACCCCAGGCTGACCATACACAGCCCCCAGCCAATTGGCTGGCCGCTCTGACAGTCACATGACTGCCCTCACTAGGCTTCCAATCATTATAATTTTGCCAGGCCCATGTAGGCAAGTGGTGATGACATGAGGTGCCAGCACCATGGCGGCAGCTACAACCAGTGGGTGGAACACTGTGCAGTTTGTGGAGCCCCAGGCTGGTGCCTGCAATTTTTTTTTTTTAATTCTAGCCAAAAGATGGGGTCATAAAAACCTCAAATAACAATTAATTCTTTACACTGCTACTCTACGGTGTACCATCCATCCCACTCAGGCTGGAGTTTGTTCTGCCATGCTCACATCTACCTTTGTAGCTTCAGTTTTGTTCTCTTTTCCACGTGAAATGCCATCTCCTTTTCTATCAGCTTCCTTCCTACCTCCATCCATCCTTCCTGTACCAGCTCACATCATATCTATGAAGCTTCAATTGGCTACTCAAGCCCTTATTGTCTTCCTCTGAGCTCCTTCTGCCCTCACAGACCATTTAATGCAATTCAGGAAAGAGAGCTGAATTTGGAATCAGAGTCTCTGGGTTTGAATCCTAGTTTTGTCACTTTTGTCCTGCGAGATGTTGGGCAATTCACATCACGTCTGTGGGCCTCATGTTCTTCATCTGTAAAATAAAAATTTGGTCCCTGAGGTTCCTTCTGATTCTAAATCTGTGATTCTGTGTTGTCACATATTTGTTATGATTTTATGAGTGTTATATAATCAATGTACAAGACATGTTGCACAGGTATCTATGTTATGTCAAAAAAAAAAAATGAGAAGCCCCCAAGTCACTGAGTAGAACTCTGGTACCAGATTCACATGAATGATAATTGCAAAGTATGGGCAGGCTATATTGCAGGAGAAAGTATTTCCATCATTGAGAAAGAAGATCTTTTGAGGTAGTGGTATCCTCTTTTCTCTAATTTAAAAATTATTGGGGGGGGGTACAACTAGGTGGCACAGTGGATAAAGCACTGGCCCTGGATTCAGGAGGACCTGAGTTCAAATCTGGCCTCAGACACTTGACACTTACTAGCTGTGTGACCCTGGGCAAGTCACTTAACCCTCATTTCCCCCCCAAAAAATAATTATTAGGACAGAGACCATATACTATCCTTCCTTTATGTCTCTCACATATCACAGCATAGTATAGAACACATAGGAAATGTCCTGTAAATACTTGTTGAGTTTTTAATTGACGGATGACATTAATAGTTGCCTGCTTTAAATGACCCCATTTGGCATTTTCTTGGCAAAGATACCAGAGTGGTTTGCCATTTACTTCTCCAGCTCCTTTTACAGATGAGGAAACTGAGACAAACAGGGTTAGGTGACTTGCCCAGGGTCACACAGCTAATAAGTGTCTGAGGCTGGATTTGAACCGAGGAAGATGAGTCTTCTGACTAGAGACTCGACACCATTCATTGTGCCATCTAGCGGCTCCAGATTTAAATGATGCAGAATTATTAAGGAATGCTTTCTTCAGAGTTCAATTGGTCTTCACTCAATTTCTTTAACACAGAGCACAACACATAAAATAAATCTTTTTTAAAAAATACTAAACATTTTGATATAAAGTTTCGAGTCCCCAAATTCTAGCTTCTCCTTCCCTCTTCCTCCAGCCCCAGCTCTACTCTTCTTGTTACCCTACTGTCCCATATCCTCTACAAAGTAAACAGGTCAATGACTTTTCCCCAAGGTATAAACTTGCACTGACTTCAATGAACTCCTTCAGAATTCTGTCATCAGCACTGATGCAGAAAGACATTTCTTGTTGTATTCAGTAATATCAATCATTTATCCAGGCAATGAACAAGCATTTATTCAGGATCTGGGAATATGAAGAATGGGAAAAGCACAATCACCGCTTTCAAGGATCCCACATTTTAAAAGGGGAAACAGCGTGTAAATGACTAGTTACATGAAATTGTGACGCTAGTGAACGTTTATATAGCCCTTTCGTGCTTGCTGACTCTTTCTATATGTTATCTCATTTGATCCTCACAATAATCCTGTGAGATAAGTGCTATTAATCTTCTCATTTTACATATGAGGAAATAGCAACATGGAGAAGTTACATGCCCTTGGTCACACAGCTAGTTAGTTTCTAAGACACAATTTGAACTCAGGTCTTCCTGACTGTGCTTTGTTCTTGGTGCTGCCTAAATGCCTCCCATACAGAGAAGATGGAAGACAATGATGTTGTTATGAATACTCATATTTCTAGTGCCAGGAATTCAATTTTTGGGTTAAGTCAGACAACCTGGGCTTGAATCCTGGCTCAGTAACACACTAGCTGTGTGTCATTGGACAAATCTTTTTTTTTTTTTAAATAACCACTCAAGGCTTCAGTTCTCTCATTTATATTGTGTTGTTGAGTCATTTCAGTCATATCCAACTCTTCATCACCCCATTTGGGGTTTTCTTGGCAAAGATCTTGGAGTGATGGGGCAGCTAGGTGGCACAGTAGATAGAATACTGGCCTTGGATTCAGGAAAACCTGAGTTCAAATTTGGCCTCAGACACTTGACACTTACTAGCTGTGTAACCCTGGGCAAGTCACTTAACCCCAATTGCCTCACCAAAAAAACAAAAACAAAACTTGGCGTGATTTACTGTTTCCTTCTCCAGTTCATTGTATAGATGAGGAACTGAGGCAAACAGGATTAAGTGACTTGCCCAGGGCCACACAGCTAGTGTCTGAGGCTGCATTTGAACTCATGAAGAGGAGTCTTCCTAACTTCAGGCCTGTACTCTGACCACTGTGCCACCTAACTGCCACATCTATATTGAAAGGGGGTTATATTAGAGGACCTCGATAGCTTCTTTGAGTCCTGAATCTCTAACCCTCTAAATAATCTTTAAGCAAATCTTCAAGAAGAGGATCTCTTTTGATCTTTGGTTTCTGGAACATCAGGATGATTCTATATCCCTTGAATGACACTGTCTGGTCGGTACACTTAACTATTTTGTGCACACGCACCAAGTACTTTATATATGAATTAGTACCCAGGAGTATATAGCCAAGGATGTTTCTCAGAGTCTTTCCTCTGACTCCTACAAAACATTCATGATCACCTCCTTCCCAACTGGGTGTCAGCATTAAACTTAACGCATGCAATCTCCAATCTGTGATCCAGGTCACTGATGAAACAATTAAATGGCAATGTGCCAAGGACCAATTCTATTTGTTTTATATTCCCAGTATGACCCTAAGAGAGGTCATTTAATATGTCCCTCAGGTAGCCTTTTCAGAACGGGAAGAATGCTTACTTATGTGGGATAGACTTTTTGGGTGGGCCTGCCTAAAGGGCTCACTTTTTTTTGTTAAAGACCTGAGCTGATGAATCCTTCAATCTCCCAGGCCTGAAGTCCTTCTCTGACATTTTATACAATCCTGTACACCTAATACTCAGAGAAATGAACAGCAGCCTTTCTCGGCAGAGGAAATGGGTTTTGATGACCTTTCTAATATAATGCCCCCATGGTAATTGAGGTAGGAACTGAGTGTTCTCTGAATGAACTCAAGGGATTCCTACTTGGAGGTCTGGATCTTTGCTCCAACTCTCCCTCACCAAGGAGAAACTCTGTAATTTGTAATTAACGCCATAAAGGAGAAGCCTTTGCAAACGTCCCCGTGTTCAGGTGTACAGAGGGATGCATGAAGGAGAGCAGAAAAAGAAGGGAGCCCCAGTTGGCTTTAAAACTCCGTAACGTTTTTAGCACACTCATATTCCACAGGCAGATTAGAAGGCTGACCTCTCTGACACTGCCGCATCACTCCCTGCTATTCCAATTGCCTCTTTGAATGTTTTTCTCAAGCCTTCTCTTAGCACCTCTGAGATTGATGCCTGGTCTGATATCTATGCTCTGGTTCCTTACATCAAGGTACTGAGCTCTCTGTTGTGCAGAGAATTGCTCTATCGCTTGGAGGGATGACAGGGAGGGGAAGGAGGGAATTCTACCTCTTCAATAACTCAGACTTTCATCTTGAGATCCCTGGAACTGTATTAGTCTTGGATAATCTTCTCTTAACTTTCTGTGCACGATTTTGTTTCTTAAAAAGACATTTCTGTTTTATTTTTGCATCCATCTTCTATGTCAAGTTACTCATTCATTCATCTGTTAATTAGCTAATTTGTTTTGATGGATCCTCGTATTTTATTCATATAGGGAACTCCCATTGAGGAAAATCCCTCCACCAGTACAGAGTGGCATCTCCTTTGAAATATATGTCCTAAGAGAGTTGCCTGGTACATTGAGAGATTAAATGATTCGTCCAGAGTCCCATAGTCAGTATTTAGGACTTGAACTCAGATTTTCTTGACTCAGGGTCCAGTTCTCTCTCTTCATTGTGCCTTGATACTTTTCATGCTAAGATCAAGTTAGAGAAAGTATATTCAAGAAATAAAACCCCACATACCTGTCTCTGCATCTCTGGTAGTTTCTGTGCTTTGACAATTTATGTAGGTAAAAGTTCTTTGTCCCCATTTTTCTAGGATGTGTTTAATATGCTTCATCTTTTTAAACCCTACCTCTTGTGATCACTTGCCTGGGCAAACCACTAGCCCTCCCTGGGCCTCAGTTTTCTCAACTTTAAAATGAGAGAATTGAATTAGATGGCTTCTGAGGCACCTTCCTGGGGTGATCATAGTTAGAATGAATGATGGCAAGAAAAGTGAATTGACTTTTGGGCATTTTAATTCATATGTAGACTAGGAAATGAGCTCCATGGAAACAAAACCCCCCACCCAGATGGTTTATATTTAAGTAATGTGGTTATGAAGAAATAATTAACTAACAGCATGAATACCCACTGGTTTTCCCTTGTCCCCTTCAGGTGGGTTGCAATGACCTACATAGTCCTCCATTAAAATTTCTTACAAACACTGAGCTCTGAGAAATGATTACTTCATCCCTAGGAAGTGGAATGTTTGATACATTATATTGTCTGATGTTGTCTATGGCCTCTAACATTTGTTTTTTTTTTTCAATTAAAAACAATTTTTTTAGCAACTATAGTTTCCAATATTGGGTTTTTAATGCAAGGTTTTTTTAAAAGTATATACTTATATAAGAGGCCTTCTTCTGGAACTAAAAGGCAGTAGTACAGTGCCTTTGGGATTTAGGCTTTTGGTGGGTATGTTGGTGTTTTAAACCACAGAAGTTCCTTATCAAATTATTCTCTTGCTTTTTATAGATCTAACATAAGGCCAGACTATGCAGACTCAAACTTTCATGACTTCAAAATGCACACCTTCACGCGGGTTACATCCTGTAAAGTCTGCCAGATGCTCCTGAGGTAAGTGTTGTTCCACACCTGGCTGGAGGGAAACAGTGCGTTTTTGAAAACTAAAGCTCTCTGGGGGTTTGCGAGGATGATGTATCTGCTGATTATGACGTGCTTTGCCACATTTTTCCACACTCTTTCCATCTTCGTGTGCTACTAGAAATCTGTTTTTCTCACTAGAAGACATCACCATCCTTTTCAGTGCTGGAGGCTCACATACTTACACCAGTTGGAGGAGAAAGAGGCAGCATCCTCTTTACCTTTACTTCCCAAATGCCCCATCACTCAACAACCTGTTTTCCTTTGATGATCAATCATTCTAACTTTAACACTCGGCTCAACTTGCTATAGTCATCTGCCAACCTTAGAGTCATTCCCTCTTTTCTCAAGGGGTTCTGTGTCTGACTTGTGTTTTTTTTTTTTTTCCACTCTGACCTCTATCTTCATGCATGGGGATGTTTACATTTTGATGTTTCTTCCAAAGCCTGGCTTCTTCTCCATCACCATCAACCTTTTAATCTCCCATGACGTCCTTCCTTCCGCTTCAGCCATTTGCAGAGATGGTCCTATCCTTGATATGTATGAATCAGGGACGGCCATCACTCATAATTGTTTTGTTGCCATAATAGAAAACTCTGAATTCATCTCTCCAACTACAAGGCTCTATCCTTTTATTTTTTTTTCTGGTTCATACCTCCTGCATCTATTCCTCATTGTCATTGATGCCTCTAGCTTTTCCAACCCACCCTATTCTCTCAGTCCATCATCCCTTCTTTGGCTTCCTTTCTTAATCTTGACCTCATTCTTATCCAGTTCAACTATTCATTATCAGCCATGTTTGAATCCCTTGTCCTCTTGTTCTATGGTCCAGCATGCCTTGTGAAACACTAACCCTAGCTTATACCCACATCCACCTTCTGTGTTATGTGAATTATGTTATTGAATTCTCCTGGAGAAAGTCACACAATAATGCCAATTTGGTTTTCTTTGAGTTTACAATATTTAATCTCACATTGGTGCTTACTATTGCCCAGCAATCCTTTTATCCTATCTAGATTTACTTGCTCACACTTTACACTGTTTCAAAAGGAGATCTTGCTTCTTACTTTACTTAGAAAATAGAGGCCCTTTGTCAATGGCTCTCTCTTATCCATTCCATACTCCTATCTCTTTTCAACAGGCTCCATTCTCTCTTCCTTTGCTCCATTCTCTGATGAAGAGGTAGTAGTGCCAACCCTAATCCCTCCACTTGCCCTTTTCCTCCATCTCCTCTCAATACCTGTGTGAGCATGCCTATCCCATCATTCCCACTCGCCTTCTAATCTTTAATATCTCATCAGCTGCTACCTCTCCTGCCATGTACAAACATGCTCAGGTCTCTCCCATACTTAAAAAAAACCTTCCCTTTTTCCATCAGCATATCTCCCTTCTTTCACAAACTCCTAAAAAGAAGTATACTTTAAATACTTGTTTGCCTTGATTTCCAAACTTTCAGTGGTGCACAATTGTCTATCAGATAAAATATAAACTCCTATTTCTGATATTCTAGTCCTTTCACAATCTGATTCCAATGAACCTTTACAACTTTATCCTATATTTGTACTCTATATTTCAGTTAAAATGCTCTCATTCTTGTCTTGAAATCTGCTATCTTCATGTATTTGCTTAGACTATCTCTGGTGGCTTAAATGAGCTCTTTCTCTTCCAATATCTCCATACTTAAGACATTTACTTCCTTCAGGTGTCATATCAGTTGTCACCTTCTCTCTAAAGCTTTTTTTGACTGCTCTACCTACCACCCAATGATCATAGAACTGCCCTGGTTTGCTTATGCATGTATTGTGCTTTCCTTCCATGTCCCCATTAAATTGTAAGGTTCTTAACATAGTTTCTGTGTGGTGCCCACCTTCGAATTCCCAGTAACCAACAACATGTTTTGTATAAGGTAGGCACCTAATAAGTGTTTGATTTAAATCTGGTAGGAACATTAATTTAACAATCTGGTTCTTCTTCCTAAACAATTTTGACTTACTCTCCCCTCTCTATTTTCTCTTTCCCTGTTTATTCTTGGAATTTTTCTTTGATGCTATTTTTATTGCTATCATTTCCTAATGATTCCCTCCTGTAAAATAACCCTCCCTTGTAACAAGTACAATTAAACAAAACAAGTCAGCTCATTGGCCATGTCTGACCATGTATGCTTCATTCCACATCTATGGTCAACTACCACTGTGTCAAGTGAAATCGTGATTGGATATTATGTTCATTGGAATTCCCAAGCCTTTCATTGTTGTTTTCTCTTTTACCATTTCCATCATCATGTAAATTCATCTGCTTACTTTATTCTGAAGTAGTTTGTGCATGTTTTCCCATTTTCCCCTCAATTTCTCATAATTATCAAATAATTGTGAATATTGCATTACATTTCTGTATGTTTATGTTTAGCCATTTTAAGATAGGAGGGCACCCACTTTTTTCTGGACCTTTCCTACTACAAAAAAAGCATTTTTTCTATCCCTCTGTCTTTTAACCTAGCTGGTAATGATTACTCTTGGGCAAAGAGTATACCGAGTTTACTGACTTCTTCAAATTCCAAATTGACATCATAATCTTAAAACTTTCATTTAGATTTTCTTCTCATTCTGGAAATGACTTTCAATAAGACCAGCATTAATTTCTTTCATTTGTCCTAATGATTTCATATATAGAAAGAATTTATCACCTTTAATGTATCACTCTCTAATTTTACTTTTCAGAGGAACATTTTATCAAGGCTATTTATGTTTCAAGTGTGGCGCCAGAGCACACAAAGAATGTTTAGGAAGATTAGAAAATTGTGGCAGAGTTAATTCAGGTGGTAAGTCATTTTTATTGTTCTGATACTGTTTTTAATTAGGACATAAACCTTGCTAAACATAATTAAGGCTTAATTTACCCCTAATTTGTGTTTATTGTAACATATATGCTTTTGAAACTACCATTTATAAGCACAATTAGAAGAAAGCTTAAAATTCATGTGACTTATCCTTGTTAAATTAAATGTTAGAGATAAAAAAGCTACTAGACAATACAAAAGTAGTAGTACCTCTCCCACCTTGTAGCCCTAGTCTACCACATATCATTATCTTCTAAGAAGAAAAAAGATTGTTCTTCCTTTAGCATCTGTCTCTATCCATCTATCTGTCTGTCTGTCTATCTGTCTATCTATCTTAAAGGCTTAATCATTGGTGTTTTACAGTTTTAGATTTCTCTGACATTCTCTTAGATTTTGGGGGCAGTCCTTTTATTTGGTTGCCAAGGGCAAAAATTATATGTAGACTAATTCATGAATTAATGAATTCAACACATACACATATATTAAAGACTTAATCATTGGTGCATTAGATTATTAGATTTCTCCCAAATCCTCCTAGATGTTGGGGGGCAGTCCATCTATTTGGTTGCCAGGGGCAAAAATCATATGTAGACTAATTCATGAATTAATGAATTGAATTAATTATCTTTTCCTAACATCAAAGACAGACCACATTTTAAAAAATCTTATTTTAAAACTTTGCCCTGGTTAAAAGAAAAAAAAAAAAAGAATGTCACATTCCTGTTACATGAGACAGACGGGCACATAGGCTCTCAGGATCTTTTGGTTTGCTTGCAATTATGCATTCAGTAGGCTTTTATCTCTCATTGCCCCTCCTGGGTTCCCTTAACTCTCTTCCTTCTCTTTCTTTTCTTGCCTCTTTCTTCTTTCTCTTTCTTCTTCTCTCTTGTTGTCCTTTTCCCCTGAGTTTCTCTGTTTTATCAATAAGTCCTTTCAAAATCAGTCAAACTTTTTGAACACAAGAAAGTGAACTTTAACCACTTGAGTTCAAAAGGCAGCCATGTCAAACTTTGATTTTCCCCAAGGAAGCAATGGCCATTGAATTATTTTGGATAATGTGAAGAGTAGAAGAGAGAATATGAGCTCATTTTAGATTCATTTAGGTTCAGATAATGGGACAGTTGTTATGGAAAGAGGAGTGAATTATATCTGGTCTTGGAAATTAAATTTTAATGCTCATATCATAAGAAACTACTTAATTTCTAACATCTCTCAAGGAATATAGTATTAAATGATAGACATTTGTGCTATAGTGGAAAGAGTACTCGGATTAGGAGTTAAGCGACCCAAGTTCCAGACTTGACTCTGCTACTAACTGTGTAACCTTGGGCAATTAATTTAATCCATCCTGGCCTTTGTTTTCTTAGATGCAAAAATTAGGACATTGGCCTGGTAGTAGAATGTAAGCGATATAAGGATGAGGGCTATTTGGACCATTTTACTTTTTTCTTTGTATCTCCAAAGCCTGGCACATACTAGGCTTTTTTTTGGGGGGTGGGGTGGGGCAATGAGGGTTAAGTGACTCGCCCAGGGTCACACAGCTAGTAGTGTCAAGTGTCTGAGGCCAGATTTGAACTCAAGTCCTCCTGAATCCAGGGCTGGTGCTTTATCCGCTGTGCCACTTAGCTGCCCACATACTAGGCTCTTAACAAATCCTTGTTGATTGATTAATTTTTAAATTAAATTTCCTAAGATTTTTTTTTTGAAAGGAGAGGGAGAGAATCTAGATCTGTGATTTCATCAGTGTGGGAACTCACTCCCGGAATCCATACTCAACAACTTTACTCTAATTTACAGTCTTAGTGACTAGTCTGAGGACACTGAGGTGTTAAGTGTCTTGCCTATGGACCCAGAGCTATTAAGTGTCAGAGAAAAAACTTGAATACTCATCCTCCATATCTTCCTAACTTTTAGCTCACCCTCTGTTTACTACACAATGCCATTGTTTCACAAGTAAATAGTAGGGAACTTTTTTAAATTGATGTTTTATGTAGTTTTATTTTTTAAGTTCACATTTCATAGATTAGAAAATAGGAATCATAATTTTGAGCTATGAAATTCTATCCAATTAAATATAGCAAACATTTATTTAGTTCTTGCTATTTGCAAGACATTGGCCTAGGTACTGAAGTGAAAGGCCAGCTGTTAATTCTGTGTAAGAATGGGAAGCAGATGAAATGTAAATTAAATTTTCAAAAAAAAAAAAAAAGAAAAGCTAATAAGTAGTCAAATATAACTTTGTATTTTACTTCCTATACACTTGTTCTCCACTGCTAAGTTTTTGTCAGTTTGTGCCCATACTTCCCTCGGACACTACGTGCACGGGAGGGAGAATGACCTAGATTTGTAAGTGAATATTATATTTTGCTCATTCTTGCTTTTTCATTCTATTGGGTAAATGTGATGGCATGAGAATTTTATTCTTGCTTTTGCCCTTTCATTTAATAAATGTTTAAGCATTAATGGCATCATTGTGACTGCTTTGTGTAAAACATACCAGTAGTGGCTCAGAAGTTACAGTATTTGGATGTATATTTTCCCACAGTGGAATAACATGGCACTGAGAGTGAGTTTAACAATATGGTCACCACATTATAGAACTAACTACCTCAATTTGCCTGAACTGCAGCCTTCTGGTTGATTTCCCTGCCTCAAGTTTCTCCCCCACTCTTCTACTTAGCAGTCAAGTTAGGCTTCCTAAAGAGCAGGTCTTAGGATGTTAACCCTCTACCCAGCAAACTGCAGTGGCTCTCTCCTCTAGGATCAAAAATAAAACCCTTTGGTTTGGGTATTCAGAGCTTTCTATTCTTGTTCCCACCTTCCCCCTCCTGTCCAGTGTGTTTACATGTTACCCCCTCCTATCTACTCTGTATTCCAGTGACACTGGTTTCCTTGCCATTTCTCAGAAGAGAATATCCCCTCTTCTGATTCCATGTATTTTCACTGGCTTCACCCCATGCTCTCTGTCCTCATCTCTCTCTCTCTCTCTCTCTCTCTCTCTCTCTCTCTCTCTCTCTCTCTCTTTTAGTGAGGCAATTGGGGTTAAGTGACTTGCCCAGGGTCACACAGCTAGTAAGTGTTAAGTGTCTGAGGCCAAATGCGGCCCCTTCTCCCTCCTCATCTCTGTCTCTAGGCTTCCTTCAAATTCCAGCTAAAATCCTGCCTTCTTCAAGAAGCCTTTCCAGATCTGCCTTATTGCTAGTACCTTCTCTCTGTCGATTATCTCCATGTTATCCTGTCTATATCATCTTGTCTCTTGAATTAAACCTTGAACTACTCAAAAGCAGAGACCATCTTTTGCCTTTCGTGGTATCCCCATCACTTTGCATCACATATGTGCCTAGGACATAATAAGAGCTTTATATATATGTATATATGTATACACACACATATACATATACATACATACACATACATACATATATATATATATATGTTGACTTGACTTGTTGACTTGAATGAGAGTGCCAAACCAAATCCAGGGAGAGTTAGAGAGTCTGAAATTGGTTGGAGTCAATACCATGCCCTCTATATACCTGCTAAATAAATAATTTGGAAGTGTTATAAAATGGAAGAAAAATTCCAGAGGCCAGAAATTCTTAATTCTACTTCTGGCTCTTCCAGTTACAGAGCAATATGGCCCTAGGCAAGTGCTCAAGCCTTCTGTGCCTCAGTTTCCTCTTCTATAAATTTTCAATTATATCTACCCTGCAGAGTTGTTGGGAGGAATTAATGAGATCATGCTTATGGAAGTCCTTTGTAAATGGCAAAGAACTATGTAAGGGGATATAATGAGACTACTTCAATACTTCAAGGACATGTGCTTTTCATAATATACATACTCCCTCCACTAATGCAGATTGCAACACCACTGACTACAAAGGAATAGATTGTCTTGTGGAGTTGCTGTAGACGAAACATTTTATCTCTATATGCCATCTTGGAGACGAGCCTCTCCAAATTTAGCTCAGCTCATCCTTGGACAATAGATACACCGTTCATCATTGCATCTGTCCTTGATATTTTCCAGAACTTATACTCTTCTTTTATAATCATCAGGGACCCTGCATCATCTCTACTTCACCATAAGGATTCAGAGTAGATCTTCAGTGCAATGTAGCACAGGGGATAGGACACTGGAACTCGATACATGGAAGGATCTGAGTTAAAATCTGTTCTCAGACATTTGCTAGCCAGATGACCATGGGCAAGTCACTTAACCTCTATTTGCCTCAGTTTTCTCATCTGTAAAATGGGAATAATAATAACACCTATCATCTAGGGTTATTATGGGGATAAAATAAGTTAATATTTGTAAAATATGCTATTATTATTATTATTATTTTAGCTATTATGGAAGGTTCTAATACTATGAAAATTTTCAAATAATAAACTATGAGAATTCAAAATATCTCATAGTGTTTTCATGTGAGAAAGGGAAAGTAAAATGACTTAAATAAAAAGAAGCACTGGGGGGCAGCTAGATGGCGCAGTAGATAAATCACCTGCCCTGGATTCAGGAGGACCTGAGTTCAAATCTGACCTCAGACAATTGACACCTCCTAGTTGTGTGACCCTGGGAAAGTCACTTAACCCTCATTGCCCCACCAAAAAAAAAAAAAAAAAAAAAGCACTGACCCTTTTCCTAGAAATGTTGTTCCTGATTATATCTAAAAACTAATGCCTCGTATATCATATTGGTCTTTCTAAAAGGCACTGAGTATGGTAGGGCACAGCCAGTAATGTCTTTTACTGAGAGGCTGATGGATCCCTTGAGTTACTGCAGTTCTAGCCTATGCAAGATAGGAAGGCTTAGTCTCTATCTCTTTTTTCTCTTTTAAAGCTCAAATTTATCAATTTAGAATAACTCAAATTTAAGAAGTTTTAAAAGATGTGCTCCCTCCTTATTAGAGTAACCAAGCCTAGACACTTCAGAAACTGGATTATGAGTAGCTGTCATGATTCCTGGGGAAAATAAACATCTTTAAAGGCGTCAACAAACATTTATTAAGCCAGGCACTGTGCTAAGCATTATATTTAAATGCGGTTTTCTAACTTGATCCTAGAGAGTTGAGCAATAGATTATCGAAATGTTAGCAAGCACATCTACATGCACAAATGACTTTGGACTCCTGAGTCCCATTATGATCTACATGATGATTTTTCAAGTTTAGAGTGCTGAAGATAGAGGGTTTGGTCAAATATCAAGGACAGTCTATTTCAGCATTTGTCTTAGCAGAATCTTGAGCAGGAGAGAAAAAGAAATGAAAATAGGAATGCTTTCTCCTCCTCCTTTCACCCAACCCCCACATCCTTCCTTCACCCTTTTTTGTTTTCTCCATTTTCAACATTCACTCATTTCTCCTGGAGGATGGGGTTGGGATGGCAAAGGGCATTGACACCTTCCTCTGTCCCCTCCAAAGGGTGTCTTTTAGTACAGCACTAGCATTGTCAGTTTTTTCTCCCCCTAAGTTGCTTAGGAATAACAGTTCAACCTTCTGGGAAGGTTCTGCCTTTTAGGGAAGGGAAAAATAAAGGGGATATCCCGCTATATATAGGAATACACCTCCCACTACAGAATGCAGTTGGGAATGATCTTTGAGAGGCAGTGTTGTCCAGTGGACTTGAACTAAAAGGACCTGGATGTGGGGCAGCTAGATGGTGCAGTGGATAAAATACTTGCCTTGGATTGATTCATGAGGACCTGAGTTCAAGTTCAACCTCAGACACTTGACACTTACTAGCTGTGTGACCCTGGGCAAGTCACTTAACCCCCATTGCCCCGCAAAAAAAAAAAAAAAGGACCTGGATGCAAATTCTACCCCAGTAGTACCTAAAGGACCTTCTGGAAGTCATTTAACTTCATCAGGGCCCAGTTCCTCATCTGTAAAAGGAGAGGGTTGGTTGAGATAGCCCCTAAGGTATCACCCACTTCTAAATCTATAATTCTATGGTCCTGTTTTCAGAGCAGGAGGGATAATGCAGGATTAGACAGGTCATGCATCTACCCTGGGTATGGGACTCTCTCAGAAGATGTTTCTATATTAAGAGAAGACATAGCATCCTGTGTCTGAAGACTTTCTGTTATTGAGCAGACTTCCTCTTCTTGGAAAATCATTCCTTTCAGACAGGATACCATCCACCCCACTATATATCAGAGCTGGAAGTGGATCAGGATCATTAGAAATTTTCAGCAAGGGCCTAAATTTATAGAGTACTCTCTTGTTGTCCTTCAATAGCATGGAAACAATAGAGCTTCACATCTACTTAACAAGAATAATTAATGAAAATAGAAAGCTACCTGGGGGCAGCTAGGTGGCACAGTGGATAAAGCACCGGCCCTGGATTCAGGAAGACCTGAGTTCAAAATCTGGCCTCAGATACTTGATACTTACTAGCTGTGTGACTCTAGGCAAGTCACTTAACCCTCACTGCCCTGCAAAAAGAAAGAAAGAAAGAAAGAAAGAAAGAAAGAAAGAAAGAAAGAAAGAAAGAAAGAAAGAAAGAAAGAAAGAAAGAAAGAAAGAAAGAAACCAGAAGGTGGGCTGACTTTAGAACCCAGGCTAGAATGAGGAAGTGTAGTGGTAAGATATAGTCTCCTTATGCTGTCTCTTAGCTAGTAGAGAAGAAAAGGGTCATCTTATCTAATACCTCCTTAAGTCTTCCAAGTTTTACCTGAATTTTATCTAAGCTATGGTTCAGGCTGATACCCTGGAATGGAAGAGAGAAAACTCCTGTGACCAGAACACAGGGTAGGTCCTACCCAGCAGGTCATATAACACCTAGGCCCAAGGCTTGGGGTATATGGGTGTTCAGGGAAAACTAGTCCTTTCTACTTTCCACCTTTGGTGTCCACCTGCTACCCAACACTCACCTGTGGCTCCAAGAAGCTGTAGCTTTCACAGTGGCCACACCATGGTAAAGCATCTCAGCAGATGGACTAAACCTGGTTGAGGGTAACCGAGGGGCCTCAAACCCATTGGTGAGTTGCGGGAGGTGGGGGATTATCCTAACCATGTGAAGACTTCTCCAGTAGGAATGGGCAGATGTGAACAGTTTGTTCCAACGGGCCACGAAGGTTGTGGAAACAGGCACTGTGGAGCACTTAGAGATTGATGAGACACTGAAGATGCCACGGTCACCCCAAGCCATCACCTGTCATCCTGACATTTGTCTTGCCACTGGACTTCAGTGACTCTGGGAGAGAGAATGAAGCCGATGATTTCCATCAATTATGTCTCACTTAAATCCAATTTATGCACAAGTCAAAGGATCTCGCCCATACCGCTTTACCATTTTTACCTACTTGAAAGTCTTATGTCCATGGGCACGTGATAAAGCAGCAGGTGCGGATATGCTGGGAGCTATAGTCACAACCCTGCACACAGGTAGCCAAGGCCATAGGGTTGTTTTCTCACTGGATTGAAGCAGCAGTGGGTTTCTGCAGCCCCCTTGTTGTCTGAGTAGCCTTTTTGTTTTGTTTTGTTTTGTTATGTTTTGCAGGGCAAGGAGGGTTAAAGAGGGTCACATAGCTAGTAAGTGTCAAGTGTCTCAGGTCAGATTTGAACTCAGGTCCTCCTGAATCCAGTCCAGGGCCAGTGCTTTATCCACTATGCCACCTAGCTGCCCCACTGAGCAGCCTTTTTAATTCTTTATTTTTTTTAAGGACTGCACTGCTAACCTCCCGGCATGATAAAGGAACTAACAAAGATGCCCTAAAAATTGTCTACTTCAGCTAACCTAACCATGGCCTGCTTACCATGGCAGGCAGGGATTCTACCCTCAGGTTGAAACACGCAAAAAAATGTAAAACATTTTTACAAAGATGATCCCCCTCATCACTGGCACATGGAATGTGTGCACACTTATGGACATCATGAAATCCAGTAGAGCAGAAAGATCAGTAGCTCTTGTTGCAGGAGAACTCAGCAGGTATCATGTTCAAATAGTAGTGAAACAAGGCTGGAAAATGAAGGCCAGGGGGCAGCTAGGTGGCACAGTGGATAGAGCACTGGCCCTGGATTCAGGAGGACCTGAGTTTAAATCCGGCCTCAGACACTTGACATTTACTAGCTGTGTGACCCTGGGCAAGTCACTCAACCCCAATTGCCTCACCAAAAAAAAAAAAAAAAAGAAAGAAAAGAAAAGAAAAGAAAATGAAGGCCAGCTTAGCTAAGTTGGAGCTGGATATACATTTTTCTGAAATGGCTGTGGTGATGGAGATCACTGTTAAGCTTCTCCAAGTTTCACAACCAAAATTAATATAGTCAGCAAGCTTGTATACCTCCCAAAAGGAGTGGACAGGCTCATGAAAAAGCAATTGCCATTTGCAGCAAAGTGCATATGTTCCTGCCATGACAAACCCTGATGAGGCCAAAGAAAAGTTTTTTTTTTTGTTTGTTTTTGTTTTTGTTTGCAGGGCAATGAGGGTTAAGCGACCTGCCCAGGGTCATGCAGCTAGTAAGTGTCAAGTGTCTGAGGCCGGATTTGAACTCAGGTGCTCCTGAATCTAGGGCTGGTGCCTTATCCACTGTGCCACCTAGTTGCCCCCCCCTCCCAAAGAAAAGTTTTATAAAAACCTGTAGATCTTTAACATCAAGGTTCCAAAAGAGCATAAGTGTGTAATTCTGGGTGACTTTAACACCAGTTAGGCACAGACTATTAGACACGTCGGGGAGTCCTTGGGAGGAATAGAGTTAGAAAAAGCAACAACAGTCACTTACTACTGAAGAATTGTGTGTCTCATAACCTCATCACCAACAGTCTTCCTTTTACCTAAATGCAATAGAACTTCATGGATGTACCCTTGCAGCAAACATTGGCATTTAAGACTGTCATTGTAAAGAGAATAGATAGACAGGATGTGAGAGTGACAAAGGAGATGTGTGGTACAGACTGCTGGACAAATTGTAGACTTATTCTCTCTAAGCTAAATATTTGCATTTAACAAGACAAGAGGACTACCAGAAGACTTAATGTTAACAGATTAGAGTACTTACAGTTCATTGATAATTTGGAGGGAAGGCTGAGCCAACACACCATTGCCAGTAGTGGAGCAGAAAAGGAGTGGGCAGTTTTCAGAGATTTGGTATACAGCACCACATTTGCTCATCTGGCCCATGACACTCTGAAAGATCAAAATTGGTTTGATGAAGAGGATGGAGAAATTCAGAAACTGCTAAATGAAAAATGAGAATTCCACAGGGTTTACCAGCAAGATAGTTCATCCATCCTCTAAGAATACAGCATTTAGCTCTATCAAAAGTGAAGTGCAAGCAAAGTTTAGAGAGATGAAGAATTCTTGTCTCAGTAAGAAGGCAGATAAATTCAGTTTTATGGTGATATTAACAATCTAAAGTGCTTTTATGATACCCTAAAGGCTATTTTTGGGCCAAAGACCTATCTCAAGTATTCAGTGCTGATGGAGTCACATTGATTAGTGATAGGACATCCTGGAGAGATGGGATGAACACTTCCAAAGCATTCTCAATAGACCATCATCCACCAATGCTGAAGCCATTGACTATATACCTCTGGTTGAAGTCAGTCTCTCTCTCTCTAGCTTAACTTCCAACTGAAGAAGAGCCTTGGAATGTCATTAGGTTCCTCTTATATGGCAAAGCACTTGGTGCAGATTCTATTCCAGCTGAGATTTACAAGGCAGGGGGGCTATTGTTCATACAAATACTGACAGAAATCTTTTAGTTATATGACAAGAGGAGGTTATCCCCCAGGAGTTCAAGAATGCCTCCAGTGTCCATTTCTATAAAGGAAAAGGAAATAGATTGTCCTGTTGCTGGCAAGGTTCTTGCCAGAATCCACCTTAAAAGGGTGATCCTTCACCTGGAAAATAGTCATCTACCCGAGAGCCAGTGTGGCTTCAGAAAGGGCTGAGGAATGATCATTATGATGTTTGCTGCCCAACAACTACAGGAAAAATGACAGAAGCAGAATGGAGGTCTATACACAATGTTTATTGATCTGACCAAGGCCTTTGATACTGTCAATGATGAGGACATGTGGAAGATCATGGCAAAATTTGGTTGCTCAGAGAAGTTATCAGTATTGTATATCACTTTTGTGTCAGCATGCTTACACAGGTTCTGGGTAATGGACACTGTACTTGTGCTCTCTGAGACCTGAATGAAGCAGGTCTGTCTACCCCTCCCATGCTTTTTAGCATGATGCACTCAGTGATGGTGTCAGATGCCTTCAACTATGATGAAAATGGCATCGAGGTCAGCTACCACACAGGCATTAAATTATTTAACTTGAAAAAGCTACAAGCCAAGACTAAAGCGGAGGGAGAGTTGGTGCTCAGCTTTTTGTTCTCAGATGATTGTGCATTCAATACAGCCTTTGAGCCTGGGATGTAACAGAGTATGGATCAATCCTCTGCTCCTTGTGATAATTTTGGCCTGACAATTAACTCCAAGAAAACAGAGATTCTTCACCAGAGAGCACAAGAACAGATGTGGAATCATTGGCTACAGCAAAGGGAGATATTTTGAATGCTGTGGATAATTTCACTTACTTTGGCAGTATCCTTAGTAGGAATGTCCACACAGATGATGAGGTTGAGGGATGCGTTGCCAGAGCTAGTGAGGTATTTGAGAGACTCCAAAGGAAAGTGTGGGAGTGAAGAGGTATTAGGTTGCCTTCAAACTGAAGGTCTACAGAGCCATTGTGCTGGCCTTATTGTTGTATGCCTGTGAAACCTGGAGAGTCTACCAGTGCCATGACAGGAAATTGAATTGTTCCTATCTGAATTGTTTTAGGAAGATTCTGAAGATCACCTGGCAAGATAAGGCTCTGGATACTGGGTTCCTTTCTTGAGTCAAGCATTGAAACTCTATTACAGAGAATGCAACTCCATGGCTTGGCCGTGTTGTTTGAATGCTAAACATACATTTTCTTAAAAGACTATTTTGTGGAGAACCCACACAAGGCAAGCACTCACATGGGGTTAGAAGAAGGAATACAAGAACACTCTCAAGGTATTTCTGAGGAACTTGGGATCCAGTTGTGAAACATGGCTGCAACGGGCACAGGACTGCTTACATGGTGTGCCCACATCAAAGAAGGTGCCATGCTCTGTGACTTAAGCAGAACTGTAGTAGCTCAAAAGGCATGCGAGCTGGGCAAATTTAGAGCCATCTCCACTCCAAATGTTCACATGGACTATTTGTGCCTGATCTGTGGTAGAACCTTTTGAGCTCATATCAGTCTGATGAGCCACAGTCAGACACATTGTACCCTGACCCTGACATAGGGATGTTGTTTTGATCCTGTAAGCACCAAGGACAACAACCACCAGACACAAGGGTGGGGCCAAAAGTCTTATGAAAGACTCTTTATCATACCAGGCACTTAATGTCATGTCATGGTAAGATATGACCCTTCCTTATTGAGAGAGGAATAAAGAAAACCAACCATTAGCTTCATTTAGGTCTGCTTGTATTCTCTTTCTTCACATGAATCTCATTTTGGTCTCTCTTTCTGGGCTGCCCTTTCCTCTTCTCTAACCACCAAAATCTCACTGGTCCTTCTCAAATTCTACAGATACTTACTCCCTCAGGAAGCCCTCCCTGAACATTTCTACCCAGGGTTAGCCTGGAGTCAGCTTGCAGTTACTACTTGTCCAGTTTTCAGTGTGAACACTTCAACAAATGCTACAGATCTTGCTCCATTTATTGTTTTGTTGATTGTCTAGACCAAAGAAAGTGTTAATAATGCTGAATCAACTTCAAAGCCTGTGCATACATTCTCCCCTCCCAGAGTCCCTTGTTAATCATTTACCAAGTAAATACACCTCTGCTTCAATCCCTCGTGAATCTCCATTTTCTCTTAATTTTCCATGGAATTGCATTTAGACATTTCTGACATTTTCCAAATTGCGTTGCTGGTTGCTAATTATTTCACACATATAATCTTACTTCCCCCCCATCCAAGGACCAGGGTTAGTGTTTTGGCTCTCCTGCTGGTGGGCAGTATCATCCTGGTCAAGCCCCTTTCTCTCACTGAACCTCATCTGTAAAATGAAGTAACTGGCTTAGATCTCTAAAGTGCCTTCCGACCCTCAATCCTTTGAATCTGTGGATCCCTTGATGGCTGGGACTGTCTTGTAGATGTCTTTTATGTGCTACCCAGTACCTAGACCAGCCTAAATAAATAAAGAGCACAGCAAACACTCAGCAAGCAGTTATATAGAATCTCCCAACAAAGACTATTTCCTCCCTCAATTTATCTGCATTTTCTCTGAGAGAAAATGCTTAGTCAATAGGACATATTGTCCTATTGTAAGAAGACTGGGGGGGGGGCAGCTAGGTGGCGCAGTCAAATCCAGCCTCAGACACTTGACACTTACTAGCTGTGTGACCCTGGGCAAGTCACTTAAGACCCATTGCCCAGCAAAAAAAAAAAAAAAAAAAAAAAAAAAAAAAGACCCAGTGACAGATCTCTTCTGCTTGCTACCTGTGTGATGTTTGACATTTTTGTGCCTCATTTTCCTTTTTGGTAATGTAAAAATGACAATACCTCCCTTTGAGGTCTGCAATGCATTTTACCTTTATTAGCTCATTTGATTCTCACAAAAACCCTGGGAGGTAGGTGCTTTTATTATTGATTTTATGAGTGAGGAAACAGGCTGAGGGAGGTTTTGAGACTTTCCTAGGTTCATATAGCTAGTTGAGTATCTAAGCAGGATTTGAACTCAGCCTTCCCATCTCCAGCTCTCCATCCAGTATGCCACCCAGGTGCCTCTTTAGATATATGATCTTATTTCATCCTCAACATTAATTCTGTGATGTTATCCCCCCATTATAGATGAGGAAACTGAGGCTAAGATAATCTGTTACTTGCATAGGGTCACGTAGTTAATGTCTGAGGTGGGATTCAAACTCTAGGGCCAGAGTTTTGACATTCCACTATGCCTTAAATGAGGAAGAGGTGCTGAGTGTCCCTTACAGTTCAGAATCTATGTCCTATAGAAAGGCACATTGCCTTTTAGATTTTTTTTTTCCAGGGCAATGAGGGTTAAGTGACTTGCCCAGGGTCACACATCTAGTAAGTGTGTCAAGTGTCTGAGGGTGGATTTGAACTCAGGTATTCTTGAATCCAGAGCCATTACTTTATCCACTGTGCCACCGAGCTGCCCTGCTTTTAGCTTTTTTTTTTTTTTTTTTGGTGAGGCAATTTGGGTTAAGTGACTTGCCCAGGGTCACACAGCTAGTAAGTGTTAAGTGTCTGATTTGAACTCAGGTCCTCCTGACTCCAGGGCTGGTGCTCTGTCCACTGTGCCACCTAGCTGCCCCCCCCCCCTGCTTTTAGCTTTTAATAGAACATGTGAGAAACATTTTTTCTTGAAAGTTTAGCTACTTATGCATATTTTCTCCCCCAGGCCTTGAGTCCAGTCCCACTATCTGTGTGAATTCTTGTTTTGAACTAGTCTAGTTTGTCATGGAGACAAGAAGTACTTGTAAGAGAAGGGTGGGGCTTTTACAAGGGGAGAAAAGTCATCCATTCATTCCATTCATGTCTGTACACATCTGTGTCCGAGTAACATTTGGAGCATAGCAGACCTAGGAAATCAATCCTTTTAAGTTCTTTGGGTGTGTTTCTGTCCATGAAAAGGTTTGAAGTAGAGAGCTGAGGAACGAGTGGGACTTTAGCCTAAAGCTTCTTAAACTGCCGGTCTCTACCCCATATGGGGTCACATAACTGAATGAGGGTGTCATAAAAAACTTGGCAACAATAAAAGGTCATGTACACTTATTTTATATATCTATATGCCCGGGGTCACATAGACATTTCTCAGGTGAAAATGGATATCGAGTGGAAAAAGTTCAAGAAGGCTTGTTTTAGCTCATGCTAATGCCTATGGGATGGGAAGCCAGCCAGTACCATTTCCATCTCATCCTACTGGACTGAGCCCACTCTGCCTTCAAGTAAAAAAACGGTATAAATACATTCTCCCATAGCCTCCAAGGTGCCCTGGCAGCAGCTTAATCTGAATAATGGGCATGGACACCTTTACACTAGTCTTTCTCAACAAGTCACCACAGGGCCAGGATTATTCTGAGACACCCTCCCCTTGGACACCCTCCCCTTGATACAATGCTGCAGTTTGCAGTTGGCATGCTGGGACAGAGTTTCTTTGTCTCGCTTCCAGTCTAGTAGGGTAAAGGAAGCCTCTCCTGTCCCCTTTTACCCCAGCCTCACCCAACAGAACTTGCTTGGCATTTTCTCTCTAGAAAAGAAGGAATCGAAGTGCCAGGGAAGCAGACTACTCTGGTCTGGTCCATTTCTCCTTTAGTGGGAATATAAGCCTCAGTTTCTGGAATGTGTAACTAGCAGATTTCCATTTCTTTGCTGGTTAATTGCTTGATTATCTAGGACAGCTGCTGCTGCTGCTGGATTGGAAAGAGTATGGCTTGGGTGGGGCAGGGGTTGGCTGGGAACTTCATAGCAAGGACTTGGTGAATACAGAGGGAGTATCTTCTTGAATTTTCTATAAACCATTCTTGAATCAGTAATAGATTTTTCAAAACTTAAAAGGACAATGTTTTACTCCATAAAAACATAAGAAACAATGTGGTGGAATGTTTCATAGGTTAGAAAACATTTGTATAAAGTTGTGCATTGTTAAAAGTATCTCATCCTGCTTTGGGGGAATTTTATAATTTTTTCCCTTATATTTAGTTATAAAGCTGGATAAACCAGTTCTACTTGATTAAATATCACCTCCCTAATCATAATAGAACTTTCTCCTCTTTAGCTTATTATTTTAGCTATTATATAAATCAGAAACGCCCTTTTTCTTATCAAATGAGATAACATATGTAAAGTGCTTTGTAAACCTTAAAGCTCTATGAATTCTAGTGATAATTATCATGAATATTAAGTCACTTGGGGGGGGGCAGGGCAATGAGGGTTAAGTGACTTGCCCAGGGTCACACAGCTAGTAAGTGTTAAGTGTCTGAGGCCAGATTTGAACTCAGGTCCTCTTGAATCCAAGGCCAGTGTTTTATCCACTGTGCCACCTAGCTGCTCCCAATATTAAGTCAATTTTAAAAGAAAAGGGGAGGTGCATTCCCATATTTGGGTGATGATAACTAGGTAAAATCCACCATTAACATGAACTAGAAATGAAATATTATCTGGTTGACTCCCTGATATTACTCCTGAAAAAGATTTGAAATATAAAACACTTTCTAAATAGTATTTACAGGTTATGCCAAATGCTACAATGCATTTTACAGAATGCTATGGCATCTACTCAATGGGTACAACATTTATATGACTATTCCCTAAAGCTCTATCCATTCTTATGTCTTTCCAATTACATATTTCACAGAAAATAACCCAAATGAAAACTTTTTGGGAAAAGCCATATTAATAATTCTTATTTCCTGTGGTGCTTTCATTAGTGTGAGGGAAATGCCATTGTTCAAATTCTCCTCCCTGATGCTGCTGGCCTGTAATTTATATTGAGGTAGGGTAAGTAACTTGCCCAGTGTTACATAGTCAGTATTGTGTTAGGGTCCTCTGCTGCCTTGAGGATATACCCATATATGGGAAAGGCTTCAGAAATTAACCCCGAGGAAAAATCAGGAGTCAGAGTCCCTTAGGCAGTTGGATGTTGGACATCATGTCCCTCTGGCAACTCCTGCTGTGGCACTGGTGCCAAACTGTACTGGCTCTGACTCTCCTTTGGATCCACCAATGTTGCAGAGAGGGAAAACCTGCTGCATAGGCAACAGCTTGTTTTCCATATTGATCCGCCCAGGCCAGCGCCCTGGAGAGGACACTCCAGCTACTCCTCATAGGGTAGATACAACACGGGATGTGGCAGTTACCGGTTATTAGTCACTCAGGAGCTGCGGCTCCTGTATCAGACTGCACAGCCACATTGTGGCCTGTGGCTCTTCAAGGCATTGATCCATGGTCGTCCACTGCTGGTGGAGACCTACTAATATTACTAATTGTGTTAGGGAAAGACTTGAACCCAGGTCTTCTAGACCAGGGCTTCTTAAACTTTTTCCACTTGTGACCCCTTTTTGCCCAAGAAATTTTTGTGCAATCCTGGGTATATAGATATATAAAATAGGTATTCATAACCTTTTACTGTTGCCAAGTTTTTTTCAACTCCCCACATTCAGTTACATGATCCCAGATGGGGTCACAACCCACATTTTAAGAAATTAGGTTCTAAAAAAAAAGAAAAAAAGAAATTAGGTTCTAGACTTCAAAGCTCTCCCTTCATTAAACCATACTCTCTTGAATGAAAGCTTATTGTACTATTTACACACATTAATTTATTCTGTTCCTTATCTGTAATTTCATTGAGTAGGGGACTTCCTCTACCAATAAAGATAAACATTTGCTTGTCAACTTTATCATCTTAAGAGTTGCTTAGGGCACTAAGAGGTAGAGTGACTTGTCTAGGGTCACCCAGCTCATGAAGCAATGTACAGGCAACAGGATTTAAACCTGGGTCTTCCTTCCAAAGCCAGTTCCATAACCATTACTCTTTGCTGTCTTCCATTTACCCTTAAGAAATAGAGACACTTTCTGATAGCAGACAAAAATAGGTAACAGTGAGAAAACAAGGCTAATAAGGCAGATTTTTTAATGGAACCAAATTAATTTTTTTCATTCCCTTCTAATTTCTTTTATTCAGGTTTTCTTTGTGTGTGTGTGTGTGTGTGTGTGTTAAATCATAAAAGTATTTTATTATTTTCCAGTTACATGTAAAGATAGTTTTCAACATTTGTTTTCATAACATTTTTAGTTCCAAATTTTTCTCCCTTCCTCCTTTCTGTCCCCTCTCCCCAAGAAAGAAAGCAATCAGATATAGGTTATATATGTACAATCACATCAAACGCATTTCTGCATTAGTCATGTTGTGAAAGAAGATTCAGAATAAAAGGGGGAAAACCTCAAAAAATAAAAGTACAAACAGTATGGGAACCAAATTAATTCTGAAAAGTCAGCCTGAAGCCTCCCTAAAAATCACTTCCCTTGGGCAGATGTATACATACAACTGTGTTCTGCCTTTTCTGGAGTTTTAGTTCTATACAGGTTCCAGAACAGCTAAGGAACCTCCCATTTCTAAACTTCATGGAACCATTAAGGACATGATAAAAGAATCGAAGTCAGGTTATGAGTCACTGCCCTGGAAGATTCTTGAAAGGGTAAAAATATTTTACTGTTGCATCCATTGCAACCTTAGGAGTGGAGCTTTAGAGTAAAAATGAATTAAGGTTTGCAAACTTTTGGAAGCTTGAAGAATGGAATGACTTTCCTGGGAATATTCCCAGGAGAAGTGAGGGGTGAGATAGAGTGTGAAGGATATCTCAAGACAGCAACTTCTTTCCCTTGATAGTGTTCAGGTGAGGTAGGTATTCCAATATTTAGATCTCCACCCTCATACTGTTAGGTCTTGCCTAGCAGCTTTGTTGGGTAACTATACCCCTGGGAGACAAGAGTCTTGAATCTCATTATTATAAATTATGATGTCAGATGCATGCAAATAAGATGTCAGATGGAGGTTGTAAGCAACCTCCATTGTAAGCAGAGCAGGTTTTGCAAAGAATACATCAGTAGACAGCTACTTAGATCACATTTTGGACTAGAATATTCTTTTTTTTTAATATATTTTTATTTTTTTGTGAGGTGATCGGGGTTAAGTGACTTGCTCAAGGTCACACAGCTAGTAAGTGTCAAGTGTCTGAGGCTGGATTTGAACTCAAGACCTCCTGAATCCAGGGCTGGTGCTTTATCCACTAAGCCACCTAGCTGCCCCTAGAATATTCTTTTTTATCAGGAACCAGAAGAGTCTTCAGACTAGCAGAGAGTTTATTCATTATACAGTTTACAGGTCTTTCTGAGCAAACAAGAGAAGTGCTCATTGGAACTGCCTCATTCTGAATTCAGGGAAGGCTTAACATATCATGAAGCTAAACATGGCATCCAGCTGATCTACACTTCATTTGAAAATTCAGGCCTCTAAGGGAAGCCTTATTTCCATTGCTTGACTATGCCCCAAGTAAGCTAAGCTTGCTGCAGTGGCTTGGCTTCATTTGCCTTCCTAGAATCAGAACTCTCACGTGTTAATAAGACAGAATGTTCTCTGGTGGTACAAGCAAAAAGAAAGAAAATTGACTTTGATTTAAGTATTGTTCTGTCTGTATTCTCACTATGAAAATGTCACATTTATTTGTTGCTGAACACCCTTCTCTAGGAATAAAATTCAGCTAGTATAATTTAGCAGGCAATACCAGGCTGGATCCAGCCCTACCTTTCATCATTGCTTACTTCTTCCTGTCTGCAGAATGTTTTGGGTTACCTCTAAAGTGGCATATTCAGTAACCCTGACCAGCCATGAAGCTGGCTGTAGTGTAGCAAGGGGGATTTGACTTGGTCTGCTTGGCTGTAAAGGACAAAACTGGGAACAATTGGGCATATGGGAAAAGGATGGAAGATTTAGGCTTGATGTCAGGAAAAAACAAAACAAAACCAACTTCTTCATGATGAGAGTTAACCAAGAGTAGAATGAGCTACTCTCAATGGGTTCCTTCTATTGGAAGTCTTCAAGAAAAGACTCTGATCACTTGTCAGGTCATCAGGTTTTTTGGAGAGGGAATTCTTGCATGAATTGAATGACTAGATAGTTGCTGAGATAACTCTTCCCTCCTTGTATCCTACACACAAAAACCAGACACTGGCACATAATAGGTATCTAATTAATGCTTCTTAATTTAGAAAATGCAGGACCAATCATTATTGCTAATTGTCCCTTCTCACACTAGCTGATATATCCCCCAAATCAAATAAGTTCTCTCACCAATTCACTTAATTAAAAAAGAAAAAGTATCAAATGCCTACAGTGTACAAGGCATTGTCCTGGGTGCTGGAAATATAAAGACTCCTGCCCCCATATTGAAGCAGCCTAGTACTATACAACATGGAGTCAAGTCAAGTCAACAAGTATTTATTAAGCACCTACTGTTCACACTATGTTAAACCCTGAGGGTCCAAAGACAAAAAAAAAAAAAATTGGAACAGACTTGTAAAACCTTACAATCTACCAGGAAACTACAAAATGTAGTGAAGTTCAGTCAACAAGCATTTATTAGGCACTTTAATATTTGGCAACCACTCTAGTAAACGTTGGCAATACAAGCAAAAAGAAAAACAGCCCCTGCTTTCAAGGGGTTTATATTTTCGTGGAGAAGGCTGGACAAAAAAACAAAAAAACAAAAAACAAAGTGGTATTTAACTTGTCATTATCATCGAAGGAAAATAAGAATTCTGATCAATCCAGATGAGTGGATAGTGCATTTCCAGTGTGTGTGAATGCACAGGGAATGTGGTGATAGTAGGCAACCACCACTTTATCTCATCACCAAGTATAGATTGATTTAATCCAAAATACATCAGTCCCCTTGCTGTTATCTGGCTTCCTTAAATATCCGGGCGGGTATTAATGTAACCAGCTGCAGCTTCTTTCATTTGTTGGGACAAAAGAGGACCCCCAGACATGGTGCTTTAAGGACAGGTGCTGTTTCCACCTCCACATCTGCAGGGAGCTGTTCTCCCTGGGATATGGACAGAGGGAAGGTTCAGGGTCAGACAGAACTGTTTTCCCGGACAGCACCAGTCTGGGAAAGCCAAGGTGACTTGCATTTGAAATTGATGAAAGGCACTCAGGCACATGGTTTTTCTCTACAAGGAAGGTGACTTTCAGTCTATGCCTTTCTCCTATTCCCACTAATAAAGGATATTCTCTTAGAAAAAAAATAAAAGGAGAGAGGGGGAAAAAAGGTAAAAGGCGAAAGAAAACTCGTTCTGTTAGCCTCAGGCAGGTTCAGTGTGTGAACCTGTTACAGCTGGCTAGGTATACTCTGCAATGGGAGTCCCTCCCTGGAATTCTGATTATAGGGCTCCTTAGAATTCATAAGTCATGTGAATTTTAGGGTTTGAAGGGATCGTATCCATCAACTAATCCAATCCAGGGAATTTGAGGGACTTATTCAAGGTCACCCAGCTGATGGGTGGCAGAATCTCCTCTAGAAGTCTTAGTATGCCTGACTTGTACCTTCATTTCTGCCCCAAAGCCTGGACTTACCAAAAGATCTAACATCTTGTTAGGTCTCTGCTTTCTTCCTTGATAACTCAGTTCTGTTTTCTCTTTATGGAATCATTTTGGAGTGGAAAAGACCTGAGGTAGTATCATAGTAAAATGGTATTTCCTTAATGCCCAGGAGGGGCTAAAGAAGATCACTGAGTTTGTCCAGGATGTGGGATGCTCAAGAACCTAGCAGTTGGCCAACCTGGGCAATGTCTTCCTGTACTTTCTATTTGTTGGCTTTCAAAGAGGCGCTGTGTGACCCTGTTCTAGTAATGAATGAGCTTTTGCCCTTCTCTGGTGTTAATTCATCTGAAAATCTCAAAGCACTTCATAACCATTATGTATCTTCACAATGTAACTACAGACTGTTATTTCCATTTCACAGATGGGAACTCTGAGGTCAAGAGGAAATCTCTAATTTTACCTAAGTAAAAAAGAGGAGAAAATATTAACATCACAATCCAATGCAGAGTTGGGTCAAGTGGACAAGAAAATTGTACAAATGTAATCAAAAGAGTTAATGTGCCTTAGTCTTCATTGTTTAACTTGTAGTGGGAACCTAAACATATGGCACGTAGATGCAGTTTGGTGAGTTTAAAACCCTAATACCAGGTTTAAGGTAATAAAGTTGAGAGGAGACAGCTTTCTCTCATGCATAGAAAGTTAATTCAAACCCTCTACTTGAGCAGCTTTTGTGGTTTAATTATTTGACACTGCTTAATAAGCAATTCAGAGAGTTAAGTATAGCCTATAAGCAAGCCATTTAGAGGTCTGAGTCATTTTCCTGGCAAGCCAATCAGGTCAGAGAAGCAGAGTTGCAAAACAATAACTAGCCCAGCCCCAGGGACCCTGGAAATATATTACAGGTATCAGTTAGGAAAACAAAGCCTTAGTGTTTTAGCAGGCTGCAGAGCCCAGGCTGAGATTTCTAATCCAACACAATTGCTTACACTGACAATGCCCATTTTTACATTTGTTTCAGAACAAGGGACGCTCAAACCTGAGGTAAGATTAAAGTTTTTACATGCTTGCTTTCTGCATTGTTTGCTAACTTGAGGAGAAGTCGTCGTTCTTTTGAATGCGAAATGTACATTTTTTTTTTCTTTAAAAAAAATGTGGACATAACCAGAGGTTAAAGGAGCAGCCAAATGCATTTGAATGAGTTGCACTGGTCAGTTCATGGGGGAGGGGAAAAGTCACACTAACCTCCATAGTGTCTCTACTGAAATTTCTTTTCCGATTTAAAAAAAAACAAACAGATTAATAGAGAGATGGGAAAACCTAAGCTAATGGTTATAACATTAGCATGCTTACATTGAAGGTGAAGGGTTATTCTTAAGAATGGTTCAAAAAACAAAGCTGAAGCAATGATATAGTACTAACATGGGGCTGTCTATCCAATAGAAATCGGATGGTATAAAGGATGGAGTAGTCGATTGGATGACCCTTCAATGCCATTTAATTAAATTCAACAAACATTTATTAAGTTACCTGCACTAGGCAAGGTGAGAGAAGCACGTTGATCTAGAGAATCAGCTTTGGAGAAAAAAGAGTGGAATTTAAGGTTCACCTATGCCACGTGTGATGCTATGACCTTGGATATGTCCCTTTAATCATTCAGTGCTCCATGACAATTCTCTAAGATGACAACTTTGCACAAGTGGCCAATATCAGTCAGTGAGAGGAGTTTCTTGACTAGCAATTCTGAAACTGTGGTCAGAGGATCTTTAGAGACACTTTCAGGGAGTACATGGGGTCAAAACTGCTTTTACAATAGTAAGACATTTTAATCTATAATATAGTAGCTATTGATAGATATAACCCCCACTCTTTGGGGTCTTCAATAACTTTTAAGAATGTGAAGGAGTCTGAAGACTAAAAAGATTGAGAACCACTGCTCTATCCCAATGAAATCGCAGATATAACCTCGCTCCCCCACCAAGTAATAAAATACAAGGTACTGAGCTAGTTACTGATGATACAGGAAAAAAAAAATTAAAACCATTCTTGCCTTTAGAGAAATTGTCTTTGTTCTCTGGATTTCCCCGAGGAGCTGCTGTCACCTTTCTAGGCCTCAGTACCCTCATCTGTACAATGAAAGAGTTGGACTGAATGATTGCTAAGGCATTATATTCCAAGTCTACTCTTTGATTCCCTGTCTCAAAATGTAGCTACTACAAACAAAATTTGACCAGGTACCAAGTTATACAAAAATTAACTTGCACATGGGGAAAGTCATTCTCCTATTAAATCCGTTTACCCTCGCCTAAAAACAAACAGAACAAATCAAAGCTCTGGTAGGGTTATTAGAAATCCTCTTTTTGAGTAGGTTGACAGGACACATAATTGGAACTTCCTGATCATGGATAAGGCTGATGTCTAGAAGTAGGTAGGGGGTTGTTAATATCATGGCAAACCATTTGTGAATATTGAAAGGACTGTCCCTTTCTGCATCTGGGGATCTAGTTTCATGCTACTGGGGTTTTCCACTTAAACACACAAAGAGATTAATTATTGTGTCTCAGTGACCTTGACCACATCAGGTTTCGATCTGTTAAAACTATACAAACTTTATATCTGGTTAAACTTTCTCTCTTAGAAGGTTCCTTTTCATCAGTTACTTGATTTAAGGCAGAGTCTTCTCATTTCTGATGCTAGTTCAAAATAGAATGCTCTGATTGTGTTCAAGTTTATGTAAACAAAACAAGTCATTGGGAAATGGCTCAGGTTTTCAGAGCACCCCGACATGAGCCATGATCTTTGGCCAAAAGCCATAAAAGTCTGACTTCACTCTAGGTATAAAGAGTATAATGATAACAGAAAACAAAACAGAATAAAATAACAACAATTAAAAAAACACAGACAAAATTAATTGTTACACTAACAGTGAAAGTGAAATTAAAAATGGGATTAGATAGGGGAATCTAAATCCCAATTTGCCAATCCTAAAGCAAATGTTCTTCTTAGACAAGCTAACAACAACAACAACAAGATGATGATGATGGCTAGCATTTATGAAGTGTTTTAAAGTTTGCAAACTGCTTTGTATAGGGTGGGCCAAAAGTCACAGGTATTTAATAACTCCTTTATTGTTTGTTTTTAATTTACAATACCATAGCATCATATACAATGGATGTATAGGAAATAAATTTACATTATGTGTGAAAAATCAAATCTCATAAATGGTGAAAAATAAAGAAAAAATAATTATCGAAACATCATTAAAACATCAGACCCCTTCGTGACTTTTGGCCCATACTGTATGCGTGTCATTTGATCTTCAAAACAATCCTGGGAGGTAGGTAACTATTATTTTACAGATGAAGAAAATAAGTCAATAAGAGGTTGTTGAGGGTCACACTGCTATAACTATTTGCCACAGGTTTCAAACCCAGATTTCCCTTCCTCTCCAAGTTGAGTGCTCAGTCCATTGTGCCACCTAGTTGCATATGAATCCATGCCATACACATACATACACACACACACACACACACACAAAGTATCCTCTTTACAAAGAATTGTTGTCTTTATTAGTATTAGTATGATTCTCAATGATATCAGAGGATCTGAACTAACCATATGAGTCATCTAGTCCAAGTCCTTCATTTACAGATAAAGAAACTGAGGCCAGCACAAGTTTAAGTGCCTTTCTTGTGGTTACAAGGACATGCAAATGTGAAGATATTTCATAACTGATGTTATATCAATGTGCTCTCAGTGAGGTAGCATTTGGACAGATAGTCAAATTACATGTTATATCTGAAATTTAAAAGTCTAGCAAGAAGACTGAGAGGGGTATTGGTTAGAAGGGGCCCTGTATTTTTATACTGGTACCAACTGGTATAGGCCCTTTTCATTGATGGGGTCTCCACCGTCTTACTGAATGTAGAGTCATTCTTCTTTCTCAAGATTTAGAGTGGACCATCAATGTGATATTGTTAGATTCACAAGTCAGATCCAATGCCACATTCCAGAGGAGGGCTTTACTGGCCCCCCTGGTTGCTAAGCTTTCTTCTCTAAGATTACTTTCCCACTCTATGTACATGTGGAATAAATATAGAGTAGACGAGTGTTATATAGGCAGCCAGGTGATGCAGTAAATAGAACACTGGGTATGAAATCAGGAACAACACATTTTTATGAGTCCAAATCTTGCCTCAGACACTTACTATCTGTGTGACCCTGGGCAAGTCACTTAACCCTGTTTTCCTCAGTTCCTCATCTGTAAAATGTGCTGGAGAAGTAAATGGCAAACCACTCTAGTATCTTTGCCAAGAAAACCCCAAAGTGGGATCACAAAGAGTGGGATATGACTGAACAACAACAGACTAGTGTCATCTCCATTAAAATATAAGGTCCTAGAAGATAGGAATTGTTGGTTTTTGTTATTGTTTGCTGTTTGTTTTGTTTTGATTTTATAACTTCAGCACTTAGCATCATGTCTGGCACATAGTAAACCCTTAATAAATACTTGTCTGAAGCTCAAATTATTATTGCTTTTGTGGCAGGTCCTTCCCATTGTCCCACTGATAAGACGACTCAAACAAAAGCTCCTAGTAAATGTTGGTGCTATCCTTACCCCCAAATGGGTACATTGATCTAAAAGAATGCTTGTTACCTCATGATAGTTAATCTGTAAACTTCAGTATTTTTCCAGTGAGGAAGATTTTTTAGGTTGACCGTATAATCTCTAAAGGATAAATAATGATTTTGGTCAAGGCTGGGACAATGAAGATATGGAGATGATACAGTAGGGTTTTGATCCACTCTATTCATTTTCCAGCAAACCTCTATTGAGTTGCTAAAGTTTTCCTGGATGTTTTCTTCTGGTAGGGACACACACACACACACACACACACACACACACACACACACACACCTTGTCTCTATTTGACCTCTGAGTTTTCTTTTTCTTGAAAGAAAGTCTGTTTTGTTCTAATTAAGTGATGAAAAATGGGTGGATCTCTGTAAAAAATGTGGAAATAAGCAGGTAATAATTTTCACAAGCTTTTAAAATTCTCTCAGGTACATTTCTAAACCCCCTCCCCTTAAATGTTTATCCTCTCATCATCAGAGAAATGAGGATGGGGCCAAAGGGAAAACACAGCTGGTTCTACAGCAGCCTCGTGGGTTTATCTCAGGACCCTCGTGATATTCCTATGCATCTCTTATAAGGGTAACTGGAAATTAGATGACGTTGCTACATCACTGTTTTCACATGCTTGCTAGTCTCCATAAACTGAAACAATATATTTATAGTAATAATGACAGCAGCTGACATTTGCATAATACATTATAGTTTCCAAAGCATTTTGCATACATTAATGACCTCATTTGAACCTCATAATATCCCTTTGAGGCAAGTACCACACAGATATTTTTGCATTCATTTTATAGATGAGGATACTAGAGGTTAAGTGACTTTTTTTGTTAAGTGAATTTTTAGTGACCACACAATGAGTAAATATCATAAGTAGGATTTGATCCTCAGTCTTCCTGACTCCAAGTCTACCTTTTCTAGTTATGGCTTATTTTTAGGTTCATAGGTTTATAGATGAAGAAAAAGAAGCCCAGAGAGATTCATTGACTTGCCTAATGTCACAGAGTTAATAGAGATAGAATTCAAACCCAAGTACTCTGCCTACAGATATAATCATACTTTCTACTGTACTTCATAAGGCAGATTAATTGAGTTCAAATAATTTGTTAAATTCCTACCATGTGCTAGGCACTAAATTAAATTAACCCCTTTTGCTATTCCAAAAGTCCTTTCTTCCATAAAAGTTACTGCCATTCTCTGTTGCTTTTGCTAATGAAACAGAAAAAAAAGTCTGAATTATAGGAGTTGGCCTTCCTCCTCCCCACTTCTCTTAAAAGTGAAGGCTAGGGGGCAGCTAGGTGGTGCAGGACCTGAGTTCAGATCCAGCCTCAGACACTTGATACTTACTAGCTGCATGACTCTGGGCAAGTCACTTAACCCTCATTGCCCAGCGAAAAAACAAAAACAAAAAACAAACAAAAAGTTGAAGGCTAAAAAATGTGGTCAGAAAGCTAAATGTGCTAGTCATCGGGCTTGCTGATGAGTATAAATATGCCCTAAATTTAATAAACTACAATGTATTTAATAGTTGTTAAATCTGACAGTCATTAAGTAGTCTTGGAGACAGTTTGCTTTCTCAAAAGGCAGAAGTATTGAAGGAACACTTCATGTTCCTATGAAAATTGGATCCGAGAGTCTGGGGGTGGATGGATGAAATCTGACTAAATCATTGCTGAGAATTTATCTACTTTTGGACAGAGTAGTATTGAGAGATGAAATTTAAAGTTCAAACATACACACATACATCCATACACTCACACACAGATAAGTGAAATCTTGGCTTTTGAGAAAGAAAAAAAGAGACATACATATGTGAATAGGAATCAGGATAGTCACTAAAAAAAAAAACAAGTAAAAATTTTAGAGCTTAAAGCAGAATTTAATCTCTTCCCCTTAGGGAAAAACGCCCACACATAATACATGGGTCTGCCTCAAAAAAGTGAAAGTCTCTTCAAATACTATCTTGGCAGGGAATTTTAAGGCAACAGAAGCCTTTCCAAGGTGGCACAGTGTTTTCCATTTGGCCCCATGGTAGAAAGAATCCCAGAGTTACAGAAATGTCAACTGGTGTTCTGGGCTTGGGTAGGTGAATGGGGACAAGAAAAAAGAAGGCAGAAAAAAAAAATCAGGGTATGGCAAAGTTTCAGAACACCTCTTCTGATGACCTTTAATTGGTTTCAAAGAAGTCATCCTAGTGTTTGGGAGCTCAAGTGCTTTTAAAATTTAAGTGATCCCCTGACTATTAAGAAAAAAGAAGCAACTCACTTTGACTTCTCTGGGAACCTTGGTCTGAAGGTTCCAAGAGAAGACTTGTTTCTGTTTTCTGTTGGTACTGGTGAATAAAGTTAGGCTTGGCTGCTCAACATTGCTGGAGGGTAATCTCTGCGACCAGAGTCACTGATGTTTCATTAGGAAAAGCCAATAATTGTTAACACAATAACATAATTGCAGCACACTTACACTTTATGTGGATTTTAACCTCCTGTATCCCAGTGAAACAGTTCATGTTGAGATCCCGACCTCAGGATCCACATTGGATTGGATTTATGACCAAAACCTCACATAGTCCATGGATCTTAGATTACACACTTCTTTAAGGGGAAAGGATCAGAGTGCTCTACAGTTTGACTGAAGGTGAAGGGTTTTTAGAAATTTAAAATTTTTTTTTAAAAGTTTGGAGGCCATCAGGGTTAAGTGATTTGCCCAGAGTCACCCAGCTAGTAAATGTCTGAGGCTGGATTTGAATTCAGGTCCTCCTCACTCCAGAACCAGTGCTCTCTCCACTGTGTCATCTATTTGCCTGAAAGGTAAAGGTTTTTGAGTGATCTTTCCATAATGACTCTTGGAGCCACATGGGTCGAAGCAGATTATGTTACCCTTTCTTGGACATTCCCATGTAGCAGCTGTAGCCATGACTATTGCTCTAAGTTAGGAGGGAGGTGAAATAAAGTAAGGAGTGGAGAGAAGCAGGGGACCAAGTTCTGTTTTTTTCTCTTTTCTAATTACCCTTTCACTTCAAAGTTTGAATTACCACCAAATCTGGCTTAGTAGCAGAGGGAGTCCCAGGCAAATCTAAAGCCTGTTTCTTGGTCCTCATGAGTCTTGATCTTCCTGTAGCCATTGACAATACTACTCAACAATTTCCCTGACATAATCTCTTCTCTCCTGGTTCTCTTCCTGCCTGACTACTTCTTTTTCATTTCCTTTCTGTATTTTTTTGTCTGTGCCATAACCATTAAGTATAGGGTATCCTGATTCATCTCCTCTTTTTACTTTATGCTATTTCACTTGTTGATCTCATCAGCTCACTTGGGTTCAGTTACCATCTTTGTGCATAGATCTATATTTCTAGTCCTAGCTTCTCTCAGGAATTATAGTCATACATCACCAACTGCTTCTTGGATATCTGAAAGCAGATGTCTAGTCATCTCACTGGCTCAGGTAGGTGGCACAGTGGATATTATGCAGGACCTGGAGTCAGGAAGACCTGAGTTCAAATGTGACCTCAGACACTAGTTGTGTGACCCAGAGCAAGTCACTTAATCCTGTTTGCCTTAATTTCATCTGCAAAATGAGCTGGAGAAGGAAAATGGCAAGCCATTCCAGTATCTTTGCCAAGAAAACCCCAACTAAACAAGAACATGAACTCAACATATCCAAAACAGAACTTGCCACCCTCTTTCCCCCCCACCAGTTTCCCCACTTTCCCTCTTCCCTATTATTATTGAGGCAATAATTTTGGTGTCATCTTGTATTTTGTGCTCTTACCTCATGTGTCCAATCCATTGTCAAATCTTGTCATTTCTACCTTTATAACATCTCTTATATACATGTTCTCTCTACTCACATGGCTACCATCTTAATTCAGGCCTTTGTTAACTCTTGCTTGGGTTATTGCAATGGTCTTCTGGTTTGTCTCCTTGCCTCTTTTCCCACTATTATCCATCATCCAATTGGTTGCTAAGGTGGTTTTTCTAAAGCATAGGCATCGTCATGTCATCCGTTCTGCTTGGTGAGCTCCAGTGGCTTCCTGTAACCTGCAAAATCAGATATAAACTCCTCTGTTTGGCTCTTACAGCTTGACTCCTTCTTAAACATTCCTTCTAACAAATACTACAATCCACTCTCCTGAAACATGTCACTCCATTTCTCATGTCCATACCTTTGCACTAACTGTACCTTGGGCCTGAATTGCTCTGCTCTTTCATACCCTTTTCTTAGTATCCCTGCCTACCTTCAGGACTCAGTCCAAATACCATCTTCTTTAGGAAGCCTTTCCCAGGCCTCTATGCTACTTATGCCTTCCCCTCTCAAGTTACCTTCCATCTACTCTGTGTGTCTCTTAGAAGTGCTTAGTTATTTATGTATTGTCTCCATCCTTAGAAGGTCAGTTCTGGGGGCAGATAGGTGGTGCAGTGGATAAAGCACCAGCCCTGGATTCAGGAGGACCTGAGTTCAAACTTGGCCTCAGACATTTGACACTTACTATCTGTGTGACCCTGGGAAAGTCACTTAACCTTCATTGCTCCAAAAAAAAAGTCAGTTCTTTGAGGGTAGGTTCTGGTTTTCCCTTTCTTTGTAACTCCAACACCTAGCACAATGCCAAAAATACAGGATTCACTTAATAAATGTTTATTGACTGCCTGGCTTGAGTAACACTTAAACTTGTATTTCTCTATTTGACTTGGGCAACAAAATACAGTCACAACCAACCCAAAGTCATATATTTGCATATTCTCTCTTTTTTTTCCCTATGTGGTGCAGTGTCTGAAAGCTTTGTAGCAAGAAGCCAGTTAGTACACATACTCTGGATAGCTGACTTGCATAAATTAGATACAGACATTATTCTCTAAAAGTATTTGAGTTTTGTTTTTGATAGGCTTCATGGAAATATGTCCACATTGTGTCATGTTCTTAGACTTGGCATTTTTTTTTCTGTATCCACCATGAAGCTCATGAAGGCAAATGGGTTTTCAGGAAGGGAGGTTAATAGCCCTTAGGAAGGATGGACTTATGACTTCAAGTAACCTGATTCTCCCATCCACTCCCTAAAACTTTTCCTACAGTCATTGTTCTAACATGTTCAAATGGGACACTTGCTTCAAGGAACATGATTGTAGATTTAGATCTGAGAAGGACCTTTGAGTTTCTCTGATCTGACTCTTTTACTTTATGGATGAGAAAACTGATGCCCTGAAAGATTAAATGATTTGTCCAAGGCTATACAGGTAGTAAGTAGTAGGTAGGATTTGAACACAGGTCCTCTGACTCAAACTCCAGCTCTTTCCTTTGTATTACATTGTAGTCAAAAGTGATTCATTCATACACATCTCTCTCCTGTTTTTGTTTTTCAGGTACAAGTTCTTTCTGTCTTCCTTCTTTTTCTTCCTTCTTTCCTTCTTCTTCTTCCTCCCTCTCTCCTCCCTTCCTCTCTCTCTTTCCTTCCTTCCTTCCTTCCTTCCTTCCTTCCTTCCTTCCTTCCTTCCTTCCTTCCTTCCTTCCTTCCTTCCTTCCTTCCTTCCTTCCTTCCTTCCTTCCTTCCTTCCTTCCTTCCTTCCTTCCTCTTTCTCTCTTCCTCCCTTTCTTCCTTCCTCCTCTTCTTCCTCCTACTTCTTTTTCCTCCTCCTCTTCCTCTTCTTCTACTTCTCTCTCCCTCTCCCTACTTCCCTCTCTACCCCTCCCTCTCCCTCTCTCTCTGCCCCTCTTCATTGCCCTCATTTTGGATCTGATCTATGATATCATTTGGTATAAGGAACTGCCTTATGAGGAAACTCTCTTAAACAGTGCAGGTTGCCACTTTCTTTAGGTCTTAGCAAGTCTAAGAATTTGTCTGTAGCTACTAGAGGCTAAGCTACTTGCTAAGAGTTACACAGCCAATAAGTATTAGAGTTAAGGTTTGGTCTTAGGTCTCCCAGATAACAAAATGAGCTCTCTATCCAGGATGCTTATGGCTACCTCTCATGGGTATTGACTAATATTTAAAATGTTGTGTTTTGTTCCAAGGTTCAATTAAGTAGATGTTGAGATAAAGAGATTCTGATGGTGATAATGAGTATAAGCATGTGCCGACTTCTCACTTGCCTCATTCATCAGCTCTTGCCAGGAAGAAAAATGCTTTGTGGTTCTGCACCTTGTAGTCAAATAAGTAGTGTATTTTTCAAGTGCTTATTAAGCCTTAAAGGGCTAGATACCTGCCAGCTTGTATTGATAGTAGTGGTAGCAGCAGCAGCTTCAGTAGCAGCAGCAGCAGAAATTAGTAATAGGAGTAGTGGTCACTGCCATTGTCTTAGTTATCATTGTAGCAGTAGTAGACATGATATAGTTTCAGCACTGGAAGTAGGCAGGTGGTTTAATGAAGTCTGAAAGACCTGAGTTTGAATACTGACTCATATATATATATATATATATATATATATATACACACACATATATACATATATACATATATACATATATACATATATACACATATATATACATACATATATATATGTATGTGTATGTATATATATATATGTATATGTGTATATATATATATATATATACACTTAACTATCTGTCATTTGGATATCTCTTAAGCTCTTCCAGCATCTTCATCTGTAAAAACAGGGACAATAATAGCATCCATTTTACTGGATTGTTGTGAGGATCAAATGAGATAATGTATGCAGACTCCGTGCAAACCTTAGAACATTGCATAAGGGTTAGCTATCGTTATTAATGTTATAATCAAGTACAGCTAGCAAGTATATATTATCTCTCTGTTACATTCCATACAATGGTGCTAGAGGCTGAGCATACAAAGTGGTTCTTGCCCTCAAGGAGCATACAGTCTAATGGCAGACACATATATATACAATGCATGTATATATACATATATACATGCATACATGTATATGTATATGTACGTATATACATACATACATGTGCAAAACATGTAGATGAATAGAAAACACGTCAGTGGATATATTAATAACACCTTTAAAGAAAATAGGATTTGAGGAAAAGTAGATAATGATGGCAAGCTAAAAGGCAATATTACTGGATAACCATTTCCCCAAAAATTATTAAATATAAATGTTATTTAGAAGATAAAATTCTGGGGTGGAGAGAGGAAATTAAATATGCTGAAAATAATCTTGAAGACAAGACACAAAAGCATTTAAGATTATTCACTTCAGTTATTGTAGTTTTGCTGTTCATTCTGCCTTCTAAAGCATGAAAGTTTAATGTCTCAGAAATCACCTGACAGATGCCTTTGATCTTTTTTTTTTCCTTCTTTTCTTTTCATTTCTTTTTTACTACACAGAAACCACCTAATGGACTTCGAAGACTCTCCAGACAAGTGGATCCAGGTTTGTTTCATGTTTTCTATATTGATAACTACAGTTAAGTCTCCAAAATTGTCCTTCTGAGTCAGACCAGTTCTGAGCTTTCGTTAGCTCCCAGCATCCTACCTGTTCTCATAATTAGAGAAGAAGTTCTTAAGTATCCATCAGCCAAAAGAATAGGATGCTGCCAAGGACAAGGTCAAGATAGTTTGACTAACACCCGCTTGATGCTAAATTCTTTATAATCAGTGTTGGATATTATCATTTGCTTATTGAACCAGGCCCTGGGTTCAGCCTGACAGCTCCCAGGCACTTTCCACTGGGCTCCAAAGCAATATAAGAACATTCTCAATCTTGCATTTCTTGAGAAAAAAACAGAATCCAAATGAAATGGATGCCCTTCCCACTTCCAGAGAGAGATTATTTTTTTCTCTCTATGCTATATAGAGGATTTTAGAATTGCATCATTCATTTTGACTAATATTCTTTAAGAAAAAAACATCCTTAGAAGCTTTGTATACAACTACACAAATATGCACCCTGGAGACCAATTATTTGTCCGAATAATAATAATTTTTAAAAAAATAGTTCTTCTATTGAACACTGTGAGATTTTCCTTTTATCATTGTTATACTCTGATGGTTCTTAAAGAATGTTATTCCTTGCACACTTTAATTACCAAAGATTTGTTATGTCAATGTTGAGATCATTAGAGGCAAAGTTGACTTAAGCTACTGTTCAAAGTTGTGTGTTGGTAATGAGAAAAAAATGGTTAAAAGCCCAGGTGTTTTGGACTGTTCTTACTGGAAATAAAGATTTTGTGGCTAGAGGTTCTTTGTGGTGGTTTCCCCCTCCTTTTATGCTTCTCTTCATCATTACCAGTGTTCACTTGGCTATAAACTAAAGCTTTCAAAGAGTTATAGCTTTTAAACAAACCACACCCATATTTTTCATGTCAGTTTATGAGTTGTCTTAGAGGATTTATGGAAGCTTTATTGCCTCTGGCCAGAGGTTGCCTCACTTGTATTCTGGGATGAGTTTAAAGCTTTCAATTCTGGGAGAAATCATGGCCAATGTTTTGTAAGATGCTTTTTTTTTTAATGCTTCTAACTTTCACAAGACAATGGTGTATGTGGGTGTGTTATGTTCATGGGATTCACCATGGAAATCTGATGTTATACCAAGTATGAATTAGGAACTGATTCTTTTCATGGCGGTCTGATACCCCACAATGTAGAAGTGTTGCTGTGATAACCTAGGAATCTGGTGAATTCAAAAAAACAAATGAAAGGACTCTACTTCCCTGTCGTAATAGCACTAATAAAAGAGGAGTATTTATATCATATTATGTTATATTAGTGGATAGAGTACTGGGCCTGAAGTCAGGAAGACCTGAGTTCAAATCTAGCATCAGGCACTTACTAGCTGTATGACTTTAGGCAAATCACTTAACTTCTCTCAACCTCAGTTTCCTCATCTGTAAGATTGAGAAAATAATACTTACCTCCCAGGTTTGTTGGCAGAAGCAAAGGAGACAATGTATCTAAACTACTTTGCAAACTTTAAAGTACTATATAAATGGTAGCTATAATGATAATGATGATAATGATTGCACTTAATAAGTGCCAAGAAATGTGTTAAATGCTTTATAAATGATATCTCATTTGATCCTTACAACAACTCTGGTAGGTAGGTACTCTTATTATCCTCATCTTACAGTTGAGGAGACTGAGACAGACAGAGGTTAAGTGACTTGCTCAGTGTCACACAAATAGTAAGTGTCCAAGGCTGGATTTGAACTCAGGTCTTCTTAACTCTAAGCCTAGATATGTCTACTGTGCTTCTACTACTATTAAATTATGAGCTCTGTGAGGGCAGGGACTGTTTTTGCTTTTTTTTTTCCTCCAGATCTCCATAGTAGGCACTTAATAAATGCTTGTTGACTTGATGTATTAGGAATACTGGAGTTTGAGTCAGGCGACCTTACTTTTTTTTTTTTTTTTTTGGTGGGGCAATGAGGGTTAAGTGACTTGCCCAGGGTCACACAGCTAGTAAGTGTCAAGTGCTTGAGGCCAGACCTTACATTTTGGTGCAGATCTGTACTAGTTGTATGATTCCCCACACATTGTATTACCTCAGTTTTCTAATCCATAAAATGGCAGTGCATCTGAGAGACATGTAAACTTTGTAAACTTTAGAGCACTATGCAAATGTAAACTATTATAACTATATGAGACATTTGCAGGCATCTCTTAATCCCAAGGCAAACTCCTTTTGAACAGACAGTATGTGATTGGTTTACATCTAATTACCTTGGCTTAAAAAAGACATACTTATTTTGGATGTTCTTATTCTAAGAGGAAGGAAGTGAGTGTTTTTGTCTTTATTGTGCTGGCTACAGCCTACATTTAGAAGGAATGAGAAAGCTCACATAAGAATAAAAATACATATAAGATATAAGAATAAAGGTTCTGGAGTACAGAATTTAGCTCTGTTATAGGGCAGCTAGGTGACACAGTAGATAGATCACTGGGTCTGGCATCAGGAAGACTTGAGTTCAAATCCAACCTCAGACAGTCACCAACTATGTGACCTTGGGCAAGTCACTTCCGTTTTCCTTAGTTTCTGTAAAACGAAGATAAGAACAGTATCTACCTCTCAGGGTTACTGTGAGGATCAAATGAGATAATAATTGTAAAGTGCTAAGCATAGTGCCTGGCACATAGTAAGCACCACATAAATATTAATTATTATTATTATTATTATTATTATTATTATTATTATTATTATTATTATCATTTCCAGCTTAGCAAGTATTTATTAAATACCTACTATATGCCAGGCATGTGCTAAGTGGTAGAGAGAGAGAAAGAGAGAGAGAGACAAATAAAAAAATAAAATAGTGGCTGCCTTTAGGGAGTTGACATTTGGTAGTAAGATAAAAAATATATTTAGGTAAGTAAATTCAAAATATATACAAAGTAAGTAAACAAAATACACACAAAATAAATACAAAGTATTGTACTGAGTAGCTACGTGGTGCAATGGATAGAGCATTAGTCTTGAAGTCAGGAAGACCTGAGTTCAAATCTGTTCTCAGACACTTACTAGCTGTGTGACTCTGGGCAAGTCACGTCGCCCTGTTTGTCTCAGTTTTCTCATCTATAAAATGAACTGGAGAAGGAAATGGCAAACCACTCTAGTCTCTTTGCCAAGAAAACCCCAAATAGGGTCACAAAGAGTTGGAAATGAAACAACTGAACAACAATAACAAAAATGCAAACTAATTTCCAGGAGAGAAAGCAGTAGGCTGCTAGGTTGTCCAGTAGATAGAGTGCTGGGCATGGAGTCAGATAGGCTTTAAACCTTGCCCTAGACTCTTACTAGCTATTTGATCCTAGGCAAGTCACTGAAGTGGTCTGCCTCAGTTTCCTCAACTGTAAAATGGGAATGATAATAGCGCCTACCTCTTAACATTGCTATGAAGATAAAATGAGGCAATATTGACAAAGATCTTTGCAATCCTTAAGGTGCTCTGCAAATATCAGCTATTACTATTATAACTCTTGTGAGTAATCAGGGAGATGCTCATATAAGAAAGGCCACCTGAGGGGAAGTCTGGTGGGAACTAGAGTTTTCAAGAGGCAGAAGGAGGGCATTCCAGGCATGGAGGACAGCCTGTGCAAAAAAAAGCAGGTCAGAGGAAGGTGGAATGTCATGTATAGGGAACACGAAATGGGTCAGTCTGTCCTGGAATGTATAGTATGTGAAGGGGACTAAGGGGAAATCAGTTGAGAAAGGTAGGTTGGAGACAAATTGTGAAAGGCTTTAAATGTCAAACAGAGGAGGCTGTATTTTATCTTTGGGGCAACTGGGAACCACTGACGCTTCATGAGCAAGGGAGTGACATTTTTAATATAGTATTTATATTTTATAACAGCCTTAATATTAAGAATTTTAAAGGTGAAGCATTTTAGAAAAGTCCTTTCTTTATGTATTTTAAATAGTATTTCAGGTTCTACAGTTTAAAATGGGATTGTTTCCATTTTTTCTCAGGGGAATTAATTTTTAATCTGATAATGTGGCAGTGGGAATATATGATTTGAATAAGGAGGAATTTCCTATCTTGCCAACTTTTCAGGAACAAATGGATTCTATAAAGTGAGGGAATACCTATAATCAGTGAAGGGAGCTGTAATCAAATATCCACAAAGCATGCTCACTTAGGAGCTCAGTAGAATTGTAAACAGATTGCATCTGACACCCTAATTTGTTTCTCGTGTCATTGATAGGGAGGAAAAAAATGCCTGGTCTGATATTCCTACCAAAAACCAACAACATTATTTGGATTAAGCTAAGCACTAAATAATACCTGTTCTGACTTAAATTATAAGTGAATCTTTATATGTGCTTACACACACATACACATGTTTTCTGGCTCTAATATACTAAGATAAAGATACAATATTTCCCTCTTTTCATTTCTCTCCTCATTGCAAGAAGTGTTGCACACTGTACATGGAAAGGTGATACAGTGGATGTCAGGAAGATGCATATTCAAATCCTGCCTCAAGCATTTATAAATAATTTATAAATTATGAAACATTGAATAATCTATGTAACCTTTCTGAAGCTCAGTTTCTTCATCTGTAACTCGGGTATTCCTGAATCCTGGCCCAGTGCTTTATCCACTGCGCCACCTAGCTGCCCCCTCCCCTCCACTCCTTACTTGCAGGCAGTTTATGGTCTAATGAGGGAGACAAGGAAAACACATAAAGATATAGGCAGCATAAATACAAAAATACACAAAGTGCTTCAATACTTTGGCAGTTTGTGAGGGAAGACACTAGTTGTTGGGGGAATCAGGAAAGGCTTTATGTAGAAAACCCAAGGAGGATCAAATGAGGTAACATTATGACAAAATGTTTGTGTGTATACACATGAGCTATTCTTACACAGATTATTGTGATGATGGTGGCACTGTGTCTGATAGTTGTGTATACCTGAAAATGATCATTTCTTTGATTTTAATCTTTACATTTTAAAAATTAATTTCTCTGAATTTCATAAGAAAATACCAGCTCGGTATGTCCTATGCAAGGAAAAACCACTATGGAAATCTGATGTGACAACAAGAATGAATTATGGATTGATTCTTTTCATGGCAATTAATTCTCTGTAATGCAGGAACATTGCTGTGTCCACAGGGAAGTCACTCAGAATTTGAGGAACTATAAAAGTCATGAGGTTTGCTTCCCAGGCTCAGTACCTTACAGGTGTCATACGTAAGTGTTTTTTTGGGACAGCTAGGTGGCACAGTGGATAAAGCACCAGCCCTGAATGCAGGAAGACCTGAGTTCAACTCTGATCTAAGACACTTGACATTTACTAGCTGTGTGACCCTGGGCAAGTCACTTAACCCTCATCCCCACCCCACCCCCCAAAAAACATTAAAAAAATAGGTGGTTTCAAAATGAACCCATCATTCTCTCATTACTAGATTCCATGTTAGATGCTCTTTTTCCCCCCCCAAATGCCAGCTCTATGTTTAATTAAATGCTATTTGTCGTCAGTGCTTTTGCCACACATAAATCCTTTCCATCCCATCCCACTTTTCAAGTTTAGCCAGGCTTGGCTATGTGGACCGATGAGCATTGCTTCAAATGCTAGTTTCAGGGGCAGTGATGCTTTAGCACTAAACTGTGCCTTACAGGTGAAAGGTGAATGAAAAACAAACAAACAAACAACACACATTTAAACCAATTAACACCTCCGGAATACCAGTCTTAATGTATACTTTCAAAACTTTAAAATAGACCCTAGCAGATTTGAAAAGTATCATAACAAAAATACCTTTCATTTTCAACAGAACATAAGGCCCATCACCCAAAGGCAGCTATAGAAAGATGAGCATTCCCTTGCCAAAAAGCAAGAGGATTGATAGATGTTCTTGGTCTCCTTGATTATTAACATGTCAAAAACCTACATAAATACTTTTGGAGCAAACAAGTAGCACTTAATCAAGCAACGGTAAAGGCTGATAACAGGTACATGCCTTTGGATTCGTGAAATGTAACCAAACCCAAGAGTGAAATGAAGTCAATGGACTTTATGGGTGATATCCACACCAACCCAGCCAGCAATATAAGCCACTGAATAACTGGCTCAGTTTGGTGGATTTGCTTACGAAATCAATCCATCTTTCAGTATTTTTTAGGCACCTACATTACACTATGTACTGGAAATACTCATACAAATAATGAAACACTCCTTACTTGCAGGCAGTTTGTGGTCTAATGAGGGAGACAAGGAAAACACATAAAGATATAGGCAGCATAAATACAAAAATACACAAAGTGCTTCAATACTTTGGCAGTTTGTGAGGGAAGACACTAGTTGTTGGGGGAATCAGGAAAGGCTTTATGTAGAAAATGGTGTTTAAGGTACGTCTTAAAGGGAGAAAGGACTCTGAGGTAGAACAAGTGGGGTTTACAGTCTAGGTACATGGGATCTAACTGTGCAAAGGTACAGAAACAAATGATGAGATGTTGTGTGTGAAGAATAGAGGGGAGGGGGCAGCTAGGTGGCACAGTGGATAAAGCACTGGGCCAGGATTCAGGAATACCCAAGTTCAAATCCAGCCTCAGACACTTGACTCTAGCTGTGTGACCCTGGGTAAGTCACTTAACCCCCGTTGCCCCACAAAAAAAAAAAAAAAAAGAATAGAGGGGAGGTTTATTCTGCTGGATGGCAGATTCTGAAAGGGGTAGTCATGTCTACTGAGGCCAGAAAGACAGATTGAAACACGGTTTTATAGGGTTTTAAAATCTAAACAGCAGAGTTCCTATTTCCTCCCAGAGACAATAGGAAGGTACTAAAGCTGACTGAGTAGGGGAGTCACATGATCTGGTCTGCAGTGAAGGAAAATCCCTTTGGTAGCCATGTGTAGAATGGGCTGGAGAGATTTGAAGCAGGGAGACCAATTAGGTGGCTATTAGGATAATCTATGCAAGAGCCACAAGGGACTGAACTAAAGTGGTGGCTATGTTAGGCAAGCGTGGGGACTGGATGCAAGAGAAGTTATGAAAGTAGAAACGGTAAGATTTGGCAAGTGATTGGATATGTGGGGTGAGAGAAAGGGAGAAGTCCAGGATAATGCTAAGGTTACAGACATGGAAGGGTTTCTAATGGCAAATCGGGACCCAGCCAATATTTATAAGGATTCAGTGATCAGTGCAGATTATGCAAGATAGACAAGAGAGATGCACTGCAGGCTACAAAATTTAACACCTATCAGATATCCAGTGTGACATGCCATCATGGTTAGAATTTTACATTAGATGCTCAATAGTTCATGGACTGACAGGCAACAAATCCCTATACTACAAATACAGATCTCAAAATATCCTCGAGGTCTCAGTCAATAGAATAAACTGTACAAGAACTGGAGAATCATCCCAGACCAAATGGTTGCTCACAGTTGTCGACATGCAACATCGATCTATAAAACCTTAAGAAAAACATTTTTAATAGATTTCACCCTACCAAATGCTCATGGTCTCTAAGCTGCATGAAACAAGAAAGCGTTCAAAATACAGAGACCTAGTAGAAGAATTCAAAATTACGTGGGAGCAGGACGAGTTTGATGTAGTTACATCTGAATACTTCTATTCAAATATAAATTTAAAAAACCTAGTCATTTTATCCCCCTGTGCAGTAGTCTATAGAACATTAAATATAGAAAAATAAAAGTGGGATGTCAAACAACTTGTCCCTGGACTGTTTCTATGTGAACTCCATCAAACAAGACAAATTATTTTGAAACAGAAAAGAATTACCAACATCAATGGGGTGTTTTAAACTTTTTACAAATATAAATTATATTGCCTTTTGTTTTTTCATCATAGCAGTTTCTAGATATATTCCTCCCACTACCACCACCAGCAGTTGGGAGTAGACCACTCCTTTGTAAAAAGAAAGGATATGTGTGGTGGGGGAAGTAGTTAAGCAAAAGCAGGGACTGCCTTTGGAAATCTACTTCCTTAGCTCTTTTCTGGGAATATTGTTGGTATTTTAGTTATTCAAACATCATCTTCCTTTCAGTGATCTTTTCATTGACATATATAGTCATTTTGTATATTGTTTTATCTTGGTTTGCTTTGTTCTTCATCAGCTTATGTAAATCTCTCAGTACTTCTCAGAATCCTTCATTTTCAGCATTTCTTATCACAGAGTGATATTTCATCACATTCACGTGTAAAAGTTCAACTCTTCCCTAATGATGGGTGCCCATTTTGTTTATAGGTCTTTTCTATTACAAAAGAAAGACCTTTCTTTCTGTCTTTGGTTGTGCTTAGGATTCTCCTTTAAGTTCGACAAAGTATTTTCCATATAGCCTCTAATCTGAAACTCACAACAACCCTATGAGGTAAATACTACAAGCACAATTATCCCCATTTTTCAGCTGAGGATACTGAGAAAGAGAGGTCAAGTGAGTTGACCAATATCACACAGCTAGAATGAGAAGCAGGTTTCAAATCCTAATATTTCCACTTGGAAGGCCAGCATGCTGTGCTGAAATAATTACAAAGCCTACTTGATATTTGCAGCACATTCACATCTCTGCATCATATAAAATATGAGATCCTGCTACTTTTCTCCTTTCCTTTGTGTTGATTTGGAGCGCGATGCCATATTGAATTCTCGCTCTTCTCAAAGGATGTGGTAGCCTCTTCTTTCGAAACATCTACAAACATACTTTTTATAAGAAAACTGAACATTATCTTGCTTATCACTTCTCACACTGGAAATACCCTCCACCCCTTTGGCTTCTCCCTCTTATTGACTAGTTCCTCCCAGAACTGCCATTTTAAAGAAGATGCCCAGGCCAGCCAGGTCTTCATTCCTCTCCAAACTGCTTTTGACTCTCCTGGACTTTTGCCACAATATGCCCCATGACTCATACCTTCCTCTCCTTACCCTGTCACCAACCAACCTCTCACTTCTGCTTTTTAGCTTTCTTTTATGTGGTCTTTCCTCACTAGAATATAAGCCCCCTGAAGACAGGGAATGAATTTCTTTCAGTATGTATTTGTATTCCCAGTGCTTAGCACAGTGCTTGGCACAAAGTAGGTACTTAATAAGTGTTTGTTGACTGCTCTTTCCCAGAAATAAAAAACGTAGGCTTTATAAGAGATTTCTCTAAGGTGGTCCCAATCTCCATCTTCTTCAGGTTTATCATTAATCCATAGAGACCTACAGAATAGACCACAATAGAGTAGACCATAATCTCCTTATGTATTTAAGAATATAGTCTTTATGGGGGGCAGCTAGGTGGCAAAGTAGATAAAGCACTGGCTCTGGATTAAGGAGGACCTGACTTCAAATCCTCAGACGTTTGACACTTACTAGCTGTGTGACCCTGGGCAAGTCACTTAACCCTCATTGCCCCACCAAAAAACAAACAAAAAAGAATATAGTCTTTATGAACACTACTACCAACCTACTGCAAGTGGTTGATTACTACTTTAAGTGATGTCTGTGAAGTCAGTAATGTTCTAATTGGATTTAAAAAAAATTATCAAAAGTATAGCAAATGTATACGTAGGCCTACAGGCTCACAGATTTAGAACTAGAAGGAAATAGCTGCATCCTCTAGTTTAGTCCCCTTATTTTACAAAGAAATCGGATCCCAGAGAAGTTTGACCAGCCCCATATCATAGAAGTATTAAGGAGCAGGGGCAGCATTCGAACCTCACTTCCTCTGACTCGAAAACCCTTCCACATCACGACTTTCCCCATCATGGCTTCAATATATCACAGGTTGATATAAGAAATTAAATGGGGATTTTAGGGGGATTTTGTGGAAGTTGCGGATAAAACATGGAGACCAACAAATGACAGGAAAAGCTTAGAAACTCTGAAATGCATAAAATATATGTGTAATATTGTATGATATCAATATGTTTTATCTTTTAATACCATCATAATTCACGCTTCTCTGGTATGGAGGGAGGGCCCAAAATTTTATAATAACAGGGTCGGGGTGGGGGGTGCTCCTAACTGCCACACTCCCAGTGATGTGGAAGGCATAACTGTATGGTACTCAGTATTCTTAGCACTCGAGAATATAAATTCAGAAAATACTTCTTAAGGGCCTATGCATTCTAGAGCTGTGTGATCCATAAGGGAGGAAAAAGTGTAGTTAAGACAGAATCTCTGGCTTCTTGGATCTTACATTCCAATGAGGGGATAGGGCACACACAGCCTAAGTATAACAAAAAATAATATTATGTGACAACTGCAGTGAGAGAGATGGTGGTTCTTACCTTGAATTATGTTTGGCAAGATGGTAATGTTTTGAAGACTCGACTGCTTCAGTCTTTTGTTGTTATTGTTTTTTGCTTTTCTTAAATATAGGTAGGTATTCCTATCAGTGTGTACCTTGCTTTAAGACAGATGCTACTGCAAAAAGAACAAGGCTCTTAAGAGACGACAGATCAATTATCTCAGGAGTCCAGCAATACCAGGCACTTTTCAAGAACACGGGATCATAAATCTCCAGAAAATCCCAGCCCTGCTGTAATATTTTTACTGAAAGTGGCACTCAAGGTCAAAGTTACCAATTAAACTTTAATGCCGAAGCTTTAAAGATTGCCTTGCACCAGGTCTAGTTTATGTTTATGGGAGCTGGAGGATCTATCTTATTTTTTTTCACATGGTGCTTTTGTAAGGCTCCCAAACTCTTGGCGTGTTTTGAACCAAGTCGACATTTTCCAAGTATGGGAGCATTGACTGGTATTTATAGAGCAGATTGCCTCGGTAGATGTGGAATTTAATATCACTATCCAGGGGATTGTTTAAATCCAGCCAATTGCCATGTACCACACTGCTGAAAGATCAGACAAAGTAGCTCTGATAGGGTTAGGAAGATGAGTCCCCTTCTGCCTCAAGTGACTCGGACTAGTGGTTACAACAATAATGAATCAAATGCTGTTAAATTGGCCATGGGACCCTTTCTGGGATGGTTCTTTAGGGGCTTTGCTTAACTCTTATTTGAAGAGGGAGGAGAAAATCTACAGGTAGCTTGAAAAGTGCTGTTTTCCCATCGTCACTAAACTTTTACACTTTTTAATATGCCAAAAAAGCCCCAGGTATACTCCTGATGAGCTCTCTGAGCACTTAAGTATGCTTAGTTACCCTTTCTTCCAATTTTGTGTCAACTTGAGATAGATGCTGTTCCTCCCAATGGAATGGAAGCTCCTTGAGGGGAGAGACTGTGTTTCATTTTTGTCTTTATATTCCCAGTTCCACAGTCCATAGGGGGCACTCAATAAATGCTTGTTGATTGTTTGATAACATAAAACATATGAAACCTCTTCCAGTTGTCCTCTGCATTGCAGGGATGGAGATGATGCTGTAGACTGAGGGCAAGAAATGTTTTTGTTTGTTTGTTTGTTTTGTTTTGTTTTGTTTTGTTTTGTTTTGTTTTGTTTTGTTTTGTTTTGTTTTGTTTTGTTTTGTCCCAGATTCCTGAATACCTTGCATATAACAGACACTTAATAAATGCTTCTTGGATTAGATTAGATTGAATTAAAGAAGGAAGAAGCTTATAAATTGTTATCTCAAACCAAATTATTTGTTCAGTGGTTATGCTGTCCTAAGCACATGAAGAGGAACAGAAGAAGTTTAAAGTAATTCTCACTGATGAGGAAAATGTAATCTCAGGGAGGGCAGACAGACAAATATGAATCAGTTAGTGGACAAAAATATACCAGTATGAATATGATACAAAATATATGTTATGAATATTATACAAAATAGGGTTGTGTATGTATGTATGTATATGGGTATTTTATTTTTTGCCTAGACCTGTAATTCCCTTGATTAACGTTAGGAACTCCCTGGTGAGGACACTCCCTCTACCAACTCAGGTCAGCATTTTCTCTGCAATTTATGGTCTTATAGACTTGCCATGGGCAATGAGGGGTTTAGAGACTTGCCCAGTGTCATATAACCAGGAAAGGATGGCTCAGAGGTTGAGCTTGTATCTTAGCTGTCCTGACTCAAGGGCCAGCTTTCTCTCCACTAGATCGTGCTACCTCTCATGTAGTGAAACCAGAACCTAAGTGTTCTCGTATTGACAGTAGGCTGTGCTTTCTTCATTCTTACCCTGCCCAACCCTTCTGTCCCTCTCCCTCTCCCCCTTCCTCTCCCTCTCCTCCTCCTTCCTTTCTCTCTCCCCCCTCCCTTTCTCTTCCTCCCCCCCTTTCCTTCTCCCTGTACCCTGTCCTCTCTCCCTCTCTCTCCCCCCCCCTCTCTGTCTCTGTCTGTCTCTCTGTTTCTCTGTCTCTCTGTCTCTGTCTCTCTCTGTCTCTCTCTCTGTGTCTCTCTCTGTTTCTCTCTCTCTGAAGGGAAAGAGGTCCCAGCTCAGTTTTAAGATTCTCTACCTTTTAAAAATGAGAATCTGCCTGACTGTTAGTAAAACACAATCAAAGTTAGCTGGCGATTGTCTCCACGTGATTTCTCTAAATCATGAACGACAGAGAAAGGAACATTCCATCATTTGTGCTGGGAGGGTTACACCCATGAGCCACAACTGTGGCAGGCTCTACATTTGTTTTCTATTAAGCATGATGAAATGCACTTGTCTGAGACCAACCATATATTTTTATATGAAAAGAAAATCAGAATTAAAAAAAAACGTAACTAGAAAACAAATCATAAAGATTTGTTTGACACTACAAATGAATAGATGAAGAGGAGAGGAGAGGTAAAGAAATTAGTTTCATGGGCCTTCTCTGAGTTCCTAACATAGTCAGTGTTCTCTCTTTATGTAGTAGGAGCCCAAGGCTGGTGAGGACAGTTTCTACCCTCATATCGCAGTTCCAGGGACTGGAGCTGTGTCTTACTGGGTTTTCAGCACCGTCTTAGTCCCCAGCTCAGTCTACTCCATCCCAGTTTCCTGGCCTCTTTCAGAACTTCCTCCCAGGCTGAGTCAATTTGTCACATAGTCGTCTGGTTTTGGCTAGGTACCTCAGCAGAATCTTCAAGACCCCAAGAATTAAGCTATTATTTCTTACCTGGTTGAAGAGAGACCTGACATAAGGCATGCTATAATAACATATAGGCTAGCTATACAATAAAGTATCACGGTGATCAAAATGAGGTACCCAATTGTATAGTATAGAAACCTTCAGATCGATTGCAGAGTGTAGACTTTTTATAATGTATGTGTATGTATGTGCTTCACATATAACCATCATTGTAATAATAATAAGTGCTAGCATTTATATGGCACCTACTATACGCCAAGCACTTTACAAATAGTATCTCATTTGAGCCTCACAACAAGTTTAGGAAATAGGTGATATTATTATCCCTATTTTTACAGGTGAGGAAACTGAGGATATAGAGGTTGTTGACTTGCCCAAGGTCACACAGCTAAGAATGATCTAGATTTAAGGAGGATGGTATTATATTCAGGTCTTCCTGACTCCAGGTTCTGTTCTCTATTCACTGCTGTCTCTAGTTACTTCATAGATCAATGAGTCAGAAAAGAGAGTTAGCCATGTTCATAGGAACATATATTTAGAGCAAGAAGCGACCACAGAGGTTATCTTGTCTGACAGTCATGATTTTACAGATGAGGAAGTAGGAAATTAAAATGACTATCCTAAAGTCACATTGGGTTATAAGAGGAAGAGACAGGTTTTGAACCATGAGACCTCTGAGCTTCCAAATTAAACACTTTACAGTGATCAGTAATACCTGGTATTGTCAGGGAAGTTTATTTACCCATAATACTGACCTATAGTAGATGTTTAATAAACAATGACTATGGATATACAATTTTATTTCTCCTATCTAATGAATTAAGTCAAGTATTTAGATTTTCTGCCTAGGTTAAGAATTTCATCGAAATGCTATGCCTATTACAAAAATATAATTGTCAACTTCCTTTTTGTTTTCTTCCATATGCACATAGGGCTGGTTTGCTCAATTGATAGAATTTCCTTCTGCCCTAAGAATAAAAGAACATCTATAAGGAAAATAGCACCCTGGAATGTTTGAAAGCATCTATCCAAATATGCATTTTAGAGCAAAAGCAGAAAGGTGTTTTTTTCTCCTGGTTTTTTCTTTTTTAATGAATCATCACCTTTTCTTTTTAATTCAGAAGTACTGTAACCCAAGAAAATGTTATTTGTAAATCAAACAAACCTATTTCTGCCACCTCCAAAACTAATTTTTCATTGACGTAGACCATCATCTAAATATTGGGAGCATAATTATAAAACTGAAGGAATTATTTCCCCCTGAAAGGATGAACTGGGGAAAATAGGACAATGGAGGCTTAATGTTTAAGATTCATTGCAGACAAATGAAAAATCTGAGCTGTGAAAGAATGCTAGGGGACGTGTTCTGATTTTCAACACTGCTGGTTTCTTTACAAGACTGGATTAGACCTAGGGAAAATGAGGTTTGCTTTTAGTCTGACACAATTGTGCCCCCCATGGTCGGTGGCTGCAAGAAGCTTTATCCACATTCCCTTGGCCTTTATGACAGATTTTCAAAATGTTTATTTCAGTCCCTTCCTAGTCATCCTTTGGGTTGGTGGAGGGCTGGTTTTTTACTTTAAAGGCTCATTCAAAGTTTGCCAAGAATCATCGCCATGCTGGTCCATGCATGCTTTGCAAGGTTTGCCTTTTATATACTGCTGATGTACTGTCAAAAAAGAAATAAAGCTGACAGAGGGTGAGGTTAATATTAGAACAACATCCACGCAGCATGCTTTGAAGTGGAGAATGCAGCCTCAGCCATAGGATTATTTAAATAGGAAAAGCACAATAGGATGCAGTTTATTACACTCTGAGCCTTGCAAATGCTGTTCATTTTCAACATCTGGCAATCAGGGGCATGTTGTAATTATACATTTAAAAATTAATGAGGATTAAAATGGGTGTATTTATTATTATTATTATTATTATTTAGAAGGAGATCCTGAGCAGGAAATCTTGGACCTCATGAGTTACCATTATTTCACTGAATCTTAGAAGTTCAGCTTTGGACAGGACCTCAAAGGTTATCTTGTCCAAACTATGGCTAGGTAGGAATTCTCTCTACAATTCTAAATTTTCTTTACAATTCTGAAAAGGGGTTATCTGGGAAGTGTCTGAAATTTCCCTTGCTGAGGAGTTTACTCCTTCCCAAGGCAATTTATTCCACTTTTGGATAATTTTAATTATTTGGAAGTTTTTCCTTATGCTGAGACACAATATGTTCCTTTGTTGTTCTACCCATTTACTCTCATGGGGCCTTATAAGATAAGGCAGATTCTTGAAAGCAGGAGTCATCATGTTCTGCCTTTATTCTCCTCTCCAGTCTATATCATTCCAATTTCTATAAGTGATTATGATATGGCATAAATCTGAGTCCCCATGCCATTTGAAATGACTTTTCTTTCTTTTCCTATAAACTGAATCATAAGGTCATTGAAAGGTCCTTATGTCATGCAATGCTAGGCAAATCTTGTGCCATCCATGAAAAGAATGGGCGGTCTCAGAGGTAGTAGTTTCGCCTTCATGGAAGGTTTTCCAGTTGAAATTTGATGGCCATTCATCAGGGATATAATAGAGGGGATGACTGACTGCTCAAGTCACATAGATTGGACTAGATCACTCCCACATTTATGATTCTACAACTATGATGGGTACTGAGATACTAAGGCAACTATGTGGCATAGTGGATAAAGTGTTGGACCAGGAGTCAGGAAGACTTGAGTTCAAATTCTGTCTCAGGTACTTGCTAACTGTGTGACTCTCAGCTTAACTCAGGCTCTCAATATTCTCATTTATAAAATTGGGAGAAAATAGCATCTATTTTGCAGGGTTGTTGTGAAGATCAAATGAAATAATATATATGATGGGCTTTCTAAACCTTAAAGTACTATATAAAGGCTAACTCCTCCTCCTCCTCTTCTTCCTCTTCCACTTCCTCTTCTACTTCCTTCTTCTCCTCTTCCTCCTAACTGTGATTCTGGACTAGTCCAAAACCCCTTTCAGCCTTTGTGTCCTCATCTAAAAAAATGGGTATGATAATAACACCTAACTCAGGATTGTTGTAAGGATCAAAAGAAATAACATATGCAAAGCACTTTGCAGATCTTAAAACATTGTTGATATTATTATTATTATTATTATTATTATTATCATGAAAGACAGATGACATGGGCCTCCTTTATTGTGATAGCAAGAGTTACAGCTTCAATTAGGTGATTTCTTCTGAAGGAAGTATCTGCTTTCAGAAGGGGGAAAAACAAATAAGTGATTTTGTCTATTCCTTTATGAAGGGACTTCGTAACTATAGGCTATGGGAAATAGTGAAAAGACCATTGAACTTGAATTCAAGAGACTTGACTTTGAAAATCTTGTCTCTTCTACTCAGTTTCTATGTGACCTTGAACAAACCCCTGAAACATTTGTAATACTATTGCTGCATCTTTAAAATGAGAGTAGTGGTATCTAATCCCTGGTGGTGTTATGAGGACCTTCTGAGATGATGTCTGTAAATGGAAGCTTTCTAAACTGGAAAATGCCTCATCATTGTAAACTATTGTCATTATAGCTTGTCTAGATGGTGACTTCATTAATACTGGGAGCTCCTAAGAGAGGAAACTCCTTCTGGCAGGGCAGGTCAGCACTTTGTCTGCAAGTCATAGTCTTAAAGAGCTGACTACAGCACTGAGAGACGGTGACTCTTACGGGTCAGAAATAGGACTTGAATCCAGGTCTTTCCACATCCAAAGCTGGCTCTCTAACCTCTATGCAAATACTGCCTCTCATCAGGCAAAGGATATACAGACATACCTACACAAATTTAAGCAACCTGAGTATCAAAGATGAGTATGAACATCAAGATTGTAAGCTCCTTGAAGGCAGGGACTGTCTTTTGCCTCTTTTTGTATACCCAGAGCTCAACACAATGCCTGGCAAATACTAGGTGCTTAATAAATGTTTATCGATTAAGGAATGAATATGTTCTTGATAAAGGCTGAGTTCATTATGGGTACAAGTGAATAGGATTTTGAGTGAGGAGACTTGGCTTCTAGCCCTAACTACCATTTTCTCTCTGTGTCCATTTAAGCAAGTTACTTTACCTCTGGACCTGTTAGCATTGTAGGATTATAGATGAAAAGCTGTAAGGGACCTCTGAGGCCATCTATCTAGTTCAAACCCCTTTACAGGTGAGGAAACTGAGACCTCAGGAACTTGTGATTCAGTCGTTCAGTCATGCCTAACTCTTCATGACTGCGTGGACCATAGCATGCCAGGCCCTTCTATCCTCCACTATTTCCTGAAGTCTCTCCAAGCTTATGTTTATTGCTTCCATAACATTATTTATCCATCTCATCCTCTGCTATCCCCTTGTCCTTTTCCATTTAAGTCTTTTCCGTTAAGTCCCATCTTCTCATTATGAGGCCAAAGTATTTAAGCTTCAGCTTAGATATTTGTCCTTTCAATGAAAATTCTGAATTACTTTCTTTAGGTATTGATTGATTTGATCTTCTTGCTATCTAAGGAACTCTCAAAAAATCTTCTCCAGCACCACAACTTGAAAGCACTGATTCTGCAGTGTTCAGCTTTCCTTATAGTCCCAACACTCATAGCCATATATTACTAGTGGAAAAACCATAGCTTTGACTGTGCAGCCTTCTGTCAGTAAGGTAACGTCTCTGCTTTTTAGTATGCTGTCCAGATTTGCTCAGGAGCTTACTTGATCATAGTCGCACAGGTGGAGCAGAAGCAAGAATGAATTCCAGGTCCTCAGAATCTGAATTTTTAACACTTTCCCACTTACAGTCCCCCAGTTTCTTCATCTGCAAAATGAGGAAGTTAGACTAAATGATCTCTCAAGATCTCTTAGGCTGTAATTCCTAGGATCCTGTGAGTGGTTGAGGACAATATCCCAAAGGGAGCTAGGATCTGAATAGAATGACTGAAAATAAGAAGAGTTAATTCATTCTCTGAACATCATAATTCAGATGTTCACTTCCCTTTTGTTAAGCCCTGGTGATTCACTATGGGCATTCAAAGGGTGTAAGCAAGAGCAAAGAAAAGGAGAGCCTTTCTTACCTATTATTTTTTAGCTCAGCCAGGATGCCTATTCTACATACTCAGATGCTGGATAAGACAGAATTTAGTGCAGGGGAAAAGCAAACCAAACCCTTTTAATTAAATATATGATAGTTTTTAGTACATACAATTTATCTTCTATATAGAATTAATTGTTATTTGAGGTTTTTATGACCCCGTCTTTTGGCTAGAATTTTAAAAACCCAAGCACTCACACTGGCCTGGGGCTCAAGCCAGTGCCTCTGCAAATGGCATGGTGTTCCACCCACTGGTTGTAGCCGTCACCGTGGCACTGGGACCTCACATCATCACCACTTGCCTATGCCTACATGTGCCTCGCAAAATTATAATGACTGGAAGCCCAGTGAGGGCAGTCATGTGACCGTCAGTCAGAGCTTTCAGCCAATTGGCTTGGGGCTGTGTGTAGTCAACCTGGGGTATGCTGGGAAGAAGGGAGGTTTTTCACCATTCTAGCTTGAAGCTGGAAGGCAACAGGATGCTGCTGTGTGTTCTCAGCTGATTCCTGGGCAGTGGTGTGATTCAGGTTGTATTATTTCCCTTTCCCCATTTTATTTCCTTTCCCTTAATCCTACTGATCCTGTTTGTGTTTTTTTTTAAGTTCGTTCTTGTTAAATAAACCCCGCTCTGTTTTGAGGGAGGCTGTCAGTCTCCTTCTTGCCCCAATATTGCGGCAAGCCGCCTAGCTAACACTCCCCAATTAAAAATTGGTCCCAACACTTCCAACTATATGTCTTTACATTGCTTTTCCCCTATGCCTGCCTTTGTCCTTACTTCTACTGGTTAGATTCCCTGGCTTTCTTATGACAACTCAAATCCCACCTTCTGTAGGCTTTTCCTGGTCCCCCAGCTGGTAATTCCTTCCCATCACAGATGACTTTCCATCTTCTCTGTATATATCTTCTCTATACCTAGTTATTCTCATGTTGTCTCCTCCATCATTATGTAAACTTTTTGAGGGCATGGACTATCATTGCTTTCATAGCATTCCTGGAACTTAGCATCAGATCTGGCACATAGAAAGTGCTTCATGATGTCTTTTGATTGACTTATAATTAGAAACCAGTCTAATAGAAATTAAAAGCTGAGGCTCTAGGAACTCAAGGAGTTATTGGCAAAATGTGCCCTAACATAAAGCACTTAATAACAGTACTTTGATGATAAATGATTATTCCCTTCCCTTCCCCTTCCCTAATGTACAAAAAGTTCCTTGGTGATGCTGCAAGCATATGGGCTGTTGTTAATTTTATGTGTGGAGACATCATCTGAAAGCATTGATGTGTTATTGCTATAGGATATTTCAATTAATTTGAGCTCTTACAACTTCACACTAAAAGAAAAGTAGCTGAAAACAAGACTGCTAATTAAAATAGATGAAAACTAATAGCAGGGTCAATTGGCACTACAACCTATAGAGAGGTTGCTATCAGAATACACTCTCCCTAAGAAGGCAGTTTTAATGTCAATGGGAGCTCTGATAGTCTAAAGAGGGCCCCAAAGAATAATTTTTAAATAGTGAGGTTTGTATCTGTTACTATTGATCATTTCTGAGGTTTAAATGGGAAGTGAATGAGAAAGTATACACTAAACATTTACTCCACCCCAGGCACTGTTCTGAGCATTGCAAATCTGAAAGTGAGATAGTCTCTGTTCAAAAGAAGTTTGCATTCTTTTTTTTTTTTTTTTTTTTTTTTTTAGTGAGGCAATTGGGGTTAAGTGACTTGGCCAGGGTCACACAGCTAGTAAGTGTTAAGTGTCTGAGGCCGGATTTGAACTCAGGTACTCCTGACTCCAGGGCTGGTGCTCTATCCACTGCGCCACCTAGCTGCCCCTAGAAGTTTACATTCTAATAGTAAAAGACAACATATTTCGGCTTCAGAAGAGAGTTTTGGTCTAGAGAATGAGGTTTGGTGATTTGATCTCTAGGTCATTCCCCATGCACGGAATCCTCTCCATTCTTTTGTCTGCTTCCTCCTTACTTCAGTGGCTTCAAAGTCTCAGCTACAATCCAGTCCCTTCCCTCTGTTGATTACCTTCAATTTATCATAACTACTCCTTGTTTGCACATAGTTGTTTGAGGATTGTCTTCCTTATTAGCCTCTAAGCTCCTCAAGAACAGGGAATATTTGTGCCTGTTTGTATCCTCAGGGCTTAGTCCAGTGCCAGCACATAGTAGGTGCTTAATGTTTCTCATCTGCTGACTTACATAGAGCAGTTAATTGATGCACTCTTTCCAGAAGCAATCATAGTTTTTAGATTTTACTCTATAGGGAAAAATTGCCTTGGGAAATAGCAGCAGTGATAGGAACAGAATGGATAAACATTTGTATACTAGCCCTAAATATATTTTCCATATTTCTTGTTGTATTTCATACTTCCTAAGTAACTTGTGATGCTTTAACAAACACATTAGAATATGACATAATCTGTTTATTCAGAAAGTGTTTGAAAGATTCACATTTTGGAGATTTGATGGAGCTTTACATCATTTTTCTGTATATATATATTTTTCATTTTATTGGCTTCACTGAGTTTTTAAAGTATATGTATTATTGTCTCTCAGGCACATTATGCAAAATAAGTATAATTTGGCTTGCTTTCTTTTTAATTGCATGCTTTATTCTCTATATGCTTAACCACAGTCCTGAGACTGTCTTGTCCATGTTTAATGACATCATGGTTAATGCCAATTGTACATAGGTGTCAGCTGGAAATAAAGCAATAGTAATATTTATGCATTATTACAAGTTATTAGAAATGACCTGATATAGTGAATACTCAGCTTTGGAGCCAAGAAGACCCTGTTTAAATACCTGTGTCTGACCCATACTACTATATGACCAAGCAAGCTAGTAACTTACCCTTTCATTGTCCCAGTGAACTATCTAAATATAAATTAGAGGTAATTGTTGATCTGCATTGATGAAAGGGATTTCCATACCAGGAGTTCCCTATTAGAGTGAAATCCCAGGACAACAATGATAACTGCTATTTAAATTAATAATAATAATTAATAATAATAGCTACCATTTACACAGTTATTTAAATAATCCTTTAAAGTTTGCCATGTACTTCACATAAATTATCTCTTGTCATAGGGTCATAGATTTAGAACAAGACGGGACCTTGGCAATCATCTATTTCAGTACCCTAGTTTGACATATGAGAAAGTAGGGGGACTGAGAAATACTTATACATACAAGTAATAAGTAGCAGAGGTAGGATTCAGATTCTCTTATATCAAGTCTAGTGCTCTAAGCATAATATCACATTGCTTCCTCACAAGAGTCCTTAGCACAATGCCTGGTACATAGTAGGTGCTTAATTAATGTTCATTAACTATTGACTGGGGCAGTTAGGTGGTGCAGTGCATAGAGTGCTGGGCCTGGAATCAGGAAGTCTCATCTTCCTCAGTTCAAATCTGGCCTCAGATACTTACTAGCTATGTCACCTTGGGCAAGTCACTGTACTTTGTTTGCCTCAGTTTCCTCATCTGTAAAATGTGCTGGAGAAGGAAATGGCAAACCACTCCCATATCTTTGCCAAGAAAAACCCCAAAATGGGATCACAAAAAATCAGACATGACTGAAAAATTACCAAACAACTGATTATTGACAATTAACAACCTTGTGAAGTACCTTTTATAGGTATTATCGCTATTTGCTATATGGGGAAACTGAGGCTAAGAAAGGTCACACAGCTAAATAAGTAGCAGAGGCAAGAGTTAATCTTGACCTAAAACCCTATATTGTATTGCACTACTTACACAATCAGCCAGTTTTCTTGTTTTCAGAGTTAAACACAATTGAGGTGGGTTTTTTTGTTTTTTTAGTGAGGCAATTGGGATTAAGTGACTTGCCCAGGGTCACACAGCTAGTAAGTGTTAAGTGTCTGAGGCCGGATTTGAACTCAGGTACTCCTGAGTCCAGGGCTGGTGCTCTATCCACTGCGCCACCTAGCTGCCCCTCACAATTGACGTTTTTTTACAGCATCCTGGAAACTGAAAAAAATAGTATCATCCAACATTCCCTAAATGCTCTTGTCACTTCCTAGCATGCTCTGTTCATTTTATGTGCATCCACCTTGATTTTTGTCAAGGTTTTTTCTCATTATTTTCATTCTTCCACTCGGTTGTGTCTGGCACTAGAGTCTCAGTCAGTTGACACAGGAAGGGGTTGGGGGAAGATCTTTATTAGACAAGGATCTACAGATATGCTTGGCTTTCATTATGTTTTAATGAAAGGGTAGATTTCCTGCATTTGCAAGAGAGGAATGAAGTAGATTTATCCTAATTTCAAAAGTTTCATCAGAATGTTCTATTTAGACAATATAAGTCATATTTGGCATCTAGGGGACAGAGTAGATAGGATGCTGAGTCTATAGTCAAGACCTAAATTCCAATCTTGTCTTAGCTACTCACTAGCTCTGTGACCCTGGGTAAGTCACTTAAGCTCTATCTACATGAGTTTCCTCATCTGCACAATTTTTTGGGGGGGTGCAATTATGGCTTTATAATTATCATTATTATATGAGACACCAAATGAAATAATATATGTAAACCAATTTGTAAACTATAAAGTACTGTGTAGATGGTAGCTATTATTATTAATGAATTGTAATTTATGGGAAAGCCATACCTTGGGTGACCTGTGAAGGAGTGGTAAGTTGTGCTGCAACAAACAGCTTCTTTGTCCTTTGGCTATAACCCTAAGGATGCTCCCCAGAGCTCACTGCTCCTAGGAAATCTTCATGCTGGCAGCCTTTGCTCTTCCAATTCAATTCAGCAAGCATGTATGTGTAGTGAATTCAGTCTCTATGCTAAGTGCAGGTGACTCAGAGACAAAAATGAAACTATGTCTGCTCTACCTTTGGGAATCTTACATTCTTTTAGGGGAAAGAACATGGACTTGGATGAAATAAAACATGGTATACAAAAGGGCAACTAGGTGGTGAAGTGGATAGAATGTCAGACTTAGAGTCAGAAAGACTTGAGTTCAAATCTATTTTCAGATACTTACATTTACTAGCTGTGTATTCCTGGTTGTTGTTTGTCCATTTCCAAAGAGGACTGACATTGGATGATGTTATGACTTGCACTGAATTGGATTTTAAGTGAGGGAGGACAGTGCAAGGTCACCAACATCACTCCCTCTTCCAGAGCCATCTGGGTCCAGTGCCAAGATATACATCAGGACAACTGGAGAAGGCCCTGAATGTTTTTAAGACAATTAATGCCATGAATAGAGTCCTGGCCCTGAAGTTGGGAATACCTGAGTTCAACTCTCACCTCAGACACTTAGTAGCTATGTGACCCTGGGCAAGTCATTTAACCCCAATTGCCTTAAACATCTGGGGCCATGTCCAGTCATCCTGAAGTATATCTTGTCACTGGACCCAGATGGCTCTGGAGGAGAGAATGAGGTTGGTGACCTTGCACAGCTCTCCCTCACTTAAATCCAAATCAGTGCAAGTCATGACACATCACCCTGATGTCACGGTCCTCTTCAGGAATGAAGGATAAACAGTGTAATCCTAGCAAACTCTGTTTGCCTCAGTTCTTCAACTGTAAAATGAACTAGAGAAGGAAATGGCAAGCCACTACAATATCTTTTCCAAGAAGACTTCAAATGGGTCACAGAGAGCTGGACATTACTGAAACAACTCAACAGCAATGTAAAAGATAAGTGCATGCTATCTTCAAGGGGATCCATGAGAGCTGGAAAAGTGAGGAAAGACTTTTCATAAGAGGTAACGCTTGAACCTTGCTTCAAATAGAGCATTGGATTCCAAGAGGCTTTCCAGGTTTGGGGGATAGCCTGTACAAAACACTGAAGCAGGAGATGTCATCATGGGGTAGACACTATCAAATAGGATATGTTGACTGGAACATAGGGTGCGAAAGTGTCATTTTATCATAAAATGGCCCTTGGTGCCTCGATACTTCCCTCTCACAAACTATCTAAGAACTTGTAGCAATGTGAGCCAGAATCATCATTACAGATTGATTTGAGGAATATGTAAGATAGAGTAGAGGAAAAGACTATATTTTTATTTTCATATATGGTAGGATTGTAAAGATCTGGTGTATGTGTATGTATGTGTATAGTGTATGTACACACATATATACATATATATATACACATATATACATACATATACATATACATATACATATACATATATATACACACACACACACACATATCGCTGGTAGTATAGCAGGAGTCATTGATGACCAGAGAACAACTCACATGAACAACTCATATGGTCTTTTGGTGTCCACACTATGAAGATAATGTGAAAAAGTCTCCCAAATCATTGGGCAGACCCCCATGTGATGGATTTGTAAGATATGGTCAAGAGTCTCATAGGATGAAGGGGCATCTGTGTCACTGGATTGATAATCTATATCATGTGCATTGGAATATTAGGATATTAGAATATAGGCTTTTCCTGTTTGTTTATGTGTGTGTGTGTGTGTGTGTTTTGCCAAGAAATCCCTTTAAATGGATTTGGAAAAATCTATTTAGAAAATGAAGTGGTCAGGGGGCAACTAGGTGGCACAGTGGATAAAGCACCAGCCCTGATTCAGGAGAACCTGAGTTGAAATCTGGCCTCAGACACTTGACATGTACTGGCTATCTGTGTCCCTGGGCAAGTCACTTAACCCTTACTGCCCTGCCCCCCCCCCAAGTGTAAAATTTTTAAAAAAGAAAGAAAATGAAGTGGTCATGTTTCAAGTAGCCCATATTTTATATCAAGGGCAACTCCTATTCAAGTAATAATCAAGAGCAGAATCCAACTGTAGGTTTTGAGGAATGCAAATGATAAGAAAACACTTTCTTCAAAACCAAATTATTCATGGACTTTTTCTAACAGAAAACCAAGAAGAAATTAATAAAACATATGCACTCAAGTTGAGCACATGATGTATTTCCAACTTGAATGGACACTTTCATCCTATCTGCAACATGTCCCAAAATTAATTTTGGTGAAACATTTAAGTTTGAGAGAGAGAAATTCAGTAGTGGGGGCAATAATTGAGGCATCTCATTAATCACTGCCTTATGCAACTGATTTTCCTACCTAGAATGAAACTACTTGATGAGAAAAGTTTATAAAACTAATGCCAAGTGTAGAGCTCACATTTCCCAAAAGGAATTCATTAATCATCATTGAAGCACAAGAACAAACAGAAATCACGTTTCATGCCAAGTTTTTCCAATAACATTTCTGAAAGGCAAAGAAGTATTTTTTTATCTTAATTTGAAAATGTTCAAGTTCAGCATCTGTGTATTGTGTTAATTGTATATAAGTAAATTGTATGCTGCAAATGCCCCCAAGGAATCCACGTTGGAATCCTGTTTTACTTTTTTGTGATATCCAAGTCACATTCATTTCTGTCAATTGTCAGTTAATAAACATTTATAAACTTATTCTGTGACAGACACTGTACTAAACATTGGGGATAGAAAAAATTAAGACAGTCCCTACCCTCAAGGAACCTGCAATCTGATTGGGGAAAAGGTATGTGTACAAAAGATAGCTGAAAAGGGTCTGGAGAAAGGAAAGGTGCCCACTACCAGGGCTTGGTGGAGTTTAATCCAAGGAAAGCAGCTGGGAGGAAATGAAGAGTTTACTGGTTTGAGAACCCGGGAGGGTTCTCCTTTGCTCCACCTTCCAGCCCTTCAATCACAGTGGATACAACCCTATAGAATAATGAATTTCCTGCTGATGAGGAATTTCCATGCTGGGGGCATGAGCTTAATGGATCTAAGGAGTGAGTGCAGCTGGTAGGAAATTACCTAATTAGGATCACTGATTTAAAGCTCGAAGGGACCTAAGAGGTCACAGAATCCAACCTCCTCCTTTTACCAGTGAGCAGACTGAGACTGAGAGAAGTTAAGTGACTTATACAGGGTTATGCAATATGAGGCAGATTTCCTGACTTCCAAGCTTAGTGCTCTATCCACTACATCACCTAGCTAATGGATGAATGGACAATTTGAATGCTGAACTCTAAAAGACATACTTTTTTCCCAGGTGCTTCAATTGGTCAGTGACAGAATTAAGCAGGAAGTGAGTTATCTGAGCCACAAACATATCATTGTCATATAGCCTCTTTATATTATCAAATTCTGTTTTCATTTACCATCAATCCTGAGTCTTTTTTCCATATAATGATACCATTTTAATGTATTGATAATGTAGTTGTTATATATGTGCACACATCTATATCTATATATAAATTCATTGATTTATCTGCTAGGTGGCATAGTAGATTGAGTGCTGGGCCTGGATTCAGGAAGATTCATCTTCCTGAGTTCAAATCTGGCCTCAGACACTTACTAGCTATGTGACCCTGGGCAATTCACTTTATACTCTGTTTGCCTCAGTTTCCTCGTTTGAAAAATGAGCTAAAGAAGGAAATAGCAAATCACTCTAGTATCTTTGCCAAGAAAACCCCAAATAGAGTCACAAAGAGTTGGACACAACTGAATAATAACATATATATATGTGTGTGTGTGTGTGTGTGTGTGTGTATACATATATATATACACACATACATACATACATATAGATATACTTATGTGCATATACATATGTTTCTATGCATTTGTTAATAAAATACTTACTAATAGGCAATATTTAGCTTATAACATGACACTTCAATGATGGGACAAGGTAAGCAGAAAAGGAAAAAGAGACAATGCAGAATGGATGTATATAAACACAAACAGAAAATCTGAAAAAAAAAATGTGAGTTTTTTTCTTAATTCTTATATGTAAGTAAAATGTACCCCCAATCTACCCTTGTTTATGAATGCTATCTGCTAAAGAGTAGCCAGGATTCACAAAGGAATTTGCAGGAAATTCTAGGAAGCTGCATATCTCTTACTTGTCCTCATTAGAAAACTTTCTCTTCATCATTTGTTTTCATGTCCATTTCTGTGTTTCTCTAGGTCATACTGTTATAGAAACACTCTTCAAAGCTAAAAATGGAACAGTGAATTGTGAGGGCAGGTGCTTTGAAGATGCAGCTTTGGGATTTGGGAAAACAACAGGAGGCAGACAAACTTGGCGTGTACCAGCCAGAAATGGGGTGGCTGTTTTTGAGCGAGGATGTCATGTAACCTGAAAGGGAAAGAGGTAGAGCTACAAACAATAGCATGTTCTAAAAAGAGATGTGTTTATTAGAATCTCAAGGACAAGGGTCCATATGTACCAGGGTTGAAAGGAATAGGGGTTGTGACTCAGTTTTTAGAGTCACTGATCTACCACTGTCCTTTTACAGATCAATCTCCCTTTGTACAAATAGGACAAATTTGTACTTATGCATTTTATAAAGCAAGTATAAATTTAATCTGATGTCTCCCTAAGGAAGCCATTAGGGTACAGTTCACAGAAATAGAATAAAAACATTTTCAAAGAACCTTTTTGGCTCAGGCAAAACTACACATTTCATTAAAAAAAAAACGACATGTTTTTAAGCAGCATGTTTCTAATGAGATCTAACACTTAGATAGAACTTAGGTATTATCCATTTATTGAGTCTATGGACAGTTTCCAACTAAATTCTAGTGCTTGAAATCCCCTTAACAATGCACATTTCTGGAGGGTAATGAACACATTAAAAAATTCAAATTAAGATGTAAATGACTGGTAGGTCATTCCCGGAAAGCCAGTTTTAGTAGGGGATCTAGATGTGGGGAAAAGCAGAATCACAGAAGAGAAAATGGGATAGAATGAGAGAAGGCTGTCATGCAAGACAGTATCTTCCTTCAGGGCTGAACTCACGTGTCTTCTCTTCTATAAACCCTTCCTTGATTTCCCCTAACTGAAAGTCTTTTCAGATATTCTTAGAGTATTTTGAAGTCCCATTCCTTCTTTTGTATTATACTTATTTACAAGTGAGGTGTAGCAAATTTGGAGACATCTCACACTAAATATTAACGTGGACTATTTTTCCCTGACCTGTGGTAGAGTCTTCTAAGCTCATATTTGTCTGATCAGACACACTGTACCTTGATTCCAACATAGTGATGTCATTTTGGTCCTTTTCCAGGAAATCAACCAACCAACCTACCTATTTATTTACAAGTAATGAGTACCAGAGTCCATTGATATGGGAATCTCTCTTCAGTGAAGAAATCCTTCTGGGTTCCTGAATAAGTGGAGGGGTGGGGTTTTTGAGAGCCCAGAGCACTGAGATCTAAATCCTGCTCTCTCTCCCCAACTTCACCAGTCCCCTTAAGTAGACTCCCTGCATTGATCTCTACCAAAAAAGAAAAGAATCCCATATTAATGGGCTCTGGAACCCATTCAACTCATATTGAACATAGTGAACATAATTCACTCCCCAAACCCCATCTTCTCATGAAAATGTAAGGATGTTGCTGGCAGGGATAGTCAATGTCTTGCACATTGAAAGAACTTAATATTATATTTTTAAAAAATTAAATGACAATACTGCTTTGACAAGTCTGATAAGATCATTTCAAAGACTCAAAAATGCAGTATGACATTTATAATGAGCTAAGCAATGGTTGTCTCAAGCTTGATACTACCAAATTCTTTATTGGACTTGACATAAACCTAAAAGAGATGTTACATCACGCTTCTTGGGCAACTTCATCATAATCTGTAAACCCTATTAAAAATGAAATGGTATATTGTTACTATAGAAGGGACAAAAGACCTAGTCATCAGTGGTTTGGTGAAAAGACTTTTTCTTTTTTTACTATATTTGGACTTTGAAGACCTAAATATGAATCTTGACTGTCCCTTATTTCCTATGTGACATTTATTACTTAAACATTCTGGAGCTGGCACATAGTAGGATTACAACAAATGCTTTCTGGTTGATACCATTGTTATTAAATGATTCAATTTTGTAAACCAACCAACCCACATGTATATGTATGTGCATATGTATACATATATGTGCACATATATGTGTATATGTGTGTTGTGTATGTATGTATGTTTGTGTATAAAGTACCTATTATATGCTAAGCATCATGCTAAGCCCTGGGGATATAAGGCAAAATTAAAATACTCCCCACCTTCAAAGCACTCATATTCCATATAGGGTCTGGGGTTGGGGAGAGACACCAATTGATTAGTTGATTATATTAGTATATTCTAGGCATTGTACTAGGGGTTAAGAATGAATGTGCAAAGAATGAAACAACCCCTATTAAAAAAGTCAATCAATAAACATTTATTAAACTCCCACTATGTGCTAAGCTCTGAGGATATAAATGCAAAAGAGATAAAAAGACAAAAAAATACAAATACAGAGCTACCCTCAAGGAACTTATAATCTCTGGAGGAGACAGCATCCAAAAGGAAGCTGAAAAGGGGAGCAGGGGAAGGTATCCATCAAGAAGCCAAGATATTGAAGTCCCAAGGAATGTAGCTACATGGTAAAGGGGGTGAGGACTGGTCAGGACTCCTTAAGTGGAAGTTTTGGGAAGAGTTCATTGCTCTATCCTGCCATCAGAGGGGGCCCAGGTGAATATTGATCAGGTGTGAGTACCAAGGTTGATACAAGATAATGAAGTTCCTAATGATGAGGTTTTCAGGAGCCTGATGGAGTTCAAAGGAGAGTAGCTGGATGGAAAATGAAGAGGGGCTTTCATTCAAATGGGAGACAGAACAAGGACATGTATAAATATATACAGAATGTATTTAAGGAGAATAATTATAAATATATACAGAGTAGTTAAATATAAGGTAGTTTGAAAAGAAGAACAGTTGAGGGGATCAGAAGCTTCAAGTGAAAGATGGATCTTGAGCTGAGTCTTGACTCAAGAGAAGATGGAGGAGAAGAGGAAGTGCATTCCAGGATGGGAAGACATGCCAGTCAGTGCAAAGGCTTGGAGATAGGAGGCACCATGCTATGTGTGAGGAGCAGAAAGGACAGTTTTGCTTAACCCAAGCAATGTACAATGAGATTGGGAAGGGAGGTTGAGATTTGGTTTGAAAGCCACAGTTTATATTTGATCCTAGAGACCATAGGGAGGCACTAGAGTTGATTGAGTAGAGATGTTACATGGTCAGATCTGTATTTAAGGGAAATTACTTTGGCAGCAGGGTATGGGATATCCTGGAGTAGGGATAGACTTGAGTTCTATAGGAGACAATGGTAACAATTCAGGATAGAGGCGAAAGGAGCCTGGACTAAGGTGGTAGCTGCTTGAATAGAGAGGAGAGATCAGATAGGAGAGCTATTGGAAATAAATGGGGAGATAAAGTTTATAGACCTGAGGGACTGGAAGGATCATGGTGTCTTCAATAAAAATAGGAGAAATTGGAAGGCGGGAGAGTTTAAGGGGAAAGATGAGTTCAGTTTTGAACATATTATGTTTGAGAGGTCTCTAGGACATCTGTTTTGAAATATCCAGCAGGATACTGGTGATACAATACTGAAGCTCAGAGGAGAGACTTTGTTGTTCAGTCCATTTTTCAGTCATCTCTGACTCTTCATGACCTCTTTTGGATTTTTTTGGGAAAGGCCCTGGAGTAATTTGCCATTTCCTTCTTCAGCTTATTTTACGGATGGGAAAAACGGAGGCCAATGAGGTTATGTGACTTTCCCAGGGGCACACAGCCAGTAGGTTGTGTGAGGTCAGATTTGAAATCAGAAAGATGAGTTTTCCTGACTTCAGGTCCAGCACTCTACCCACCATGCCACCCAGCTGCTCCTGGAGGAGAGAACAGGACTGGCTATATACATTTTTGAATCATGTGCTTGGAGATGATTGAACCTATGGGATCTGATAAGGTAACTAAGAGGGCGAGTGTCAAGGAAATAAAAAGAAGGCCCAAGCTAGAATCTTCTAGAATGCTCATAGTTAGGGAGTGTGATATGAATGATGAGCCTGCAAAGGAGACTAAGGAGTAGTGAGTGTCAGATAAGGTAGGAGGAGAATCAGGGGAGAGGAATTTCATGAAAACCCAGGGAGGAGAAAATATCTGTGAAGAGAGTGTAGTCCAAAATTGTAAAATACAGTAGATAGATTTGGGAAGGAGGTAAACTAAGAAAAGACCATTAGACCTGGCAATTAAGAGATTGTTGGTAACCTTGGAGAGAATAAGTTCAGTAGAAGGATGAATTTGGAAGCTAGATTACAAACAGCTGAATGAGTGAGAAGGCAAATGATGGCAGCAAGGATAGACAACTTTGTTAATGATTTTGTCCCCAAAATGATGGAGAGATGTGGGATAATCATTTTGATCTAGTAGGTCTAGTGAGAAGTTTTTTGTTTTGTTTTGTCTTTTTTTTTGTTTTTGTTTTGTTTTTTGGTGAGGCAATTGGGGTTAAGTGACTTGCCCAAGGTCATACAGCTAGTAAGTGTCAAATGTCTGAGGCTGGATTTGAACTCAGGTCCTCCTGACTCCAGGGCCAGTGCTTTATCGACTACATCACCCAACTGCCCCCCCTTTTTTTCTTGTTTATTTGTTTGTTTGTTTTTGGTGGTTTTGTTTTGTTTTTAAAGGATGGGGGAGTTTTGGATATGACTGAAGACAGTAGGGAAAGAACCACCAGATAGGTTGAGTTTGAATTTTTGAGAGAGAAGGGACAATTGAGACTGCAGTGTAGTGGAAAACATGGGAGGCATTGGGATCAGTCGCTCAAGTAGAGGTGTTAGCCTTGGCTATGATATCAAAAAGTCTGGGCATAGAGATAATAAGAAAGGCAGCTCATGCAAGTGGCCTCAATTTTCACACTAAAGGAAGAGATGAGGTCTCCAGATGAGAGAGAGGATTGAGAGATGGGTTTGGGATGCTTGAAGAGGTAAGAGAAGGATTGAAATAGCTTCTGCTGGGACTGAGATGGGGAATCAATTAGGGCAGAATAAAAGGATTGCCTTCACTTTAGTGAAGGACCAACTGAAGTTGGATAAAATATTTATGATAGACCCAGTCTGCATGGTTATGCAACTTCCTTTAGTACCATTCAGTAATCCATGGGCAGGAGCAGAGGAGGTAGATGGTAGGTAATCTAAAACTGATCTTGGGAAAATTAGGACAACAAAAGGATAAGAGCAATATCCATATAAAAGTGCATTAAAATATTTACCAAAATAAATATAAGGTAAATTTTTATGAGAATACTAGTGAAGATTAGAATCAGATAAAAAGCCAATAAGACTAGTAATAAGAAAAAGATGGATAAGATTCAAGCAAATAAACCCTTAATTTTATCTATCTGTAATGATTGGAATGATGCCACCTGCTGGACAGCTACTGTAGGAAAGCTCCGCCATGAGGAGAAGGCATCTGAGGGCAAGCCATGTGGTCAGTTCCTTGGCATCAGGAAGTGATGTTTGCTCGTGTGTACTGCCTATCAAAGCTACCAGCCAATCAACTGGAGGAGCTTCCCATTTCTGGGAGGAGGACACAAAGTAGGAAGTGGATGCTGGTGAAGAGGTTCTTGCTCTTTTGGTTTCTGACCTTGCCATGGCAGGTCAGATGACGGGATCTCTTAGAAATAGTTAGATTTTTCCCTTTCTCTCTGATCCTAATGCTCTTTAATAAATACTTAAATACTCATGCTAAAGCTTATAATTTATTGGTGACCACTCATTAGATTTTAGATAGTATAGCTAGAATTTCAATGCCTTACATATCTATCTATCTATCTATCTATCTATCTATCTATCTATCTGTCTGTCTGTCTGTCCGTCCATCTATCCATCCATTCATTATTCAATATTTTCTTGATCTTCTTTCTTTTCTTACTGAGTATTCCCATCTTGCCCAGGTTGGAAATACAGTAATCACTCATGGACACACTTCCAGGCACTTACCACATTGGTGCCATTCTTAGTGTGGACACCTGACCAGATTAAACCCTACAATAGTTCAGAACTCCTGAGCTCAAGTGGTCTACCAGCCCTAGCTTCCCTTAGGAATAAGGATTATAGGTATATCACTATTCCTGGCCCTTAACTTTGAGTAATTTAAATAAGTAATTGAAAATTTAAAAAATGGGAAATAGACAACAAAATTTATATTAACACTAATTATAATAATATTATTCAGAAATTTACCAAGTGAAGTTAAACAACACACAAAAAGTTAAACAACCTAAAAGGCCCAGAAACTGCTTTATTGAGCAATCACTTATTTGCCAAGCAGTGGGAGATGGCTGCCAAAGGGAAGATTCTAAACACAAACTTTTTTTTGTAAAAATCTTACCAAAAAAATGATGAAAAAATATGAGCAGTATAATTCTCATAAAGCAGAGAGAAGCAGTGGAGGGTAAAACCAGTTTAAAGAAAACTTGTTAAGATATCCAACTAAGCAAAATCACATCATGGATGAAAATGGAAGGAGGACTAGAAACCTGAGAAAAATGGAAAAGATTTGCAAAAATTATTGCAACATATACTTTGCTCCATCAAGAACAATGGAGGGGCAGCTAGGTGGCGCAGTGGATAGAGCACCGGCCCTGGATTCAGGAGTACCAGAGTTCAAATCCGACCTCAGACACTTAACACTTACTAGCTATGTGACCCTGGGCAAGTCACTTAACCCCAATTGCCTCACTAAAAATAAAATAAAACAAAATAAAATAAAAAAAGAACAATGGAAACACCATGCTTGGACTTTAACATCACCGTCCCCAGTGTGATTATTAAAGTAGAAATGGGAATAAAGAAAACTGAGATGAAAAAAAGCAGCGGGACTGGACCAAGGATATTTAGAGTTGTGCATCTTTCATTTTGGAAAAGGACCAGTGACATCACAGGGTAATGTCTTGACTTGCACGTGAATTGACGTGAGGCAGAATTGTACAAAGTTGTCCGCCTCATTCTCTCTTCCAAAGTCATCAAAGTCTATTGGCAAGACAATAGTTGAGGTAACTGGTGATGGCCCAGGTTGCAGTGGATAAACTTGGAGTCTTCTAGATCTGACCAAGCTCTAAGTCCTCACAGTGTCTGCTTCACACACCTTCATGGTCACTGGAACAAATTATTTTCATCCACGCATCTTCACATGCTTGAGGTAGACATCCCCCTAATTCACTTATGCCTCTGAGGCCTATTGGTTACCTTCAACCTCGTTTAGCACATTTACCAAAAAGGTTTAGTGGGATGTGGCTGCTGTACTTGCTACAGCTTTTTGGAGCCACAGGTGAGAGTTGGGTAACAGGTGGACACTAAAGGTGGATGCAGGGTTTAGTAAACACACACCAGAGATGCTAGTCTTCCCTAAACACTCCATACACCCCATACTTACAGTAGTTCCATTCTGAAGACAACACAATTGTGAGACTGTTGAGGGACTGATTCACAAGGTATCTGAAAACAGGGAAGAGAACAAAGATGTAGGAAAAATATCAGTTTATTAATGCTAAAAAAAGGTGAATGAGAGAATATCAAGCAAAAACTCAATCTGTATACAATGGACATCCTCAGTGAAGGAATTAAAAGGGAGTGTTAAAGAAAAACCCTTGTGAACTGTTAAATGGAAGAAACCCCAGGCCCCAGAAGGTAGACCTGAAATGAACCAGAGTCTGATCACAGTTTACACAGATTATAAATGCTTTTTATATTGCCTGAGAAGGAAATGCTTGCAAGCTGGAACAATATCTGTTCTGACATGTTCAAAGCTGAATTGGAAAAAAATGAGATATACAATTTTTGAACAAAGAATGAAGAAAAAGCAGGAATTTGGGTAGATGCTGGCAAGAAGATCCCAGGAAATAAGGGAAATGAAGAATTCCAGGTGTCAGAGTTGAGGTCCTTTGATACACAAATCAGAAGGCATTTTTGGTGACAAATAATTCATAGTTCAAGGCTTGATAAGATATCTCCAAAAACTGGATATTCCAAGAGCCCTATAACAAAGTTAGGGGAGTCTCTGCAAATGTTTGTCTCCAAAAAACCATAAACGGTTATATCTATGGTCTCATAACCTATAGGCAGGAAAATATTTGAAGATAGGGATGTCTCTTGAAGGTCCATACATCACTAAATGACTCAGGGTTTGCTTCAAAGCTGATATAAGCTTCCAGGTGGGATCCACTGCAAAGGATTGTTGATATTTCAAGCTGCTTTGGGCATCAGAAGTTCTCCTGTTTAATTAGTTGTTGTGCTCTTGTTGTCTGATTCGCCTATGAAAAAAGGAAGCTCTGACATATTTAATAGGTTAATAGAAGCATGACAGAGTCCACATTGACAAGAGTAAGTAGGTTGACAGTACTGATAATCAACAATGGATGGTCCACTTTTTTTGTTTGTTTTTGTTTTGTTTTTGGTGAGACAATTAGGGTTAAGTGACTTGCCCAGGGTCACACAGCTAGAAATCCTTAAGTGTCTGAGGCTGGATTTACACTCAGGTCCTCCTGAATCCAGGGCCGGTGCTCTATCCACTGTGCCACCTAGCTGCTCCAGATGGTCCACATTTTAGCCATTTCATGAATATCTAAAAGATGGAGAGAATGTAACATTCCTGTCCTATTCCTGTACAGGCCTATCTCCTGAGGTGAAATAGAAATGTAGGTAAGATTTCCTCTTCCTTCACTTATGGAGGCCCTTGACTCTCTCTCTGATAAAGCTGATCTCTGCTTGTATTGCTTATCAGTATTTAGCTTTCTCCTCAGGGAACTTGATTTTCTTGGCATTGTCAGCACTAGTTCTCTTGGAAACCTTGTGCCCCATGCCCTCATTGTGAAATCCTGGTTGAGAATTCAAACAAACATGTAGTCTGGGTACTACGTGTTACAAGCTAGTGGGAAAACAAGACACACCCAGCTAGAAAGGTGGAAAAAATTTAAAAGTTTACCTAACGTCTGCAAGTAGAATAGAGTTGTACATTGGAAGGGATCTTAGAAACTGTCCTATTTCATCCCCACTGCTTGATTTTAGAGATGAGAAAAATGAGGTCCAGAAAGTTTAGGTGATTTGCTCAAGGCCATAGAACTGATTAGTGATAGACTCAGATCTAGAAGCCAGGCTTTGTGACTCAATATTCAGCAATTCTCCCAATAAGACCATGCTATGTCCCTAGAAATTTGATGCTTAATTCAAAATCTGAAGCAAAAGTTAGTTGATGTCAAGGCAGCTTTTATAATTACCATCCTGGCAGCCATATTCTGGAGCTGTCAATAATTAACAAGCATTTATTAATTACTTACAATGTGTCAAGCACTATGCTAAGTGCTGGAAATACAAGAAAAAGAAAGACAATATTTGTCTTCAGAGAGTTTACAATTTAACAGGGGAAGACCATGCACAAAAGGAAGCTGAAATGTGAGGGTTCACAGGAGCTATCCTTGATGGGTATGGAGTGAAAAATCAAGCAGAGCCTCTTGTGGAAAATTAAGAGAGCTGTGCCCTTCTCCTTTCCCAATCATAGAATCAAAAGTGATGTCAGAGACTATTTAACATAATCTTTACAAATTTAGGATCTGATATCACCCTCACACATTAAAATCTCTGTCTTGCTTACCTGTGTATCCCCAATGCTTAGCACAGTGTCTGGTACATAGTATGTGCTTAATTTCTTGCTCTTTCCATCCATCCATCTGTCTATACATCCATTCAAGTGTTCACTTAAAGATCTCTACTGCGATGGAAAGTACTACCTCCTGAGTAAGAACATGAGACTTAAGAGTAGCTCTGTAATGACATAGCTCTGTGTTATTTATTAATGAAATAATTTGTTTATTATCATTTAATTTAGTTTATTAATAAAATTATTAATAAAACAGTTTATTAGTAAAATAAAAAATACTTTAATAAAGGCACAGATGGTGTGTTTATCAAATAGGCAATTGAAATAAAGAGAAGAAGGATGACAAACACATTAGAAGAGAGAGTAAAGATCCACAAAGACCTTACTGGACTAGAACATTGGACTGAACCTAATAAAATGAAATTGCATCGAGATGAATGTGAAGTCTAAAATTTGGGTTCAAAAATCATATTCAGCAGTTCAAAATGTGAGAGAGGAGGCGCTGTTTGATGGAAAAAGATCTGGGGGTCTGAGTGGGCTGCAAGTCCTATGTGAGTTGGCAGTGTGATACTTAAGAGATTCTAGGCTATACCAAAGGAGGTATAAGTTTAAGGATATGTTTCTTTGGTTCTCCAGTGTATTAAGTTCTGCTGCCACAGTTTAAGGATATAAATAAACTGGAGGCAATGTAGATGAAAGAAAGGAACCAGGGCCTTGAGTATCCCTTACAGAAAGATGTTTAGTTAACTGGAAATGCTTATCCTAGAGAGGATTTTTGGGTGGACATAAGGGTTTTCAAGTATTTGAAGGGCTGTTATTATAGGGAAGGGAAATTGAACTTTTCTCTTTTGGTTTTAGGGGGAAGGAATAGAGGTAATGGATCAGAGTCGAAAAGAGGAGAATTTAGTCTTGCTAGAAGAAGAAAACTCCCTAATAATCAGTACTATCTGTAGAGTGAATTTTCAGTCTTGGAAATTGGAGAGATCATGGGTTCCTCCTCATTGGAGGTCTTCAAGTACAGCTAGGGTGACCACATAATGGGTAATTTATTGGTACAATTCCTTTGTTTTGTTTTTTGTTTTTTTTCTGCAGGGCAATGAGGGTTAAGTGACTTGCCCAGGGTCACACAGCTAGTAAGTGTCAAGTGTCTGAGGCCGGATTTGAACTCAGGTACTCCTGAATCCAGGGCCGGTGCTTTATCCACTGCGCCATCTAGCTGCCCCCAGTACAAGATAGTCATTCACTAAGCTCTTCTAACTTTGGAATTCTCTGAAATTCCCCCCACCCTCTTAAATGAAACCTAAATCTGATTCTCATTAGCATCTATCTGTTCCTACTTCTTACCTGTGGGACCAGAAAGAGTAAGTCTAGTTCCTTTCCCATATAATAATGATTCTCAATATCAGGAGAAAGTTATCAAGTCTCTCCTCCCCACCCCAAGTTTTCTCTTCTCTAGAGTAAATACCCCAAGTTCCTTCATGTGGCATGGACAACTCACCAACTTAGGCACTCTACTCTGAACATTCACAGGATGGTCAGTGGCCTTCCTAAAATGTGGTTAATTCTAAAGATTCAGTCACTTCTAGCTATATAGCCAAAGGACAGAGGCAGCTGTGTGGTAGGTCAAAGCAGAATGTGTATCTATATATAACCATCCTCCTGTCTCCCAGAAGCAGGGTTTTAGTGCTTCTCTTGAAGAGGATGCTATTTTAGGTGGTGTGAGCATGAACCATATCATTATTTCATGAATTTTAGTAACTGGTAGATAAATATGATCTTTTCATGATGATGATAACTAACATTTATATAGCACCTACTTTGTGCCAGGTACCATGTTAAGAACCTTACAAGTATTAGCACATTTGTTCCTCACAACAACCCTGCCAGGTAGTTTCTATTATAATCCCCATTTTACACATGAGGAAACTGGAACAAACAGACATTAAATGACTTGACTAGGGTCACATAGCTGGTCAGTGTCTGGGACCAGATTTGAACTCAGGTCCTCCTTATGTCAGAGCCAGTGCTTTATCACTGTGTCACTTGGTTGCACAATTTTAACCTAATATTATATTCTGATGAGAAGTCATTTATTAAATATATTCTTTCTTGTATTCACCCAATTTTCTAAAGGATTCTACTTGGAAGTCAGCAATGTAGTTCGATAGTAGGTCATAACAGAAGCTGTTATGTAATTATTATTTGTTGTTGTTGTTTGTTCTTCATACTGGAAGAGGATCAATGATATCCTCATCTTGGGGTCAAGGTACTGTGTATTGGATCAGTCCAATATTAGCTTGGAAGACTCTACCACAGGTTGGGCACAAATAGTCTCTTTGAACATTTGGGATGGAGATATCTCTAGATTTGTGCATCTCACATCTCCATTGTGCTACTATGAATTCTGTTTTGCTCACACAGTTTAGCACCTTCCTTGGTATGTGTGTGCTATGCTGAATGGCCCTGTGCCAGCATCTCCCATGTCTTACAATGGATACTAAAGTTCTTCTCAGAGACCTTGAGAGTGTCCTTGTATCGCTTCATCTAACCTCTGTGCAAGCACTTGGCTTGTTGTATGTTTGGCATTTGGGTTACATGGGCAGCCCATCACAGTCAAGCTCTTTGTAGTAGAGTTTGAATGCTTAGCAGTACAGCTTAAGAGAGGACCTCAGTGTCTGGTGTAATCATCAGAATCTTCCTAAGACAGTTCAAATGGAAGCAATGGGATTTTCTGGCACAAGGCTGGTAAGACTGTCCAGGTCTCAGAGGAATGCAATGATGAAGTCAGCACCATTGCATCGACCTGACCAAGGCCTTTGATGCTGTCAGTCGTGACGGCTTATGGAAGATTATGGCTACATTTGGTTGCCCGGAGAAGTTCATCAGCATTACTATTAAACATTTAGTGAGTTCCTGCCATGTCCCATGCACAATGCTAAGCATTGGGGATACAAAAAAGAAAAGACAGCCCCTGCCCTCAAGGAGCTTACAATCTAAGACAACACACAAAAGGAAACTAAAAAGGGAGGTGGTGGGAGAGAAGTACCCGGTGCAGAACATGATGGTCATGTGTACATGTTTGACCTGTGAGCCCTCTGAGTCCTCTTTCAGTGGAGGCTTTGGGAAGAGTCTTTTGCTCCACCCTGTAGCCCTTCAGTCAGAGGGGCAGAGGCTGCTACTAACATATTATTATGTTTACTTTGATTTTCATAATGGTGCATAATAAACTCCTGCCAATTATGTCAGGTGCTAAAAGAAACCAAAGAGAAGTTCCCACACTAATAAAATCAATGCAATCAGTGTTGCCACTCCTCTATATGACCGTTTTGTTAGGCTGTTCATTGGATTCTGTGTTGAGTTCAGGACCCACACATTTTTCTTCAGAACCCCACATTTTGGAATCTTAGATCTATAACTAGAGTAACTTTGGAATGATTGGGGGAGGGGGGAAAGGGGAGCATTTATTAAGTGCTTACTGTATACCAGGCAGCATACAAAGTACTGAGAATACAAAACCAAACCAGCAAGATGATCCTTGCCTCTAAGAAGCTTGACTGTTGGTTGGTTGGTTGTTGTCCTTCATTCTCGAAGACGATCAAAATGATATCACTATGTTGGGCTCAAGGTACAGTGTGTCCAACTGTGGCTGATCAGAACAGTATATTCTCAGAAAGCCCTACTATAGGTGAGGCACAAATCTAATAGGGAAAGATAATACATACAGAACTAGAGTTGGAGAAGTGGAGGGGGGGGGAGGGATCATGATGGAAAATGAGCAAGAATCTTATTATTATTGCTACTACTAATACTACTACTACTAATAATCAATATTAACTACCTGTTATGTGCCAGGCACTGTTTTAAGCATTTTACACATATTAACTCATTTGAACTTCACAGCAACCCTAGGAAATGGATGCTATTTTCCACATTTTATAGATGAGGAAACTAAGACAAATAGAGGTTAAGCAACTTTCCCAGAGTCACCCAGATAGGAAGTGTCTGAGGTTGGTTTTAAACTCAGGTGTTCTTGCCTTTAGGTCCAGTGCTCTATGCGCTGTGTTGCCTAGTTGGAGACAAGGGCTAATTATGCTTTGGTTCTGGAAGAGAGAAAATGAAAACATACCTATCAGAACTTAGTATACCGAGGACAGCTGTTTGAATTCCAGCAGGATGGGGAATTTGGCAAGAATGTAGGTGAAACAGTCTGGAGATGGCAGCTGGTGGGGGTTCCATTTTAAGGCAACACCATTCCTTTACCTATCAGAGCCCAGAGGCAGGCATTTGAGCTCTGATGGGAGGAGCCTTGTGTGGTTATATAACCTGACCCCCTCATGTTAGAAATGAGGAAAATGAAGTGTAGAGAGGTTAAGTGATTTGTCCAAGATCACACAGGTAACACATGACAGAATTGGGATCTGAACTCAGGCCAGATGACTTCATTGCTCTTTCTACTGCACTTAGGTAGCACTTTGTTATATGATGTTGTCTGTCAGGTGTGTGTATGTGTGTGTGTGTGTGTGTGTGTGTGTGTGTGTGTGTGCGTGTGTGTATGTGTGTGTATGTGTGTGTGTGAGAAAATGTTTGAACGAAAACCTTTTTGACTTGAAAAAGAAAAGACATAAGTTTCTTAACCTCCCTACAAAGCTATAATACTCTACTTGCTTTTTCCATAGCCCTCCAAACAAAGGACCTGTTCATACTAGGGCATCTAATCCTGTTTTACTGATGGCCAACTTTTTAGATATTGACTCCCACCCACTTTTCTGGTGATTTTTTTTAGTCTGATTTCTGTGAGCAAATGAGAGCACTCTATTTAGATTGCTGCAGTATTTTCAACAACTTTTAAAATTTGATTTTTGCAGGTCACAAGAATAGACAGTTTGAAAAGTATTGTTTTTTTAAATGATCTTATCAATGACATTTATTGATAATATTAGCTTTCTGAGAGTGAATTAAAAAAAAAACAACCTCTTAAATGTCCCATTTGGGAGACCTAATAGCTACAGTGCAGCAAAATCCCTTTGTGTTTTAGAGTAGAATTTTTAAATGTAGTTTGCTAAATAGAACTTAGAAATTATGATTCTCCACAGAAAACTGACCAACTACCACTAGACATATATTGACACTTTAGAAAGTAGGATCTCCTAATTACTTTATCAGTAATTACCCCGAGTCATGTAGTAAAGTGTTATTAAATTCAAATGGAAGGCAGAGCCACTAAACCATACATAAGGACCCCTGTAGGTGCATATTGACTTGGAAAGCCAAAAAAAACACAGTTGGCACACAAACCCATAGCACCTTTTAGACTCCTCGCTTGATATTATTTTATTTCAGAGCAATTCTCCCCTTCTCCACACCCCCAAGTCCCTTTTCTACCATGGTATCTTCCTGAATGTGTTTTGGCCAGGACGGATCATTTTTCTATCTTCCTTCATCAAGAAAGTCTTTTATTCACCCCACATTTATATAGGCATTTCATGACATGCAAACTTCATCTTAAAATCTATTTGAATACTTGCCAAGGGAAAAAAATTTCACTATTGAATAAGATTTAATACAGTTCATAACAATCTTTCTCATTGGTATGTAGATGAACTTCTAAAAGAAGGTGATTATACAGATTACAAAAGTATCCCTTAACTTTAGGAAGGAATTTACCTAAGGGTTCATTTCAATAATGAGCCTTCTGGGACATTTAAAATACGATTTGAATTACAAAAAAAGACAACTGCAAAACCTTTTGAAGAAGGGTAACCTTAGGGACACTTGAAACATGTGTCCACATGTACACCCATTAAGTAGAGGGAAAGAGAAGTCAATAATATACCTGCAGATTGGCATCTGTCCCTAATTCAACTGTGTTTTCATATGCCAGTCTTTAAAATAATGCTCAGTTAGAGATACAAACTTCTGGCTTCATTTCCTTGCCCATTAGTCATATGACTAACATAATGTGTCTTTCTCTACCCATTAGGCAATGAGAGAATGTGCTTTCCTTGGCATTTTTAAAAGCATGTTACATCCCAGTTCTTTCATTTGGTTGGTAAATGATCTTGCTCAAATTCTTTCATAGAACCTGTCAGTCTAGTTTGGTTTAGAAAATAGCCCTAAGACCAATGCTTTTGAGTAGCAACCAGTGGACTGTAAATGCCTTTAAATAAATCACAAAGTCAGGGAATTTCCAAGTCAAAAAGGGATCTTCCTGTCCATCTAATTCAATCTTTCCATGAAGGGTTTTTAACCTTTTTGATGTTATAAACACTTTTTGCAACCTGGTGAAACCTATGGATTCTTTCTCAGAATAATATTATTAAATACATAAAATACATAGAATTACAAAGGAAACCAACTATATTGATTGGTTTTGTTTGTTTCTTTTTGCGGGGCAGTGAGGGTTAAGTGACTTGCCTAGGGTCACACAGCTAGTAAATGTCAAGTGTCTGAGGTCGGATTTGAACTCAGGTCCTCCTGAATCCAGGGCGGGTGCTCTATTCACTGTGCCACCTAGCTGCCCTGAAACCAATTATATTGAAATAATAATAGCTAACATTTATATAACACCTACTATGTGAGCACCATACTAAATGCTTTATGCGTGTTATCTCATTTAATCTTCACAACAACCCTTAGTGGTAAGTTCTATCAATATCCCATTTTACAGATGAGGAAACTGAAGAAAACAAAGGTTAAGTGACTTGCCCAAATTCACACAACTAGGAAATGTCTGTCAGATTTGAAATTAGGTCTTTTTGATTCTAAGCCTGGCATTCTATCCACTGAACCACCTAGCTGCCTCTACTGAATCAAATCAAAATATGTTTTAAAAAATAAATTCAGGGGCAGCTAGATGGCGCAGTGGATAGAGCACCGGCCCTGGAGTCAGGAGTACCTGAGTTCAAATCAGGCCTCAGACACTTAACAATTACTAGCTGTGTGACCCTGGGCAAGTCACTTAACCCCAATTGCCTCACTTAAAAAAAATTCACAGATGCTAGATAAAGAACTTCTGCTATTCATGAACAGGAATCCCATCTAAAACATATCCAAAATGGAATTAGCCAGCCTTTGCTTAGAGACCTTTTAATCAAGAGGAACACATCTCCTTCTAAACCGGCTCATTCTTCTTTGGGATAGCTCTAATGTTTAGAAATCTATACCTTATTTTAAACCTAAGTTTGTCTCTTTGCAACTTGCACACACTCCTTCTTACCCTATCCTACGAATCCAAATAGAACATGGGTAATCCCTCTTCCACAAAGCAGACCTTCCAGTTCTTGAAAACACCATCGATTCCTCAGTTCTCCTGGATAACCACCCCCAGTTCCTTCAACCTACCTTCATATGTGATGGACTTGAGGCTCTTCAACTTTTCATTCAACTCAGAATTTTAAGTCTTCTACACAAAGACAAGAAAAGGAAAGAGTCATTCTGGAAAAGAAACATTTAAGCTCATTGCCAGTGGTTTGAAACAGCAAGTATTATCCTAATACCCATTGTTTAGCATTCTACACTAAATGTTAGCTCTACTTGAAATAAGTAACTGCTCCCCGCCCCCCCACCCGAAATGGTTTCAAAGTTGTTTTTTTTTGGGGAGGAGAAAACCATAATATTTTGTTATTCACTATGAACATTTTTTTGGCCTCTAGATGCTACATTTAAAAATATAATTAATTTTTATAGGATGGAAAATATGTCTGTCTATGATGCATGGAAAAAATTTGTTGGTTGAAGGTAGGGGGTAAGGGAAAAAGGATAAACATTTATATAGCACCTACTATGTGCCATGCGTTGTGTTAAGTGCTTTAGAAATATCTCATTTGATGACTAATTTTACATAATAGGGTCACACATGCACCCCGAAACTATAATATTTTAATAATAATTACTAATTAGCATTAGACTACAGTAACTCATTTTTATATAAAATTTTATTTTTCTCCAATTACATGTTAAAACAATTTTAAAACTTTTATAAAAAAGGTTTGAATTCCAAATTCTATCCCCCCTCTCTCTCCCTCCCCTCTACTTATATGGTTTATACATGTGCAATCATGTAAAACATTCCCATGTTAATCATTTTGTAAAAGAAAATTCAAATGAAAAACAAATGAAAGAAAAAAAGAAAGAAAGGAGGTAGCTAGGTGGCATGGTGGATAAAGCACCGGCTCTGGATTCAGGAGGACCCGAGTTCAAATGCAACCTTAGACACTTGACACTTACTAGCCATGTGACCCTGGGCAAGTCACTTAACCCTCACTGCCCCACCAAAAAGGAAGGAAGGAAGGAAGGAAGGAAGGAAGGAAGGAAGGAAGGAAGGAAGGAAGGAAGGAAGGAAGGAAGGAAGGAAGGAAGGAAGGAAGGAAAGAAGAAAGAAAGAAAGAAAGAAAGAAAGAAAGAGAAAGAAAGAAAGAAAGAAAGAAAGAAAGAAAGAAAGAAAGAAAGAACTAAACAGCATGCTTCAGTCTATATTCAAATAGTATCAGCAACTCATTTTTAAATGGCACTGCTCTTGTTTGGGTATTTTTAGCATATACAGTGCAAGAAATGCACCTGATTATCCACTGGGAAGTTTTGTTTCCATAAGGAAATTTTATTTTTTGTCATTGGATTCTAAGGTCTTAGAAGTTTAGGTGATTTTTTCTTCATTGATTTGAGGGGTAGTGTAGCCCAGTGGATAAGTGCTAACCTGGCAATTATTAAGTGTCATTTAATAAATGACAACAGTCATTTAACCTCATTTACCCCAAGCTTCCTCATCCTTAAAATGAGCATAATAATAGCACCTACTTCACAAGTTTTTTGCTAAGATTAAATAAGATGATTTATGTAAAACTTTGCAAACTGAAAATACTATGTAATAAGAGCTATTATTATTGTTTGGCCTAGACCTTGAATCCACTGTTTTAGAGAGATCCTGGTAAGAAAATTCTGTCCATCAAGTCAGAGCAAGTATTCTGCAGCTGACAGTCTTTTCCAAGTGTCCATGGAACTAAGAATGTAAATGATCTGCTCAGGGTCAAAAAGGTATGTCTGGCTTGGAGTGTGTGGCCAAGTCTGGACAGGAGCTCAGATCATCAGCCAACATAAGGGTGTAATTGACTGGGTAAATGCATCAAATCGCCCCCATCCTACTTAAGGGAAGGGAGAAGATGCCCTGGTGTTTTAGATATTGAAAACAAATCAACTGGTCAACCACATGGTTTAGATTAAATGTAAAATGTTCTTGGAGTCACACTGGAGGGAAGAATGTTCCCATTGGCTGAAGAAACTTAGTTCTCTATGTAGTCAAAGAATAGTACAGAATGTGGGTAACCAGAGAAGCTGAAGGAAATTCATATCCTAGACAGCAACAGCAAATGAAAGAAATCCCAACTAAAAACCCTGAGGAAGAGATGCTGAGGAGTGAGGGGAGCTCTTTGGGTTTGGCCTTGGCTTCCTCCCCTCAGCCTCCAGATTGGTTAGAGGAAAACCTTGCAAGCTAAGAAGGGTCCAGAGGACTTTATACTTGCTGTTTTCCCGTCAGTGTCATAGTGTTAAGTTAATAAAGCTTAAAATGTCACTCTGCATGTATATGAGAGGAATATATGTGTATACACACATATAACATATCATATGATAAATATATAACCTCTATGGGAAATATGCATAGAAAAGGATCCATTCATACTTCCACCCATATATATGTATGTATACACACACAGTAAAATGTATGTACAATTACACACAAGTTATGTCCCAAAAGCTTTTGGTGTCTGTGTATAGATAGATAAACAGAGAGATAGAAAGATAGAGAGATAGACAGAGACAGAGACATAGATGTGTGTATTTATATATAGGACATTATATATAAGGGGAATTTTGATCTTTCTGATTCCAAGGGAAGCATATATGCATGTATATATATGGGTGTATATATGTATTATCTGTCTATCTAAAACATATATTTTCCATAAATAAATTTCCATATAAATTATATATGTATATTGCTATCTTTTCCTATATAGAATACTCACTATGTAGTGTCGACTATAAATGTCCATATATAATATCCATTATCCATTATCCATGTGCGTACATGTGTATATATATATATATATACATACATATATTTTTTAATGTCCACTATACACACATAGAAATATACACATATCATTTCTATGATAGAATATATGGAAAAATATATTTTGTTATTATAGATAGATGATAGTTAAATAGACGATAGATAGATAGATGGATGATAGGGCAGCTAGGTAGCACAGTGGATAGAGCACTGGGGGCCTGGAGTCAGGAAGACTGGACTTCAAATTTGGCCTCAGACACTTATTAGTTGTGTGATGCTGGGCAAGTCACTTAACACTGTTTGCCTTAGTTTCCTCATCTGAAAAATGGTAGGAGTAGAAAATGGAAAACTACTCCAGTATCTCTGCCCAGAAAAGCGCAGAAGAGTCATAAAGAGTCAGATATGCCTGAAACAACTGAGCAATGATAGATAGATAGGTAGGATCTATCTTTAAAGCAATTTCTAAGATTCTTAAGTTAAAGAATTAAATCAGTATCTAATCTGTATTGGTGAAAGAAGTTTCCATACTGAGATTGAGTTCCCCCACCTTAAAAAACTCATAGGGTTCAGAACAGGTGGTGGTAGTGGAAAGTACGCTACATAAAACCACATAGTAGGTATAGACTATTTTGTGATATAAACTCAATATTAGATTTTCAATAAATCCCCTTAATAGCAAATGTAATCAAGGATAAAAAATGATCCGTTCTACAAAGTTTCATAATTGTAATAAATAATGCTATCTTCATCCCACTCTTCACTAAGAGTAGGTTTATTAAGCCACTTCCACTGAGACAAGAGCCAGCATGATTCCTAGAGATCTCCTTGTTGGTGTTTCACTGGGACTAGTTAGTGATTGTATGAGAGGAAGAAAAGAAGAAAATGAAGGTACCAACAGATCATTTAGTTTCTAGTGACTCTTCTCCTTGGCTCAGTGTAACAATAATGAACAATCTTTCCCCAAAAAATAAAAGAAAACAAATGAAGAGTATTATTTTGATTCAGTGGAAGAGATTGAGGTTCAGAAGACTATAGTCACTGTCAAATCCTCCTACTGTCTGTTTCCCCCACCCTAGGAAGATGGAGAGAGCTACGTGATGAATATAACATGTTAACTTTTGGTGGTCCCCTGATCGTAAGCCAAATGAGCAAAAATCAACAGATGCCTGTTTAATCAGTAGGAAATATGAAAAAAAACACCTGGATATAGCAGAAATGCTTCTGGCAGTTCAACTCCTTCTTTAACATAACATGAAAGTTACCACCCCCCAACCTTTGGTTCTTTGAAGCAGCTACTACTCAGGGATAGGTATATGGCCAAAAGTTTTTAAGCAAAAAGAAGAGAGTTTTCTAAGCATCACAGGGGTCTAGCATGCTGTGGACATCAGCCTGAAAGGAAAAACTCAAAACTTAGTCAAAGAAAGAAACTAAAAAAGATATAGCATAAGGGAAAGTTGAAAGGCAACTGAAGTAAGTAAATTAAAGATGAATCAGCTCATCACAGGGAATAAATTTTGGATTGCAAAAACTGTGTATTTTTGCATCTGGAGCTGTATCTGTCCCCGGTGAGTGGTACTTTAGAAGCTTTTATCTAGCTCCAAATGGAGGGAAGAGAATTGTCAATGTTTGTTCCTTGGGATTTGGAGTTGGGCTTGGGCATTTATGTGAGCTAAGGCATTAAGAGTGTAGAAGTGGGACAGGGGTTGATTCAGCTCTCATTGTCCCCTTTTCTATTCCCTACTGGAAAGCAGAGTACTTAAGTGAAAGAACTGCACAGTGTTTCAGAGGAAGCTTTTTGCTGTCTGTAAAAATCTAATATGAATGAAAACTTCAAGGGGAAGAGGAGAAAAACAAGTAATGTGTCAATAATGATAATAAACTGAGAGTGGTCACACTATGCCAGAATAGAGTCAAATTGCTGTCTGTTAGTGTTGTTAATATTAAATTAGAGTCTTGACAAATATATATATATATATATATTGATCTGGGGGTAAAAAAAATTTTTTTTTAAATAATCTTTTAGGGGCAGCTAGGTGGTGCAGTGGATAGAGCACCGGCCTTGGATTCAGGAGGACCTGAGTTCAAATTCGGCCTCAGACACTTAACACTAGCTGTGTGACCCTGGGCAAGTCACTTAAGCCCAATTGCCTCACTTAAAAAAAAAAAGGAAAAAAATAATCTTTTAGAGTATTTACTAATGAACCTACCATTTGATTTTTTAAAAATCCTTTAGAATTTAGTTTATAGAAAATTGACCCTAGAAAAGAATCAAATGCCCCAACAGTAGATAGTATTTCTTCTTTAACTAAGATTTGAAATTCCATTAGTTCGTTTCTCAAAAGTGGATTTCTTTGCTGGGTATGGTGTTGTAGGCTGGTAAACCCGAATGCAAAGGGGTCTGAGATGAATAGAGATCCTTTGAGTTTGGGGGCTCTGAGCTACACATCAGGCATCTGCTCTCAATTCAATATTTTGAGCCTCAAGGAGAGGGGGCCAGACACCAGGCTGACTAAGCAGAGAAGAAATCGCCCAGGTCAAGGATGGAACAGCTTGACAAATAGGGAAACCAATTCTCAAAATACAAAACAAAACCAAAAAAGTAGATTTATTTCACAAAGGATTTTCCCACATTCACATTTTAAAATTTCACATTGTCATATATTAATTTATTGACTTTTTTATGAAAATGGTTTGTAAACTGTAAAATCCCCTATGTATTTATGTACATATGTATATATGTATATATACATATATAGATATAATTCTACTACTAGCTAATATTTATATAGTGTTTACTGTGTGAATTGTACTTTTTATAAACATTCTGTCATTTGATCCTCACAAGAATCCTGGGAGCTAGGTTCCATGTTTATCCCCATTTTACAGATGAGAAAACTGAGGCAAACAGGGGTTAAGTGACTTGCCCGGGGTCACATAGCTCATGAGTATCTGAGGCCAAATTTTAGCTCAGGTCTTCCTGATTCTGTTGATCCTTTGTTACCAAAGAGGACCAATAACATCAAGAGAACTGGATTTAAGTGAGGTAGAGCTATGCAAAGTCATCAGCCCCACTCTCCCCTCCAGAGTCATCAGAGTCCAGTGGCAAGACATAGGTCAGTGATGACCCAGGATGCAGGGGGAGACCTAGGCCCAGGACTCTATTCACTGAGCCACCTAGCTGTCCTCCTACTGTTAAATTTTTTTTTTATGAGGTAATTGGGGTTAAGTGACTTGCCCAGGGTCACACAGCTAGTAAGTGTCAAGTATCTGAGGCCAGATTTAAACTCAGGTCCTCCTGAATTCAGGTCCAGTACTCTATCCACTGCGACACCTAGCTGCCTTCCTACTGTTGGTTTTATCATTATTATAATCCATGAAACCAGAGCTTAATTTTTTTCCCTTTCCTATTTCATGTAAAAGATAGCTTACCTTTAAAAGATCTTCATTTTGTTCCATTTCTTATTTTTCCATTAAAAGTATAGAAATAAGTAGCTTATCTTTAATGTGAAAATCTAGCCACAGACACCCTTGACCCTTTCTAGATCATACCACAAATTAATAGAGAAGGGGAAGCTAAAACCAGAGATTTGGTCTCTTCCAGTTTTAGATGTGTGGTCCTATGCTCCAATGCCTTTGGAGTTCATGCAGCCATAGGATCATAACTTTGGGGCTGGAGGGAATCTTTGAGGTCATATATATAGTTCAATCTCCCTCATTTGACAGAAAATGAAGTTGTGGCCTAGAGAGTTCATCATTCCTTGTTTCTGCCAGGGCCAGTTAGCATAGCCAAGAATCAAACCCAGATCTTCTGCTCCTAAATCCCAGGCCTCCTTCCACTCTAGCAACACCTTCTGAAGTAGGTGCCAAATTTTATTTTTGAAAAATAAATGGTAAACAATCATGGCGAAATGCATGGAAATAGCATCAAATAACAAGTAATCAAGAAATTAATCAATGAGCATTGAAGAAGCTTCTATTTTTATAAAGGGAGATAATACATATACCTAAAAGCATATATAAAATGATTAGTTTGTAGAATACTAGACTTCAAGGCATGAGGACCTGAGTTCAAGCCCTACCTCAGCCACTTACTAGTTGTATAATCCTGGGCAAGTCACTTAATCTTTGTTTGCCTCAGTTTCCTCATCTGTAAAATGAGGATAATAATATCACTTACCTCCCAGGGCTGTTGTGAGGATCAAATGAGATCATAGTTGGGGCGACTAGGTGGCGCAGTGGATAGAGCACCGGCCCTGGAGTCAGGAGTACCTGAGTTCAAATCTGGCCTCAGACACTTAACACTTACTAGCTGTGTGACCCTGGGCAAGTCACTTAACCCCAATTGCCTCACTAAAAAAAAAAAAGAGATCATAGTTGTAAAGTACTTCACATAGTGCCTGGAAAATAGTAAACATTATATAAATGTTAGCTATGTTCATAAGAATAACAATCATCATCATAATAGTTATTATTATTAAAACAGGAATAATAATAGCATCTAGCTCCCCAAGGCTATTATGAAGATAAAATGAGATAATTTATGAAGTACTTTTTATGCTTTAAAATGCTATGTAATAGTACTAGAAATTATTACAAAGTAAATACAAAATAAATTTCCTTCTTCCTTCCAATCAGGGTTAAGTGATTTGCCCAGAGTCACACAGAGTCACAAAGTATCTGAATCCAGATTTGAACTCAGGTCCTTCTGACTCCAGGCCTGGTGCTCTATCCACTGTACCACCTAGCTGCCCCCAAAACAAATTTCTTTTTTGAGGGGAGGCATCACTGATACAATTTGGGGAGAGGGACATCAGAAAAGTTCTTTTGTAGGAAAGGAGGCTTGAGCTGAGTTTTGAAAGAAACCAGAGATTTTAAGAGATAGGGGTGAGGAGAATGCATTTCAGTATATTGAAATTGTTCAAATTCTCTGATGTTTCCCTGTTAATATGGACTGAATTTCCATGGTAAACCATCCCGGCCCCCTCGGATGGATGTGCACCTCCCAATAAGCACTTTGGAGTCTCTGTTTTAGGTGTCAAGGTTTATTCAGTTTGAGTATGTGGAACTTTTGTTGACCTCTGAGGTAGTTTCATGGTGAGATCAAAAGTAATACATTCAAGGTTATATGAACTGCTATGGTGACTGCAAGAGTTTTTCGCCAGAGGCAAGTCTTCTGACTAAATGTCAGGAAGGATTAAACCCCTCTGTATAACCATTCTCTCTTGGCTGCCCTGTTTTATAACATTCATCTCCTTTATTGCCTTAGATAACTAGAAAATAAAAAGAAAGAGGATAGAAACTGTGAAATCTGAATCTTCAGCTTCTTTAAGAAAACAAATAATGTTTGTACCATGGCACACAGACTATGCCCCTCTCTCTCTGATTTCCCCATACTCTCTTATTTCCTTAGCCTACATTTATTTTGGGGTTTTGAGATCCTGGAAGCACAAAACTGTTTTTTGTTTGTTTCTTTGTTTGTTTGAGCAATGCACAGAACCTCTGTCTCTGACAAATATGGTCCAGGTTATTGTGAAGCCAGAGAGGTGAGACTTGTGAGCAAGAGTAAAGTTTATATATCACCTGTTCTCTAGGGACCACTGCTGTGAGCTTTGTGAAAGTAACTATGACTGGCATAGAGAAGAAGGAAGGAAGGATGGTTGTACTTAGCAGAAGGCTATCGATTATTTCTACGCAACAGGCTCACACATGACATTCGATCCCATAGAGTCATACCCAAATTTAAATGATACAGTTTAAAATATAAGTCAAGTAGGGCAGCTAGGTGGCACAGTGGAGAAAGCACTGGCCCTGGATTCAGGAGAACCTTAGTTCAAATCCAACTTCAGACACTTGACACTAACTGTGTCAAGTCACTTAACCCTCATTGCCCCCCCCCTCACGCACATGGGTGTGTGTATGTGTGTGTGTGTATGTATATATATGTGTGTGTATGTATATGTATGTGTACACGTATATGTATATGTATATGTCAAGGCAGTTCTTGAGCTCTCTTAAAACTTCAAATCCTAGGATGGTGCTTTGGTCTTCTTGGGAAATAATATTTTAATTCCTTAATCACAGTCAACAAGTGTGCATTTATGATAAACACAGACATGAACATTTTAAAAACTAATTATCGCCTTATTTCTGAATTATACTTCAAACATAATTTAGTGAGTCAAATTCACTCGGATCACCATATTTTGTTTTACCTACCCCCTGAAAGGCAATGTGGAAATTAAAAATTATATATATATTTCTAATTTAAGTCCATCCCTTTTTACCTCGAACAAATATTTTGTTGTTTAGTCATTTGAGTCATTTCTGACTCTTCATTACCCAATTTGGGATTTTCTTGACAAAAAAAATGTAATTGTTTGCCATTTCCTTCTTCGTCTCATTTTACAGATGAGGAGACTGAGGCAAACAGGGTTAAGTGGCTTTCCCAGGGTCACACAGCTAGTGTCAGAGGCCAAATTTGAGCTCAGGAAGATGAGTCTTGCTGATTCCAGGCCCTGCACTCTATCCTCTGTGCCACCCAGCTGCCTTCCAACCAATATAGCTGAATATAAGCTCCTTGAAGGCAAGGAATTTTTTAGGTGGAGGTCTTTTTATCCCCAGCCCCTAGCACAGTGCTTTGCATATGGTAGATACTTGAATGTTTGTTTTATTGGGATGGCTTAGAGTCATAGAATCATAGCATTTGAATTATTTAAGGAGAATTGATTAATGAGAGTAATCTTTTATCAGCATGTGCTTGCATAGACTCTTAGCTCTTATCTACAACAATCTATATTCTACATAGGCATGTGGTCAATATTATGCCTAAACCTACATAAATATAGCTTTCGTCATGAAGAAATTATTTTTCCTTAATAAAAATCTTTCATTTGCATTACGTTTGTAACTTTCTGAAGTGCTTTCAAGTTTATATAATTCAGATGCAAGGAAATAATTAGTTTAAAAAATGTCCATGTCTGTATTTATCATGTGTACACATACCAACAATAATTAATTAAGGAATTAGAGCATTATTTCCCATGAAGACCAAAGTACCGTCCTAGGATTTGGAGTTCTAAGAGAGCCTGAGAACTGCCTTGACTTGTATTTTAAGCTGTATCAATTAAGTCTGGGCATGATTCTATGGGATCCAATGTCATGTATGAGCCTCAATAATGGAAAACCATGTGTGAGTGCCTGTTGTGTAGAAATAATTGATAGCCTTCTGCTAAGTACAACTGTCCTGCCTCCTGCAAGAAAGGTAGAATTCTTGGTTCTGGTGAAGTTGGAAGAGAAAAATGGACGATCCCATTAGACTTCTTCCATCCTGGAGATGGAAAAGAAGAAGGGCAATTTGAAAGTCAGAGACAAGTTTGATTATATCTGGTACACTGGAGAAGTAGCTTAAGAGCTCCTTTATATGACAATGGATTCCCTGAGAGAATTTTCAGAATTAGAGAGGAGGTGTTTTTTCTGTAGGACAGTCACAAGCAGACATTATGGATCTATTTTACACGGTATTCCAATGCCCTTGCATTTCAGTGTTAAATCCATAAACAAAAGGAGACATGCAAAGAAATAGGTCACTAATACATGTGGCCCAGGATCTGTATTTTTGATATAGATCAAACCAGCTTCCTGACAATTCCAGTTCTGCTTCATTATTCTTATTTTCCAAAAGATTAAAAAAAAAGATGTACGACTCACCATTTTAGATTATTGTGCTTTAGGTGAATAGGCATACTGGTTGAACCATGGGAGCCTCCCAGAGCTAAAGCTGTTGTCATTGAGTTCTTTAATAGGGTCTAATATAGATACAGGAAGGATAAAATTAGTGAAATGAAGCCAGAAATAAATTAAATTAGGAAGAGGCAGCAGAGGGAAAAAAAGAAAAAGAAAAAAGAAGGAAAGGAGTAAGGAAGAAAATGGTTTTGGAAAGTGTCAAAATTCAGGTAACTAAGTAACATAGTGGGTAGAGTTCAGGACCTAGAGTTAGGAAAACCCGAATTCAAGTTGAGCTTTAAATATTTATTTTCTACCTGACCTTGGTCAAGTTAAGTAATCTCTCTTAGCCTCAGTTTCCTCTTCTGTAAAATGTGGGAGATAGACTCAGTAGCCCTTAGGTCCCTTCTACTTCTAATTCCATGATGCTATGAAAATCATACTGCTAGGTGGTGCAGTGGTAGATAGAGTGCTGGGCTTGGAGTCACGAAGACTCATCTTGAATTCAAATCTGGCCTTAGATACTTACTAGCCGTGTGACCCTGGGTAAGTCACTTAACCCTGTTTGCCTCAGTTCCTTATCTATAAAATGATTTGAAGAAGGAATGGCAAACCATTTCAGTATCTTTGCCAAGAAAACCCCAAATGGGGTCACAAAGAGTCGGGCATGAGTGAAAATGACTGAACAACAACATGAATATCATGTGTTAAGAGAAAGGGGAAAAATCACAAAATATAATGAAGGATAAAAATATATCAATAATAATCATAAAGTTGGTGTACTACACTTTTTGTTATTGAAAAGTGTATAAATTACCACAATTTAAAAATATTTCCTAATCTGTTCAATTTAATTCATTGAGATTTACTGTTCACTTACTCTATAATGCATTGTGCAAAATGTTGGGGATGCTTAGGTAAAAAACAAAAACAAAAAACAAAACATAGCCTGAGCTCCCAGGGATCTTACTTCTAAATTATTTATCTGGTCATCACCCCTATGCTGGCCATACTCTCATCCCTTCCCTGTCTCATATTTTCTTATTATGCTACTGATGAATGAACCTCCATCATCCCCACTCTGTCTCTTAGTGTCAGCGTCTCCCCATCTACTGTTCCTTCTGGGCTGCCAACAAGCCTGTCCATTTCTCCTCCATCCTTAAGCAGCCCTCATTTGATCATCCCATCCTTGCTACCTTATCACCCTATATCTCTCCTTCCCTCTTTGTGGCTAAACTCATTGAGAAAGACATCTATACTCCATGCCTCCACTTCCTTATCTAATGCTCTTTTGAATGTTCCTTTTGAATGTAGCAACAGGAGGGGTGCCCTGCTGGCAGCCTTTCTTGCCAGATGTCTATCTACTACTTTACATAGAGATGGGCTATTATACCCTCCTCCTCCTCCAATAATCAGCCTGCTGTCCCGGAAGCAGCACTAACCTTGCAGTCACAAGTCCTAGATTCACTCCCTAAATTTCCTGATCCTTTTTCCTGGCTTTACTACCTATTTTCGTGACTATATTTGTCGCCACCTTTAGAACCTGTGATTATTTAGCTAGTTGATCATAGTACATTCTCTCCTTAACTTGAATCTTCCCTTGTTTCATGAATATAAAATTCGTGTGTATAAGTTTGAGTTAGACTAAAAATACTTTGAAATGATCCTCACCGAATCAGTATTACTTTCCAAAGAAATAAGTATCCTTCCCTCTTTTTCTCTTCTTTCCCAATGCAGAAAATATTGTTAGAAGGTTTATTTGAAGGAGGCTTTCTTTGGTGCAGCAAAGGGGTACTCTGAATATAGATTCAGAGGATCTGCTTCAAATCAGGCCTCTGTTGCTTAGTATGGTCTTCGATAATCACATTCATATGCACATATCTGTATGCCTCAAATTTTGCCAGGTATTTGCCTTATGTTATCTTATTTAACCTTTACAACCACCTTGGGAGGTAGGCACTGTTATTCTTCCCATTTAGAGATGAGAAAACTAAGGAAAGTTAAGTGACTTGCCCGGTATCACACTGCTAGTAAGTGTCTGAGACTGGGTTTGAACTTGGGTCTTCCCGACTCCAGATCCGACATTCTAGCCATTATGTCACCTAGCTATAAGACTTCATTTAAAATTCTTGGGCCTCAATTTCCTCATCTCCTAAAAAAACAGAGGACCAGATGATCTTTAGGTTCATTTTCAGATCTAAATCTTTGATCCCATTATATATTTAATTATTAAATATTTAATTAATTAGTCACATTCATTATTAACAATAATTATTGTTGATTGTTTGCCGTCTACCTCATCTAAAACAAAATTCAGTGGATGAAAATACTACAGTCAATGGCTTCTCTTGAGATTCAGTCAGTCCAGAATACTAATAATCAAGTCACTTGATTTTAACCTTGTAATCCTCACAGGATGACTGCAAACATTGAGATATGTGGGGATAGCAGCTGAAATACACTTACTCTCCATGATTTAAGCAGTTCTGCTGCAGGAGAACATTTAGGGAAAAGAAAGAAGAAAAGAAAAATGAGGGAGACAGGAAGATAGGATATGAGATGGTGGAGAAGATGCAATAAAATCTGTAGGAATTATTTGTTAAGAACTTGTTTCTGGAATATTTAACTTGGAATATGAGTAAAACAGTAGAAGCATAAATTGGCTGAAGGGCAGCTAGATGGCTCAGTAGGTAGAGCACAGGGCTTAGATTTAGACTCAGTTCAAATCTGGCTTCAGGCATGTATTGGCTGTGTGATCCTGGGCAAATCACTTAACTCTAGTTGACTCAGTTCCTCATCTATAAAATGAGCTGGAGAAGGAAATGGCAAATCACTCCAGCATCTTTGCCAAGAAAACACCAAATGGGGTTAACAGAGAGTTGGATGTGACTGAAAAAAATGACAGAATGTTGTAAATTGGCTCAGTTGAATAATTCCAGAAAGGAAATATTTACCTCATCCTAAAACAGTCAGCTTCTCTACCACATGTCCATCCAACCTTTTCATAAGCACATAGAGCAACAGGGAACTCACTCCTGCCTGTTTCCATTTTTGGACAACTCTTAATTGTTACAAAACTTTTCCTTGACTTGAGCTAAAATGGCCACCTTGTAACCTCTACCTACTTGCTGTTAGTGCTGATTGAGCAGAAACAGATAAATCCATATTCCCCAAGACAAACTTTCAGATATGTAGACAGTCTTACATCCCAGAGCCACATATTCTATTCTCCAGGCTAAACATTCCCCATTCCTTTAGTTGTATGAAGATGAGACTGTAAAAACTTGAAAAAAAGAAAAGCATTTTGTTATGTGGAAGATATATTCAACATCTCTAGGCACCTGTTTTTGAGGTATTCTTTGAGTTGAAATGACTATGATCAGTCATTATTCGTTATTTTTAATGGAACATATTTGTGACTTTACACATTCAAAATAATGTTTTTCCTGTGAAATTTCATCTACATATAGCATATTGATAGTCATGAGTAAGAAGGAAAATGCCAATTTGCTTAAAATTTAGTCTATGTAATCATGAGGGTTATAGCTATCATTTTTTTTACTTCTGTAGTACCAAAAAGTCTAACATTTTTGTGGCCATTTTTGTGATTTTTTTTTAAACACATAAGATATCAAAATTTTTGAATACTCTGAAGAAAAAAAAATAATTCTACCCACACATTTAAAAAAAATCTGGTTTATGTCATTTGAAAACAAAAATTTTGATTTAGCACCTAAAGAAAAAAAAAAGAAAAATATCAATTAGAAAAGATATTGCTGAAAAAGTTCCCTAAGAAGGGCTACATTTTTAGTGTAAAGAGTGACATGTCCTCTGTTTACTGCCTGCTATTTTTATAGATATGCTAATTGAAATTAATACAGTGGTTTCTTTGCCATCTGCCTACAAGAACCCTTAGGTATTCCCTGTCCTAAACAAAACCTTCCTTTGACCCTTCTGCCCCATTAAGCTAAAGTGCTATCTCTCTCTTCCCTTTTACTTCCAAACTATTTTTAAAAGTTTTCCACACATTACAGCTACACTTCCTCAACATCTAGCTACTAGTAAATCCCTTGCAATCTGGTTTCAGTCCCCACCGTTCTACTGATGACTGTTGTCTCAAATATAACCAATAACTTCCTTATCAGCTGTTGTCCACCTCTACTTTTTCCCAGTCCCTAAATGTTGATGTTCTTTTCAGTGTTTTGTCTTTTCTCTATATATTCTCTTTCTTGGCAAGTCTACTCCTTCTGATGATTCTGATGATACCTATCATACCAGGTACTCAGAGAGAAATCTAGAATGGAGGATGAAGTCCAGTGTGGAGAAAAGAACTCTGGTGTGATTTGCAGATATTACAAATCTTCAACTTGGGAGAGAGTATGGGAAAGCTTGGCTTTGTTTTGTTGTTGTTGTTGTTTTGTTTTTGTGCAGGGCAATGAGGGTTAAGTGACTTGCCCAGGGTCACACAGCTAGCAAGTGTCAGGTGTCTGAGGCCGTATTTGAACTCAGGTCCTCCTGAATCCAAGGCTGGTGCTTTATCCACTGCGCCACCTAGCTGCCCCCAAGCCTGGATATCTTGATGAGTTTTAAGCATGAGGCCTGTGTTTGAAGAAACTTTAATTATGTCTCCTTAATAGGTAAACCATTCCTATAGGAGACTTTTAAGCCTATCACTTTGATAGAAGTACCTCTGTACTTTTGATGCAATCTTAATGTATTGAGGAAGATTGATTAAGTTATGACATTCAGAGATGAACAGATTGGGTCAGACTATTGTAGGTTTGATTTCCAAAGTCTTATAAAAGGGATCAGACACACCTGGTAGAGTCAGTCAGCCTGAGAGAAATAGAGAAAGTTAAGATGGTGGGATATATACATGTAAAAATAAAACCAAACCCAACAAAAAACATTTTAATTAATTTATTTTGATTTAATTAAGTGGGAAAAACCCCACTTTCTTAGCTTCAGGACATACAAAAACAATCATGTTCTCAGTTCACTGATTTGCTCAGCCCTTAGTCTAGTGCAGGGCTTCTCAAAGTTTTTCCACTTGTGACCCCAGGTATATAAGTATATAAAATAGGTATACATAACCTTTTACTGTTGCCAAATTTTTTGCAACCCCCACATTAAATTATGCAACCCCATATGGGGTCATGACCCATAGTTTAAGAAGCTTTGGTCTAAGGCATGGATTTCTACTTTTAGGGGCTGCTTTTTTTTTTTTTTACTGAATATTTCTGCACAGACACACTAGCAGTGAATCAACTGTCCTCACTCCAACCATTCTGCTTCCTAAGCAGGCACTAAACATGAATAATGGCATCAAGAGTGATTGCCACACCAGAGATGGGCATCTATGCATGATGATTTCTGCCCCTAATGTGTTAAGCATCCCTATGGCCAATCACTTTGATGAGAGTGGTCGAGATAAATGGGCTGTCAGTAATGTGCTGGCCTTTCGCCTTAGAGACCTAATTTAAAGTCGAAACAAAGCTACATTAAAACATCATTAGTTGTACAAGATGTCATAGGAGCTGATTTCGATATATTCCAGGAAGGTGTTTATGGACATAAAGAAATTATGTGTTATGCAAACACCCATCATTGGTAATCACTTTCTGATGATAAGTTAAAGCTGGGTTTTCTAGAACGAAGCTTAAATTGTGGGTCTCAACCCCATATAGGGTCGCATAACTGAATGTGGGGGTCATGAAAAATTTGGCAACAGTAAAAGATTATGTATACCTATTTTATGTACCTATATAACCAGGGTTGTGTAAAAATTTCTCTGGTGGAAAGGGGTCACAAATAGAAAAAGTTTAAGAAACCCTGCTCTCAAATGTGGACTGCAGGAAAAATACTAGTGTAACCCAGGCTTCTCTGGGCATTCCCCAAAAGCATTTGTGATAAAGTCCCTTGCTAGCCTCCTCTCTCCCCCACTCCCCAACTTTTTCTAAAAAAAAAAAACCCAGAACAAACAAATGAAACCAAATCAAAACAAAACAAAACAAAAACCTCTTCAATTTAGTAACCAGGGTAGAGAACTGAATGGAATTAGCAATTTGGGGAAAGGATCTCTTCTTACTCTAAATCTACGATGCTTATCCTGCTTCTGTGAGTCTGATTGGTTCCCTAGCCTCTAATATTTTAGGCAGGGAGATGTTTATTATCTTGGAAACTAATCATTTCTAGCCTGGAAGATTCTACAAACAGATCATTCTAGAATAGGGGAGTGGGCAGTGGTGGTCAGAGGCCAAGGGGAAGCTGTCTGGTAGAGAAAGGTCTAGCCCTGAAAAAACAGAGAGTACTCTAAGCCATAACAGTGACAGTAGATAAGGCTGTCAATTATATTGATGCTTGGATACTTGACATTTAATTTAAGCAGCCCTTTCAAGTTCCTTCTTTTGGAAAAAAAATTTTCCATTTGTCAGTGTTAATTTTGTTTACCTCACAAGCAACCTAATTGCTGCATGATGTTCTTTTAATAAGGAACTGGGTGGGGAGAGGGGTGCATTTTAGAAGAAGCATTTTAAATTTTGAACAATCATTTTTGCTCACAGAATTTCAGCTACTAACCTTTGAGCAGATAATAATAATAGTAATAGTTCACATTTATACAGGACTTTAAGTATTGAAAAATGTTGAATATTATCTTAATTCTCTCAAGAACCTATCTTACAAGTAAAACTGGGGTTCAAAGGGATTATTACTTGTGCAGTCACAACTAGTAAATACCCAAGGCAGGATTTGAACCCGTCTTCCTGATTCCTAGTTTTAATTACTATAGCATGCTGCCTTAAGATGATTTCTACATTTCCACCCCTAGCTTTAACCTGACTTCCGAACTCCAAATCCACACCTGCAGTTGCTTATAGCAAGTCTCCATCCGATGTCTCACCAGAACCCCAGACCTAATACATCTAAAATTTAGCACATGACTTTTCCACCCCTGACTTGCTCTCCTTCCGACTTCACTATTTCCAGAAGCAGTGAGGTGGTGCTATGATTGTCATAGTGGGTCTGCAATCAGGAAGACCTGAGTTCAAATGCAGCCTCAGACACTAGCTGTCTGATCCTAGACAAGTCACTTAACCATTGCCTCAGTTATCTTATCTATAAAATGTGGATAAAAATAGCACCCACCTCACAGGGTTGTTGTGAAGATCAAATGAGAAAATATTTGTAAAGTGCTTAGCATTGTGGTGGGCATATAGGAAGCAGTATATAAATGCTTCTTCTTCCTCCTCCTCCTCCTCCTCCTCCTCCTTTCTCCCTCCTCCCCCTCTTCTTCCTCTTGCTCCTCCTCCTCCTTCCTCCCTCCTCCCCCTCTTCTTCCTCCTCCTCCTCCTTTCTCCCTCCTCCCCCTCTTCTTCCTCCTCCTTTCTCCCTCCTCCCCCTCTTCCTCCTCCTCCTCCTTCCTTCCTCCTCCCCCTCTTCTTCCTCTTCCTCCTCCTCCTCCTTTCTCCCTCCTCCCCCTCTTCTTCCTCCTCCTCCTCCTTTCTCCCTCCTCCCCCTCTTCTTCCTCTTGCTCCTCCTCCTCCTTCCTCCCTCCTCCCCCTCTTCCTCCTCCTCTTCCTCCTTTCTCCATCCTCCCCCTCTTCTTCCTCCTCCTTCCTCCCTCCTCCCTCCTCCCCCTCTTCTTCCTCTTCCTCCTCCTCCTCCTTTCTCCCTCCTCCCCCTCTTCTTCTTCTTCCTCCTCCTCCTCCTCCTTCCTCCCTCCTCCCCCTCTTCTTCCTCCTTCTCCTTTTTCTCCTCCTCTACCACCCCCTTCTCTTCTTTATTCCCATCTCTGCCAAAGGCATAACTATTTTCCATCGGAAACTTGGGGATTATTTTAGTTCAAAGCTCTTAAAGGGGGCCTCAGATGTTCTCTAGTCCAGTTTCTTCACTTTAAAACCCAAAGGGCTCAACTGGTTCTGTGATTTCAGAGGTTTGGGAGTTCCTTCCAAAATGGTAGCTCTCAATCATTCTATACCTGCCCATTCCATGCCACTATTTCTGCACATGCTTACATTTCTTCCAGGGCTGTATGCCTCAAAAGACGTATAATCCAGCCCTATGAGTTGAGAGAGACCCAGATACTCTTCATTAAAAATTTTAGGATCCTGAATTTCAAATTTTAATTCATATTTGAAACTAAATAGACTGTAGAAAACTTTTAGTTCGGGTTCCTAGCTTAGGAGGTGAGCTTACAGTTTAATGTGAACGAGACTGATAAATATCTCTGCACAGATAATTTTCTTGTGGGTGTTTTTCTTGGTAAAAGATGGTGAAGTTTAATGTTTATATAAGGTTAGATCCTGGGAAACACCTTACTCCATTTAGTTAAGAAAGAAGTAGGCTTAAAGCCATCCCCTCTGGGCCTCTGCATTTGGGATGGAGTTCAAGGAAGAGAAGTAGGGGAACTGTAGCAACCTGTAACCGTCCTTTAACCTTCAAACAAGAAAATGAGGGAGAAAGTTAAAAATTTGTCAGCATTACTTTGAGGCTCTTCTCCTCACCTCACCCTCTTCCCCACTTCCTTCTCCCCCAGTTGATTTGCTAGAAGGATAAAAGACCGTTCTGGTTTCTACATTTTAGCTTCCATTCAATACATTGCATGATAGTACTCGTTTTGCAGAGCTTAAAAAAAATTTAGGCACTCATTGGAAGTTAAGTTGTTGTTCAGTCGTGTCTAACTCTTTGTGATCCCATTTGGGGTTTTCTTGGCAATGAATGACTTGCCCAGGGTCACACAGCTAGTAAGTGCCAAGTATCTGAGGCTGGATTTGAACTCAGTTCCTCCTGAATCCAGGGCTGGTGCTTTATCCACTGCACCAGCCAGCTGTCCCTTGAGTGATTTTTTAATCTATGAGGTACAGTAATTCACCTATATTTGGTTTCTTAGAACTGGAAGCCTCTTGATCTTCCTTCATTTATTTAGTATAACATTTTAATTTGTTACATTGTCACTGTGATCATTTATTGGAGCAGCACATTTTTTTAAAAGACAATCTGTTACAATGATTTAAGTTCACAAATGTATAATAAATGTCATCTTTATGATCAGACCATGTCTTAGGAGGGAGAAGTCTCACCTTTAAGTCAAAATAGCACTGTGTTGATCCACTTTCACCAATAAATATTGGTATGAGGGGAGCACATATGATAGAAAGCATCATTCCTGCAAAGGACAGAATGAAGTGAGTTCCCAGGCTGTATGCATTTAGCAACTGATAACACACAGAAAAAGAAAAAATGTTTTTAAGTATTTTGTCATATGAATAATAGAATGCTTCCGTATCCTATTGTTTTGGACATGACCCTTTTTTGGGACTATTTTCCAAGCTCCAATTGAGGCCCAAAGACTTTCTCCATATAAATGTCTTACGTATTACAGCAACACATCCGTCACTTTTTGGGGTTCAAATTACAAAGATAACCTTAAGATATGGACCTTAGCCTGGGCAATGTGATACATACACAGAAAGGGGTGAACCTCCTCAGTGATGAAATCAGCCAGTGCCCAGGAGGAAAGTAATCGGCAGAAAGGATAGTTGATGAAAAAATTGATTCTTTTCCATTAAATGGTACGTGATGTGTTTTTGTGAAGGAGGCATCAGCCAAAGGAGAAATATTTTCTTCAACTAAAACCAGATTGATGGTAAAGGAGGGGAGGGATCTGTAAGGAGGTTGTGAGCGGAGATGCATTGCATTTCATTAGTGGCTTAAATAATGAGAAAGTTGTAAAGCATTCCAGTGTGGTCACTCCGGAGATTTCCTGGGATTAGATGTGTCTAAACTTCTAATGTGAATAATAGCTCTGTTTTCTTAAAGCATGTTTAAGACTTTACACATTCTCATTTCATTCCTTGAAAGACTTATTTAATTTCGATATATATATTTTTTTATTCTAGGCCTACCGAAGATGCAGGTCATTAAGAATTACACTGGAAATCCACAGCCTCCACAGCAAGAAGGACCTCCCTTGCACATCCAGCTGGGGGATACAGTGGAGCTTTTGAGAGGAGATGCGCATAGCTTATTTTGGCAGGTACTCTCTGAATTCTGAATTCTTGGTCTGGTGGGTGAGTCATACTCACTTGAGAAAAATAAGACTCTCAGTTTCAGAAACAGCTTGTGTGTGTGTGTGTGTGTGTGTGTGTGTGTGTGTGTGTGTGCTTTTAGCTCTCCGACTTGTGCATAATTCGCAAAAGGCTCTTCTTAGCCTGGTCCAAGAGGCAGAGCCTCTGATAGCATGAATTGTCAGAAACCCAAAGGATAAGAGTGCCTCGGGTCATGTGTACAATTTCAGCAGTGCCAACAGGGAGTAGAGGCTAGAGAGTCAGGCTTTGAGTCAGAAAGACCCCACGTCAGGTCCTGCCTCTGAAATATACTGACTGTATAACAAGTATATGGCAAGTCATTTTAACTTCTTAGTGCCCCCAAGGCATCTCTATGACCATAAATTTCAGAACAATTACAAATCTGGATTGGTTGAGGGATTTTAAGCCAATGAAATCACAGAACCAGATAAAAAATTAAATTAAATTGTGCATCATGTTACCCAAGAGCATAACCTTCATTTTTGCACGTGGGGGGGGTGGGTTATGGATATGCTTTAGCTCTAAATGACAAACGTTTATTATGTATCTACTCTGTGTAGGGCATTGTTTTAGGCACTGGGGAGATGAAGACAAGATAATATCCTGGGCTTTCAAGGAATTCACTTACCACTCATGGGATACAAAATGTAAGCAAATAAGAAAGCAGAAAATATATAGGAGATATTACAAAGTAATATAAATTTCAAGGAGAGAGGGATAATGATGATGATCTAATTTGCAAGAGAATAAGTTTAGTTTGGAGAGACTTTCTCATTAGCTTGTCATTGTCCAATGTCTCATTAAATTAAGAATTTGAATGTGATCTTGAGGGCCAGGACACTTCTCCTGCTCCTCCTCCAGCCTCTTCTTTTCTTTGTATCCATAGCACTTAGTTCCTGACATAGAAACTCAATAAATGCTTGATGGTGGTGGTGGTGGTGATAGTCATGGTGATATTTGGGTCCCTGTTCCCCATGCCCATTATCTCTAATTCTCAGAAGGATCTATAGCTATCCCTCCTGTACTAAATGGAGTATGAAAAGTAAGGCAAGTTACAAGACTTTGTGCTTCTGAAACTTCTCTTGCTTACTTAAGGCTACTTTTGACTTTCGACTATGAACTAGAATTAGGTTGTAGGGTAGTAAGAAGGAGAGAACAAAGCAAGTTGCTAGAAAGACTTATGCATGAGTTAAAGTCCAATAAGGGCAGAGAAGAAAAGGGATGGATGTTGTCCATTTGCGAATATTTGTAAGGTATAAGGTGCCTGCTAAAGTGGAGTGGTTTCCATAGCAACCCAGTACCACATGACAGTATCTGCCACTTTGTCACAGAGGATGGCTCTTTGATTGAACACTCATATCAGATTACAGATTTCAGTGAATGTAGCTTTTGCATTGTTTTAAAGACAAATGTTCTGATTTGGAAAACATGGAAATATGACCTCCCACTCTTCACCCGGGATGCATCTGTCTTTGGAGTTGCTTCTTTAAAAGCCAGGAGTAGGAGCAATTTTGTATTTATAGGAAATCACAGAGCACTTGGTAATGGTATAGGAGGATATTGGTTTGAAGTAGTATTTTCAAAATTGTTTCTTCTTGTTCTTTGGAGTAAATATTGATTTCCATTCAATATACAGTTTTAGATGGTTTACAAAATTAATGAATCAATCAACAAGTATTTTTAAAATGCCTTCTGTGTGCCAGACACTTTTCTAGGAGATACAAGTGTAAAGAATGCAACAATCTCTTGTCTCAAGGGGTTTGCATTTTAATGGGAGAGACAAGCATATATGTAAATAAATCCAGCAAAAATATAAAATACAAATATGTGGGGTGTGTGTGTGTGTGTGTGTGTGTGTGTGTGTGTGTGTGTGTGTGTAAGCTAGATACAAGGTAGTTTGGTATTCAAGATACTAATTTTGGAGAATCATGAAAGACTTCATATAGAAGGTAGTGCTTGAGGTTTGTCTAAAAGGAAAAGAGACTCAGGGGTGAAAGTAAGGAATATTTGCATTTCAGTTGTGTGGGATATCCACTGCAAAGACAATGAGATTGAAGGTAGAGTTTCATTTGAGAACATAGAGAAGGCTAATGTGAGTGAATCAAAGAATGTAGGAGGGAGAATCAAGCTTCTTTCTACCTCATTATTTATTTATTTATTTATGCAATCAACTGTTATTATTTCTAATTCTGGTAGATTTATTCCATTTGTATTAGTTGTTATTACTGAAGTAGACAAGAAAAAACTTGGTAAGACCTAATCTTTTCCCTTACCCTTTATACACTCTCTCCCCCCATTATAATGTAAAACTCCTGAGGGTAAGAGATTGTTTTGCTTTCCTGTATTTGTATCACTGGGCAGCAAGGTGGTACAATGGGTAGAGTCAGGCCTGGAGTCAGGAAGACCTGAGTTCAAATATGGCCTCAGATGCTTATCAGCTAGGTGACCCTGGACAAGTCACTCCACTAGAGCTTAACACAGTGCCTGGCACATAGAAAACAATAAATATTTGGGTCTCTATCTATCCATACTCCTATCTACCTCTCTATCAGTCTATCTTTCATCTATCTAGTTACCTGTCTATCCATCAGTCTATCCTATCCATCTATCTATCCTCCTAACATTGAAGTGTTGCCGAGGCTCTTCCTGTCCTCTGAAATTCTGTGCATCTGTGATTATATTGAAAAATACCTAGGATATTGCCTGATTATTATTGTTTATTATTATTATTATTGATTATCATTTTTTTTGTTGTTGTTCCCAAAAGAGAATGGCTCAGGGTAGTCCCTAATGCTGAGATCTGTTTGACCTGACTGCTCAATTGAGATAGAAAGACTCAGAATCTTTCCTTAAGGCTTTGGCCAAAATAAATTGATAGAGATATGTCTTTGCAGCTAAACCTTTCAAGATAAGGCAGATCAGTTAGCATAAATTGAGAAGTAATCCTAGCTTTGAAAGGGAATGACTGAAAAACAAAAACAAACCATTTCTCTACTAGCGAAGTGATTTAGGTTAGGTTAAAATAATCTAATGAAACTTCTGATTTCTATACTTTCTAGGCAGTCTTCTACACCTCCCCCCCCAAAAAATCTAATCTATGTAGCAGCATTTACATTGTCCTATAGCTCATCATGTTTCCCACATGCTGTCTGCCCAAAGAATACAAATTATTCTCCTTTCAGCAACTGTCTTTGAATAGCTATTAGTGTAATCTGTATCATTATTATAACAACAGTAATTTCTAATGCTATGGGTGTGAGTGGTCTCTGCATTTCCATTATCCCATCTTTCCAACAACTGTGTTGTCAATTGAACTGAGAAAATGTTCTCTGTTCAAACTTTGTATTGAAGAAATGGTTTTGGAGAACCTTCTCTCTCTCTCTCTCTCTCTCTCTCTCTCTCTCTCTCTCTCTCTCTCTCTCTAGCTAAACAAAATCATTTTGAAGGAAAATGAATGTAAAATAGGAAATTACTGGTTTGGGCACTTTGCCAATTGCATGTGGAAGACACAGCTTTTACTGGGGATGGCTATCACACAGAGCCATTTTCTACATGTAGCTTCCTGAATTACCAGAAATCTGTTAACTTTAAAATCTTTTTTACAAAATCACAAAATGGGGTTTTGGTACCTGTTTGTTTATAACCTGATAGGAAGACTTTTTTTTTAATGTAGTAGAAATCAGGGAGACGGGGAGATAATGGAGATAATGTAAAAATTGCACCTGACCCTCTTCCCTAGCCCATCCACACATATAAACAAACAAACACTTATACAGTCATGGGTTCCTGTTGGCAGCTCAGTGTCTTCTTGTGCATTTTTATTCACTCCAGATACAAAGCAAAACAAACAAAATGCTTTTTGCTCAGGATCAGGCTTTCTTTTCTACCTTTGGTTTAAGAGGACTATAGAGTCATGACGAAGATAATGTGAGGTTGTGGTTGTGGTTATTTGTACATGTATATAATATGTGTGCATATATACACATTATATATTGTGTGAATATAAAGATAGAGGTAGGTAGTGTTAAGGGCTAAAATTCTAGCTAGTCTGTCTAAAATATCTAATGAGTGGTCGCCAATAAATTATAAGCTTTAGCAAGAGTTAGACTTTTAAGCATTTATTAAGGAGAATAAGAATTTGGTAGAGAGAAGAAAAGGCCTAGATTCCTATCTATTAAAGGGAGAGCACATTTCTAGCTCCCTTCTCCACCAGCGTCCCCAGGAAAAGAGAGAGACAGAGTGCCAGTCTCTTCCTTCCTCCTCCCACTAGCCAATGTCACTTCCTGACGCCAAAGAAAAGACTCCTGGTCTTGCCCTCAAAGACCTTCACTTCATAGGCAGAACTCTTCTACAGTAAGTCTCCAGCAGGTGGCATCATTCCAATTGTTACAGTTGGTAGATAGATAGATTGTTCTTTGTCCTTTGTTGCTGAAGAAGACCATGATGTTGGGGTGATATCATGACTTTCACTGAATTGAATTGGATTGAAGTGAGGGAGGGCTGTGCAAAGTCACCAACCTCACTCTCTCCTCCAGAGCCATCTGGGTCCAGTGGCAAGATAGATATCAGGGCCACTGGAGATGGCCCCAGGTTCTTTTTGTAAGGCAATTGGGGTTAAGTGACTTGCCCAGGATCACACAGATAGTAAGTGTCTGAAGCTGGATTTTGTGTTTTTTAAATTATTTGTGCTCAATTGTGTTTTTTATTTTTTTGTCTTTTTTTTTTTTTTTTTTTTGGTAAGGCAGTTGGGGTTAAGTGACTTGCCGAGGGTCACACAGCTAGTAAGTGTTAAATGTCTGAGGTCGGATTTGAACTCAGGTCCTCCTGAATCCAGGGCCGGTGTTCTATCCACTGCGCCACCTAGCTGCCCCTAAATTGTGTTTTCTAAAATTATTGTTACTTATATATTAATGGCTATTGCACCTGTTTTGGCAGTAAGCATTTTTTTCATTAATATCATATATACCAGTAAAGAATTGACCTTGTGGCAGTTGGCATAGGCAGGAGAAAAGCCCCAGACACATTTTGTCTCTCAGAGAGACAGCACATGGTCTCAAGGCCCAAGATGGAGAGCATGCACCAAGAGACAGCATTCCAAGCCAAGATACAGAACCAAGATGGCAACCCTTGTGTGTTCAAGGCTTTTTATCCTCTTTTGATAGAGGTGGGTCATTATACATTGATAAAAGTTAATTGGTTGGCATCATTTTATTCCATTGGTTGACATGACCTGAGGGTGGTCCAAATTAAAATGAGCTCCAACATCAGGGAAAAGTGTGCCAAAGCCTCTTGCAGAAGGGCAAAGGACAAAGTCTAGGTGTGGTAAAATCCCATCAGTTCACTTAGATAAACAAAAGAATCAATTTCCATTGTACCCTTGGGCTGGTGCCAAAACAAGATTAGAACTTCCTCAAGAACTGAACTTTCTGGGGTGATGGAGAGAAGAGGACTGAAACTAATCTGTGGGTCTCCCCTAGAAATTCATTTTTAATAATTATTTTCTCACAATTTGAACTCAGGTCCTCCTGATTTCAGAGCTGGTGCTTTATCCATTGTACCATTGAGCAGCTGGGTAGAGCAATGGGTAGAGCACTTGCCCTGTTGTCAACATGACCTGAGTTCAAATCGAGCCTTGGACACTTACTATCTGTGTGATCCTGGCTGGGCAGGTCACTTAATGTCAATAGCCTCCAAAAAACCCCCAAAAACCCAACCAAACTTTTCTCCTAAATGAACTGAGGCTATGAAGCAGAGGTATCTTAGAATGGTATGAGGATGATGATAGCAGCTCACATTTCTGTACTACTTTGATTTTTAAAAGCATTTTCCTCACAAGAGGGCAACTAAATATTTCTACAAAGTGTGGAGAAGCTCATCCCTGGAAGACTAGCCATGATGTGATATATTCTTCATGGTGACCCATTAAACAGATTAAAAACATGGAATGCTGTGAATGGGTCTCCCTCTGTGACCAGTGGAGGGAATTACCTAAAAAAATGAGATCTTTGATCCATTGGAGCAAGAATTGATAAAAGCAATAAATGGATTAGAAAAAATAGGTATAATCCTTTATGCCTAAAAAGACAAGTATTTACAAAGCTGGTCTCTTTTTTCTCAAGGAGCTGTCTTGGGAAGTAACTATTTTTTGCTCTCATTATTTGTAACAATTGTCTCCTACAACTGTCTTTTCAATAAACTATTCTCACTCATTTATGGAGCCTATCCACAGATGGAACAGGAAGGGGGGAAACGAATATTGATTTAACCTATTATATTCCAGGAACTCTGATAAGTGCTTTACAGATAGTATAGTGCCTTACAGATATTACAGATTTTGATCCTCAAAACAACTGTGGGAAGTAGGTGCTATAATGATCTCAATTTAACAGTTGAAGAAACTAAGGCAAACAGAGGTTAAGTAGTTTGCCCAGGGTCAGGTCTTCCTGACTTCAAGCTCAGAGATCTATTTATTGTGTCAACTTGATGAACAGCTGGAAAATCATCTTAACTTTCATCTTATAAGGAGAACACAGATGCATTGAGCTTCATCTACTTTGGCAAGTCATACAAGATGACTAGAATAAATAGAATAAAACAGTATACTCCAGTTCTATTGGCTGACAGTGTTCTACTCCAACTCTACTTATTAGAAGTGGCAGCCTTTAGGAGATGATATCATAAAATATCTTTAGAGTTTTAGAAAATATTTGATTACCATTTTGTTAATTTTTAGAAAGGTAATTTGGTCTTGTGTGAAACCACTGGAATGTCTTTGTTTTTTGTTCTTACTCTTCAATTGTAATTGATCTAAAAGTACTTTTTGTCTCATTGCCCCAGTGATATGGAATTGGAGATAAAAGATTAAAAACTAGATGTTGAGAGGGGGTTTTTGAGAACCTGGAAGACTTTTTTTTTTTTTAGAAAAAAAAAGCATCCTTTATGCTCAAAGTGTATATATAACACTGGAACCAACGAGACACATATCTGTTGGGCATTCTCAAAAGCAGCATGGTATTGAATTCAACATTACTGAAAATCTAAACCCAAAGAAAGATGGTCAGGGTTGGATGGCTAACTATTATTGTCTTAGTTTCTCTTGCCAGGGGTCTTTATTTACCACAGCACAGAATTCTGGTAAGCAAGTTTATTTGCTTTTTTAAAAAAGATGTATCTCAAAAGGAAGGACCTTTAATATCCTGACTTGAATCTCCAGTTGATTTTTTTTCATTCTCATGCTCCCCATGTTATTCTATTCAAAATAGAAGTTAATGCATTTTAAAGGATCTTTGCTTGACTGAATTATAATACTAGCCATTTTGTTAGAATAGAAGCAAAATTATTCTCTTCATAATATATCACTTTAATATTTAGGTATCTGAAAGGATTGGGGGGGGCAGGGCAATGAGGGTTAAGTGACTTGCCCAGAGTCACACAACTGGTAGGTGTCAACTTTCTGAGGCTGGATTTGAACTCAGGTCTTCCTGAATCCAGGGCCTGTGCTTTATCCACTGAGCCACTTAGCTGCCCCCCTGAAAGGATATTTTGATAGAAGTTAAGGCAGTTGGTCAAGGTAGATGGAAAAACAAGAAAGTAAGACTAAGGATGTAAAACTGAACTTTTCCTATGTTAGTTTCTTTACTGGCATAGCCTATAAGACATGGCATTGAAAAAAAGAAACAATGAATACTTTCAAATAGTGCTATTAATTTATAACCCAAGTGTTTAGAATCTCTATTCTTTGTCGGCAGATATTGTGGTATAGTAGGAAGAACATTGTATTTGGAGTGAGAGGACCTGGGTTCAAATCCTAGCTCTGCCATTTATAAATGATGCAACCTTAGGCCACTTTCATTCTTTAGCCTTTACATCCCTTATTTGTAAAATGAGGGATTTGGACAAGATTACTTCTGAAACCCTTACAGTGCTAAGGTTGTATGACTATCCAACAGGCTGAATGTTACTTATGCCTCAAAGCCCATTTGGGTGATTCTCCTCATTGGTGGAGATTGATTACTCAATGCTCTCCTCTATAATAGAAGCAGAGTTGGTGAGAATTTGCTAGAAGAGAAATGCGTGTCTTCTGGCATCCAGTTTTGAGAGGGAATGTGTATGATTACAAACACTCTGGTAAGAGGTCAACTTATAGAGGAGTCAGCAACTCAATCATGTAACTCTTCCCAGTCTATTATTACATTAGCGACTTCAGGGAATTTCCCCTTGGGTAAAATCTAGGACTCTTTGTCTCTTTTTCTATGTCTCTGTCTCTCTCAGTCTCTGTCTCTGTCTCTGTCTGTCTGTCTGTCTCTCTCTCTCTGTCTTATCTTGTTCTTGCTGATAGAGATCATTTACTCTGTGTATTGTCTGGAGTGTATTCTGATTTGTATACTTTCTGATTTGAATTTGCTCTCAGCTCAGATAAATGGGTTTACTTGCTATTTATTATATGTGTTCATTATAGGACTAGCATTTTGTGGGAAGGTAGTCCAGCTTTGGATATATAGCTTGGGGAACCCCTCATTAATTGATAGAAATCATATAATGATAGTTTAAACCTAAAAACATATCTCCTAGACTAACAATATTTAGGTGGGGTGGATAGATAGATACAGTTCTAACCGAGCACACCCCTGCCCCCACCCCCCAAGGAGAAGAGTGTGGTTAGCTACTAACCCCAATCTCCTGCTTCCCTCCTGGTAAAACCAAAGCCTCCCTTGGAGAATGGTTAGTGAAGGAGACTCTAGAGACAGCTGTTCATGCTCACCCAGCAATGCACATCTAGATAGACCTACATGGGCAAAGTACTGTACACAAGTCCCTACATGTATGTTCCCTCTTCTTCACTATTCCCCATCCCCCTCCCTCTTTTCCTCTGTAGGAACAATTTAGGTCATTTCTGGCTCTCCCTTAGAAGAATTCAAGTCATCTCACCCACAAGTAACCAAGGATACCAATAAACAAGTTGAACATAAAGTAGATATATTGTGGGAATGCAAGGACATAAATGAGACTTGCCTTTTTGCTCTGCAATAAGGTTAAGGGTATTCTTTTCCTTTTTCAGTGAGGTAAATATCCTTTATCCTGTGCAAAAGCAAAGTCACTACAGTGATAAGGAAAGGCTCAGAAATGTAGGGAGAGTTGAAGAACTTTGGTGAAGGGTACATTGGTGTTCTTGTGCCGTTGAAAGTAGACTGCTCCTCTGCTTGGATGTCTGATGGCTGGAGTGAAAAACAGCTCCCTAAGACTCCATTTAGAGAGAGAGCTCAAAAACCCATCCAGCTCTTTATTTCCCACCAGCTACATGCCTTGGATTGGACTCTGCTGTCATCATACTCCTGCTCTTGATACCTTTCCTCTTCCCCCTGCCCCTTTCGGCTTCCTTCTATGTGTTGTCTTCACTCATTAGATTGTAAGCTCCTTGAGGGCAGGAACTATCCAGGCACAATAAATATTTATTGTATTGCATTGTCAAATGAATCAAAGAAGCGAAAATACTTTTAAGAAAACTTAGTAGGGCAGCTAGGTGGCACAGTGGATAGAGCACTGACCCTGCGGTCAGGAGTACCTGAGTTCAAATCTGGCCTCAGACACTTAACACTTACTAGCTGTGTGACCCTGGGCAAGTCACTTAACCCCAATTGTCTCACTAAGAAAAAAAGAAAAAGAAAAAAGAAAACTCAGTGACAGCGAAAGCTTAGCACTGTACTTTGTAAACCGGCATCAGTGCTTCAGTGAGTCTGTGACCTCATTAATTTGATTAGCACCCACATACACACACACACACACACACACACACACCAATTACATTGAAATAATTTCATGCATGGTGGTGGCATGATTAGAATGAAACTAGAAAGCAATCTTGGGGTGTTCACAGACTACATACCCAATATGAGCCAGCAATGTGATGCGACTGCATCATGAGATATTTAGCTTCTAGGAACAGGGGAAATAGTCCCTTTGCACTATCTCCTGCTTGTACCACATAATTTGGAATATAACATACAAATCTGGCACAACCCACTGAGAAGCTGCACAGCATTCTTAGGGGGATCGCCAGAAATGTTCAGCTCCTTGAGTCCATGTTATATGGGGACCATTTGAAGGAACTGGGGCTATTTGATCCGAAGAGTTGGAGGGAGATCTTAAAGTATTTGAAAGACTGTTAGGATTGAATTTGTTTTGTTTTGCCCCACATGAAACCAGTGATGAAACAGTGGCTGAAAGCTGAAAAGTAGTAACTTTAAATTGGATGTCAGAAACAACTTTTTAACAAGCAGATCTATTCAAAAACCTTGATCTGATGCCTTGAGATGTAGTAGAGTTAGATTTCCCCTCATTAGAGGTTTTCAAGTAGAGACTGGATCACCACATTTAATGTATTTTTTAGTATAAAATCCTTTTGGGAATGGGTTGGCCTAGATGGTTGTTGAATTTTCTTCCACCTCCAAAATTCTGTAATTGACAAACTATGTTTGGGGGGGTGGGGCAGCTAGGTGGTGCAGTGGATAAAGCACCAGCCCTGGATTCAGGAGGACCTAAGTTCAAATTGGACTTCAGACACTTGACACATAGCTGTGTGACCCCAGGCAAGAGACTTAACCCTCATTGCCTCACAGAAATCTCCGTAAAGACAACAACAAAAAAAATAAAGTACTAATCCTGCATTCTAGTTCAGATTTGTATGGTTTAGCCTTTTTTTTTTTTTTGAGGCAATTGGGGTTAAAGGACTTACCCAGGGGCCGAATTTGAACTCAGGTCCTCCTGACTCCAGGGCTGGTGCTTTATCCACTGCACCACTTAGCTGCCCCATGGCATTTCTTTATGCAATATAGTTCATAGTTAAGGCAGCAAGGTAGCTCAGTGGATGGAGTATTGGACCTGAAGTCCAGAAGACCCAAGTTCTTAGTGTAAATTGACTTGCTTTGAATTATCTTCTCCTAGTTATCCATTTATTACCAATCCCTTCAGTGATATTTTTGTTTTTGAGCCATTTTTCAGACTTGTCTAACTCTTCATGACTCCATTTGGGGTTTTCTTGCCAAAAATACTGGAGTGGTTTGCCATTTCCTTCTCCAGTTAATTTTTTAGATGAGGAAACTGAGGAAAATAGGGTTAAGTGACTTTCCCAGGGTCATACAGCTAGTCTTTGGGGCCAGATTTGAACTCAGGAAGATGAGCCTTCCTGATTCCAAGTCTGGCACTCTACCCAGTACACTACCTAATTACCCTTTTCTGTGAAATAGAAACAAAAGCAGGAGAGTAAACACTGTGAACTGTGTAAGAAAGGGAGGAATTTATTTTTTCTTAACATGTCTGGTAATCATGTGACTTTTAATTTGATAGGTATTAACAAGGAAATGAGTTAAATCGGACTACCCCAATTTATAGGTGAGGGAAAAAGACAGTTCATAAAGATGACAGGAGATTGGGGGCTTCAAGAGATGATTAGAGAAGATAATAGGAATTAATAAAGACCTGTGAAGGAGATCATTCTCTTGGCTGATTCCAATCAGCTTTGACCCAATATAATGGAAATTGAATTCTCAGGAATGTTTCCAAATGTATAGACTATACTAGAGGGAGTTGGCAAGCATGATGATAGATAAGATGAGGCCCTAATCATTTATTTCATTATTTCCCCAAATTTTTTTGTTAGTGATTTTTACTTTTGAGTCCTTGGTATAGGAAAAAAAGTTAAACGTGGTGTCACCTCTCTAAGGGGGTGGCACTCTAACATCTACCATAGATTATTATCTGTTTCATCAAGGATAAGATGGAGTGGTTCTGCTAGTAAAATGTAAAGGTATGAGAAGAGCCTTTTCTCCTTGACCATAAAGAAACAAGGCATTTTCATTCATTCCTTTGGTTTCTCATTCCTTTATTTATCTGCTCACTCACTTATTTAATTATTTACTGACTCACTCACTTTTATGCATTTATTTGTTCATTCATTTATTTATTTGTTTATTTGTGTTCATATTTATGTTCATTTATTCATATTTATATATTTGTTCATGCATTGATTGATTGATTGATTCATTCATTTATCCATTCTTCATTTATTTATTTATTTTACAATTAATACAATTGCATGCCTCTCCAGGAATAACTTTACATCACTGGTAAGTCCCACTGGGATTGGTCTTTGTAGTACTATCAATTTAGGTTTAATATGGTATGAAAAAATAACTTGGGATTTTATTAACCCTTTCCATTTTTCATTTGTGTCTATTTAGTGTATCCAAGTACTATAAGTATCACCAACATACTATAGGGCAATCAGGATTCCTGATGAATGAATGATTGAATGAATGAATGATACATATTAAGCAACCTTTATGCCACCTAGATCATAGATTTCCTTTTATAGATTTCAATATCAGTGACTCTAAGACCTTGAATGGTAGTATCCCTCATAATTAAGGCAGCCAACTCATTAGATCACATACAAATGATGGTATCTTTTAAATCATGCATTTCCTGATCCAACCCCGCCCCCCCCCCCCCCATGAGATATTTAGGAGCCCTGGAATGCTAGTAGATTTTAAAATGTAGGTTAGCTTAATCGTTAGGTTTGTCATAAAATCACACAACCTCAAAATTTCATTGCATTCCATCTATGGATATTAGCCAAGACTGAAAAAAAAATTTGCGAAAGATTTTAAAAGGTCTTTCCAGAAAGCCTGAGAGAAATCAGCTTTTCAGATCATCCCAGTGTTCTTTTTCAGATGATTCAATTCCCAGAGTGTGGGAACCTCTGAATAATTTTGGTTAACCAGGATTTTCCTATATATTCCTTTTATTAGATGTGGAAGTCAAGTACTGGACATAATAAGCTCAGTTTATGAGCCATGGTTATGGGCTATTTGCAGGCCCAGCAGAGATCCCAGAGGTAAACAGTTGGTTGCAGGTTGCAGTATAGGTAATATTATGAATGGTAATATTTTTAATCATGAGTCTGAAAGTATTTTATGGTGGTGAATACTGATTAAATTTCTCTGTAGCCAATCAGCCAGCGAGTCATAATTATTGAGCACCAACGGGATATGATACTGCATGAGGCACTTTAAGTATCATTCAGCGAAATTCTGAACTGTAGTTTGCATAAAACCTTCAATTCAATTCAAGAAATATTTATTAAACACCTACTATATGCTTTGCCTTTGGCCCACAAAAAGAAAAAGGAAACAGCCCCCATTTTCAAGGAGTATACATCCTCCTGGGAGGATACAGCATGTGTAGGGATAAGATAAGATAGTCAGTCAGTTAAGAAGCATTTATTTATGAAAGACTTACTGTGTGCCAGAGACATACAGACTAGATATGTGATTTTGTTGGTGGAAGAATCTACCAAAGGAAATCAACACCTCTCTGAAATTTATTATCATGAGAGTTTTTATTGTCTTAAGACAATAAAATATACTTAAGTATACTTAATATAATATACTTAAATATGTATATATACATACATGTATATTATATGTTTATATAATTATATAAAATAGTAATAGAATCTATAATATGATATAGTATACTCAACTGAAAATACTTGAGTATTGATTGTCTTGAGTTGCCTAGAACACTGAGACTAGCAACTTTATGCAGGGCGATATGTCCTCCATGTATCAGAGATGGGACTGAAACCCAGGTCTTATTGGTTACATAGATGGAGCTCGATCTATACAAAAGTGTATAGAGATAAGTAACTAGAGGAGCCAGCACCATCAAACCTGGTTAGGAAAATCTTTGTTTTGGGGGTAGTCACTGAGCTGAGCCTTGGAGGAATTTTTAAGAAGCAAAGATGAGGAGAAAGTGAATTACCAATAGAGAGCTTATAACTCCATAGTTCTTTTCCTTACCAAGGGCAAAGCTGGATGAATTGGCTAGGCAACTGATTTAGAGACCAGATGGACTAGGGCTATAGTCTCATTGAGGGGGTACTCTTTCCTTCAAGGATGTGTGCATGTTTGTCCTGGGAATAGTTGGTCATTTTAGGAAAGTGCCATGATTTCTGTAAATGCTAAGTGCCCTGGGGTAAAGCCCCATTCACCCTAGACTACATAGAGTGCTGCATTCCAACTATGGGTTACTACCTATAACTTTCAGAGAATAATCTTCATCAATGTTTCTGAGTGCCTCAAACTCATTTTTAATTCTAAGTAAGAAAATGTAGCATCTTCTGATTTCTCAGATAATAAGCATTATCTTGTTACCACTTTTTGCCCTTACATGAATGCATGTATTAAAATATATAGCAAAGGGCCTTTCTAGGACTCTAGTTGTATCATGGTTTACATATGTTAATAAGAGCTTGGATTCTTCACAGATACTTCAGCTTAGGGTAGCAAATCCATGAGGTCATTTTCTTTTTTTAAAAAATATTGATCCTTTTTCCTTTTATAACACCCTCATTTGCAAATATAAATCAGCCCTTTCTCTTCCCCATTAGCAAGCCATCCCTTGATCATACTTTAGAATAATTTTTTTTTAAGAGGAAAGGGGAGGGGAGGGAAGTTTGGCAAAGCTAACATATCAGGGGTCTTGACAATGAATGCAATAGTCTATATTCATAGTACTATGCCTCTGCAAAGAAGAGAGGGGAGATAGGGAAGGAACAAATATTTATTAAATACTTCCTATTTGTCAGGTACTATGCTAAGAGCTGTACAAATATTATCTCATTTGATCCTCAAAATATCCCTCTGAGGCAGATTCCTGTGTTATTATTCCTGGAGAAACATGCAATTTTATTATTTACCCATTTTAGAGTTGAGGAAACAACTGAAGCAGATAGAGGTTAAATGACTTACTCAAGATCACACAATTAGTATATCTGAGGCTGGATTTGAAATCAGATTTTCCTGACTCCAAACCCAGGGCTGTATCCAATTCTCCAGCCAGCTTTTCATCTAGCCATCACTTTAATACAAATACTTACACAGGTTTTGAGGAGCAAGGGTATAAACACTGTCATAGAAGTGAAAATAGAGGTATAATCATTAAGTTCTGGAGAATGCTACTTAATGAACCTTTCAGAAATTTATGAGCACAGTTAGATTTGGGATTTATATAAGTAATGAGGAAAGAAGTTCAGAGTCTGATACTAAAGGATAGTAGCGTTGTCCTTCCTGTAATGCAAAGAAATAGAGATTTGCCTCTATCTTCAACTATGATTATCATCTTTAACATATTCCCTTTGTATTGTATCTCCAGCCCTCTTTCCTTATCCCTTCCCCCAGCCCCAGAACATGTATTTCCGCATGTGGGAGTGTGACTGGATAGCAGTTGCTCTGGTCATTACCCATATGTGATAAATTGCTTAGTAATCTCTGCCTCGACGTCGTGCATACGCTGTGAGTGTTTAGGGCACTGCATCTTGGGATCATTTCCAGTCTTTCATAAATAACCATTAATCTGCCCCCTTTACATCCAAGTCTGCCTGCTAGAAATTGCTCCGTGCTGATCCAGTAAGTGCATTAAAACCCCAATCCAGGTGGTATTAAAGGGATAAATGAACCACAGAGAAGAGACTCTTGTTCTGGATTTTTACTAAGGCATTTTTATCCTTTTTTTTTTCCTTTCTCCAAATTCAGGAAATAAACAGTTTAAGATGGATTTTAGGGAGTATATTACTGCCATTGTGAATGGCCCATGTGCTGAAAAGGGCTTGGGTTTTGAAAATTAAGTTTTAGCTTCACAGCTATGAAACGCATTGAATTCTTACTACTTCTGTATGATGCACAGATATTACAATGACCCTATTGAAATGATCTGTTTTTCCATATTATTGCCTACCTGAAAAAAAAATTAAAAAATTTTTGATTTACTCTGATTTGCTGTGGTCTAGTTGTATTGAAAAGAAAACATGGAAGAAGTGATACAGTGTAAACTGGTTATTTATGAAACCCTAAGAGTATGTTTTTGTATGTAACGTTTTGGGAAGGGGTTTATCTCTGGATGGGTATTTATAATTAATTCATGATCAATTTCACAAAAGGAGATTGAGTTTTCTAAGAAGGAAATTTATCTTTTGAGCAATGTGGACATTTTTTGAGTTAAAATTCTAATATTATTTTTATGTGCTCTTATCCAATTAAGAAACATTAATTTTTTTTATGGCAAATGTTTGTTTTCTTCTTTAGTATTATTCTGTTAAATTTGTAAAGGACTCATCATGTAATATGCTCTGTAGAATAAATGTATAGAAAGACAGTGTCTCACAGTATATCAAATGGCAAGTAACGTAAAAAGAGGACTATTTTCTAGTTGACCTTGAAGATATTACAAGAATCACTAGAAGGAATGTCAAAAAGGAGATTATGGTGGAAGAAAGCCCTTCTACCTGACTGATGCAAAAGGTACAAATGGTAAAAACAAAACAAAACAAAAACCTCAAAAAACACCCAAGTATATTATCTGACCCTGAATAATAAAATGCCTATGCTGAAACGTAAAGTAGAATTAAGTTTAACTTCAGGAATCCTGTCAAGGCTAATACAAAAGGCACAGGTAAATCAGTACACACCACACAGACTTAATCATTTGCTTCCAAATGGCTTATTTTCCAATGCTAAGATGTCAATTCCATCCCTAGGTGTAGAATTGACAGCTTCTCCTCCCATTAGCTTTAATGAGCTACCCCCTTAAATCCTACCCCCAACATCAACAAGGGAGCCAGAGACGTACCCTCCTACTCTCTGTTTTGTTTCTGTATATACCAAATGTTGGCTATTTACTAGATCAGTGTAAATTCATCAGCTACGGTGCACATTACCTTCCATTGCTAAAAATGACTTCTCATAGGAATCAGTGTTAAAATGTAATTTTAATCATCTGTCAAAATCTGTTAAATAATCATTACTCACCAGTAGCCTGTTAGGAAATACGCGAAATCTTGGTGAACATGTGACCTCTGCAACTAAGGCATTTTCTACAAAATTAGAGTTGAAAAGGAGCTTGACAGCTTGCTTAATCTAATTCCTTTCTTGCAGAGGCCCTCACATAAACAGTTCTTGAAGAGTGACTTAAAAAAACAATAGAGACAGAATCATTTCAGGTCACCTATTTCTCAATTGCTCTCCTCATCACTGTCTTGATTCTAGTTAGCATGCTTCTTTTCCTGTTTATGGTTTGGTGGCTGAAACTTAAGGATAAAGATGAGGTAGAAAGAATTGACTGAGGTCCCTTCTAAAGCCAGGCCTAATAATATGGGACACTTCTATAGTTCATGCTTGGAATTGGAATGAAATGAGACATAGACAGTGTAGCATTTAATAATAATAATAATAAAAAATTCACTTCACAACAGCATGGAAGGAGCATTCATCAAGAATGAGATATTGATTGAGTTGGGTTGGGGTTCCTCTGTTTCCTCATTTACCATACTGGCATGCCCAGTGAGCAGCTTGTATCAAACTGAGGACCCTGCCTCTTTGTGGGCGAGATTTGTGTACCTAGTAAACCAGCAAGTTTAACCAACAGTTAGAACCTTAGGTCTTTGGGAACAATTAAATTTTGAAGTAGTTTCATTGGGGGAAGAGAAGGGGAAGAGTGAGAAGGAGACTAGTCTAGTTTACATGCAGTAGATTTTACTCCTACTATGGGATTTTTATTTATAAAACAATTTCTTTCCAAACACAGAACTATCCCTGTCTCTTTCTTAGTTTTCTCTCACCATAAATAAAATTATCATAATCGTAGGCCATGATTTTTTTTTCCAGCCATCTTGTTAAACTCAGCTACCTTGTAGTTGGGATGATTTAAAGCCAAAAGAAAAAAAAAAGATGGGATGCTAGTCCATCCATTCATTCATTCAATTATTCATTCATTCATTCACTCACTCAACAAACATTTAAAACTTACTGTGTGCAGAATATTACATTATATGTTGAGAAAGCTACAAAGAGCTTTTGCCCACAATGACTTTATGTTTAATCCCAGCCCACTTCACTGTACTTGAAGTCCTTAAATAAATAATCCCAGTTGAATCTATTGTACTTTAAAAGGCATTTTGAAAATATTTCATTACTTTTTTCTTTAACTTTCTCTGATATCTAATCATAATATCTTCAGAAAATCATTTGTTTTACTCAATTGAATCTCTCCTACTGCAGGTAAGGTCATTTATTTTAAGGTATTCTTTATGAAAAGATTGAGAATAGTTGATTATCATTCTTGCCATAATCTCCCAATTTATAATTTTTTTAATGTTTTAATCAAAGATTATGCTTTTTAAAAAATCAATATTTACTAGGCACCAAATCTGTACACAGCACTTCCTTTGGTGCTAGAGAATACAGAGTTGAATAAACCATGGTTACTTCCTTTGTGAAGACATAAGCCAGGATAGTAAGGAAAACTTACTTGACTTAGAGTCTGGAGGCCTGGGTCCAGCCCTGGCATTTATTGTGGAATGTCACTTCAGGCATATTGAGTAACTCCTCTCAGGTTTGGTTTCTTCATCTGTGAAATGGGAATGATAATTTTGTCCTACAGACCTCACAGAGTCATTGTGAGGACAATGCTTTTTGTAATGCTTTTAAGTGTTTTGTTATATAAATGCAAATTATTACGGTGCATAATTATTATTATGGTGTTTAATCTAAGAAAAGGATAGTGACTACATAAAGATTACTGTAATGCAAAAATGAATTTGAGAATCACTTAAGAAAGGTTGAAGTAGGGGCAGCTAGGTGGCGCAGTGGATGGAGCACTGGCCCTGGATTCAGGAGTACCTGAGTTCAAATCCAGCCTCAGACACTTGACACTTACTGGCTGTGTGACCCTGGGCAAGTCACTTAACCCCCATTGCCCCACCAAAAAAAAAAAAAAAAGAAAGGTTGAAGTAGAAGTGCTAGGAGAGAAGGTGGTGGTTGTTGTCCAGTCGTGTCCAACTCTTTGTGACCCTATTAAGGGTTTTCTTGGCAGAGATGCTGGAGTGGTTTGCCATTTCCTTCTCCAACTCATTGGACAGATGAGGAAACTGAGGCAAATGGGATTAAGTGACTTGTTCAGGGTCACCCAGCTAGTAAGTACCTGAGGTTGGATTTAAACTCAGGTCTTCTTGACTCCAGGCTTGGGACTCTATTCACTGTACCAGGTAGCTGGAGGTGGGGTGTGGGGGTGGGGTAAATAATTTTTGCCTGGGGGTTTCAGGGAAGGCATACTTCATGGTAGCATAGGTACCATTTAAGAGGGATATAGGAGGGGGCAGCTAGGTGGCACAATAGATAAAGCACCAGCCCTGGATTCAGGAGGACCTGAGTTCAAATCCAACCTCAGACACTTCACACTTACTGGCTGTGTGACTGTGGGCAAGTAACAAAACCGTCATTGCCCCCCCCACACACACACACACACAAAGAGGGATACAGGAATAGGAGGAATATTTCATATGTTGATGTGGTAAACTCAACTAGGAAGGAAGAAAGGTGCTAACTGGTGTTCCTCTAGGACAATTAAATCTTTTTTCTTCTCTTGTAATTGGGCCTGCTTTATTCAGTTGGTTTCTTATTATTTCTCTCAGTGTCATTTAAAATGGTAATCCTCAGGCAGTGGATAAAACACAGGCCCTGGATTCAGGAGAACCTGAGTTCAAATTTGGCCTCAGGCACTTGACACTTACTGGCTGTGTGACCCTGGGAAAGTCACTTAACCCTCATTGCCCCGCAAAAAATAAATGAATGAATGAATGAATAAATAAATAAAATGGTAATCCTCTCATCCTCCTCCCCTTTATTTTTCCTTCCCTTAAAATTGCCACTTAAAAATGAATCCTCTTTCTAGATCATCTGGAATATTGATAAAAATGCCAAACAAGTACAGGACCAAAGGTTGTGTCTAGTGAAAGAATAATAATTATCATGTCTGGGGGAGTCCTTGGATATGGACCACTAATGAAGGTTCCTTGAATATGAGCTCCCAACTAATGTAGTTCATACTCAATAGTCAACCACACTTCTCCAGTTATTTATTAATGAGAATTGTTATTGTTTGTTTGTTTGTTTTTTAAGAAGACCCATGATGTCACTGGGTGATGTCTTGACTTGGGAATGAATAGGATAAGTGAGGCAGATTTGCACAGCAAAAGCAGTATGGAATAATGTGTCAAGAGAAGATACTGGAGTTAGTAAGACCAGCCTCTGACACAGACTTGCTGTGTGACTATCTATGGCCATATCACCTAACCTTCAAGAACCGCAAGCAACTTTCGAGATTATAAATTTCAGAAAAGTTGCTGAAGTGATTTCAACACAGATGAAATCTGGCCCAGATTTCAACAAAACAAAACAAAAAACAAATACACACCCAATAACATATTAAAGTCTGTCTGTGAAATTGAATGGAAGAATGGTTAAGAGGTAGAGGGTTGGATTGAAAAACCAGATGAGCTCTTGAATCATGCTCCTTGTCAACTGCGTGAACAATTTAGGTAATCTTTTCTCCAATTACCTCTCCCAAACCATAGGGCAAAGGAGGTAGGTGGCTTGGTACAGTGAAGAGAGAGGGTCCTGGGCTTGGAGACAGGAGAATCTTTATTTCAATCCTGCTTCAAATACCTACTAGCTTTGTGACCCTGGGTAGGTCACCAAACTTTTCTCAGCCTCAGTTTTCTCATTTGTAAAATGGGGATAATATCAATAGTATTACCTTTCAGGGTTGTTGTGAGGAACAAGTGAAATAATGTAGACAATGACTCAGGAATCTGAAAGTGCCATGGAAGTGGTAGTTTTTACTGTTGTTATTATTATTTGAATCCTTACCCCAAGATGTTACTCATAAGGAGTTTGATGGTCTGTGGTAACAGATGTTGATTAAATAAAAATGCTCTGGTATTATCCTCTGAGTAATTGTCATTCTTAACCCTAACACTTTTCCCTCTATTTATAGGGCCGGAACTTAGCATCAGGGGAGATTGGCTTCTTTCCTAGTGAAGCAGTTAAGCCTTGTCCATGTGTAAGTGCATTTATTTATTTATTTGTTTGTTTGTTTGTTTATTTTTGGGGTCAGCTTAATTCAGGGGAATTGGTCAGCTTCACCATAAATTTTATTAATCATGTCTTCTAGGAATCATTATTTCTTTGTTCTTTGCATTTGAATGTTATGTCCAACGTTATTTAAAATTGCAACAGTGATGTGTTTCTATTAGAGGACTGAAATTGTGAAGTGTTAAAGAAATATTCACAGCAAGCAAATTTACCATCAGAGAATTTGTGAAATTAAATTGTACAGAGAGCTTTTCTTTTTAAAGAAATAAACCAAAGTTTATAGAACAAATACATCAAGCAAATTTTTTTTTTCCCATGGAGGTGAGAATGGTTTGTTTTTAATCTATTTCTTCTCTCACCCCCCTCCCCAGTCACTTTGGGTTACAGAGATATTATACTATAAATTGTATGCTTTTTAAAATGTACCATCAAGTACACAAATCCTTCAACCGGATCTCTAAATATATTTTTCTGTGTACGTTGATATCTTGTTATTGTTTTCTTCGACATCACAGTAAAATGTTCTCAAAACATTAGCTGCAGGATGATGCTACCAGAATAAATTAATGAACAGCAGTACTTATCCAAATGAAGTTATGGAAAAATTCAACTTTATAGAGGAAACAGAGATGGATGCTATTGTTTCCAATTAAATTAAACGTCTTCAAAAATGCTACCATCTTTCCAGGCTTACAGGCTTTTATATTGGAATTGATTACTGTGACCTCCTGTTAACTGGCTTAAAGTGTCCTGGACACTAACATTGCAATCTTTGTTTTTTGTTCTTTTTAATTTAACTTTTTTTGAAGGTTGCGGTTTTACATGACAGCATTTCTGGATATAGTCTTTCCCCCTCACAGCCCTCCCTCCCTCATTCCCATACTTTCCCTTGTTTTTGTTGTTTTTTTTCCCCCTTATTCTTTTGTTTGAGACTCCCTTATCTCACCCTATTATACCTGCAGGGCCATTTCCAGCCCTTTTTTTTTTTTTTTTCTTGGCAGGGCAATGAGGGTTAAGTGACTTGCCCAGGGTCACACAGCTAGTAAGTGTCAAGTGTCTGAGGCCGGATTTAAACTCAGGTACTCCCAAATCCAGGAGCAGTGGATAACTCAGATCCTTCTGAATCCATTTTACAAATGAGAAAACTGAGGCTGAGAAAAGTTTGGTAACCTACCCAGGGTCACAAAGCTAGTAGGTATTTGAAGCAGGATTGAAATAAAGGTTTTCCTGTCTCCACTGTGGAGCAGTGGATAAAGTACTGGCCCTGGATTCAGAAGGACCTGAGTTCAAATCCAGCCTCAGACACTTGACACTTACTAGCTATGTGACCCTGGGCAAGTCACTTAACCTTCATTGCCCTGAAGGAAAAAAAAAGAGGAAAAGTTGACCCTTCCCTTTTGAAAAAGAAAAAAAAAATTAAAATGAATGAACACATCGACTCTTTCTGACACACCCATTGTCTCCCACCTGTATCATGAAAGGAGGGAAGTGTATTTAGTAATTCTTTTTTCTGGGACATTTTCTGGTCAATATAATAGTACAATGTTCTGTTTTGTTTTATTGTTCTTTTTTTTTTTTTTTTGCATCAGTATAGACACCCTGGATGCTGTTTTCCTGGTTCTGCAAACTTTAATTTGCTTAAATTTATGTCTTTCCTTGTTTCTCTAAATTCTTCATATTTGTTTATTATAGCAGGACAAAGGCTCCTTGATTTATATGCCACTATTTGTTTAGCCTTCTCTAAGTGATAGGCACCTGTTTTGTTTCTAGTTCTTTACAAAAATAAACCAAAACCAAAAGCCAACAAACAAAGTCACAAAGGCTGGCTGTAAGACCCAGTACAAGTCATTTGACTCTTGGTGCCTCCAACAAGTCTCTAAAGTGCCATATGCAGAGAAGATTCTTATGTTTATTTCTATTACAGAGGAAAATACTTTTGTTCCTTTTATGGATGAAACAACAGGTCCAATGAAATTTAAAATACAGTGACAGAAATCTAGGACATGTCAAAGGACAGATGCTTAGGGAGATTTATTAGAGGACATTGTCTTTTTCACAACTTTGAGGTAATATATTTCCATTAATATACAGTGACTACTTTGAGAAAACATAGGCTGGGTAGATTCCAGGAACTGTGCAGTATAGGGATATTTAATAAAATTAACTGACAGATGGGCTAGAGAATAGGCTCAGAGGAGAGCCAGATGGGTCTCTGATGGAGAGAGGCTGGGAGGTGTGCCACTGCTTTGTGGCACACCATTGGCCATTCAGGTGTGAATTCCTGGGAATTCTCCTTAGAATGCTGACCAGTGAGAGTAATCCCAGTGCAAGGAGAAGAGTTCTGGACTTGGAAAACTGGAATCCCCTCCCTGCCTATACTTACTACTAAGCTCCCTCTCTTGGAGCTTCTTTATCTATCTGTATGTAACACCTACCTTAGGGGATGACTGGGAGGATCAAATGAGATGATGCTTCTCAGAAGTCTATTTAAGTGTTAATGAGCACCATTATCCTTTTTGATTTTCCTCAAAAGAGCAGCTACTGTAATTTCCTAAAGAGCTCTGTGCTGACCAGAGACCACCATGAAAGATTTCCTCTTAGAAGTGATACCTGAGATGGGGAAATGGAGGGGCTACTTTCCTTAAAAATTTAGAGATCCTGTTAAGGATTGGGAAACCAGTTTAGAGATTAGGAGAAGCTGAATTTGAATCACAAACCCAGTAACTCTTCTAAACATGAGACACACTGAGGGGCCACTAGGTGGCACAGTGGATAAAGCACTGGCCCTGGCTTCAGGAGGACCGGAGTTCAGGTCAGGCCTCAGATACTTGACACTTACTAGCTGTGTGACCCTGGGCAAGTTACTTAACCCTCATTGCCCTGCAAAAAAAAAAAAAAGAGAGAGAGAGAGAGAGAGAGAGAGAGAGAGAGAGAGAGAGAGAGAGAGAGAGAGAGAGAGAGAGAAAATTGAGACACATCATTGTGCACTACAAATTCAATACAATACATCCTAGGTAAGTGATTACTGAGTCTCTTTATACCTTCCCTTCAATTATTAGCACTCTTTCTTTTGTTATGTTTTATAGTTAGCTTAAAACATTTTTTAACTTTATTTTTTTTTCTCACCTTCCCTCCCCAAAGAAAAACAACAGCAACAGCAACAAAATCCTCTTAACAAATATGCATGGTCAAGTGAAGCAAATTCTCTCATTGGCTATGTCCAAAGATATATATTTTGCTTAGCATTTTGAGTTCATCATCTCTGTCACGAGATGGGCAGCATGTTTCATCTTTGGTTCTTTGGAGTCATGATTTGTTATTTTATTGACTAGAGTAATAGTCTTTTCAAAGATTTTTTTTTCTTATTATTGTATAAATTATTCTACTTGTCCTTCTCACTTCACTCTGTATCAATTCAAACAAGTTTTTCCAGATTTCTCTGAAATTGCTCATCTCATCATTTATTATGGCACAACGATACTCCATCCTATTCATAGAATTTGTTTAACCATTCTCCACTAGGCAGGTACTTCCTTAGTTGGAATTTTGTTTTCTATTATGAGTTACAATAAATATTTTGTACATATGGGTCCTTTTCTTCTTTTTTTTTGATCTTTTATTTTTGTGATGTGAGCTTACTAATTGTATCACTGCATCAAAGAGAATGCACAGATTAGTGATTTAAAGGGCATGGTTTCAAATTGCTTTTCAGAATATCTGGACCAATTCACAGCTCCACCAATAGTGAATTAGTAGTGTCCATGTTTTCCCACAGCCTTTCAATATTTGCCATTTTCATTTTTTGTTTACTCTTCCAGTCCGGAAGATGTGATGTGGAGCCTCAAATGCATACCACAAAATGCTTTGATTTACATTTCTTTGATTTCTAGTGATTTGGAACACTTTTTTCATATGGCCATTGATTTATTGGATTTCTTCCTTTGGAAACTGCCTAATCTTATCCTTTGACCACTAAATAGCTCTTATTCTTATAAATTTGAATCAGTTCTTTATATATCTTGAATGTGAGACTTTATAAGGAAAATTATTTTTGTGAAGATTTTTTTTCTCCAGTTACTTGTTTCCCTTCTAGTTTTAACTCTATTGGTCTTGCTTTATACAATTAAAAGTTATGTAATCAAAATTGGCCATTTTATTTTTTGTGATTCTCTCTGTCCCTCATTTGGTCATGAACTCTTCCTTTATCCATGGATCTGAATTGGTAATTTCTTCCTTGGACCTCTAATTTGCTTATATCATATTTTATATCTGTCATACACTCAAACACATACACATTTAGTGGTTTTCTTAGTATATTGTGTGAGATATTTGTCTGCCAGACTGCTTTACAATTTTCCTAGCAATAATGAGTCCTTCCCATAATAACTGGGGTCCTTGCATTTACCAAAGAGTATTTTTGTGTGCAATATGCCTAATCTATTCCACTGATTGATTCATCTACTTTGTACCTAATCATTTGGAAGATTATTGTTGTGGAGTATAGCTTGATACCTGCTAATGCTAGGCTCCCTTCTTCCCCACTTTCTTCCCCATTTTCCCTTGAAATTCTTGAATTTTTGTTCCTCCATATGAATTTTGTTATTATCTTTTTTAGTTCTATAAAGCAATTCTTTGGATGTTTGAATGGTATGGTATCGAATAAATTAATTAGTCATTTTTATTTTATTGGCATGGCTGAGCCACAAATAATTAAAATTCTTCTCATTTTTAGGTCCATCTTTATGTAAAGAATATCTTATAGTTGTATTCTCATAGTTTCTTTGTGGGTCTTGGAAGATGGACTCCAAAATATTTTATGCATTTTGTACTTATATTGAATGAATAAGATTTTTCTTTCTATTTCTTCTTTTTCGTTTCGTTTTGTTTTGTTTTTTTGTGGGGCAATGAGGGTTAAGTGACTTGCCCAGGGTCACACAGCTAAGTGTCAAGGGTCTGAGGCCGGATTTGAACTCAGGTCTTCCTGAATCCAGGGCCAGTGTCACCTAGCTGCCCCCCTCTATTTCTTTTTTCTGGGTTTTATTGGTAAAACACAGAAATGCTGAAGATTAATGTAGATATATTTTCTATCTTATAACTGCTGAATTTAAAAATTAATTTTTAAAATTATATTTTAATTTTAGTGAGGGTTCTCTGGCTAAATCATCATATTATCTGCGAAACAAAAATAAAAACAAGTTTTTCTTTGCCTATATTTAATTCCTTGATTTCTTTTTCTCATCTTATTGTTAGGCCTAGCATTTCATGTTTAAAAAATAATGTTGAAAAGGATGCTCTTTTAATCTTGAAAACATTTTTTTAATTCATTTCTATATGTCTTCCATTTCCATACATGTGGTATTCCTTTACTGTGATGTCAAATCCTAGAGTGTAGGAGGGGTTTTGTTTGTGTAGTATTACAAAGCATCATTATTTTAGGTTCATAAAAAAATGTTTGTTAAATTAAAGGACACTCTTCAAGTTCTGTCTCTGAGATTTGTAAGTTATATGTCCTTGAACAAATCACTTTACCAATTGAATCTCAGTTTCTTCATCTATAAAATAAAGATAATAAATCACATATTATATCATATCACATCACATTATAGAATATCATAACAATATAATATAATATTAATTATATTATATTGGTATTATTTTTTTCTGGGGGGGGGTGGTTGGTGGGGCAATGAGGGTTAAGTGACTTGCCCAGGGTCACACAGCTAGTAAGTGTCAAGTGTCTGAGGCTGGATTTGAATTCAGGTCCTCCTGATCTAGGGCTGGTGCTTTATCCACTGCACCACCTAGCTGTCCCCAATATAGGTATTATCTTCAAATTAAGAATTTAATAAATTAAGTTATATAAGTATTATCTTAAAAGGCAGCATAACATAGTAGGGGGAATAGCTAAGAAAGCCTAATATGTCTCCTAGATATACTGACTATGTGCTACTAGGCAGGTTACTTAACTTTTCAGCACCCTAGGCAATTCTCTTGGTCCAAATTAGTATGAATAACAAATCCTCAGTCATATGACTGTAATTCACACTACCATTTTCAATGAACTGGAACCAATGATTGCACATTATATAATGATAACTTAGACTAGTGGGAATTCAAATATATACATTTTAGGGGGATTTATCCTTAGCACTAATCAGTATCTAGCAAAGGTATGTTGCAGAAAAGGTACCAACCTGATTTGGTAGAGGAAGTTGTTGCATCAGGATTTCTTTACCCCATGTGAAGTAAATCACAAGCCCAGTACCTATTCCTGTCACACTAACTACCTTATAGTTTCTTTTCGAGGACTAAATGAGATGATGCATGTAAATTATAAAGCACCATATAAATGTAGCCCATAATTATAATAGCCTACATTTATGAATGATAATATTGAAAATCTAATATTTGTATAGTACTTTATAGGTTATGACTATAGCAATCATTATTAATACTTATATGAACAATAATAGAATAGATTATTTCCTATTTCTGAAATAAATTTAGCATAAGATAGCTACTATTAGAATCTGAAGATAGAATCTTTGGGTTTTTTTTAATCTGCTTTGAATATATTAGCATATATGTTGACACTTGCTAAAACCAAGATTGTGATAGTAGACATATAGTAAAATTAAAATGAGTGATGTATACAGTGCAGACCAATTTTATTGTTAGTAACTGAGGGGATATTCTGACCAGAGAGATAAATTGATTCTGCTCAACTCTTAACCTAGAAGGGCAAAATATAAATATCCTATTATGACAAATGATTCAGCTGATGACATGGTAACATCGATCAGATTTTCAAAGTGCTATAACTTTAACTATTATTATCAAGTGTAACAATCTCCACAACCGTCCAATATCAAAATGCCCAGGAACAGCATAGAATGCATATATAAAAAATCTTCAGCAATGAATGAAAAATGACTGAATCATGAGAATAGCTTATCTGTTATCCCAGTCTTTTCTTAGGTATTTATAAACTCTTCCCCCTCCTTTCTTCAGTACAGTCTATGTCAGCACATATTTTAGTTACCATATGAATAATGTTAATTCTTCTCTGACTTTCTGTCCTTTAGTTGTCGTTGTTTTTTGATAGCTTTAGTTAGACACTTGGAATATTTGATCTATTTACAGAAAACAATGTGTTTTTCTCTGTGAGATTCAAATAATGAAGAATAGAAAACTGAATGTTTTCTAGCACTCTGGCCCTGCCAGACTCTTAAACCTAAGTTTGGAATTTGCATCAGTAATGGTGGTGAACAATTAGTATCTCTGCTCAATGAGCTGAAGAGAATATCTAGTACTTTATTCATAATTTATCTTTGTTTTTTGGTTTTTTTTTTGATAGAGTCAAATAGCTTTATAAATAACTATGTAAATTTCACCAACCCATACATTTGACTTAACACTTCTGCTCTTGGAGACACACTAGCAGCCCAACAAATTACATGTCCTTCTTGCCCATCCTATAATTATAATTCCCTTTGGGTGAGAATGGCATCAGAGAATAATTTTTTCATATGTTATTGATGGGGGCGGCTAGGTGGTGCAGTGGATAAAGCACTGGCCTTGAATTCAGGAGGACCTGAGTTCAAATCCAGTATCAGACACTTGACACTTACTAGCTGTGTGACCTTAGGCAAGTCACTTAACCCTCATTGCCCTACAAAAACAAAAAAACAAACTCATATGTTATTGATGCTTTTTAAAAAACCATCATTATCATTAGACAGCTAAATGGTGCAATGGATAGAGTACTGGCTTTGGAGTCAGGAAGACTGGAATTGAAATCCTGCCTCAGACACTTATTAGCTCCTTTGACCCTGGGCAATTCACTTAATTTCTCTCAGCTGAAGAGTTGAGTTCCCAGTTCTGCACTTTTTCTATTCAGCTCCCATTGTAGCACCCTCACGCTTCAAAAGGACACCAGGGAACCATCCATCCTGTTACTGAAGCTAGCAGGAACAATACAACCCACAGTCACACTTCTCCTGGCTTGTCTGTGTAGATAGAATGCATCTCTCATAGTTTGGAAGAAGGGAACAGCAGATCGGGCGGATACCAGCTCCTGCCATGCCTACTGCTGCCACGTGATGACCACCTCCTCTTCTTTCTCTTCATCTTGTTCCCCTTAAGAGATCCAAAACTCCTGCCATAACTGAATGAAGAGAACCCCTGACCTCTAATCAGATTACTGATCTCCTTGTACTTTTCTGCCTTCCCAAACTGTTGTTGTTTGGTTGTTCCCCTCAGGTCCCAGGAATAGTATAGCCATCTAACAACCCCTTGCCAGATGTTGTTACATTCATAAAAAGAAACAAATGGACAAAAAGTCAAGGAAAATTAGGCAGAGTCAGTGGACATATTGCCTATATCTGACACCATATACCGTTTCCTCCACACCTGTTGTCCACCACCCTAGGATACTTCATTTTTAATTCTCTAGTATCAAGATTGCTCATTGAACTGATTTGAATTTTGATTTTTTACAGTTTTTTGTAGCACTGTTTTCCTTTATATTTCAAAGAATATTTCCAAGGCTGAACTCCTTAAGCTCTTATATAAAACTAGTTCTAAGATCTATAAAAGTGAATTTATCGTTAGTGTCCAATGCTTACCTTTCATGACTTTATTGTATTTTGCCTTTTCACATAATAGGTGCCCAAACCAGTAGACTACTCTTGCCAACCATGGTAAGTATTAAACAATATATTTTATTTACAATATATATTATATTATATTATATATGATGTGATAAATAAACCTATATACTATATATTTACTATAAACTTAGAGTGTGGACTTTTTGGAAAGGGGGATTATAATGATATAGATACTTTCATTTGTAACCTCTAAATATGTCTTTATATACAGAGTATAGTACCATTATGATATAGATTTTTTTCCTGCTTTCCCTTATTATTTCAGAGGGTGTGTCTCTTTATGTCTATATATGCATCGTATGCATAACTATGGGGTTGATAACTGCCAAGGAAGGGAACAATGAAAACACTCAAATACCAGATGTGTACCCTAGATTTAGAGAGGCAGATTTCAAAAAACATCAGAGAAGATCCAATTCAACAATTAAAAAAAATCTGACAGAATAATTGTGAGTTATCTCAATGAGTGAAAAGGAAGAGCTTAAAAAGTCTGGTGTAGATACTTAGGGAGGTATCTCATGAACTTAGATTACAAAAGACAGAATCAGGCAATCAGTGAGTATTTAGTAAGCATATACTATGTACCAGACACTGCGCTAGACACACACACACACACACACACTCGTGCGCGCACACACACGCACACACGTGCACACACACGCACACACACACACACACACACACACCTTGGAACAAATGCAAAATAAAGGCAAAAAATGTTCAGAATGGTGTGAAGAATGTTAATGTTCCAAATTAATTGAGCCTTGAAAAATGCTAATGAGATTAAAAAAGATATTTTTAAAGCAATATTTGCAGCACTCTGTACACCTTTGAAAAAAGAAGTGGTGATAACTAGGTGTTTTCAAGGAGTTGCTAAGAAAGGGTTTCCAGTGTAATGTCATTTCCTATTTGTGTTAGGTTTACTAGCCTGGAAGATCAAGCCAATAATATATATATTTCATTTGACATCTGAATTTATAGAATAGATGGTGCAGTAGATAGAATGCAAGGACTGGAGTCAGTAAGACTCATTTTCCTGAGTTCAAATCTGGTTTCAGATACTTAAAAGCTGTGTGACCCTGGGCAAGTCACTTAACCCTATTTGCCTCAATCTCCTCATCTGCAAAATGGCAAACCACTGCATTAGCTCTGCCAAGAAAACCCCAAATGGGGTCACAAATAGTCAGGCATGAGTGAAAAATGATTGAAAGACAATGAAAACAAAAGTTTAAAAGCCTGTTCAACTGGTTTTGTGTGTGTGTGTGTGTATGTGTATGTGTCTGTGTGTGTGTATTCAACTAATTTAGCTAGATGACCACATACCTTAAGAGATCTTGCAGAATAGATTGTGTATCAGGCAGGAATTTGGTAAAAATGCCCTTCAAAACCACTTTCAGTTCCAAGATTCTTTTATTCCATGTGTGCATATGCATAGCATGGAGGAGAAGCTGTGGCATAGCAGACAGAGAGGGGACCTCAAAGTCTCATGAAGACCTGGGCTGAAGTCTCACTTACACAAACTTATTGACTAATTGATGGTCTTCATGAAGAGAGGGCATTTCTTCACTTTGAATTCTCTACACTGACTAGATCTTAGAACCAAAGCCCAAGAAAAAAATAACATCCCCCCAAAAACCTCAAACCCCTATCTAGTGTACACATGAATATGCAAGTATAGCAATGACTCTAAAATACGCCTTGACAAACATAAGCAGTGTAGGATTTATGAAGTAAGTCTTCATCAGTTTTTGAAGTATAGGTATTAGAACTGTGAGTTAAATTTTGTTTTTGCCATAATCCTGAGTCACCTTAAAAAAAATCACACATCTATAAAGTGATACAAAAAGAATGGTATTTTTTTTCATGCTTAACAAAATGACTAAAACAGATCCTGGAACACCTGTTATTTTCAAAGACAGTTGATTAAAATATCAGAAAAATCACTATTTTTAAAAAAATCAGATGGGATATAACACTCACTCAGACTTTGTATAATTTCAGCATAGCCAAGGAGGTGGGACTCAATGTCTTCTTTGCATTCATACCCATAGTGGGAGATGCTCTTGTGATAATGCTTGAGGAGCATGTGCCATGGACCTGGCCTGAATCAGATATCCAGTACCACCCCCTCCCTCAGCCATCCCCTTCCTGCCTGCATTGACCTTACCCTACCATACATGTCACAACCAAGATAAAAAGGGAGGAAAAATCATACCATTATTTGAACACCCCCATCCCACCCCTCCCAGTGTCTGTCATTCACTCCCTTGCAAACACTCCCTGACTCACACGACATGATTTGCTTGCACCACATGTTCAGTCTTCACTGTCCCCAAACCAACTTCAAATCATGGTTGATTCCTTCCAGTATCCCAAACCATTTGAGCAGCAATCGCCTTCCTATGCTTGGCATTCCTTAATGCTCTGATAGAAATGCTATTTCAGGCACCTGTTCTTTCATCGATGGCTTCCCTTGTTGAGTAAACATCTTCTCTTCCACTAGAAAGGCAATATCTGTGTGTCTTCTTCTCTCTGAGCTTGACAGATCCTCAATCACAATGTTTTGTCAATGTTTATTGAAAGCCTAGATCCCCCTCATGTAAAACAACTATATATTTTGTTCACATTCTGGAAGCAAAATCCTACAAAAGTGAATGGAATGTCTAGATTTGCCAAGGCCTAGCTCAGTTTCTTAGTTTCTTAATATAGCTGCTTCCTATGTTATTTGAGTGTTTAGTCAATAATCTTAACTATAGGTTGTTTTGGGGTTTTTTTAGAGGCAATGGGGGTTAAGTGACTTGCCCAGGGTCACACAGCTAGGAAGTATTAAATGTCTGAGGCCAGGTTTGAACTCAGGTCTTCCTGAATCCAGGGCCAGTGCTTTATCCACTACGCCAACTAGCTGTCCCCAACTATAGTTGTTTTTGCTTAATCAAGTCCTACAACATCTCTGAGTGAGCCTGCAATGTCTTTCTGATCCACACCCTTCCTTTTCACTGGCCCCATTCTGACCATTGGCTGTCCTCTATCCCAGATCCCTCTAGGAGACTTGGAAATTGAAGTCTTTCAAGGGTTTGACAAGAGAAAGTGGCAGAAGTAGGACTCTTCTGTGCCATGTTCTATCTGGATGAAATTAAGATCCCCATTTCCCTGGAAATCTAAGTGGAAATCATAATAAAAAATGAGTAGGCACTCGGAAAACAATGTCAACAACATAGGTGATCAAGTTGAAAATATCTGGGGGAAAACAAATCTAGCAACAAAACTAAAAAGATAAAATTTCTTTTTTCCCCTCTAATATAGGGGGGTGGTTCTTATTTTTTGTTTGTCATAGATCCTCTTTACTATTTAATAATGCCTATGGACCCTTTCTCAGAGAAATATTTTTAAATAATAGGAGGAAATGCTAAATGTCAGAGAGAGGTTTGTGAAAATAAAGATGCAACTTCTTTTCCATCCAAGTTCACGGACCCTTTGAAATCTATCCATAGATCCCTTGGCGGTTTTTGGACCCCAGGCTAAGAATCCTAGCTTAGTCATTCCAGACATGTCATTACTGGGTGTTGCAGTCACAAAGGTAATGATTTCAGAGGCAAAAACTAAATGAGGCTGAAAATGAGATGCACTTTACAAAATAAATAAATCCATTAAGAGTCTGGGAATTCAGGGCACAAGGGAGCAGCCTGTATAACTCTGGCATTGTATGCTTGCCAAAATGTAGGACTTCATGGCAATTTTGATCTCTTATAGTGAATAATATTCTACTTATGACTAACAAGACAAATGAAATGGAACATTTGGAAGACCCTCATTATTTCAGCCACCGAGATATGAGAACAAAGAAAGAATCTTTCAGGGATGAAGATTTCCATATAATGAAATTCCATATAAGATGCTTAGTATTACTCTCTTCCTGGTTATCCCAAATAGAGAAAAAAGAACTTCTCCAAAACAAACATCTATTTAATTTTCTCTTCTTTTAAAAACTGTATTTTGTATGCATGCATATATAAATATATACATATACACACATGTGTGTGTGTTTGTGGTGTATCTTTATCTATATATCACCATAGTTCCCCACAGTATTCCTCCCTCTGCTTCTCAGAGAGCTATCCCATATAACAAATCATATTTTTAAGGCAAAAAAAGAAAAAGGGGAAAAATCAGCACAATTAATTAATTCATTGAAAAAATATGAAAACATATGCATTGTGCAACAAAGAGTCTGTTGGCTCTTCTTTTTGGAAGTATTGCTTGTTCTTTGTAATTTTTCAACATTCACTTTTTTTTTTTTTTTTTAGTGAGGCAATTGGGGTTAAGTGATTTGCCCAGGGTCACACAGCTAGTTAAGTGTTAAGTGTCTGAGGCCGGATTTGAACTCAGGTACTCCTGAGTCCAGGGCCGGTGCTCTATCTACTGTGCCATCTAACTGCCCCACAACATTCACTTTTGATTTTTGTGTGTGTATGGGTGGTTTGTCCTTTCCATTTATATTGTCATTTTTATTTATATATATATGTATATGTATATCTATATCTATATTTATATAGTTTTCTTGGCTCTGCTTACTTCACTCTGCATCAGTTCATATAGATCTTTCCTTGCTTCTCTGTATTTATCACACACCTCATTTCTTACAGCAGAGTAACATTCTATTACATTCATGTACCACAGTTTATTTATCCATTCTCTAATTGATGGGCATCTATTTTTGTCAAACATGTACTTTCATAAGGAATAGCCTTGTGAGAGCTGCAGTAGCACTTATTAACTCCTTGTTGGATGTCATGAATGTTCATGAATGTTCAACTCCTCTAGATAATGGGACCTTTTTTAAAAAGAAATACTGACTTGGATTTATCTCCTCCCTAAAAATATCACCTGGACTTGAAACATGGTCATTTTCAAGTCAGAGGGAATGTGAATATCTCAGAACTTATTAACATCATTACTCCTTCAGTCAAAACAAGTTTTTCCTGTGGGCTAGACCATATCAATTGCAGTAGCCAGGTCTTAACTCGCAAAAATGAGCTGGGAGATTAAGGCAATTATGAAGATAATTCAGATACAGCTATTTTCAAAAGTATCTTTATCTGAATTATTCAGGTATTTGAAGCAATTGGTTTTCGGGGTGGTGGTGGCAGTGGTAGAATTTTCTGGAGAATTGGTGTAGTATTGCATGTTGCTTTAGGTGGAAAAATGTGGCCATAGAATAATGATCATGCAGGTAGCCTTTTGTTTCATTTCTTCTATCCTTATTTTCCTTGGTGTAGCAACTTTATATTTATTTACCTTCAGTTAAATGTTTCTGTTGCTGTGTCTGAGATTCCTGATCCTATGAATCAAGGATTTAATACATTTATTCATTTATTTTAAAAAATTAAAAGACAAATTGGACACTGGTTAGAGAGTTGGCCCTAGAGTCAGAAATACTTAAGATTTATAGAGCTAGAGTTAAATGGGACATTACCTCCAGTCCACAGGTTCTTAACCTCATCAGTGGATAGATTTTATGGGGTCTGTAAACTTGGATGGGGAAAAATTTCATCTTTATTTTAGGTAGCCTTTTAAATCCTACATATTTAAAAAAGTTATTGTCAGAAAGGGTTAGAATAGGCCACATCAAACTGTCAAAAAAAAAGAGACAAAAAAAATTAAGAACCCTTCTCTAGTTCAACCTTTAAATTTTACAGATGAGTAAACTGAAGCCTAGAAAGGTTAAATGACTTTGTCAGGGTCGTATTGCTAATAAGTGTCTAGAGTGGTATTTGAACCTGTCTTCCCCAGCCCTTCTTAATTCCAGTGCCTTCCCTCTGTTAATTATTTACCATTTATCTGGCATATAGCTTGCTTTGTATATATTTGCTTATATGTCATCTCACCTATTAGACTGTAAGTTCCTTAAGGATAGGGAATGTCTTTTGCCTCTTTTTGTATCCCAAACACTTAGCACAGCGCCCAGCACATTGTAGTTGCTCAATGAATTTTTGTTGGTCCATCGATTCTAGGCCCAGTGTTGTATCCTCAAAACCAAGCTTCCTCCCAGCTAGGTTCTATTTCTCCCTTTGACAACTACTAGTTTTGTGGCCATGGGCAGGTCACTTACCCTTTTGCTGTTTCAGGAGATGCTTTAAGGCTGTAACATGAACTGCCAGCTATCAGTGGAGGGAGTCTGTACTGGAAGGTCCCTACATCATAAAATCACTGATCAGGGCAAAAAACCCAAATCAACAAGTGATTGTTAAAAAAAAAAAAACTGCTCTGTGCTAGGGCTTGGATATGGTAGCTAGTGGCTGCTCTGAGAGTAGTGGCAGCAGTAGCAACAGCAACAGCAGCTTCAGTAAGTCTTAGCCCAGAGATAGTATGGGGATGAGACAACTGGTCAGAAAGAGAATAGAGGGGACCTTTTGCTGGCAGTGGGTCCAGCTGGCACTGACTGGCAGCTCTGTTGCCCATAAGCAGTTCTGGGTCACAGTTCCAGGGTGGAGAGCAGTGCTTGTCATCAATCACAAATGAGCAAGGGCCCTGGTTGCAGTTCTGGGTTAGTGAAGAGCACTTGCAGCCCCAGGAAAGCAGGGGACCTGGTCACAGTTCCAGAGTCAAGAGAAGTGCTAGAAAAAAAAAAAAGAAAGAAAAGAGGGTGCAGATAGGTGGCACAGTGGTTAAAGCACTGGCCCTGGCTTCAGGAGGACCTGAGTTCAAATCCAGTCTCAGACACTTGACACTAGCTGTGTGAACCTGGGCAAGTCATGTAACCCTCATTGCCCAGCCAAAGAGAGAGAGAGAGAGAGAGAGAGAGAGAGAGAGAGAGAGAGAGAGAGAGAGAGAGAGAGAGAGAAGTACTAGAGCTTGCAGCTACAGAGGAACAGGGATCCTTTCTGGGTAAAGACCAGAGCGTACCAGGAGAGCAGTTAGAAAACCTCTCCCCAGATTACACCATTTTGGAAGCACCAAAAATTTGTAGACCCCCAGAACTAGCTCTGAAAACAGCAACATGGAAAAGTCTAAAGCTTGGAACAGCTCCTCATGCTCAGGGGAGCAGAGCCCAACTTTAGCTCAAAGTTCAGTCAAAGAATAGGCTAGAAAATGAGAAAACAGAAAAACAAAACAGAATTTGATCATAAAAAGCTACTGTGGTGGCAGGGAAGATCAAGACATAAAATAAGAATCAAACAAAAATGTGAAAATAACTATAAGAATATCTTTGAAGCAAAAATGCTTATTGAACCCAAGCTCAACAAGAATTCCTAGAAGAGTTCAAGCAAGAGGTAGGAGGGATAGAGGAACAATTGGGAAAAGAAATCAGAGTGATACAAGAAAATTACACAAATAGAATTAACAAATTGGTAAAAGAGGCACAAAAATGACACCTTAAAAAAACAGAATTGGCCTAATGGCAAAAGAGGCACAAAAATTCACTGAAGAAAAGAACTCCTTAAAAAAGGAGAATAGGCCAAATGGAAAAGGAGATAGAAAAATTCACTTAAGCAAAAGTCCCTTAAAAAGCAGATTTGGCCACATAGAAAAGTTACAACAGCTCATGCAAGAAAGTAATTCCTTAAAAATTAGAATTGGAAAGTGACTCCATTAGCATCAAAAAACAACCAACCAAAGTCAAAAGAATGAAAGACAGAAGAAAATGTGAACTATCTCACTGGATAAACAGATGACCTGAAAAACAGATTTGAGGAGAGAGAATTGAAGAATTGTTGGAGCAGCTGGGTGCCATAGTGGATAAGGCACTGGCCTTGGATTCAGGAGGACCTGAGTTCTAATTTGGCCTCAGACACTTGACGCTTACTAGCTGTGTGATCCTGGGCAAGTTACTTAACCCTCATTGTCCCACCCCACCCCCCCCCCCCAAAAAAAAGAATTGTTGGTCTACCTGATTAAAAAAAAGAGCCTAGACATCATATTTCAAGAAATTATAAAGGAAAACTACCCCAGTCTCTTAGATCCAGAGGGTAAAGTAGATAAAAGAATCCACCAGTCACCTTCTGAAAGAAATCCTAAAATGAAAACTCCCAGGAATATTATAGCCAAATTCCAAAATTCCCAGGTCAAGGAGAAAATATTGCAAGCAGGCAGAAATAAATAATTCAAATATCATGGAGCTATAGTCAGCATCACACAAGATTTAGCAGCTTCCACAGGAGCTGAGAGCTTAGAGTATGATAAGTTTTACATTATTACATATATATAATTGATATGATTTTGCTTGCCTATTCAGTGGGTGGAGGAGGTGTGGGAGAGAAGGAGAGAATTTAAAACAAAAAAAAATTTAAAGAACGTTAGAAATAAATAATAATTAAAAGAAAAACAATAATGAGAATTGGGAAAGGCTGTTTATAGGAGGTGGAATTTTAGTTAAGACTTGGAGAAAGACCGTAAAGACAAGGGGCAGAGACAAGGAGGGACAGAATTCCAGGCATATGCAACAACTGACGAAAATGAAAACCTAATGGAAAATGGTGTGTTTTGTGCAAATAACAGCAGGGAAGCCAAGATTATTGCATTGTAAAACATAATGTGAGGAGTAAGAAGACTAGAATGATAGGATAAGATCAAATTATGAAGGACTCCTTCACGATGAATGAGGACTTTTAATAGATGAATCTTAGGGGAATCTTATCTCCATTGAAGGGAACATGGAAGAGTTATATAGTTGATCTCCCTGATTTGGGCAGGATTTCACCCAGATTATTCCAGACCTGTATAAATACCAATTCTTTTTTCAGTTTCAAGGGAAGGATTTTTCCAATCTCCATCAATCTTTTTCTTCCCCTACTATTACGGCACAAAATTGGAAGATGAAGGGTCATGTTTAAGGAACCTAAAGAAGGCTAGGGTAGCTAGATTGAAGAGTGGATGGAGGGGCAGCTGGGTGGCGCAGTGGATAGAGCACTGGCCTTGGAGTCAGGAGTACCTGAGTTCAAATTCGGCCTCAGACACTTAACACTTACTAGCTGTGTGACCCTGGGCAAGTCACTTAACCCCAATTGCCTCACTTTAAGAAAAAAAAAGAGTGGATGGAAGGGACTTAAGGATATGAAATGTGTCAGACACAGTGAAACCACAGTTAGGAGATGACAGCAAACTGCTCAGAACTGCATTAGGACAAAAGTATTGTTTTAGGCCCTGCTGTTTCCAAACACATTAACAACATCTGTATGTCATTGTTTCTTACAGGTATGCAGGAGCAATGGAAAGACTACAGGCAGAGACTGAACTTATTAATCGGGTAAATAGTACTTATCTTGTGCGACACAGGACCAAAGAGTCAGGAGAATACGCAATTAGCATTAAGTAAGTGGGACAAGAACTTTTATAGAAATTACAGATTTCCTGTGGTCATAATTGCTTAGACAATCTGATATGTATAACACTGATGCTGAAAATGGGGGGAACCTAATTATACCAGTGGTAATGCATAGCCAGACACTTCATTAAAACATAAAAATATCTGTTAGAAAAAAACCCTGCAATAAATGCTATGGGCTGCTAATTGGTATATTACACTTCTTTCATGTTCAAGCATTTTAATGAAAACTTTGTGTTAGCAAATTCTAGCTATGAAAATTACTCGATGGTTCTTTTGGTGTATCTACATCCATTCTTAATGGAGACTTGGGAAATGGATGTGGTTTAGCGATTGACTCCTTCTGTCATTTCCTTGTGGTCTTTTCCCTACCTCTAGATGCTGGCTGCATCTTTGGCCATATTCTAGTAAATGTATTTTGTTAATTAGCTGTCAACAATGTATTGGCATAGGTATACATTTTGTCTTTGGAATTAATTCCTGTAATGTTATTGGGGCATGCCCTCTGGTAATTATTGATCGGGGCTGATTAAAAACACATTTATATTCATAAGTTATGCATTGCCCACAGGTACAATAATGAAGCAAAACACATCAAGATTTTAACAAGAGATGGCTTTTTCCACATTGCAGAAAATAGAAGATTTAAAAGTTTAATGGTAAGCATTGATTAGGTTTTTTTCTCTTCAATGTGAAGTGCAGTTTCAATGTTAATTCTATGCCTTCCCAGAAGTTTGGCACCCTAAAAAGTTATTCAAGGAGAAACATCTATTATTTTGCAAGGGGCTCAGTCACATTTCAAGGTTTGGCTTTACAGAATGTTTATGGGAAGAGCTGAATTTGTAAAAAAACAAAAAGTTGTTTAAATATTTGGGGCATACTATTAATTTGAAATACATTTTTCAATCTGTTTCTGTCTAAAACACCCTGAGTATTCTACTCCATCCTCATCCATTTACAGAATCAGAGACTGTCAGATGTTAATGGGACCTTGAAGGCCAATGTGGTTCCTGTGGAATGAATGCTAGATTTCATTGGAGGAACAGGGTTCAAATCTCAATTCTGCTACTTATTAACTGTGTGACCTTGGGAAAATGAATTTAGCCTTTTTGGCCACTGATCTCCTAATCTGTAAAATGAGGGGATTGGATTAGTTAGTCAGCAAACTTTTATTAAATACTTTATGCCGTGATGGATACTTACTGTGTGCACTATGACAAATACTGAGGATACAGAGGAAGACAAAAATAAGTATCTTACATTCTAATGGGAGTGATAACATGTAAGCCACTAGGCGCATATGAATTATACACAGTAGATGGAAAGTAGGGCAGCTAGGTGTCTCCATATTGCATAGAGTACCTGGCCTGCAGGAAGACTCATCTTCCTGAGTTCAAATCTGGTCTCACACACTTACTAGCTGTGTGATCCTGGGCAAGTCACTTAACCCTGTCTGCCTCATTTTCGTCATCTGTCAAATGAGCCAGAGACGGAAATGTCAAACCATTCCAGTATCTTTGCCAAGAAAACTTGAAATGGGGTCACAAAGAATCTGACATGACTGAAATGACTGAACAACAACAACAACAAAGATGGAAAGTATACCTAGAAGGGAAGGCATTAGCAGGTTGAGGGAAGAGGGCAGAAGAAAGACCTATTGAAGGGTCTTGAAGATAGCCAGGAAAACCAAGAAATGGAGGTAAGAGGGCAACTTTCTAGGCATAGAGTACATCCAGCACAGACATATGGAGTTGGGAGATGAAGTGTCGCATTTGAAGAGCTGCAAAGAGGCCAGGAGTGCTCTATTGAAGAGTGGATGGAGGTGAGAAAAGGATATGATACTGGAAAGGGAGGAAGAGACCAGATTCTGAGGAGCTTTAAATGTCAAGAAGTATCTCAGAAGTATTTAAGGCCCCTTCCAGCCCTAGGTCTATTATCTTATGCTCCTCTGAGCTATGATTAGCTTGTACATTGGATTAGTCAGTCCAATCCCTTCACTTAATATATGAAGAAAATCAGGTTCAGAGAGTGATTTACCACATTCACTTAGTTATTCAGTCAACAAGCATTTTTAAAGTACCTACTATGTGCCAAGCAATGTGGTAAGCACCTCCCCATTAGATTTTAAACTCCTTGAGGGCAGGGCTGTTCTTTGATTCTCCTTGTATGCTCAATGCTTAGCACAGTGCCTGGCACAAGGTAGATTTTTTTTTTTTGGTGGGGCAGTGAGGGTTAAGTGACTTGCCCAGGGTCACACAGCTAATAAATGTTAAGTGTCTGAGGCTGGATTTGAACTCGGGTCCTCCTGCATCTAGGGCCAGTGCTCTATCCACTGCCACCTAGCTGCCCCAACAAGGTAGACTCTTAATGAATGTTTATTGACTGACCAATTAAGCACTAGGAATACAAAGAGAGGCACATGGCAGTCTTTGTCCAGAAGAAGCTCAAAGTCTAAATGGGAATACAAACAGGATATATTCAGCATAAATTGGAGATGATCTCAAAGGGAAGACCCAAAAGTTAAGGAGGATTAGGAAAGGCTTCTTATAGAAAGTAGGACTTAAACTGAGATTTAAAGGAAGTCAGGAAATAGAGATAATGAGGGAGAGAGTTCCAGGCATAGGGGGATAGTCAGGAGATGAAGGAACAGCAGAGAGGTCAGTGTCACCAGATTACAGAGTAATTCACAAAGTATGTGGTAGTGGGAATGGGGGGCAATGTAAGGTTAGGAAGGAAATTTAGGAAGCGGGTAGGATAGGAAGAACTTCATTATAGTTTTGGGGTTTTGTTTTTGTTTTTTTGGTGAGGCAATTTGGGTTAAGTGACTTGCCCACACAGCTAGTAAGTGTTAATTGTTTGAGGCCGGATTCGAACTCAAGTCCTCCTGAATCCAGGGCCGGTGCTCTATCCACTGCGCCACCTACCTGCCCCCATTATAGTTTTTTTTTTTAAAACAATAATAACCATTTTTATTTAATGTTTTGAGTTCTAAATTTTATCCCTCGTTCTCTCCTTGTGAAATCACTATCCCTATGTCGCAGAGCTAATGAGTAGCTAAGCTGGGTCTTGAAGTCAGTTGTTCTGACTGTTGCAATCTATTACTTTTTCTCTGCCATGTTGACTCCCATTCTTCTAGGCAACACAACAATGTTCTTTTGACTTGTCCTCCCCATCTCTCATCTGTCCTCTGATTGATCCTTTACAAACTTCATATTCTAGCATTCTGGGGTTTTTCATACTTTTAACTCCTACTCACCTTTGCTTCCTTATCTCATACTATGCCTTTTCATGTTTGTGATGGTTTGGTCCATTCAGTGTCACATGAACACATCCCACACTTTCCTCCCTCTGTGGCATTTTGTGTCCTCTATCTGACATGCTCTCTCCCTACTCTTTCATCTACTGAAATCCTACTTGTCCTTGAAGACCTAGCTTAAGTGATGTCTCTTCACATTTCAAGGGTTGCCTTCAATGAAACCTTATGGGGCCATTTGGATTTTTGAAATTCATTGATTAAGTGTCTGGAATATACCATTAATTTGCAGCCAATTTCAATATGTTTTTCTCTCTTCTTTCTATGTGTTCTTCTCCAACTTAATCAGTTCATAAAATTTGAGAATGTTAGAGATGGATGAAAGCTAAAGGTGGGGGGGGGCGGTACTATGATGCCATGCAAAGAATACTGCTAGGTGGTACAGTGGATAGAGCACCAGGCTTGGAGTCAGGAGGACCTGAGTTCAAATCCAGCCTCAGACGCTTACTAGCTGTGTGACCCTGGGCAAGTCACTTAACCGATTGCCTCCAGAGAATAGAAGAAAGGAAGGAAGAAAAGAAGGGAAGAAAAAAGCTGGATGTACAAATAAGGAAACTGAGGTTGCTAGAAGTTGGATATCATTCATGACCACATGGGTAATGTGGGACCTAAAAACTGAGCTCAGATCCAGGCCCTTTCCATAGTATCATGCTTCTTTTCAATATTACTGTAAGCTAAGGGGCTGAATCACCATAATCGTGTCAACAGCAACTTTGCAGGATTGTTCTGAAGAAAAAAATTCTTTGTAAGCCTTAAAGTATGATAGAAAACTGTCATTACATCATTTGATAGTATTGCTAACAGTTGTATGTATGTATTTCATGAGAAAAACAAACAGAAAGATAAGCTTCTAAATTTTCCTTTAGAAATGAATTCTTAATACCACTTTCAAATTGAGATAGGCTTATTCTGTAGTGATAAGACATTTGGAGAGAGTACCTCAGATGCATTTTTCATATTGTGCTAAGTAAGTATTTTGCATTGCATCATTATAGGTTGCTCACTCAATATATCATTCATTGAAGCATTGATCAAATGATACTTACACAATGCACTTGCAGAAAATATCTAAAGCACTTTGCAAATAAGATTAAAGTCTAAACCAATTGTGGAAAGTTTCACAAATCACTCTGAAAATGTCCATCCATCTTCCTTCCTTCTTTTCTTCCTTCCTTCCTTCCTTCCTTCCTTCCTTCCTTCCTTCCTTCCTTCCTTCCTTCCTTCCTTCCTTCCTTCCTTCCTTTCTTCCTTCTTTTCTTCCTTCCTTCCTTCCTTCCTTCCTTCCTTCCTTCCTTCCTTCCTTCCTTCCTTCCTTCCTTCCTTCCTTCCTTCCTTCCTTCCTTCCTTCCTTCCTTCCTTCCTTCCTTCCCTCTATCCCTCCCATCTATCTGTCTATCCATCCATCTATCTATCTATCTATCTATCTATCTATCTATCTATCTATCTATCTATCTATCATCTATCTGTCTATCTATCTATCTTTTGTCTATTTGTCTGCCTACTTTTCTGTCTTGTCAGTCTGTCAGTCTTTCATGACTTTTTAAAAAGTCTAACTTCTTAAAGGGAAAGGTCAGTGTTTATTTTGCTTGTAAACAAAAGTGAAAAGAAAATAGAAAGATTCAAGGGCAAATATGTCATGCTCTTAACTCAAGCAGTGAAGGGTAGGAAGCAAAAGATACGTTTTGAAATATTATGGCAGTTCTGAATTAGTCGCCAGACTCTTGCATCTTTAACTGCTGGAATTGACTTAGGTTCCCTCTGAGAATCTGGACCCTGATAAGGTTTCTAGTAGTAGAAGTTCTTCGAGGAATGAAAACACTTGAGGGTGGTGGCACGTGGAAACACAAATAATGGATGACAGTAACCCAGCTGGAAGGTGAGAAAAGCATGAGTGGGGGGGTCTCTGCATTGCTGCCAGGCATATCAGCTTGAGCTGTGGCCTGGAGAACTTCCTTGGATAGTAATGAGGCATCTCTACCTTGTAGCTAATATAGGCCTTGAAAGAAAGCTGCAGGGCTAAAGATGATGGGTAGGAGAGCAGACTTTGAAGGCTAAAAAAAAAAAATTTTTTTAAAGCCTCACTTCAGAGGAGATGAACCAAGAGGATGAAAGGAAGAACCATTGGAAAGGGCCAATCAATATCTGCTTTCTGTTGCTTAGGTTCAACTCAAGAAAGACAGGCACCATCCAAGGTTGCCTATTATAAAGTCAGTCATGCAGGGTTGATGTGGATTAATGGGCATGTGATAGGGCTCCATCTGCATAAAATTCATCCACTGTGTAGGAAGCAGCAGAAACTCAGAGTTTAAATAACTTGTTTTAGAAAAAGTAATAAAAAGCTAAAATCACAGGTTAAAAATGAGCTCTATTGATGTGGCATATATAAGTATTCCTATATATATATATATATTCCTCTCTCTCTATATATATTCCATATATATATATTCCTATATATGTGTGTGTGTGTAAATATATAGTAGATGTGTACATGTCTATAAGTTTTATAGCTATATCTCTAGTCCTAGATAGATGTGTGTATATGTATGTATTGTGTATGTATATGTGTGTATTTATATGTATATTCCTTCATTTACTGTACATACTGAAAGTATTGCCTCTTTTCTTTCATGTGTCCCTGTGTCGACAGAATGATCTTCTCTAATGTTGTTTGTTTTCTCCTTTGGCATTTCAGAACAGCTCAAGCACTGCTGTTAATAACAAATGCAAGAAGAAGCATAAGTTTATTTCCTACCATTTATTTTCAATTTTTTTTGGAGGGCCAATGAGGGTTAAGTAACTTGCCCTGGGTCACACAGCTAGTAAGTGTCAAGTGTCTGATGCCGGACTTGAACTCAGGTCCTCCTGAATGCAGGGCTGGTGCTTTATCCACTGTGCCCCCTAGCTGTCCCATTCATTTTCAGTAATTTTTTTTAAATTTCCCACCATTTATGCTTGCTGTCTTTCATTGGGAGGGCACTACCTAAAACAGAACAGTCTGAGAACTGACTTCAGTCACAGTCTGGATAGCTAATGTTCTTTATGATCTTGGATAAGACTCTGCACCTCAATCTCTTCACCTGTTAAATGAGAGTGGTCATAATTGATTTGCCATCTAGCCTTTCAGATCAGTTAAAAAGAAGTTACTACCTTAAAGCCTGGACAGTCTCACCCATCATTTCCTAGTGATTCATTGATGCTGGAGAGGCAGTGCACAATATCATAGGATTTTAGATCTAGTGCTTGAAGGTGCTTTGGAGGTCATTTCATCCAAGCCCCTCGTCTTTCAGATGATGAAACTGAGGTACAAAGAAATTAAGGGACATGCCCAAAGTTACACAGTTAGTAAAAGTCAAAGGTCACACATGATTATGGGTGCCATATAGCCATTATGAGTCTATTTCTTTATCTATAAAATGGGGATAATAATACCTATATTATTCAGTTGTGTCTGACTCTTCAAGACCCCATTTGGGGTTTTCTTGGCAGAGATACTGGAGTAGTTTGCCATTTCCCTCTCTAGATCATTTTACAGATGAAGAAATTGAGACAAATGGGGTTCAATGACTTGCCAAGGTAACCCAGCTAATAAGTGTCTGAGGCCAGATCTGAACTCAGGAATATGAGTCTTTCTCACTCTGTGCCTGGTTACCTATCCACTGTACCACATAGCTGCCCACTTGTATTACCTACCTCATAGGGTTGTTGTAAGGTTCAAAAAGAACAAAGCATTTAAAACATTTCACAAATATTAAAGCAACATATAAATGACCATTATCATGCCTCACTTTTCTCATCTGTAAAATGAGAATATTAATAGCACCCACCTCCCAGAGTGACATCTTATGAGAATCAAATGAGGTAACATATAAAAAAAGGCTTTGCAAATCTCTGTTATATATTTTCCCCCTATCACCATCGCCATCCCCATGATTATCAACATTATCATCAGTCAATATTCTTTGGTTTGGAGGCTATGAATTTGAGTTATAATTTGGGGATATTGGAAAAAGTCAAATACATGTCTAGACTCCTTTTCCGTATTTAGCTGATTTCTCACAAATCTCTGTAAGACTCTCACAGAGAAATTATCCCACAGAGAACAGGTATAGAAGAGAAGGTAAATTGACCTTCTTTAAGAAAAAAATCCTTTTTTTCCCCCTTAGGATCACATATGTGATGTTTTTTTAAAGGTTTGATGTCAAGTGTGTTCAATCAGAAACTTGGATTTTTTTGTTTTTTTTTCTTAGTTGACTCTAGAAAAGTTTCTGATTCCATTACACACATATTAATATTGATTTAGTTGTTATAGATGCCAGAAAATACAGGTCCAAGTGGTGCTTATAAGCCATCCCCATTGCCTGTTGCCTTGGTGACTAGGGTGACTGCTTCTCGCTGATTTCTAAAAAATAAGATATGGGGTCACATGGGATAAGAAAAGGCCATATTATTGTTCTGTTTTGTTTGTTATTTGTAGTGCCTAGACATTACTGGCTGTTAAGACAAGCATGGGTTACACTGAGACACAGAGCCAAATAAAGATATGGATCCAAGGAGATCCGCTGGCTTATTTTTACCCAGCTAGTTACATATGAAAAGATTTATTATATGTATAAATCAGATACATTTAAAGATGGAACTTGAAATATCTTGGGTTCATCGATTCAGACTAAGAAGGGAACTACGTTACAATGACTTATAAGCTAGTCCAACCTTTCATTTTGTAGATGAGGAAACTGCGACTCAGTGAAATGAAATCATTTGCCCAAGGTTACACAGGTAACTAGGCAGCATAATATTATGGAAGGAGCACAGGACTAGGAGTAAACAGAGCTTAGATCTACCAATCAATTAATCCAAAAGATTTTATTTCAATAGGTGCCTGACACTGTGCTAGGTACAGGGGATAAAAACACAATACATGAAACAATCCCTTTTAGACTAAACCGGTTGTATGGCCAAGGGTGAGTCACTTAAGTTGGCTTTTTGTCAGATTCTGTGATATGGGGGTAATGATGTTAGAATGACCTCCTGCCCAGGGTTCTTGTAAGGATTAAACAAGTCAGTGAATGTGAATATTTGTCATAACCATGTAACCGTATGTGAATGTCTGCTATCTTAATGTTCCTTCTGTATCCAAAGTTCCATTATTCCAAGGAGAAGTCGATGTTGAGCACAGTTCTAACAAATCTCTAATGCACAATAGTCTGTAATTAATATGCTTTAAAAATTATGTTTAAAACTAAAAATCTTATGAAAACAAATGTTGAGAACTGTCCTTATTGGGGCAGCTAGGTGCTGCAGTGGATGGAGCACCGGCCCTGGAGTCAGGAGGACCTGAGTTCAGATCCGGCCTCAGACACTTAATACTTACTAGCTGTGTGACCCTGGGCAAGTCACTTAACCCCAATTGCCTCACTAAAAAAAAAAGAAAAAGAAAAAAAGAAAACTGTCCTTATATGTAACTGGAAAATAATAAAATCCTTTTATTTATTTAAAAAATGTTTAAGATACATATGGTAATTTTGAGGCTCATGTGATAATGGGTTTCTTGTTTGCTTTGTCATATTCTTTTTAAAAGACCACAAGAATGCAGCTCACTGAATATGTTGTATTTTCAAATTATATGTATGTAATAACAATGCTTTGGAGTCATCACATGAATCAGCAATAGAATGTTCTTGTAAGAGCTGTACAAAAGTAAAGTCGTTGTCCTATTTGGATTCAAGTAAATGACAACATTAAAATATAATTGGGGGGCAGCTAGGTGGCATAGTGGAAAAAGCACTGGTCCTGAATTCAGGAGTACCTGAGTTCAAATCCGGCCTCAGACACTTGACACTTACTAGCTGTGTGACCCTGGGCAAGTCACTTAACCCCCATTGCCCCGCAAAAAAAATAATAATAAAAATATAATTGGAATTTATTTCTTAGCCTCCTTTTTGTAATGTGCTAGGAGAAAAAAAAATCAAACTTTAGTGAAACTTCATATTTTATATTCTTAATAATTGAAACTACTTTAAAGAGGATGACTCCAGAGGACCAAGGACAAAGCATATTACCTACCCTCTGACATAGAGTTGAGGAGCACAGGACAGAATAAGAATTTGGGGGGGCATGACTGATACAGGAATTTTGTTTTGCTTGGTTATGGATATTTGTTACAAAGGTTTTGTTTGTATTTTTGTTCTGTGGTTAGTGGGAAAGAGAAAATGTATTCTTTGTTCACTGACAAAAATTAAATGAAAAAGAGGATATATATTTACGTGTATATATAAAAATATATTTGTACATATAGAGTATGGTGTGTGTCAATATGCATATCTTGCATATGAACATGCATATATACACTAAGCTCATATTTTGAGCAATTTTTGCATATGCATACTGTACTAGATATATAGTGTGCATGTGTATGTACACACGTGTGCATATACATGGATGTGTAATGTGTACAGGTGTATATACATATACACATGCACACACATATGTACCCAGAGTGCATACATGCAAAATCTGAGCTCAAGATGTATAGGCACATTTTTATGTAGACACACATATGTAAGATATGCATATGTGTGTACATTCATACACATACATACCTACGTATTCCTAATCCAGAATAGTGTCTAGTAGGGGACTTATTTTGTGTTTGTTCAAAGAACAAAAGCAGAATTAAATGGATGGAAGTAGGTGTAAATCAACTTAAAAAATTAGCTAAAGCTGTCTAAAGTTAGAATGGACTCCTTGATTATGTTGTAAACTTCCCATCTTTCAGGAATGGTTCGACATGGGCTGGAGGGTTTGAGCAAAGGATAGACATCATGGATATCATAGGAAGGATTTCTGTATTACATAGCAAATTTTATTAAATGACCTCAAGTTTCTTTCAGCCCAATTGGATGATAAATGATGACGATAATGGAAACCTATGAAGATAGTTTTGAACTTTGAGGGGCTGGCACAGATCACCTTCATTAAGTTTGTTTGGTTTTAAAATTATTAAAAAAATACTAGATTATTGTTTTCTTCTTTGAGCTGATTCTTTGCCTGGATTCTTTCTCGAACACTGAGGAGATGACTAGCTTGTGTTTCCAGTAAATTAATTGCCTGCCCACTTACAGAATTTATTGTAATTAGGGGATGAAATAATGAAATCGAGTGGTTTTTCTTTTGGTTTTCTTGCCAAATGTTTTTATGTTCCTTGAGTTTTATGTAGATATCATGGTCATCTAATAAGATGAGTTTTCCTGAAAGTATAAGGTTATTCATAATTCCAAAGCTATTTCAATTAGGCCAGCTCTGATTGCTATAAAAATCTCTAGTGGGACTTTTGAGGATTTCCTTAGAATTTTAGTATGAAAGCTACTAGTAAGAGTGTCAGAATTTTAAGATTCAGACATATTTAAGACTTTACTTTTAAAAGGAAATTGGAGAGGGCAGCTAAGTGGTGAAGTGGATAAAGCACTGGCCCTTGATTCAGGAGGACCTGAGTTCAAATCTGGCCTCAGACGCTTGACACTTAGCAGCTGTGTGACCCTGGGAAAGTCACTTAACATCATTGCCCTGCAAAAAAAATGGAAGCAGTTCTATCCTTGACCCTGAGAAAACCATGGGTGGACAGGTGTTATGACTTGTGTTTTAAGATTCTTTAGGAATCCAAGAATGATGTCAAGAGAACATTTCTTGAACTTTGGTTTTGTGCATTTTGGGAATGAGGTTTCTTTTTTTCCTCTGTCTTTTAGGAAATAAATATAAGAAACTCGGAAAAGTTATAGTTAGCAAGCAGCTGTATCCTTTTATGTATATTTAGGAGAAAAAGTATTTAATAAAGAAGAGCAGTAATTGCTATGTTGAAATGGGAAATTGGTGTAACTTCTGCTCATGCACTCTATCCCACTGCCAAATAATGGGATTTGCTGTATTCATTCACAATGGGGTGGGGGCTACATCTCCTATTTTAAATGGTTAGAAGAGCCAGAACTGGTACTGGGTAGGTATCAGGCACATCCTCGCAGCTGGGGAGAGATTATCATTCACTTACTCTTCTACGTATTTACGAAGAGTTTGCATTGTAGAGATTATCTTTATAAAGCATGTAATTGTGTGTCTGGGAAGTTGAATTGACTGAGAACAAAATTACCCTTATTTAAATCATCTTTGGTGCCTTTTTTTTTTCCTGAAAGGAGCTCGTTGAGTACTATAAGCATCATTCTCTTAAAGAAGGTTTCAGAACTTTAGATACTACTCTCCAGTTCCCATACAAGGAGCCTGAAAATTCGGTTGGACAGAGGGGTAATAGAACAAGCAGCAACTGTGAGTATTGTAATTATAATTTAGCATACCATTAGTTGTCTCTTAAGGATTAAAGGCACAATAACAGAGAACATCTTCATTCTGTAGTTTTGATGGATAACCAATTAATATGGTAATGCCCTGAGCTAGGACTTCTTTTCTGAAGCTAAGCAGAATCAGGTCTACTAACAGGTTTATGAATGTGTCTAGCTATATTTTTTTGGCTGCTAAATTTAAAATCATGTTTGTGCTTGGAAATCTATCAGAAGTGTGCGTGGGATATTAATTCACAATCTATCTACTTTTCTCTGACTTTTGTAGACATAATGTTTATGGACATTGTGGTGATTTTACAATGCTATTTGAATGAAGCTGACATACAGTTCTCCTGACATTACAACCAAGATTATTCCAACTATTGACCACTGGAAACTTTAGGTTATATTAAATGACTAACACATATAATCTCTAAAAAAAAAGAGATTATTAACCAGGTACAGGGTGTCCCAACATACTTTATTTCTAAAAATCATTTAAAAAACACTTTCATTCAAAATGACACCATATGATAAAATGTAAACCATCTTAAAAGACAGCATATAAAGTTTTATGCTTTTAAATCAGTAAAAAAATTTTCCTTTCCAATTTAAGTCAACAGTCATTCTAAAGCATGATAAAAGGTAGAGGTAAAATGAAGCTGGGAAGGATAGGTAATAGAGTGGTTGACAGAACTGGGATCTGAAAGATCTCAACTTCCTGGTCCAGGAGTCTGAAAGTCAGCAAGATGAATTTTAATAGGGATAAATGTAAAGTTTTTTTTTTTGTTTGTTTGTTTTTTTACTGATGAAAAAAATCAAATCCACAAGCACAAAATGTGGGGAGATAGGAGAAAATTTTCTTTTTTTTTTTCTCCAAATTTTTTAACAATTCATGTAAAAATGACCCAGGATTTTTAGAAGAATACACATTCAATCCACATCAACAGTGTGAATGGGCTTCCAACCCCACTGCCTTTCCACCTCAAAATATATTGAATTAATAATCCACACATCAGGGGAATGTTTGATATTGGTATTCTTAAAATGTTCAGAGAAAATTAGGGAAACCTTCAGAGCACTGGCTGTGGTAAAATTATGGAGGAAAATGGACATGAGTTATACCAAAAGGCATGGATTAGGATGTGATATATGCATTATTATAGGGATGCCCACACCAATGCTGTCATAGATCCATTTGAGTTTTTGTATAGCATATCCAATAAACGAGATGATTGTGCTCTCTACTATGACTTCTGTAGATTGGAATATTATCTATAATTTCAGAGGTCACAGTTTAGAAGGGATATTAATGAATTGGTGTGTAACCAAAGAAGGGTAGCCGTCATGGTGAGGGGACTTGAAACTATCCTTAATGAAGACCCATAGAAGAAACTGGGACTGTTTAGGCTGAAGAAAAGACATGGGAGAACATGATGTTTTAGAAGATGTCATGTGCAGAAGCAAATCCGTTTTGAAGAGGGATAGGGTGAAAGAAGATAGATAATAGAGTAAATATCATGGGGAAAGGAATAGGATGGAGGGAAACAGTTAAAAGTAGAAATCATGAAAAAGAAAAAAGGGGGAAAATTGTACAAAAATATTTATAGCAACTCTTTGTGGTGGCTAAGAATTGGGAATCAAGGGAATGTCCATCAATTGAGGAATGACTGAAAAAGCTGTGTTATATGATTATAGTGGAATGGTATTGTGTTATAGGAAATGACCAACAGGATGATACCAGAAAAACCTGGAAAGACTCATATGAACTGATGTATAGTGAAGTGAGCAGAACTGGGAGGACATTGTGCATAGTGACAGCAGTATTGTTTGATGAGCAATTGTGAATGACAACTACAATCAGCAATACAATGATCCAAGATGATCCCAAGGAACTAATGACAAAGCATACTATCCACTCCCATAGAAAGAACTGATTAAAAAGAGCACTTGTGGATTGTAATGAAAAAAAAAAAAAAGATGTCATGTGGAAAAGGAAATGACCTTATTTTTATTCCCGGAAAACAGAAATTAGCACCAGTGAGTGGGAGCTCCTGGGAGGCAGATTTGGGGTCCATCTAAGAAAAAAAAATATCAGCTTCCTAATAGTGAAAGCAACAAATATGGAATGCAGTGTCTTAGGAAATAATGACTTTTTGATTATTAAAAGTCTTCAAGTAATGATTGGATAACAACTTGTCACAGATTTTATAGAAGAAATTCATGCTTTGGGCCAATGAGATTTCTAGTTACTTCTAACTCTTAGCTTCTGTAGAAATTAACTATCTATCTTTCTGTTTGTCTGTCTGTCTGTCTATCTAATGTATCTTTCAATCATCTACCTATGCATCTTCCCATCTTCCTTCCTTCTTTTTTCCTTCCTTCCTTCCTTTCTCCCTTCATCCCTTCATCCCTCCCGTCCTTCCTTTGTCCCTCCCTCCCTTTCTCCCTCCTTTCCTCTTTCTCTTTCTCTCTCATCTATTTTTCTATCCATTCATCTATTTATCCATCTATCCATCCATTTAACCACCATCCATTTCTAATCCTTTTCCAGGTCTTGCTGCTTCTTCTACCAAAATATCTTCCACATATACGACCTCCTCTTTCCTCATATAGCCACCACCTTAGTTTAATATTTCGGGTCTCAATTGGTCTATTTAATAGCCTACAAATAAGTCTCCCTGCCTCAGCTATCTCCCCTCTTCAATCTGTCTTCCACATCCTTACCAAAAGTCCTAAAAAGTGTCTGAGCATCTTGCTCTCTTTCTCAATAGGCTTTGATGGCTTCTTATGACCTGCAGTAGCAAATACAAACAATGTAACATTTGTCATTTAAACTCTTTAACCTGTTCCAACCTACTATTCTTTGTTTAATAAACACCACCTCCTTTCACATAACTAACCAAATTGGCCTTCTTATTTCCTTTTACACATTATATCTTCATTGAGTCCATTGAGAACAAAGCCTATTTCATTTTTGGCTTTGTATGCCCAATACCTTTTAAAGGGTTTAGCCCATAACAAACAATTAATAAATTCATGCCTATCTCTGTATCCTCTATTGAGTTATCTATCATCTATCTATCTATCTATCTATCTATCTATCTATCTATCTATCTATCTATCTATCTATCTATCTATCTACCTATAAACTATCTACCTATCATTTATATGTCTGTGTAAAAACATGTACATGCTGTATATCGAGAGAGTATAGAGCTTAGGATGTGTATGAGAATCAAAGAATTTCAGGATTGGAGGGATCTTGAAAGATTTGTACAGAATAACAAATTGTGGATGGGTTGAAGCATGCAACATTGGAGGGAATATGCACCCACAGGATGAATTGAAGTTTGCTCTAAGTTTAGTAAGAGCAGCATGTAAAAAGAACCACATGATCTAGTGAAAGTTTTTTTCTTGCTTCTCTTGGAATTTGTTGGACAACTTAGAATTCAGCATTATTTTCTGTTATCTTTTTTTTCCTCTCTATTCCCTTTAATTTTTACCTGTTCGTGGGATCAAATGAATGCCATCCTTGGCTTATAAAAAGTGGGAACCTTTAGAGATGCTTGAAAAAGAGGCCATTTGCAGGATATTAATGTCGCATTCTAGGAGATTGAAAGAAAACACCAGATTATCTGTAGATTCTGATAGCATGAAGAGAATCATTTATATATAGTAGAAACACATATGAACATAATTTGTTACCTGATTCACAAAACCTTATTTGATACTTATTAGCAGTTCTTATCGCAGTTGTCAAGAATGAATGATGAATATATGGAGTGCTGATCACTCTGATAGATAGCCTAAGTTACAATAATGGTGAAAGTGCCAATTAAAGTGAAAAAAAAAAGCATCCTTTTATTTGGGGGCAGTCTATTATCATTTTCCCTCAATTATAGGGCAGTTTATACACAATCAGGGACTGGGTCCTTGAAAGGCTGTTTTTCTACTAATGTGTTTAGGAAATATCTGATAGTGGTGAGAATAGGCTTATCTACACTTTGTGAAATTGTCTATTGCCTTCTCTTTGCCCCCTAAGCAGTCAGGGGATGAAAGACTCATGAAGGGGCATAGACATGTACTCATGTTTATTGAGAACAAGGCATAAGCCCTATCAACAGACCTACAGGGCTGTCAAACAGCTTCCTCTATCTTTGCAGTTATTTTCCTTCAATGACCCTTCTGGCAAAATTTTCTAGTTATATGCACTGCTATAAGGCCAAGGAAGGAGGAGACCAACTGAGGTGATCAGATGTCCCATACTAGGTGAGAAGGTTTTGTTTTATATTTATAGTCAGTCCCTGTTTTATCCTAATTCCAGTTAACATTTCTGGGCCTACATTTTCTCACCTGGAAAAAAGAAGGGTTTGGAATACAATTTAAAGGTCCCTTTTAAATATGGATGCTGTGATTTTAGGAAATTTTGCTGCTGACTTTTCCAGCTCATACTTTGTTGGATATTCTGATAGGATCAATATTTATCAGAGTTACCCCCTTGCCCTTCAAAATGAGTTAGACTAGTCTTTCCCTGAAAGGTAATAATAAATCTGTCCCTGGGAGGGAAGGGTTCAGACAGGGAAGGAGATTCCCAAGTCTCAGAGTCCCTGACAACTTCCTTGTAGCCTTTGCCATATTGACCTGGCTTCCCAGTCATAGGCCCCCTCACATGGGGCCTTGGCCCTTCAGATTTGGTTGCTGTCCTGAGGCTTCGGAGTCACAGCCCTGTGGCCTTCCTAACCATATCTCTTTTTCTAAGGACAGGAAGATAGTCACTAGTTAATAGCATTTTCATTGAAAATCCTTTCTATTCTGTGGATAAGTAGTCCTTCTTTTCTTGACTGTTGAATGACATGAGTGCTTCATCAAAGCCAAACTAACCAGTCAGGCTTGCCTTTAACAGTTGGTTTGCCAATCAATAGGTATACTATGTAGGCTGGAAGAGGACTCACTCATTTTTTTAGAAATGATTCTTTAAGGCCAGTGGTTTTCTCTTTGCTTGTTTTTCTGAGACAAAACCAAAAAATCATTTTAAACATCCCTGCATAGCTTTAGAAGAGACTTTGGGCTACCAAACCAATTAAAATGAAAAACATATCCTTTTATTTGGGCAGTAGCATTTCCCTTCAGTTTATGATGATGATGATGAAGAAGTTTTGAAGAAACATTTCAAAATTCAATTGTAGAAAGCAAAATGTCATCAATCAGATGTTTAATGTCCATTATAACTAAAAGTTCATAATCATGATTAAAGCACAAACTCATGGAGTCTTCTGTATATAATGATGTTGGACCAGACCATGCTTCACATACCACTCAGCTAATCCACCCTGTCTAGGTACCATAATCAAATCAATACTAATAGAAAGGCCTTGGATTTGTCAATGCCCTCCTGTACAGTTCCACTCACCAACCATAATGGTTTCCCTCCCTTCCTTGGCTATTGATCCCTTTTAGTGCTTCTCTCATTGAATAGGGATGTAAGTTCCTTGAGAGAATAGATGTATCTTTGATTTTGTTCTGTAGCTGTAGTATTAGGGGCAGTGCTTGGCATATAATGAGCACTTAAATGCTATTCATTCATTCATTCATTCATTCATTCATTCAACCTAACTTCTATTGTAGTCCTACACTGATACTTTTTTATGTCCTGATTGTGGTTCTTGGTTCCTAAAAGATCCCAATAGAGACCAAATTATTCCAGGTCCTACTAAACTGGAAAGGCTTCAGGCACATATGTGTGGTGGGACTTGGGGTCTGACAGGACATTTACGAAGCACCTATTATGTGCAAGCCACTGAGCTAAGCTCTTTTCAAATATTATCTTATTTGATCCTCACAAGCTAATTTTACACTAGAGAAAACTAAGATGCAAGCTTAAGTCGAGTACCTTATGTATATACTACGCAGGAAGTATCTGAGGCCAGCTTCAAACTTGGGGCTTCCTGACTTCAAGCCCATTCCTTAATATGCTGAGTCACCTCAATGCCTCCTAGGAACTACATTGGAGCCCAGGGATAGGCTTATAGATCTATTGTCCAAGAACAAACTCTAGCTAAGTTTGGAGAGACTCATCACCAAGTTGACTATAGATTTACAAAGTTTTTTTTGACAATGGCAACTATTAAAAAACATAGAGGAGCATTAGTGCAGAGGAGCACACTCCAGCCTAGATAATATACTTATTGATTGGCAAACCAACTGTTAGGGGCAAAACTCTTAGAGCATACTCTTTTTATTTTTTTTATTTTTTTTTTATTTTTTAGTGAGGCAATTGGGGTTAAGTGACTTGCCCAAGGTCACACAGCTAGTAAGTGTTAAGTGTCTGAGGCCGGATTTGAACTCAGGTACTCCTGATTCCAGGGCCGGTGCTCTATCCACTGCGCCACCTAGCATTAGAGCATACTCTTATGTGAAAATATGATCCATTGGACATATATTCTAGTTCCATTTAGAGAATGAAGATTACTTTACCATATTATAGTGTCCACAATGAAGATATGGGATGTCTTCAAAGTACCAAAAAAATCTAGCTAACATATTAATGTTCCATCAAAATTATGTCACATAGTTATATAGTTATATTTTTATGTGCTACATATTATATACATGTATATATATGTATATATGTTTGTATGTATACACACACACATATAAGAAGACGTCTAGACATATGATTTTATTGCTCTAGGAAATTACCAATAGAGGGAATTTCATCCACCAATACAAGTCAGCACCTTCTCCAGAGCCTAAAGTCTAACATTGCCTAGGGTTCTGAGAGAATGTCAAAAGTAGACTTGATCCCAGGTCTTCCTGGTTCTGGCCCTTTATTATACTATTAAGGTAAATATATATTGTATAGTCAATGCACATCTTTCTTTTACACATATATTATTATTTGGAGAATAATTTTTCTAACTAAATTATTATATGGGGTTGTTTAGTTACAATTTCTTTCTCCTGATTTTGTTCATAGCAAGAATAACAAGATTGATATGATTCCATTCTTCTAGCAATATGCCCCCTCCTTGGTTATTAGACAAGGATCTCACATTTAGAGTATGGACAGTCAAGTTGTTGCCAGTCTAAAAACTATCATCTACAGTTCTCTTTCCTTCTACTTGGTCATCATTATCACTGAAACAGAAGGGGGCCTCACAGGAATGAGGGCCATAACAGAAAAGAGTATGATGAGTCGTGTTATCATGGATAGCTTGTGATATAAACCATTGGAGGGAATTCCTAAATTGATGAAATATAACAGATCCATTTCCTTATTTGTGTGGTTTACAGTTGCTTTGTGGCATATCACTAGGCAAACTTATGGTTTGATCCTGTGCTATTACTCAGGAATACAACCTCTAATTATAATAGTCTTCTGTGAAAATATGATCCATTGGATATATATTTTATGATATGAGTTCCATTTAGAAAATGAGGATTACTTTACTATATTACAAAGACTGATGACTCAAATTATATCATGTTAGAAGAACATATAGTGACTTTAATATCCTTGCCTGTATTTCCACCTCTTTGCTAGATGTCCATCTCCATGAACATGAACGCCACGAACAACCTTCTGTACCAGGAAGTTGTATATTAGATTCCAAGGTCAGATGGAATATTAGTACTAACACACCTATTAAAGGTCTCTGATGGAGAAGAGAAGAGTCAGACAAACTGAAAGCTAAGCAGAGTGGGGGAGGGATTCTCCAACCTTAGGAAAAATAGGAAGCAATAGGAGCCTTCATACACACCATCCTAATGCTTACATTTTTTAAAGCATATGATCTTTTTAGATAGATTGGCCCTGATAGTTATTTGAGCAGCATGTTCGTAAGTAGATTCTGCTCAGAATACTCCTTGAAGATTAATGATTATTTTCAAGGTTTGCCATAATGGAAGAACGGTGTCAGATATATGGATGATGATAATACATGAGAGGATAATGATTAATATTTAATGGGAGTCTAAAATATGCTGGTCAGTGAACACAGCATTTCAAAGGACATGGTCCCAGGCACAGTTATGTTGTTTTAGAAGATCAAAGTAATTTTCTTGGTTGCTTATGAAGTGACCTAAACCTTGGGAAGGCATAGAGGTGGAGAAAGATCTTAGGAAAATCAGAGAGGTAAGACAATTCACCAAGTTTTTATTAAGTGCCTAGCATATACAAATCTCTGTGATAGATATTAGGGATACAAAAAGAAAAATGAAAATGTTTGTCCTCCGGAAGCTTACTTACATTGAGATTGGGGGATAGGCAAGGGAGACACATGAATACATTAGCAAACATAAGTTTATGCAACGTTTCAAGACGAAAAGACACTAACAAATGGGGACCATGGTGGGAAGAAGATTCATGGATTGAGAAAGGTCGAGTAGATGGCAGCTGAGTGCACACCAGGCAGGAGATCCTTCCTTTGCAACACAGATTCCTTGCTGTTTCATAGTGATGATGTGATGAAAGATGTAATCTCCTCCTTCCCACTCCCTATCCTTGCCAAAAGAGCTCTATCTTTCATGGTTACTCAATGGGACTTGGAAGAGTAGTTTCCTCTCATTTTCAATTGCTTTTTGCTCTGCTACTAATTGGTTGAATATGACCTTGGTCAAGCAATTCAACTTCTCTGGGCCTCAGTTTCCTGATCTGAAAGATGAGAAGTTTGCATTAGATGATTTATCAAGTGCTATAATTACAAAATTCTATTGGGAAGTGGGATGAGAAGGGACAAAGTAGCAGCATGCTTTTGGAGCGGGGGATTTCAAATGACAGGAATGAGAAAAGTTGTTTGATAGTCTTATGAACCCATTAACAGGGCTTCTACATTTACGTGCTCTCAATCTATGGCTTTCTTGTTGAGAATAGAATATCCCTAGACTCTTAGCTATGAAATGCATAGCTAAGGGCAGCCCTGATACCAGGAGGATCAATACTGGCGGAAACACAGAAAAACAGCAGATTCCCACTTGGGAACCAAGAATTAGTCTGAGAAAGTATCAACTATATACCCTAACAGATTAGGATCCAAGCTTGGTTGCTGATTGAAGGGCAAAAACCATTTAGTTTCAATTTGAGACTATTGCCAGATTAGCACATCTCTACTTTTTGAGGAATAAGTAGAAAAGTAGATTAGGAGGACCTAGAGATAGTTCAGAAAGTTTGCATTCCTGCAAAAAAATGTATAGGGAAGAAATATTGCGGGGAGCAGGGGAAGGGAAGAGAAAACATGAGCCCTGGCATATTAATTTTGGCATTTGTAACTAATCTAGAAATGTTTTCAAATAGTCCATAAGGCTTATGAGGTTACTAGAATAGCATGTCCAGATGGGTAGCTCAAGAGGGAAAAGAAGAAGCAAGTGCCCTGAACAGATTGTTGTTTCTCCATTCTGCATTTTCCACTAACACCCATGTATTCCCCTTTATCCTGTCATCAGTATTATTGTATAGCTAAACTATTTTTAGTACTACTTTGAGACAAAAAGTTTGAGTTGGAGAATTTTGAAATATTGCATAGTTATTTAGCTTGATATAACATATTTGCAAAAATTCCCATTTAGGGATTCGCTAACCAGCAGTTAATGAAAGCCAGCAATAATTGTCATTGCTTCAAATATTGGCAAAAAAAAGGCACCAGGTTTGGGGAGCAGGACAGGCACAATGGAGGTCCTAATTCAAATTGGCGCACTGGACATATAGGAGGCACTGAGTTTGGTGGAAGAGGAGCCATGAATAGATTATGTCTCTGGAAGTGCATTCCTTCTTTAAAAGAAAAAAATAAGGGTTAAGTGGGTAGTGACATAGTATTCTATTTAGTAAAGGGATATACTCATGAAGACATCTAGGAACCAGAGAAGGGAAGCATAGTGGAAACTTTAGATAAAATTCAAGGGGCAGTGTCAGAAATGTATAGTTATTGGAGTATTCTAGAGACCACTTGGATAGAAAGGAGAAATTGATGAGGAGTTTGAGAAAAATCCCATCCTTATATGGGACCACAATATTGTAATGCTGAATTTAGAGTTAGGAAAGAATGAATTTAGATCCCACCTTGAATATTTACTGACTGTGTTATTTAACATCTATTTTCCTCATCTGTAAAATGAAGAGAATATTACCATTCCACAATTATTTTGGGAGTCAAAGTACATAAAAAAGGAGAAAGGGAGAAAAAGTTGGAGGGAATCTGTAATGCCTTTTACGGCAGCCCACATGAGAAGCTGGAGACTAGAGTTGGGAAGTGACTTTTCCAAGGTCACACAATTAGTCTTGAACTGGAGATTCAAGCTGAGGTCCTCTAACTCTAAAACTAGCCTGCTTTTCCCCTAGAAGAAGAACCATAAAAATGGAGTTAATGACTTCCTTCCTCCAGCAATGGAGATCAGAATGGGATCAGAGTATCAAGGACATTGATTTTTTTTTTTTTTTAGTGAGGCAATTGGGGTTAAGTGACTTGCCCAGGGTTACACAGCTAGTAAGGGTTAAGTGTCTGAGGCCGGATTTGAACTCAGGTACTCCTGACTCCAGCTGCCCCAAGGGCATTGAATTTTAAAATACAAATCTGTCTTTTATCCTGCAGGCATTGCAGTTATCAAATGATGGGGAGTCAGACAGTAGGATGTCAGAAAGACTGGAAGGGGAAAGAGATTGGAGTTGGGAAACCAGTTGGGTAGTTTCAATAGCCTAACCGTAAGTAGTTAGTTAGCTTATGAATGATTGTATTGATGGAAAGAATGAAGAGAGAAAAGGGGCAAATTTGAGAAACATTTTAAAGGAAGAATTATAAAGACTTAATGAACTCATTGGATGTAGTGAAATGAAGTACAGGAAAGAGTCAAAGATGACAGACTAATTGAAGGAGCAGAAGGTAATATGACTAACAAAAAAAAAAATGAAGTTCCCAGTGAAAACAGATGATGGCCAGTTAGATTTTGGGGTACATTAACTCTGAAGTCAAAACAGGATGTCCAAGGGGCAGTGTCCTGAAGCTTGTTAGAGAACTTGAGATCAAAGTTGAGATTTTTATACAGTTTTAGTTTGAACTAACTGCCATTTAAATTGTGATCGTGCTTTAAGTCTATTTGCTTTGTTCTTTATTTGGCTATGTGTCCACATTAAAAAAATAATAATAATTAACACAGATTTCAAGCAGTACTCTCAATGCACTTTGAGAATCAAACAAATAATTTTGTTCATTTCTTTTTAAAATTTTCATGATTAGGGTGCAGAATAAGAAATATACATATGTGTGTATCTAGAAGCACATACACATGTACACACACATATATATCCATACACATACATACATAGTTGTTACAAGAAATCTGTTTTCTCTTTCCAATGGAGTGTGGAAATGGGAATGAAAGAAAATAGATTTTTGCTCATTTAAGAAAAATAGAGAGTTGGGGGTATGTGAAGTACAGATGTGGAAAGTCGTAGGCACTTTCAGATGAGGTCACTATATTATTAGTTTTCCTTTGTTACAAGATACCTCTCACAAAAGGGGAGTAATCTGTGAATATTTGTAATATATAAAAAAAAAACATCAATGAGACTTTAAAAAAAAGGATCAAGCAGAGATGATTTATTGAAATTGTGAGACAGGATCAGTTCACAGTGGGAAATGAAATAGAGAAAGGAGAGCAAAGGGTCAAAGACTGGAAAAAGTTATCTGTAGAAGCCCAGCTGCAGTTCTGAGTACCAGGAGGTAGAATACTAAAATTATTTATCTGGAGTTATCAGTGCAAATCTTCCATCAAATTATTAAACAAATTAGTTTAGGGATGTAAAAGATTTTCAGAACCAAGAAAGGTCATCTGCTTCAATATATCTGCCTGTTTTTAAGATCACCTAAATCACATTTAATTGTATTTTCACAGACTCCTTATTTCTCGTCCCCTGAGACAATTTTAGTTATCTCTTGTTACACTTTAGGTTCTTGACTTAAACAGTCATCATTAGTAACTTGGGAGAAATATAGTCATTTTATTACTCTGTAGATGAAAAATTCCCAGGGATACACTAAAAGATAGAAGTTTGGAAAGCAGCTCAAGGAGAAAATTCAAAATAGCAGCCAAAAGTCATGTGTGGCATGAGGGCTTCACAATTCTGCCTCTCACAGATGTCTGGTGTCAATCTAAGTGCCAACTTTTCTGTCAGTTAAAAAGTTAGATGTATGCCATTTTCTCATTAAAAAAGAGACAGCATCTGTCTGGAAAGAGATATATCATGGTGTCAATGTAATTAAAATTACTTATGCTCCATGATAATAGATAGTTTTAAAAAGGTAGTAATACCATGTGCCGCTGTCCAAAAAATGATTCCAATAATTCAATTCCATGCATATTTATTAAGCTCTTACTATGTGCAAAGGAACTTCTAAGTAGTAGGAAGAGATGTAAAGATTTAATAAGACATTAGTATGAGTCTTATGGAGTTTACACTCTAGCAATAATATTACTGATAATTTAACATAAGTGAAAAATATTTTAATGAATGCTGATTTCAATTGTGATTATCCTTTCAGAGGGCAGCTAGGTAGTACATTGGATAGAGTGCTGGGCCTGGAGTCAGGAAGATGTCTCTTCCTGAGTTCAAATCTGACCTGAATCACTTACTAGCTCTGTGACCCTGGGCAAGTCACTTAACTTCTGTTTGCCTCAGTTTCTTCATCTGTAAAATGAACTGTGGAAGGAAATGGCAAAGCACTTCAGCATCTTTGCCAAGACAATCCCGAATGGCTTCACAAAGAGTTGGTTGGACACTACTGAAATGACTGAACAATGATAACACTCCTTCCCACTAACAAAGTTCCTAACTTCTCTAAGATTTCTGCCACTGATTGGAAAAGGAAGGAATAGTTTACCTCTCAGATCTATGAAGAGGAGAAGAATTTATGGGTAAACAAGAGATAGAGAATATTATGAAATGCAAAATGGATAATTTTGATTACATTAAATTAAAAAGGTTTTGTACAAACATAAACAAGGTAGCCAAAATTAGAAGGGAAGCAGAAAGCTGGGAAAAATTTTTTACAGCCAGTATTTCTGATAAAGGCCTCATTTCTAAAATATGGAATATTTTAATAGGGAACTAGATTTCTGTCACTGAAAAACTTATAACCCTTTGGCTGAAACTGCTGATGGGCTTCTCTGAAATTAGCTAAGCTGATCATTGGATATAAGGTATACAATCATTAGATCCATACTCATAGCCTCCCTTCCAATTTGATCTAAGAGCTTATTCATGCTTGGTCACAGGATAACACAACATGGAGTAACATTACCTTTAGTTTAACACCTTGTTGCAATTTCGTTATTTTCTGTGACTAATCAGTTGAGTTGGGAGAATAAATCAATTGTTCAAATACCAACTGCCCTCCCTACCCTTGCATTCTTCTAGAATAGCCTTCAAGACTCAAGTGCCATGGCTATATCATGATGAGACATCAGAGGAAGAATTTATTGTGGCATTAACGATAACAATGATAACAATGGCAATAATGACAACTAGCATTTATGTGATGATTTAATATTTGTAAAGTACTTTACTAATATTATCTCATTTTATCCTCATAACAGTCCTGGGAAGGGAGGAAGGTGCTACTTTTATCCCCATTTTATATATGAAGACCCTTAGGCAGAGAGGTTTCGCGACTTGCTGAGGTTTCTACATCTAGTAAGTGTCTAAGGTTACATTTGAATTCAGGACTTACTGATTTCAAGTCCAATACTCTGCTTACTATGTAAAATAATATAGCATGTTGGAAGAAGACATAGTGTGGAATATAGAACTTGGGCATTGAGAAGATCTGCATTCAAATGCTACCCCTGATACTAACTGTGTGATTCCAGAAAAATTGCTTGACTTCTCTGAACTTTATCTGTAAAACGAGGGGATTTAGGCTTCCTTCCACCTCTAAATCTATCATATGATCATATTAAATAAAAAAAAAAAAACAAGTTTGGGGTCTACAATGACAATAATGACCATTTCTCTAGCACTTTAAAAAGTTTCATTATATAAAAGCTCCGGGAGTTATAAATGAGTTGACAAAGTTTCAGAGAGATTATTCCTTAACATCACCTCACTAGCAAGTATTGGAGGTAATATTTAAACTCAGATCTTTTCTGACTCCAAAGTTACTGCGACCGTATCTTGTGGTTTCTTGGGAACTGATTAGGATGTCTTTCAAATTAGTAAATGTAAGGACAAAATTTAAAGAATGAGCAAAATCAACAAATCTCCCGAGAAATGCTTCTCATTATTTGAGGCCTATAGAGTTCCAAGGCCTACAAGGTTTCAGGAATAGTTGGAATAGTCTTTGACTCTTCTCGCAGCCAGTGAACTAGTGTCTGATTCACTTTGTAGCTCTTTGAGTGGTGACTGAGCAGTGTCTGGAGATTCCCCAAGCACAACAGCAGGCTGAGAGAAGACCTCTTCATTGTCATTGATATGTCTTCCCAGCATGTTCGGCTCCAGGTGAACACTGGAGAGGCCTGCCTTCTGTCTGTTCTTACCCCCTAACGTGAAGCTCCAGGGCAAAGGAACCCTTGGGTGTCTAGCTTTTCTACTACCTCCTCCTTTCAGTTTGGGATGTCATCATACAGTTGCTAGTAAATGTTTTTACACTATTACCATGATATATTTTCAGTTGAAAATGATGGTGGGATGTATAAGATGATTAGATAGTGAAAGTACATTGGTAATTTTCCTCTTTTTGTTGGATAAGTCAAGAAAAGAGGAACACTTTTGATATTGACCAACCGCAGTGGGGGCCTTGTGACAATTTCTAGGTGGCGATCAGAATGTATGTGAAATATATATCCATTCTTGTCTTTTCCCAGTAGTGTGAAATGGAGTTCTTTTCTGCTAGCATTAGAAGCTCAAAGACTATTAGCACTATGTATTAGGGGATCATGTGCAAATGTCATGTTTATTGATATTAATCAGAATTGTATAATCAACTCACATCTAGTAGAGTTCCCCCAGAGATGTGGGCTTAAAAAATGACCTAGAAAGGAGTGTGTCTAAGTGTGTTTATGTGAATGTGGATGTGGATGTATTTACTGACAAGGGACTTTGAATGTCAATGTTAATTTCCTACAAAATGTAAATATAAATATTTTTGAAAATAGTTTTCAATGGTCAATGGAGAAAAAGCTGATTGAGATCACAGCAGCCTATAGGAACTTGCTGTGGTTCATTTGGCTTTCAGGTGGCCTGAAATGACAATGTGTGTTTCCTTGTTACAAAAATAATTTAAATAGCATTATTAAGATATTCTGACAATACTTAAATGTTATTTTGCTTCTCTCTTTTTCTTTCTTTTTTTCCTCTAAGCCCCTTCTTTGTTCTGTGGGTTTTCTTTTGTAACTCCTCCTCCAGACTACAGCTTTGTCCCCCCTTCTTCCACTCCTTTCTGGTCAGGTACTGCTTTACCACTTTTATATTTCTTCTCAATTTGCTTTTGTTTCACAACAAAAATATTTTGGTTTCCATTCACAGCAACTCATAAGGATACATCTTTGTATGTCTGGTCTCTAGAGTTTTGTTATAGCCATACGTGTTCTTCTTTTTGGCATAAAGAATTTGTCATGACATTTTACAATTCTGTTTTTTAAAATATTATTTTCTCCTGTATGCCGTTTCTAATTTATATCTGTGTGATCATTGGGCTGGGGGAGGGGGGTTAGGGGAGGGAAGTGGTCCAGAGGTAAAAGGGTTGGGAAGTCAGGGCATAGTTGATTTGTTTGGAAGCAATGTAAAAATAATATTGTTAGGGTACTGATTTTGGTTTCTAAATTTAATGTTTCTGTTCAACCATGAAAAAAAATTGCATGCAGAGCCTCAATCATTGTTAACATCTTTGTCTCCTATCATTTGAGTCAAGTTATTCCATGTTTCATGGAAAGAATGAATGTTGTCTATCATTTCTGTAGATAATAAACTGACACAAGGCAAGTTATAGCTTTGATTTATGTTATGACAAGAGTACTGAATGGTAACTTAGGTGACATCTAGGCAAGTACACTTATATCTAGATAAAATATTTCCTCCCCCTCCCCCTTGTTAAGTCAAGCATGGTACCCCAGAGAATCATAGTTATTTAGAATGAGAAGGGGCCTTAGAGATCGTTGGTCCAATTCCCTCATTTTACAAGGTGACAAAACTGAATCTCAGAGATGTTCAGTGACCTCCCAAAGGTCACGCATTGAGCTAATGGGTAACTATTTTTCTTCAGAATTTTACCTTGGCTCAAGAGCAGTGCACCAATAATGTGTGACAGATTACAGAATGAATGCCATTATGGCTATGTATAAATGGTGCAGTAAAAGAAAATGACCCATACTTTTTTTTGCCCCCACATAGTTCTGAAAGGTACAATATTGCTATTTATTTATCACTTTAGTTGTATCTGGAGATTGTAGAAATTTCTACAGCTGCAGAACTATCAAAAATAGTTCAGACTCTCTTTCAGAGTGAGAGAATTTCTTCATTGTTACATAGGACATAATTGTTACCGTCTGGCCAGGGGAAGCCTTAGAAATATAGACCTGTGACTTTTCCCATTTGTCTCTTTGTATTAGATTGGAGTTTTTTAACCCAATTTGGGATTATAAAGTCCTACCAACTTCAGGGGAACAATTCTGAGAATTGCTCTGAGTATAATTGAAGGCCCTTTATAATATTAAGATGTATTGTGGTGGATAAAGCACCAGCCCTGGATTCAGGAGGACCCGAATTCAAATCTGGCCTCAGACACTTGACACTTACTAGCTGTGTGGCCCTGGCAAGTCACTTAACCCTCATTGCCCCTTCCAAAAAAATGTATTGTGAAGCTCTATAGGTGGACAGACTTGGGTAGCTTGAAGGCAGATTTTTTTTTATGAACAAGGACAAATGAAGAAAATGAATTATTTTAGGTCCATCCTTTCTCCTCTTCATCACCCCAAATATAACTTTAGATGTACTAAAATGTGGGAAATCATGTCTTGTTTCCATGTGTCCATTATTATGTGTAATTAGTATGAGAAGAACTCATTGTCTAAGGCATCAATTTGGGAGAAGGAAATCTTTTAGGAATCTCCAGTGTATTTTTTTTTCTGTGTGAGGTCTGTTCTAAAACTTTCTAGTATAACTGATATCACTGGTAGAACAGAGGCTGAACATATTCCAAAATGCTTTCAAAGAGAAAGTTGCAAAAATAATGTCCAGATAGAAGCAGTTCAGGACATTGAATTTCCCGTCAAAGAGGAAGTTTAGTTGGTTCTAGTGTTAGTTGAAAAGGGGTTATTTGGCCTTTTTCATTGAATGCTTCCTGATTGGAAATGGATTCATTTGCCCCCAGTAGAAATCAAAGTTCAAATGACTTCACATTCTAATGATTTCCTAATAAATTAACCAGGCCATTAAAAATTATACACATATATGCATGTATGTATACTTACATATGTCTGCATGTCTGCATGCATATATATTATACATACACACCACCCACTTAAAACTGTTACCTGTTTGAAAATATCCGATGCGAGAAAACATTAGAATGCACTGGAACACTTTGGATCTTTAGGCAAAGGCAATTCCATGTTAATATTTTAATCTTCTAGGACTCAGACCTGAAGCTGGTTGAAATCCTAATCTGGATTCTAAGTTTTTGTACTTTTATCCTTAGTTTTTTGATGAGAGACTGACCTGTATAGTGGCTGGTTTTTATTTTAATTGTAAATATAATTGTTATCTTCACTGGGACCGCTGGTTTGTGAGGGGCTGGCTAATATTGAATTTCTGTTGTTTCCTACAGTTTTGAGCCCCAAAGTTCTGGGCATAGCCATTGCACGATATGACTTTTGTGCGAGAGATATGAGAGAGCTGTCTTTGTCCAAAGGTGATGTGGTGAAAATTTACACAAAAATGAGTGTAAATGGCTGGTGGAGGGGAGAAGCAAATGGAAGGGTGAGTCCGTCTGCTTTATCTCACTTACAGGCTTTGCTGTTCTGACAACAGGAATTTGATTTTTATGTTACAATACCATTATAAATGGAATAAATTTATCTATCCAAAAATGACTGGGAAATGAAGCAGTCTGGATGATTCTATAGAATAGGGTTGGGTATAAGAATTTATGTTGTTATTTTGCTGGGATTAGGAACTCTCAAGCAAGAAAACTCTGTACCAATGAAGGTGAGCACTTTCTCTGAAACTTATAGTCTTAGGGATGTGTGTAACACTGAGATTTTAAATGATTTGCCCAAGGTCACATAGCCAGTATGTGTCAGAGGTTTATCTTGAATCCAGAACTTCCTCATATTTGTTTATCAGTTTTAAAAATGTATGCTTTAGTTCTTGTGGATGGGGGGTGGGAATGGAGGGGGGAAGAGAAGTTGTAACACAAAGTTTTTAAAAAATTGATGCTAAAATTTTGTCTTCACATATATTTTGGAAAACAAGATTATATATGTGTCAAAAAAGAAAACAAGCAAAATAAATGTTAAGTTTATTAATATTAATATATATATACTTAATACCAAATCTATATTCATCATAATTTACTATTCCTTAGATGAATCAGAAAGCACTTCTGGGTTTTGCAGTGATCAAGGCCCTTATTATGAAAATAATTCATTCATTGTTTATCTACTTAAAATCATTTATTAAAAACTTACTATATACAAGGCAATCTACTTGGCACTTGGAGAGATATAAAGATAAGGAAAACAGTGACCCTCTTTGAGGAGCTTACACATTTATTATCAGGGATCACAGAAATTCATAGATTAAAAAGAAATTAGAGTTTGAGGTGAATCTATAGTGGTACAGTGACAGACTCAGACATTATTTCCATGACTAAGTTACTGACCAAACTATGTTTCCTTGTCATTCATCTCTTTCTGATCAAAGTAAAGTGTAAAATTTGCAAGCTTTCTAGTTGTTTAGATTTGGGAAAGGTGTTCACAATTTAACTAGATCTAGAAATAAATGGTGCACAATCCAGGGCACAATAAGTCCAGTGGACAAGTCCAATCATTTATATTTTTATGATTAGACTTTCCCAACAGAATTTCTGTCAACAGGGAGCTGAACTATTATAGCCATGGGTCCTTCAACTCCACCCCTGCCAAAGGGCCAGGTACAATTAATTCTGCACTCAGTGGTGACTCAACCATTTTTGCTGATAAAGATAAAAGATTTTATTGCTACCTAACTCTGAATGACTTCTGAAAATACCTGGCACTAGCTGTAGTTCTCCCTTTTTTCAACTGCCAGACCCAGGAAGCTAGAATTAGAAGGGAAATATGAAGCTGAAATTCACCATAGTAGCTGAGTGTTGTAAAGCACCAGAGGCTGAAGCTTATGGATCTCTTGATCACTGGAGTTCTGGGCCACAGTGGGGCAAAAGCCAATTAGGCAGCTTCATTAAGTCTAGAACCAATATGGTGACCTCTGGCAGTGGGGGTGGGGGGTGGGGGGGCTGGTAGGCTGCCAAAGGAAGGATAGATTGACCTTGGTCAGAAACAAAGCAGGTTAAAGATTCCATGCTCATCAGCAGTGGGATTATAGGTCATGAATGGCTGCTTCACTTACAGCCTCAATGAGATGGAGAAAGGGAAAAAGAGGGGGGGGAGGGAGGGAGGGAGGAAGAAAGGAAGGAAGGGAGGAAGGAAAGGAAAGGAAGAGAGAGGAAGGAAGGAAAAAAATCTTTTACCATAGAAAGGTATAATGAAAGGCACACTGTATTTAGAACCAGATGTCATGGATTCTAATCACTACTCAACTTTTTATTAGGCAAGTCACCTATTTTCTCTGGGCCTTGATTTTTGTTTTTGTCTTTGTTTTTTTTTGTGGGGCAATGAGGGTTAAGTGACTTGCCCAGGGTCACACAGCTAGTAAGTATCAAGTGTCTGAGGCCGGCTTTGAACCCAGGTACTCCTGAATCCAGGGCCAGTGCTTTATCCATTGTGCCACCTAGCTGCCTTGGGCCTTGATCTTTAAAATGGATTTTAAATTTAAATTTTTTTAAATTAAATTTTTAATTTTGTAAATTGAGGGACAAGGGTGGACTAGATGATCTTTGAGGTCCCTCCTAGCTCTAAATCTATGATGTTATGCTCCTACATGCTTTGGTAGTGAGGCAGGCAATAATTCTGGGCTACACTACTGGCATACCTATTGTTTTTTTTTTTTCTTAGTCAGATTCATTATCCTTTCCCAACATTTTTTCTCCCCTCAGCCTTTCAACTGGATCATTTTATTTTCATATGAATATTAGACCAATCCTGTGGTTCCATCAGTATGGCAGCTTCTGGTATGGAGAGTCCCTTATGGTCTTAGAGTTGCCTGGGGCTCTGAGATGTTTAGTAACTCTGTTTATGGTCATACCATATGTCAGAGACAAGAGTGGAACCCAGGTCTGTATAACTCTGAGCTGGCCTCCTATCTATTATACCACATCGTCTCTCAGATCCAGAGCAAATATAAACTTTATGCCCAACTGCCAACTTTACGCCCAACTGAGAGTTTTTATGAACATTGCCAATCTCCAGCTCAGTTCCCCAAGGGGAAGAATGCATAAAGATCAGCTTCCTAGTTATTTTGCTCAGACCTGTTCTGTAATGGAAATAGAAATGATTTTCGATGCTGCTACCATATCATTGTTTGTTCATTCATAGATTGATTTCCATGTTTATGGAAAAGAAAACTCCTTAAATGCCTTTTCCTCCATTTCTACCCTTGCTCGTATTTGGCAGTCAGCTTTAAGTCATCCCAAACTTCTTAGCTACCAAATGGGGATAGAAATATTGCTTAATTAGGGTGCCATGGATATTCAATACTACAATATATGCAGAGAACTTTGGAGTGCCAAGTTAGAAGAGCCAAATGTAAAGGTCCTTTGTTACTCTGGGCTGCTTTTCTTTGCAGGTGGGCTGGTTTCCATCAACATATGTGGAAGAGGATGATTGACTTCAAATCCAATTTTGCAGTCTGGATCAGAAATTTCAGGGACAAGAGATGAACAAAAATCCACAAAGCATTATGAACTGATTGAAGTATTTGAAAAGCTGCATTTCTGGCTAATCAACATCCTTCCTCCTCCTGTCTTCTCCAGTCTTAATGTTGGGATTTCTAAAGATGCTCGTACTGACAGATTAATGGCTTGCCGAGAGCTGGGCAAGAAACAACCTGCCAGTCTGTCATCATCAGGGACCAGTGCAAAGCCAAAACCTTCTCTTCCCAGAAGAACTCAGCAAATACATTTCTTTATGTTTCCTTTCACAGGCCTTTGTCAGTGCCAGCCATTAGTAAATGTTTAATGCGCCTTTCCTTCTCCCCCTTCCTGTCTCATCACACTCCTCTTCCCTTCACTAGTCATTGAAATCTTTGATGATACAGAGAACTAGAGCCTTTTGCCTATCAGAGCACGAAGAAAAGTGTGAATTCTGTCATATAGGCCACTTATGGAAAAGGTTCAGTGTCACTTGTCTTAAAGTATCAAGCAAAGCTACTTAGCCTATCACAAACATTTTTGTCCTACAGATCTTTCTGGGAGAAATAGGAGTAAAAACTTCGAAGTTCTCTATCCACTTTGTGTGGACTGGAGGCATTTGAACTGATGGTTTTTTAACTCTGTACCTTGGCAAGTGATTGTTTTTGAAAATGGCATGTTTTTTTTTTAAAAAGGAGAGAGAACCTTATTACTAACTCCAGAAAACTATTTGTGGTTTTGTTGAGGTGGTTGTGGCAACTTTGTACTGAAGTTTCTGAGGAAAACTTGGCTCAGCATCATCCCTCAGATGGCTGCTAGCCAGATGATCACAGTGTCTCTGTTTACATGAACCAGATCAAGGGCTGTATTGATAAATATGTCACTTCTTGACAAACACCACCTACAGGACATTTTTTTTTCTCTTCCTCCCTCTTCCCCTCCCCCAAATCTGGGGCATATACTACATTGCTCCTCCTGCTACTTTTAATTCAATACTGAAGGATTGCCGATAGCACAGACCCTTCTTTTGTAGAAGGGCAGCATAACTGTGGTTTTTATTCTGATTCGTGTCTCTAAATTTCAAGGTTAAACATAGACCCACTGAAGGTTTTCCAGGGGTAGCTCACTATGGAGCTTAAGGCTTCTCCCAATTGTCTTCCAATTTATGAGCCATTTCTGATCACACAGTGGCACCTAAATGATATTAAATGACTGGCAGAAGTCTGCCTATTGGTCTGCTTGTACCTCTTCTGGAATGGTAATAGAAATGGTTATTCTGTGGTGCTGTGATATCATATTTCATACAAACATACCTGCATATGTTTAGATATGTATATGTGTATATACATTGTGTATCTTCACAAATACATATATACACATATACATACATAAATACATATATGTATATGTATATCCCTCTTGTTACCAGATTCTACCTATCTCTTGATATTGGGATAAAGAAGACCACATCATGCACATTTTGAAAGCATTGGCTTCTGGCAACAAACATAGATATTTTAGCTTTAGCTAAATCTAGTTGAGAGCATTCAGAAAAGAAAATTGAGATCACCTCTGAAATAAAGCAATTGTGATATACTCCCCCATATCTACATGTAGGAAAACCCTGTGCACGCTGAAGGAGGTACATTGATCTGGGTGGAGATTCTTGTGCATTAGAAGATTCTCATATAGGATAGATTCAGGAAGTTTACCTCAGAATTATGGAAACTGTGATTGTGTTTAAAGAAAAAACGTGTGATGGCACCAGTTTGTGTATTTGTCAATGTGGACATGAGCACTAGAGTGTATTTTGTAAAATGATTTGTACAGTAAAGTTACCTGGCAGGATGTTTTCTTAGGTCATGTTTTGTGATGCCTAGTGTAGCATCAGCCACCGCTATGGGTCAATGGTGTGTCTTTCGTTTCACTTTCAGCAGAGCATTATGGTAGAGGGAGCAACATAACACATTGGTCCTGTGTCTTAGCATGGACTTTTGGCAAGTGGATCCACTTCCTTAAAACCAGCCTCTGCTCTTCTTTTTGCATTTTGCCAGTGTGGAAACTTGTCCAGTAGATGGAGGTGTTATAGCCTTGCTGGGACACCCTTTTTCTTAAGATACCAGATGTACCCTTTTTTGTCTGTGTTGAATGCCCTGTATTGGAAAAGTTAAATGCTGCATATTCACGTGCATTTCTAATACCAAAGACATAACCCAAGGCTAAGGAGTCAACAGTCACTGCTTCCCCTGTGCTTTGTCTTGCCTGGATGCAGCTCTTGCTGTCACACCTTGAATCTCATCTGTAGTGCTTAAAAGTTTGTAATATTTTGTAAATATGTCAATATAATAAAGTAGCTACAACTTGTATTAAGATAATTGTCCTCAGTTTTAATCACCTTTTCATTGCAGGGGGGTGGGGCTGAAAGGTCCCTTTTAAACTTTTAAAAGTTGGCAATGGCAGCAAATGAAATAAGAAGGAAATCTGATTTCATCAATGTGGGAATACTCTTAGTGCAAAGACTTTCCATCAGTTCAGGTCTTGCACTGGATAGAAAATTGGACTTGGAGTCTGGAAGCCCTGAGTCCATACCCTGCCTTAGAAGCTTACTAGCTGTATGACCCTGGCCAGGTCACTTAACCTCTCTGCCTCAGTTTCCTCATCTGTGAAATGGAGATTTTAATAGCACCTATGTCACAGGGTAGTCATGAAGATAAATACTGTTTCTGCAATGATTTGCATTCCTTAAAGCGTTATATAAATGCAAATTATTATTTACACCACTATTACCAATAGTACTATTACTATTATTTTTATTATCCCAACTCACCTATGACTTTAAATAATTCATAGAGAATTCCCTAAAGTACTAGTATTAGTGACTTGTCCACTGTCACACAGCTGATAAATGTCAATATAGGACTTGAACCCAGGTATTCCTGGTTCTGCATTCAACACCTCACACCTCACAATGCATTATACTAATTTAAATAATGGACTTTTTACATATTTTTTTTAATCATAGAAGTATTTTATTATTTTCCAGTTACATGTAAGGATAGTTTTCAACATTTATTTTCATAAGATTTCTAGTTCCAAATTTTTTCTCCCTTCCTCCTTTCCCTCCCCTCTTCCCAAGACAGAAAGCAATCTGATATAGGTTATATATATATACAATCACATTAAACATATTTTTGCATTAGTCATGTTGTGAAAGAAGAATCAGAACACAAGGGGAAAACCTCAAAAAAGAAGAAAATACAACAAAAAAAGTAAATAGAGTATGATTCAATCTGCATTCAGAATCTACAGTTCTTTTTTCTGGATGTGGAGAACATTTTCTATCATTAGTCCTTTGGAATTGTCTTGGATCATTGCACTGCTGAGAAGATCCAAGTCTATCACAGTTGATCATCGCACAGTGTTGCTGTTACCATATACAATGTTCTCCTGGTTCTGCTCACTTCACTCAGCATCAAGTCCACTTAAGTCTTTTCAAGTTTTTCTGAAATCTGCCAACTCATCATTTCTTACAGCACAATAGTATTCCATTACATTCATATACCACAACTTGTTGAGCCATTCCCCAATTGATGGGCATCCCCTCTATTTCCAATGCTTTGCCACCACAAAGAGAGGTGCTATAAATATTTTTGTAAATGTGGGTCCTTTTCCTTTTTTTAATGATCTCTTTGGGATACAGACCTAGTAGTGGTATTTTATGTAGGACATTAACTAGAGGAGCTTGCCTTATTTGAAACCCTCAACATCCTTGTTTGATAAGGTACTACAGGTATTATCGCTATTTTACAGGTGAGGAGATTGAGGCCCAGAATGATTCAGGTCATTGTCAATGGGTCACATAGCTACTAAGTGTCTAGGCAGTATTCCAGCCCAAGTTTTCCATTACTCCAAGTCCAGTACTCTATCCATTATAGCATGCTACATTTTAGAGAAGTAATTTGGCTCATTTTAACCTTATTTTAACCATATTTTTCTCAGTACTTTAGTGTGCATATCAGCTGCAAAAAACATACCATGTGTGTCAAAATAAAAAGGTGTGTGTGTTCTAAAAGATGAAGTAAGATATAAAGCAGAAAGTTTTTCTGCTCACAATAGTCATGGTGGTTGGGGTGGGGACAGTGGGGGAAGTATTTCCCTGAGTGTTGTCCAATTTTCTAGGTGAGAAGTACTTAATAAAGGATAGAATTCCAAACAACCAGAATCCAAGTGTTGGAATTGTCAACCTGTATGCCCTGTCACATATTTTCTACCTACCCTGCCCAAAGGTCAGCACCCTCTCCCCCCACCCCCTACCTTTAAAAAAATCAAGCAGAAGATATTTTCAGGAGGATATAAGTCTTTTAAAAAAGTAACTTTACAAATTGCTTGAAAGTGTGAACCAAACAATTGAAATGAGCAAATTGAACTGATAAAGAAGAGATCCTATTTTTAGGAAGCCTGAGTTAACAGATAGCTCTTGTCTATGATGGATCTATGATCTAATCAATATGTGTACTTGCTGTGATAATATAGATCCCTTTCCATTGCCATTCCATCCTCTTGAACTCTTGCTGTGTGCTCCCACAAATCTACTGCAGGGGATCCACCCAACATGCTGGGAAATTTAGTCTTGACATATTGATGGAGCATGGTAGCTCTCCATCTTTTTAATTTATTAGGTGACCAACCTAGATGTTTCATGTTTGTTCTAGTGATATCCTTGAAGTCACTTCTGCATGACTCCTTGATTCTGGCTGTGTTGCAGCCTATTCCTGCGCATTGTGCATTTCTCCATTCCCTCTTGGACAATCTCACTTTTACATCTTAAGAGACTGTGTTATTTCATTGACTCACAGTCATACATTATCCCTACTAGAATGTTAATGTTTAAAAAGAGAGATGGTCCTTTTTTTCAGGGAGAAGCTTAAGGTCATTGAAAGAATCATAAAATTCCCCAAAGACTTTTCAGATATGTGTAGTCATATATATGTATGTATATATACACATATACACACATATAAACACACATGCGCACACATACATATACATATATACACTGGGTATATATTCAAATATGTAATATGTGTGTATCTATATATCTACACATGCAAATATCTATATATCTATGTCTACATCTATATCTACACCAATATCTATACCTATACCTACACCTACACCTACATCTACACCCACATTTACATAATCTATATCTATCTATCTATCTATCTATCTCTCTATCTCAATATCTAGATATACTGATGGGAAAGTTCTATAATCTCACCTAATATGGACAAAAGACATTCATATACTTATTTCTTGTGTAAATAATTAGGCTGAGCTTTTTTGAGTAGCTAATAGTGATCTTTAAAATGTAAGATGAAGGGGCAGCTAGGTAGCACAGTAGATAGAACAGTGGCCTTGGATTCAGGAGGACCTGAGTTCAAATCCAACCTCAGACACTTGACATTTACTAGCTGTATGATCCTGGGAAAGTCACTTAACCCCAACTGCCTCACCAAAAACAAACAAAAAAAATGTAATATGAAAAATTTCCCCCAAATTAAAACACCTAGTAGTAAAGTAAAACAAATCTATTTCTTTTCATGGATAATAAAGGCTTTTAAATATTTTTCATCATAGGAATAGCTTGAGCATCAGAAAATTATTAGACTATTTGATATAAAATATGGTTGAATTAATAGAATTTTTAGAAGGACAATGTTGAGCTTTGTTCATTTAAAGGTTCATTCATTTAACATTCACCATTTTACTGGACTCATCTAATATGAAAGTCTACACAACCCTATTCTTTCCAATAAAGTCTTTCCAATAGTCTCAGTTTACATATCTAGAAGATTGGGATAATAAGATCCCATAGGGTGCCTGTGAGTATCAAATGAGAAAATATACATAAAGAGTTTTATAAACCTTAAAGCATTATATGAATATCAACTATTGTTATTTGACATCAAATTTAATTGTCTCTCATAAATTCAAGGTCATGAAAGTTCCAGCATAACTGACCAAGTGTCAGTATTCCGTATTCTTTCTCAAAATATATTCTGGACTTGGCATCCTGAAAGTCTTAGTGCAATTTCAAGCTTCGAACTGCAAAGATACTTTTGGGATCTATTTAGAAAATTCTCAAGTTTTGTTTTAGCTGTTGAAACCTCATTTGCACGTAAACTTTGTACAGTTATGGGATAGTGGAGTGAACACTGGATTTGGGGTTAGAAGTCTTTTAATAGGGGCAGCTAGGTGGCACAGTGGGTAAAGCACTGGCCCTGGATTCAGGAGGACCTGAGTTCAAATCCAGCCTCAGACACTTGACACTTACTAACTGTGTGACCCTGGGCAAGTCACTTAACCCCCATTGCCTTGAAAAAAGAAGTCTTTTAATATTTCATGTGTACCAGGGCTCTGCTCAAGCTAGTTCTTTGGTAATCTCTTGCTCTCTCTACGTTTGCATTTCACCTCCTTTTCCACTCCTGCATGTTCCTGATGCCCTTTAGGTTTCCACAAATTAGATGCTCTTTTGTTCTCTGAATTTTGACTCTTCCAGTTTTTAGGACATTCAAAGGAAGAAAAAAAATCACTCAGTCCCTCCCAGTAAATGAAGATTAACACTTGTTCGTGTGTGGGTGTTATTGGAACTAGCATGAGTGGGAAGGCAGGGTATGGAGAATTGATTGGTCAGGCATTCACTGGCTGTTGTCATGATGCAAACCCCATCATAAAATTAATTGCCTGAGAATTTATCTGTTCTGCTGCAATCCAAAGACCTTTGCTTCCAGAGCACTATATTTCACAGGTATCATACACCACCCACTGACTACAGATATGGGAATGAGCTACTATTGGCAGATGCTCTCCTCCTACCAAGAGCACCTTGCACATGTAATTTATAACTAGCTCTGTTGCTGGCATTTTGGAGTGCCTGGAGTAGTCTGCCCCTTTGAGTAGGACTGTATTCTAAGCAAGATTACAGAAGGTTGGTCCCAGCACATGTGGGAATTTCACTGGGTTGTATAGTTTATATAATATTTGTTTTTTTGTTTTGTTTTGGTTTTGCGGGGCAATGAGGGTTAAATGACTTGCCCAGGGTCACACAGCTAGTAAGTGTCAAGTGTCTGAGGCCAGATTTGAATTCAGGTCCTCCTGAATCCAGGGCCAGTGCTTTATCTACTTTACCACCTAGTTGCCCTCTACAATATTTGTTTTTAGCATGTATCAGTGACCTCGAGATGACAGCAAGTAAATAATGACCCAAGAATCTGATTAGGAGAATTCTGCACATTATCCTTGGTGATCTGAATATCTTTTGGAAAAAAATAAAAACAAAAACAAACTTTTTTTTCCCCCTGGTGTGAAGTGGACTATACGTTTCTTCTCTTGTCTTTTTCGATTTTTCCTATAATTTTCTAGTTAAAAGGAACCTTCATTGCCATTTAATCCAGACCATACTTCAAAAGATTTCCTCTATTTAAAGGGACACGTCCATTGAAAAGGGTATGGAGATCAGTGTGTGCCTTTGCCATGCTTTCTTTTGGTGGTTCAGCTCTGCTCAGAGAAAGAGACATAAAGTAAAAAGCAAGCCAGGGTCTTGAGGTTCTGCCCCACAGTTAGCCTAAGCAGGTACCTGTGCTCACTGAAATGTACATATAGTCATTACAGGTACTGATGGTATTAGGGCAGGGAGGGAGAATATAAGACCTCCTCTCCTTGGGGGAAAGCCCAAGAATGATGTAGCCTGAGACTCAAACAATATACTCCAAAAATAAGGGAAGAGAGAAGTTGGTTTTTCTTAGTTCCAACTGGTTATCTGGCTTCTGCTTGAAGATTTCTAGTAAGGGAAAACCTACCACTTCTTGGATTATAACTCTCCACTTTTGGACAGTTCAAATGATGAAGAATGTTTTTCTTGACATCAAACCTAAATTCTCCTCTTTGTGAATTCCACCTACAGCTTCTTATTTTGTCCTGTCTGACAAGCTCTTCAAATACTCGAAGAAAATTAGGTTTTTCTTCTTTAGGCTAAACACTGAATAGCCCCAGTTCCTTAAATCCATCCTTATGTGACATGGATTCAACATCCTTATGGTGGCCCTCTGCTGAGCACTTTCCAGCTTATTGTGATCTTTAAATTGTGGCCCCCACAAGTAAACATACTATTCCAGATGTAATCTGACCGGGGCAGAGAGCAAAGGGACCATCCCCTTATTTCTGGAGGCTTTGCTTCCCTTAGGGCAACCCAAGAGCCCACTGACCTTTCTGCCTGCTACATGACAATGCTGGCTCATAATAAGCATATAGTACCTTCTAGTGAGAGCGAGAGAGAGAGAGAGAGAGAGAGAGAGAGAGAGAGAGAGAGAGAGAGAGAGAGAGAGAGAGAGAGAGAGAGAGAGAGAGAGAGAGCGAGAGAGAGAGCGAGAGAGAGAGCAGCGAGGTGGGGGAGGAAGAGGAGGAGGAAGAGGACAAAGGAAAGGAGACAAGAACAGAAGAAAGGAGAAGGAAAAGGAAGGAGGAAGGAGGTGGGAGGAAGAAGTGAGAGGAGGCCAAGAACTTTACAACCTGGGAGAAAATCCATGAGGGGTGGGCATGGATCATGAATGTTTATCAGACAAAAAATAGGAAAAAATATCCATAGGAAAAGGAAGTAGAGAAAACTGCTGTATAATCATGCTTCCTCAATCCTTTATTTGTGAAATTGTTTTTCTGAGCCCAAGTATAAGATTTTATATTTATTTCTACTAAATGTCATTTAAAATTTAGCCCAAATGCTCTAATCTGTCAAGATCTTTTGGTGCTTCTTCAAGAAAGAATATAAGGACTTTGGATCAGCTTTATATGTTTGTATATATGTATATTATCTGTATTTATAAATGTATGTGTAGGATATATGTATGTGTATATATACACACACAAATGTATATGCATTTATGGTATAGTACATTTTCCCCTATAGAAGTTTAGTTCATATGCATAAAAATATAATGTCCTTTCCATGTTAATGTATTCATTCCATATTTAACAATTATTAAGTATTTATTAAGTACAAGGTAATATATTAAGCACTGAAAATACAGAGATAAAAATGGATGAAATCTCTACCCTAAAGTTGGACATAGATAAGTATAATACAAGTAGGGATAGAAGAGGTCCCAACAAAATGCTCTGGAAATATTTAGTTGCCTTGAACATTAACTCTCTCTTCCAACTTCATGTCAGCTTCACATTTGATAAGTGGAGATATAATATGCTGTCATGGAAAAGATGCTGGGATTGGATAGAGTTGGAGGAGAGAGACAGAGACAGAGACAGAAAGACAAAAAGAGACAGAGAGAGACTGAACTGTGTTTATATACATATCTGGATTTTGTCTTATCTGCCAAGAGAATGGTTACATGGTCTAGGGATGATTTTCAGGCTTTTAGAAATATCCCTTCTGGGTTTTTTTGTATTTATTATTGTACATTTCCAATATTGTGATTAAAGATCTCTATGGATTCAGGCCTTGGTAAATTACTTCAACGGGAATTCAACAAAGCTAGGAAGGAAGGTTTTTGTTTGTTTCATTTTTCCTTGAATGTGTCAGAACATCATCAACTAAGTAGATGACTGGATATATCCAAACCCAATCTCTAGACTCTTCCTAAAGATGAGGTCTGACAATTTTACTGCCCTGCTCCATAAACTCTGGTTACTCCCTATTGAGACTAGGTTCAAATATTTAGTACCTGTATTTAAAACCCTTTCTAATCTGACCTCTATATACCTTTCTAGGCTCATCACACAGGATCCTCCCCCATGCCCTCTACCATTCAGCCAAAATCATTTTCTTAGGTTCCTCACACAAGACTTGCCATGTTCCATCTCTTTGTCTTTGCACTGGCTGTATGTACCCCATGCCTGGAATATACTCTCTCCTCCAGTCTGCCTCGCAGAATCCCTAGTTTCCTTCAAAGCTCAGCTGAAGTGCCACTTTGTACATGAGACTTTTCCTGCTTCTCCCCCCTCCCCCAGCTTTTAGCACCCCTCCTATTAACTTCTATTAGTTTGCACATATCTGATGTAAACAAATATATGTATATATAAATATGCTATATGTAGTATATACATATGTATGTATATGTGCATGTGTGTATCTATGTATGAGTATATATTCTATGGTTTTATATTATAATTTATATAGCATAATATTATATATTATAATAGATAAGTGGTATAATAATATATATTCTATATTATGCATTATATTGACATATTATGCTTACACAAGCATACATGTATATATGGGATCATATTTACATATACATGTGTATGCAAATATAGTCTTCAAATACATATACCTGTATGCATGCATATATATAGTATATAAATATATTTACACATACATACACACATATATAGTACCATATATATGTGTGATGTGTGTATGTATATAAGCATATATGTATAAATATAGTTCTCTATTAGCATAATAGAATAGTACATCCTTGAGAACAAAGACCAGTTCGCTTTTATCTTTGTATGCCCAGAACCTAGAATAGTGCAAGCAGATATTAGGTGCTTAATAAATGTATATGGATTGATTCATTACATCTGGGCCACCATCCATGAGATTAGGACCAAAAGGGTGAATCCCCAAAGCTGCCAGAGAACCTGAGAGAGGGCTGGGGAACTCTGGCTGACATCCCAGAGCACTGTCTGGTGGTGCACATGACAGGAGGAATAAATATTTGCTTGGTAGTTATGCCCTGCTCTATTATTAAATAGAATCAGGTACCATCCACAGCACCCCCTAGTGTCACATATAAGTCATAGCTGTTACTGCTTTATTGATAGCTGTTATTGGTCCTTTGATCATTCTGTCTGGGGTGCTCTCTACAGTATGCTTCTGAGAGTGATTTCATTAAAAGCAAGATGCCTATTTCAATGAATGACTGTAAATGAGATATGGCCATTGCATGGCTCCCAAATTAGGTGGGAATTACAGCTACATAGTCTTTATAGGTGGCAGGAAAAGTGTCCCTTAAATCTGTAGTGATGTGGAAAATGCCTTCAACATCTATTAAGCTTAATAGCCACTTATTGTAGCCTGGATGGCACCAAGGAGAAATACTACATTAGTGAAACAGGACACAAAGAACCCACATTAAAATGAGAAACTCAGATGTTTTCTTTGCCCTTACCAAGGAAGTGACTGGTGTCCTGCTGTGACTTGTTTGGATTCGATTTTGTTTGAAACTCTTAGAAATTGCCACATTCCAAAGGCTGCCATACAGGCAACACTGTGGAGAAGCACCTGATGTTAGAAATGGAGGAAAGACGGACTGGTGATGCATTTTGATTCTCGGGGAAAGGTGAAGAAAGGGTTGAAAAAATTAGTCCAAAGCCAAGGGACATCCATCCACCTCAGTAGGTACCTAGGTATAATTTCTTTTCTTTCTTTTTTTTTTTACCTAGGTATAATTTCAAGGTATGCACAATACTCTACCTTTGTAGAAAGCCAAATATAAATTACTTAGAGTTATAATTATGGTCCATGGTTAAATCACTAGATACAAAGGATCATTAGATTTCTAGCTATAAGGAAGCTTATAGATAATTTGATTCAATTCCCTCATTTTATTGGTAAAATTGAGGGCCACAAGGGAAGGAAAATGCTCGAGGTCACACAGGAATTAAGTAGCAAAGCCAAACCTATGTACTCTGATACAAAATTAAATTATTTTCCCATTATTATCAATTAACTACTTCTGCAGTTTTATGGTATTAAAATGCATGTTTTTCTTTCCAAATCAAACTCATAACTGGAATTGCTGAACATGGAAGCAAGAACACTGGACAGTTACTGACTGACTCTGCCACCTCTGGCTGGGATTTTAAGCTCTCCTCATCTACAAGAGGAGTGAATTAGACTAATAAGTTTTAAGTTTTGTTCTACTTCAAGTTCTTTGATTTTTCATCTTTTCATTTTATAAGTGCAAGATACATCTTTATGGGGCAGCTAGATGGCACAGTGGATAGAGCACTGGCCCTGGAGTCAGGAGTACCTGAGTTCAAATCTGGCTTCAGACACTTAACACTTACTAGCTGTGTGACCCTGGGCAAGTCACTTAACCCCAATTGCCTTACTAAAAACAAAACAAAACAAAACAAACAAAAAAATACATCTTTATATGTTTTATAAATGTGTATTTGACCATGGTATAGAGGTCATTATATAGGTAATGAGTTTGATAGATGATAATCCAGTGATAATGACCAGTGCTTAATGCAACTTGTTTGTGCATAGTTATTTATATGTTGTCTTCACTATTTGAACTTGAGCTTCTTCAGAACAGGGACTGCCTTTTGCCTTTCTTTGTAATCTCACTGCTTAGCATGGTGTTGGTACATAGCAGGCACTTGACAAATGTGTATTGGCTGACCAACAAGTACATAATAAATGTTCTATCTATCTGTTTAGATACAAACATTTATAACTATATTTAAAGGTTGAATACCTGTATCTGTGTTTATTAAGTAATTATGTTGCAAAGTTAGAAACCCTACATTCTCTTTCTCAAAGGTGCTGGTTAAAAATATTATTCCCCTAAGTATTTTAGAAGCCTCAGATAGAACATATTCGTTCAACAAATAAATATTTATTTATTGAATATCTATAATGTACTAGATGCTGTGGAAGATACAAAAAATAGCATGACACAATCAATCTATAACATGGAGCATCTTACAATCTAATTGGGAGGAAATGACACTGGGTTATCTCTAAAGTCCCTTGCAGATTTGAATTTTTGTAATTTTATGATTGCCAAGGCAACATCACTAGCCTTTGTAACTAGAGATAACCTGAGTGGAGATGCATATTATTTCAGGCTCAACCCAATATTATAATTACAAGCTTAAAAAAGAAAACAGTGGGGGTACCAATTAGAAGGCAAATTCTATCATGTGTCATGTAGTATCAACATCAGTTTCAACTGTCTCTTTTTGCTTACCCCATATGCTAGTGGTGGCCAATGGCATGAACCTGTTTAGAAATGAGAAACAATCCCTAGCCAGTCCTCCTTGGATCCAGGCAGTTAGGCACTCCACCCAAGTCCACCGAGCACTTGGAAGAAGCAATATGCTGTCCATGGTCTCCAACAAGTAGCTAATAGCTATCAACTGTCTGCCTATCAAATGTGGGTAGCAGCAACACTTGTACTTTGGGCATGCATAGGATGTACTTGACAAGACACAAACATAAAACTGTGTGTAACTGAAAATTTCTCCTTGTCCTCCATATTTGCTTGAAGCCAGATTTCTGTGGTTCTTCTCTTGGCTAACACTTGGATCTAGCAGTTGTGCCTATTTCTCCTACTTATTCTCTGAGGACAGAGCTCAACTTTGGGGACTCCTGAATGAAGCTTATTTTATTTGTGACAAACTTCCTGCCTTTTTTCAGCATAGGAAGATATCTGTGTCACTGTCTTTAATTGGCTGTTAACACATTCCTGTTAAGATCTAATGCAGATGTCTATAGTTGAGCCATAAATAGAAATCCAGTGATCAAATTAGAACTACCTACATTTTTTCCTCCTTGCCACCCATCTCCAAATCTCTATATTTCCCTGGATGCAGGAAGTAATAGTCTCCCTGTTCTTTGCCCTGATCAGATATATCAGCAAATCTGATTCAATACCTGTGGTATTGTGTCTACTTTACCAAGGTCCCTCAAGAATCTTTCCTTATCTCTCTCCTCTCTCTCCACACTCTTCTTTGGCAATCTCACTCACTCCCATGGCCTCAACTACCACTACAATGCCATTCACAGCTATAGTTTTCCAAGTCTACATCTCCAGCCAGACCTCTCTTCTGGACTTCAGCCCTCTATCTTCAACTTGGGATCTACACCCAAATGTCCCACTGACATTTCAAACTCAACATGTGCAAAATATACAGCATGTGCAAAATCAGACTATCCTTCCCCCCTTAACCTGCTCCTTCTTCAAACTTCTGTCAGTGACATTACCATTAATCTAATCTCCCATGTTTGAAACTTTGTTATCTCTTTCTCTTATTTTTCCCTATCATATTCAGTCACTGAGTTCTATTGATTCCACCACTGAAATAGCTCTGATACAAGCCCCACCCTCTCTATTTCCACTGCTACCAGCTTAGTAAAGGTCCTCATCATAGCACTTGAGACATGGTCTAAATTAGAGTATTGACATCCTTATGCCCTCCATTTACATTATAGGTGTGTATAGGTAGGTATACACACATATATATCTATCTACACACATATGTTTATCTATTTATTATGATGCTTAAATAATTACTATAGACACAAGTTTTGGGTAAGCATATTATCAATTTATCAATTTCTACTGGTAAGGGATTGGCCAAATATCTCCTTAACATCTCATGTATGTGGTTCTAAGAGACAACATGGCTGCCTGTGTAGGTTTTTTATCCCTTTTCTATAAGAGGCTGGGCATTATACATCAATCAAATCTAATTAGTTCATTATACATCAAATCTAATTGGTTAGCATTATTAAAATCCAATTGGTTGAGGGCAGCTAGGTGGCGCAGTGGATAGAGCACTGGCCCTGGATTCAGGAGGACCTGAGTTCAAATCCGGCCTCAGACACTTAACACTTACTAGCTGTGTGACCCTGGGCAAGTCACTTAACCCCAACTGCCTTACCAAAAAAAAACCAAAACAAAAAAATCCAATTGGTTAACATGATTTGAAGGTGGGCTATATTAAAATGAAGTCCAAAGATGGCATCAGAGAAAGGAATGCAAGACTCGCCCCACTCAGACTGGTCAGAGCAAAGTCTATTCATCTAAGTGTGATTTAATCTCATCAGTAAATCCTTGGGTTAGCTAGACCAAAGGATCAGTGTCTACTGGAGTCTCCTTTTGTTAGCTTTGGTTTGGGTTGGGTTTGCCCTAGATGTGATTTGATAAAGTCTCTCTAGGAGAGCTTCTTTCAGTGGAGGAAGAGGGAGAACTAAGAAAGAGAGGTCTCTGGGTCCCCCAAGATATTGATTATTAATAATCTTTTTTCATACTATATTGATCTATTTATCTAGCTATATTTATATGTCATATATACATAACTATTTGCATATTGAATCTCCTATTATATATAATGTGAGCCCCCTGAGGTCAGGGGCCTTTCTTTTTATATCATCAGCTTTTAGTACAATGGTAAGAAGCACTTAAGCCTTGTGGACTAATTGCCTATAGAGTCAAGTAAATTGTCAGAGTTGCACATAATTAATTATGCAAAATACTCTGATAGAGTAGTAATTATCTATTTATTATGTTTATTAAAATGAGATTTTAGACAAATACCAGAAATTATTAAAGCATAAAGGAATTAGAATCAGAACAGTTATATGGATACGAACTATAATTATATATAGGATCATGGAGACCAAAAACTGAGGCCTTTGAAGATAGAGTGACTTACTCAAGGTCACAATGATAATCAGGAGAGGCAGATTTTGAACCCAGGCTCTCTAACACTGAGTGCTCTCTTATCACTGTTTCCACTGCTTCTGCCCCATCAGAAGTTAAGCTGTTTTAGTTTATTTATAAATAAAAGCCTATTTTAAAATAGTTTTTTTTAATCACAGAGAATTTATGGATTTTAGGGTAAACCTTTAAAATTAAAAAAAAATCTTTAAGCAATATAACAGAAAAAAAAAGTTTTGGATTTGGAGTCAGAGGGCCAAAGATAACATCTCAACTCACCTATTATGTGGTTGATCTTGGACCAGTTATTTCAGCACTCTGAGCCTAACTTTCCTCATCTGTAAAATCACCGTATTAACTAAACGACCTCTCAAGTCCTTTCCAGCTATGGATCGGTAATCCTGTGAATGTTTGTTTTGTTGATGTTTTTGCTAAGTTTAGAGTGGCATCAAGATAACTCCAAGGGAATCTAGAAGCTTATTCAGAAGATTTCATATGACTGAAACCATTTAGGGATGCCTTTTTTTTTTTTCTTTTCAAAGAGCTTCCTTCAGGCCAGGCATGATTGTGCATACCCATAGTCCCTTTTGTTTGGATGGTGGATCATTTGAGTTTGGCAGTTTAAGGCTAAAGCCAATCAAGTGTCTGAACTAAATTTTGTTCTAATATGGGGAGCCCCTGGGAGCAGAGAGCCAGCGGACTGTTGAAGGAGGGATAAACTGGCTCATGTTGGAAAAATGGAGGAGGTTAAAGCTTCCAGTCTGATCAGTGTTGGGATAAAGCCAATGAGAGGCCTATGCACTTCTACATGGGCAAAATAGACCCAATCTAAAATATTTTTAATCAATTTTTGTTTTGTTTTGTTTTGCAGGACAATGGGTGTTAAGTGACTTGCCCAGGGTCACATAGCTAGTAAGGCTCAAGTATCTGAGGCTGGATTTGAACTCAGGTCCTCCTGAATCCAGGGTTGGTGCTTTATCCACTGTCCCACCTAGATGTCCCTAAAATATTTTTTTTTTAATTAAAAAAAATTGATTTGACTTTGGAGAGTCAGTTTTTGATCCATCCATGACAACCAATCTCATTAAACTTTAAGAGATTTGACTGCACATATACAAAAGATAAGAATAAAAGAACAAAAGTTATTATTTTAAGGTTTATCAAGTGCTTTATACATTTATTAAGGTGTAGCTATGTGGCACAGTGGATAGAATGCTGGACTTGGAGTCAAGAAGACTCATCTTCCTGAGTTCAAATCCTGCCACAGACACTAACTAGCTGTGTGACCCTGGGCAAGTTGCTTACCCCTGTTTGCCTCAGTTTCTTCCTCTGTAAAATGAACTGGGGAAGGAAACACAAACCGCTCCAGTATCTTTGCCAAGAAAACCTCAAATGGGGTCACAAGATTAGGATACAACTGAAAGACAATTGATCACCACCACTAACAACAAAAAAATTACATATATTATCTCCTTTGATCCTTACAACAACTCTGTGAGTGAGGTGCTATTATTACCCCCATTTTATAGATGGGAAAACTGAGGCTACAAACTTTTCCAAGGATTCACAGTAAGTGACTGAAGGGACATTCAGACTCAGATCTTCCTGACTCTAATTCTACTGCTCTGTTCACTCCTCTATACAGCTATAGCAAAATAGGTCACAGATCATATATTTAGAGTAGGAAGAGATTTCAAAGTCCATCTAGCTCAATTCCTTCTTTTTTTATAGATGAACAAATGGCTTAGCATAGTGCCTAACAAAAGTTGGTGCTTGATAAATCTTTTTTTTTGTTTTGTTTTGTTTTAATGCCTAGGGAGATTAAGTAATTTGGCTGGGTCACCCAATTATTAAATATCTGAGGCAGGATTTGAACCCCTGTCTTTCCACTATACTACATACACTATGCTGTACTACCTCTGAAGGTCTGCTGCATTTGTCATTGATTACTTAAGAATTCTAGTCAGGGGGCAGCTAGGTGGCACAGTGGATAAAGCACTGGCCCTGGATTCAGGAGTACCTGATTTCAAATCCGGTCTCAGACACTTGACACTTACTAGCTGTGTGACCCTGGGTAAGTCACTTAACCCCCATTGCCCCGCATAAACAAAACAAAAGACAAAAACAAAAACAAAAACAAAAACAAAAAGAATTCTAGTCAGTGGCTTTCCGCCTTGCCCCATTGGCTCCTCAAAGAGCACTCCACCCATTTCAGAATTGAACAGTCACAATGTAAAGTGGCCACAGGGTCTGTCATGAAAACTTTTTTTTTTTCTACTGATGCAAAACTTGGCTGTTACCCTTGGATGCACTTTGGAGTCTGGGACATTTGCACATCTTTTATCCTTAGCAAGCAAGTTATTTTAAGGCCAGAAAATATAGCCAGCCTTCCACAGCTCTAGAGCTCAGGTAAAACTTTTATCTTCTAGTAGGTTTTTTGGCTCTCCTAAGTAACACCTGTTTCCATTTTATGCAAAGAAATTACTTATGAGTGTTACTGAGCTTGGGTATGCTTCCCTGCAATTTTCCAGGAGTCACCTAGGATTTCCAGGAGGACAGACGGGCAGATATCTCAGTGGTTTCCTTTTGGCCCAGGCTTGATCATTTGAAATCATGCCGGTGGTTATCCCTTTGCTGTCGTTACCCAAACTAGCCTCCCTTTACAGCCCCATCTGGAGCTCTTGGACCAAGACTAGGAAAGGACAGATTCTGAGCAGATGGTTTATCATGGGCTCTGGCACGTGGTTTGGCTGAGGATCCTATATCTAATACCTCAGAGTTTGGGAAGCTGTTGAGTGGCAAGTGACTCGAAGCCTTCCGCATGACCAGAATGGCTTTGATTATTGGATTGAACGAGAGGCTCAGAATAAATATCCAGAGAATAGCAGGTCTAGAGATCCGACACATTAGATAGTTCTGAAACTGTTCATAGTCCATAATATTCGATCAATCAATCAGCCTTTGTCAAGTGCCTATTCTGTTTCAAGTAATGTCATCGTACCACATCCCCACTAAAACATGCAAAGTCCTGGCAAAAGTAGGTTCAAACACAGAAATAACTTATGCCAAAAGGATAGTTCACAGCTGGTTGCTGGAAGCTATTTTCCCCCCTTTGTAGCATACTTATGAAATTCTCTTTAGGTATGACATGCTTCAGGGCAGCTAGGTACCACAGTGGATAAAGTGCTGGGTCTGAAGTCAGGAAGACATCTTTCTGAGTTCAAATCTGACCTCGACACTTTTACCACCATAGTAAAGAACTATTTCAAAAAGTTGTCTATTTGATATTAATTAATAATGAGGGGAAAGCATGAGCTATCATGCTAGACCCCCACCCCCAACCCTTCAGAGCTAACCCACAAACTCTGAGGGAGGATTTAATAGCTAAATTCTTGGGAATCTACCTGTCAATGCAAATTGGAGCTGAGAGAACAGATACACGTAGATGTTATATGTTTCTTAAGGGCAGGGACTATTTCTGTCTTCTTATTCCAAGAACTATGACATTACCTGACACATAGTAGATACTTGATAAAGGCTTATTGATTGATTGAATATTACTTGTCACTTACTAGCCGTGTGCCCCTGGGAAAATCACTTAATCCTTTTTGCCTCAGTTTCCAGATCTGTAAAATGAATTGGAAAAGGAAATGGCAAAACATTCCAGTATCTTTGTCAAGAAAATCCCAGTTGGGGTCACACAGAGTAGGACGTAACTGAAATGACTAAACAATAATGACATACTTCTTTCCTGAAATCATTTTGGAGACTTGAATCTGTATTTTCTCATTTCATCTCTTGTAAAGGATTTCAAATACCAAATAGGACACTTTATATTTTATTTTAGAGACAATAAGAAACTATAAGAGTTTTCTAAATGGGGGAGTTACCTATTCAGAACTGCATTTTAGGACTTTTAATTTGCCAGATATATGGAGGATGGATTTGAGGAGGGATAGGTTTGGATCAGAAAGACCAAATTAGGAGACTATTACAAAAGTTCAGGCAAGAGATTATGACCTGAACTAGCATGATGGCTAATTGAAATGGATATGAGAAATATACAACAGAATCTCTAAGTGTTGGAAAATGATTGTATATGTAGGATAAGGGAGAATGAAGAGGAGAAGATACCTTCTGGGTTATGACCCTAAGTGACTGGACCAATATTGTTACCCTGCACAAAGATAGAAAAGTTAGGAAAAGGGAATGAGTTTTGGGGAGAAGATGAGTTCTCTTTCAGACAGGATGAGTTTGAAATACTTTAGGACATCCTGAGGAAGTTGGTGATAGGGACCTAGAGTTCAGGAATATAACTACGGTTATATATTCATATCTTGGCTTTATTTGCATAGATACTATAATTGTGAACATATAGATACTGATGTGATATTCAAAACAGGGTCTGGAAGGAGAAAAGAAAACTACTTATCACAGAGCCCTTACAGATACTGATGGTTAGATAATCTATCAGAAAGACTAACAATGAGCAGCCACATAGGTCAGAAGATATGAGAGAGCAGTGTCATGAAAACCAAGGTAGGGTCCTAAAAGCAAAGTAAAATGTAAATAGCCTTTCTCCCTAGGATACCAGCAGTAGGCATAGGTTGTTATTCTTTAGTTGTTTCAGTTGTGTCTAACTCTCCATGATGCCATTTGGGCTTTTCTTGAAAAAAAGGTACTAGAGTAATTTGCCATTTCTTCTCTAGCTCATTTGACAGATGAGGAAACTGAGGCAAACTCGCTTATGTGACTTGCCTAAGGTCACACAGCTAGTAATTACCTGAGGCCAGATTTGAATTCAGTAAGATGTGTCTTCTTGACCCCAGGCTTGGTACCCTATCCATTGTACCACCTTGCTGCCTTACAAGGCATATAGCACAAATATTTTATTGCACAACAAGAAGCTAAGGTGGTATCCATCAAATTGGGGAATGGTTAAACAAATTATAGGATACAAATGTAATGTGACATTATTATTCCATAAAAATGATTGAAGGGATGGATTCAGAGAAACTTAGGAAGACATGAATTGATGGAGTGAAGTAAACAGAAACAAGAAAACAATTTATCCAAAATTACCATATTGTAAAGAGTAATAACTTGGAAATACTTAAGAATTCCTAACTCCAGAGGCCTTATGATACGATTTTCTTCTTTCATCCATCTCATAAGATGAAGTGACCTTTTTCTTAACCAAGGCTGATCTCTCTATCTGCTCAAACAATCCTATTCCATCCCATTTCTTCTGACAGATTGTTCCCTCTGTCATCCCCACTCTCACTTATTTTCAATCTCTCCCTCTCTACTGGCTTACTTCCTAATGCCTACAAGTATACCCATTTCTCCCCTATCCTGAAAAAATCTTCACTTGATCCTTCCATCTCCTCTGCTCTTTATAGCTAAAATTCTCAAAAAGGCCATCTGCAATAGATGTCTCGACTTCTCATCATCACTCTCTTCTTAACCCCTTACAATTTTGGCTTCTGACTTTTTTTTTTTTACCAAAATTGCTCTTTCCAAAGTTTCTTGTGATCTCTTAGTTGCCAAATCCAATTATATAATTCCTCAATAATATATATATTTTTTACTACTGATCTCCTTTGAAGTTATCATTGGTGATATATTGCAGCCTGTCCATCCCTACCATGGGCCTCTCCATTGCCCTCTGTGGGATATTCATTTTTAATTATTTAGAGGCAGTTTTATCCCTTGTCTTGTGGCCATAGAGCAACACCAGTCTAATTTTGAAAAGATAGACCTTTGCTTTAATAGCAGGCCCAGAGGAATAAAGGAGCTTTTCAGTTTCCTGAAAGCAATTCAACCCATTCTAGTATTCCTTTTCAAATCTGGGTCCAATTCATTGTCCATCTGTATTATCTCCCCTAGATAGACATATCAATGGACAGGCTCTACAGGGTTTCCATACAAATGCATGTTGAATGAAACCTGAGTAATTAGACATTCCTCATCTACTTGGACCTTTCTATGTGGATGGAAAGGCCCGAGTCCTTTGTGTGATTATAGATCTCATTCAGTAGGCTCTACAATGTTCTGGGGCTTGATGGACTCAGCACAATGTCATCCATAAAAAAGGAGCATCTGGAAGACATAACTATCTACAGACCATCCCTCTTCAGCCTCCTCTACCATGTGCTGGATGTCCTCCATCATGTTGGCAACTGCTTCTGGCAAGTATTCATATCCATGTTTTATCCCTCTGCTAATGTTTAATATTAGAGTCACTGAAAAGAATTATTCCCCTTGTTATACCTTCCGATGAATCTTGAATGATTTTGTTGTATGGATAAGAGAGCCTGTATGGTGACATTTTGTTCCACTAAATCAAATGCTTTTTTCATAATCAACAGACAATAGATACACTATAATAATAACTAACATTTATATAGCACTTACTATATGCCAGGCACTGAGCTAAACACTTTATAATTATCATCATCTCATTTTATCCTCACAACAACATTGTTTTTTTGTTTTGTTTTGGGGTTTTTTTTGACGCAATTGGGGTTTAGTGAGTTGCCCAGGGTCACACAGCTAGTATGTCTTAAGTGTCTGAGGCCGGATTTGAACTCAGGTCCTCCTGAATCCAGGGCCAGTGCTTTATCCACTGTGCCACCTAGCTGCCCCACTATAATCTACATTTCACAGATGAGGAAACTGAGGCAGACATAGGGTAAGTGAGTTGCCCAGGGTCACACAGCTACTAAGTGTCTGAGGTCAAATTTGAACTTGAGTCTTTCTGATTCCAAGTCCAGTGCTCTAGCCACAGCGCTACCTAGATGCTTATATCCTCTCTACATTTTTTCATTTAATTGTGATATGATAAAGATGTGGTCTATTGTTGCATATTGCTTGTGAAAGCTTACTTATTGCCTGCTAACACCCACATTGAGGATGCTCTCTATTTGTATATTGATGAATCTGATAAAGATTTTTGTGTAGATGGGAGAAGAGCCATGTAGGTATGTAGTTATTGAATTCTCTTGGTCATTTTTTTCAACATTAAGATTTAAACACACACACACACACACACACACACACACACACACTGATATCTTTGTGTTTTTCAGATACCTTTTTTGCTGGTTTCTCAATGCCCTCCCAAAAGTATCATCTCCAGAAGTGATCTCAATTTTTGTTCCCTCACCCAACTGGTAAAGATCACACAGCTAGTAAGTGTTAAGTGTCTGAGGCTGGATTTGAACTCAGGTACTCCTGACTCCAGGGCCAGTGCCTTATCCACTGAGCCACCTAGCTGCCCCTTGATGTTTTGTATTGTTGCCTCAAACTTAACATGTCTCATATATAATTTATTATTAATTCCTTTTAAATCACTCTTGCTCCTAATTTTTATATTCCTATGATGGGAACCATCATCCTTCTGGTCACCCAGGTCTACAAAAGTGGGAATCATCTCTGATTGATTCCTTATTCTCCCTCACCCAACACACCCAATCAGTTGTCAATTATTGACAATTCTAATTCTACCACATCTCTTGAATCAATTTCCCTTCTCCACCCAGATGGCCACCACCCTCATGAGCTCTAGTCTGTACTTCTGAAATTGTTTCCTAAGTAGTCTTTCTGCTTCATTCCCCTCTCTTCTCCATTCTACCCTCCATATTATTATCAACTGGGCAGTGAGGTGGCACATTGGATAGAGCACTGGGCTTGGAATCAGGAAAACTCATCTTCATGAGTCACTTAACTTTGCCCCAGCTCCTCATCTGTAAAATGAGCAGGAGCAGGAAATGGCAAACCAATCCAGTATCTTTGCCTAGAAAACCCCAAAATGGGTCACAAAGAGTCAGACATGACTGAACAACAAAAATAGTTACCAATGTGATATTCCCAAGCACAAGTATAAACACCCTGCTCAATGAACTTTGGTAGCTCCCTATTATCTCTCTGACCAAATACAAATCTGTTTGAAATTTAAAGTCCTAAAAAATCTAGCTCTGAGCTACTTTTTTAACTTCATTATGCATCTTTCCCTTTAAAATCATCTGTGGTATGGCCAAATTCACCTTTTTATTCTTTCTCATACTGGACATTCCATCTCTTTCCTCATTGTTTTGTGTTCCTGGAATGAACTTCCTCCTCAACTCTACCTTTAAATTTCCTTCAAAATGTAGTTAAAGTGATACTTCCCATATGAGAGCCTTTCTTATCTCTCAGTTATCCATGCCTTTCCAACAGTTATCTTGTATGTATTTTGTAAATATATGTATATATAACATATTCTTCCTCACCCCTTAATTGAATGTAAGCTTGTTGAGAGTTTTTTTTTTCTTTTTCTTTTTTGTCTCTGTATCCTTAGCACTCAGCGTAGTTCCTAAACACCTATCAATCACTTGATTATTTATTGTGGAATGCTTGAATAAATAACGATTTACAGGGAAGAAAGGTTGTAATTATTTTCCTATCTTTTGAGGTCTTTGGGAACAACTTATATTACCATTTGGAAGTATGTTGTGGAGGGGTTTCCTATTAGTATATTGTTTAGACCAAATGATCTCTGAGTTCCCTTAAAACTCTTATATTCTATGATTCTGGAATCCAGATCTAGAGAGAATCTCTTGTCCTACCTAACAGCCACCAGACTTCTTCCTGTAGCCATTATCTTCTGGACTTTGCCTTTAAAAGTCCTTGACTGCCCTATACTTAGCCAAGCTTAGGCCACATTTTCACCAGCTCATTCTGGGTTCTTTCCAGTTCTAAAAATTTATACCATCTTCGGCTCCATTAAGAGAAAATTAGTAGCCAGGCCTAAGGAGGTGCTTATATCATTTTCCAAACCACATATGAACTATTATGTTCAGTTTGGGGAACAGTTTTTTTGTTGTTTTTTTGGTTTTGGTTTTGCGGGGCAATGAGGGTTAAGTGACTTGTCTAGGGTCACACAGCTATTAAATGTCAAGTGTCAGAGGCTGGATTTGAACTCAGGTCCTCTTGAATCCAGGGCTGGTGCTTTATCCACTGTGCCACCGAGCTGCCCCTGGGGCACAATATTTAAAAATGGACATTGATTCTGTTGAAAGGAAGGCCTTTGGTGCATGCCCTATTAGGATCAATACAAGGAACTGGGAATATATATCCTGGAGAAGAGAAGACTTAGGGGTAACATGACAAAAGTCTTCAAGTATTTGAAGGACTGTCACATGGAAGAATACTTAGACTTTTCCTGAGTTATGGGTGGGGAATAGCTGGGAATGAGGGTACAAGTTGCATAGGCATACTTAGTCTCAATATAAATGTAACCACTAGGTGGTGGTGTGGGAGTTTCCAAGTAGGTGCCAGTTACAGTAAATCCTGAGCAGGATTTGGATATATGCTGGCTGTCAATCACCTCCTAGCTCCACCCCCTAATTTATGTCTCTCTCACACTAGCTAGAACAAGAGTCCTTAACTTCTTTGTGTATGTCAGGGACCCTTCTGGCAGTCTAGTGAAGCTTATGGATCTCTTTGGAGAATAATGTCTCTAAATGCATAAAATAACGCATAGGAAGGATTACAAAAGAAACTGGGAATATTGAAATAAAGATATATTTTTTCCCATCAGAATTCACAGATCCTCTGAAATCTCTGATTGAGGGCTATATATATTAATCAAAATTAGTGCCTGTTCTACACACTAGTCATTCTCTTCCTTCTTTTTGTATTGCCTATCAAAAGCCTCTGCACAAAGGATTGTTATCTAAGTAAATTTAAGTAAGATTAAATGAAAGAAAAGGTTAGATTAGTAAAGATGAGTAAAATCAGGCACATTACTCACTTGAAGTTTTGAAAATAGTTCCATTTTTTTAGAAACTTCCCATGAGGCTGGAGCCTATCTTTCTCTCTAGATAGATATCCAGTCACACACAGCTTGGGATCAAGGGTGATAGTTAATCTGGAAATTCAGTGTCTTATTTTTAGATTTCCTGTCCCCTTGTTAAAGAGAACTAGATGCATGAAGCAAACTCATGACCCAATGTCTATATTGAGATTTGAGAATGCTATGGAAGCTTTAAATGATTCCCATAATCATAAGCAAATGAACAAACGGATAGTAGAATATTCCTGCCCAAGTTTCTAGGGAATTCTACCCTAGAATATGGAATTTCAGTGAGATTTAGTCTGGCTTGCCACTTCCAACTTTGAAATTCAGTGCTGCTAAAAATGTCCCAGAGACTAATGCCCATGTGGCTAAATCCCAATGGCATAAAAAGTCTAATGCAGACAGCAGCAAGAAGATAGACTCTCACTTTTTCCTTGAAAGTACCTAGCTTAAGCATCTATCTTTCTTTGAGATTCCACCTTCATTGGGAAGGGTGGAGTCTTAAAGTACCTTAAACCCAAAGAGTCCCATAAGTCCAGAACCCAGAAGCAGGAGACCATTGTTATTTTCATCACTTTGTTTCTTCTCCACCTTCAGACCTCATTATGCAAGTCCTTCAAGACAATCCAAGTTGACATTGAGGTAGCATTATCAATTACTTTGGCCTGGTGCATCTTGCTCCTGTTGGGGAATATAATACTCTTCCACCTCCATATCAGTTGGGGAGAGGACTTTCCAGCAATTATAACTATATAAGTAGAATGGGCTACCTTAAAAGTAAGCCCCCTTTACTTCAGACATTCAAACAAAAGATATATGCCCACTTGGGGATATTATAGAGGGTATTCTTATTCAAGAACAGGTTGGACTAGGTGACCTCTGAGGTCCCTTATAGTTGTGAGATTCTGTAGTTCTATGATTTCACTAAAAACCTCACTTAGCTCTTCAAATCTCTGACCCTTGGCATCAAAGAATCATTAACTGCTTCATCCAGACTGCAGGTTATATCCCACAGCAGGGGTCAGTCTATCCATTTTTCAAAGAGCAACAGAACTCAAATACACATTAACATGTTAAAAATAGGAGTATCTTACCCTGAGAAGTTATTAGAACAGTTAAGGTACTAAAGTCCTCACATTGATATACTTTCCTTTCTAGCCCTATTTCCTTTGGGGTTCAATCCATTTTGGGGGAATGTACATTTTTGCTTACTAAAGCTATGCCTTTTATTGCCACCATGTATAGGGTTGAGGGACTAGTAGGGGTCATTTTGATCTAAAAAAGCATTCCCTCAAGAGATTGGAAAATAGATTAACATTTGCCTGACAGATGGAGTTGTGTATCAGTATAGCCATTTTGAAAAGCAATTTGGAACTATGCACATAAAGTGGCTAAAACATCCATGCCCTTTGACCCAGAAATTCCACTATTGGGTATATACCCTAAGGAGGTCATTGATATGAAAAAAGTCACCATATGAACCAAGATATTTATAGCAGCACTTTTTTTGTGGTAGCAAAGAATTGGAAACAAAGTAGATGCCCGTCTACTGAGGAATGACTAAACAAATTGGGGTCCATGAATATAATGGAATTTTGCCATGCTGTAAGAACAAATGAATACAGTGTGGACAGGGAAGCATAAAAACCTTATAAGGATTGATGAAAAGTGAAGAAAACAGAGCCAAGAAAGCAATTTACACAATGAATACAAAAATGTAAATTTAAAGAGCACCCACAAAACAATTGGTAGTGAATGTTGTAGAATTACAAAGAACAAGCATGACCCTAAAGAAGATATATGAGAACCTTTTGCATAGTTGGGAGGTTCACAGGGGAGGAATATTGAATAAATGTTCATACTTATTTCATGTATTAATAAGCTTTACTTTTTTGGTCTATTTTTCCTTTTTTTTTCTTTAAAAATATTTGTTATGTTGGACATCTCTCTCATGGGCAAATGAAGAGAGATAGAAAATTTTTGATGATACAAAAACAAAAAAAGATTAAGTTTTAATTAAGGAGAATGTTTACATTACATAGGTAACAAAAGATGGCAATAATTAAGGTTGGAGTAATTGTGGTATGAGACAAACTCATGCATTGTTGTTGGAACTGCAAATTGGTTCAATCATTCTAGAAAGAAAGTTGGAATTGTGCCTCCATGAAAGGGAATCACTGGAGGGAATATGCAGGTTGAGGATGCCCCAGGAAATTAGGTAGGTTCTAGGGTGAGACTGTAGCCCAGGCAATGTTTTGAAGTTCAGAAAATCAGAACCACAGCCAGGAGTAGGGCATGGCAAGAATGACTAAAATATCCATTGTTTTTGACCCAGAGATTCAACCACTAGGAATATAACACATGAAGATCAAAATAGATGTCCATCAATTGGGGAATGAATAAATAAATTTTAGTACACTGATGTAATGTGATATTATTATTCTGTAAAAAATTATTGGGGGCAGCTAGATGGCGCAGTGGTAAAGCACTGGCCCTGGATTCAGGAGGACCTGAGTTCAAATCCGGCCTCAGACACTTGACACTTACTAGCTGTGTGACCCTGGGCAAGTCACTTAACCCTCATTGCCCTGCAAACAAAACAAAACAAAACAAAACAAAAATGATTGCTATAATAATTATATTGAATGCTTCTTGTTGTTGTTTGTCCTTCATTCTTGAAGAGGACCACAACAGATGTCATGACTTGCAACAAATTGGATTTAAGTGAAAAAGGACTGTGCAAAGTCAGTCACCAGCCTCACTTTCTCCTTTGGAGCCATCTGGGTCCAGTGGCAAGATATTCTATCAGGACAACTGGAGATGACTCCAGATGTTTAAGGAAATTGGGGTTAAGTAACTTTCCAGGGTTACACACCTAGTAAGTGTCTGAGGTCACATTTTCTGTATGTTGGTTCATCTTGCTTAATTATTTTCCCTTTTTCCTCATTCATAATCTTTATTATAGGGGATCACTCTGTGTGAGTAAAAGGAATATACTAAGAAACAGGTCATATAGAAGTAAAAAATATTAAAAATACATTAAAAAAACAATTTTGGGGGCCAGCTAGGTGGCCCAGTGGATAAAGCACCAGCCCTGGATTCAGGAGGACCTGAGTTCAAATCTGACCTCAGACACTTCACACTTAACTAGCTGTGTGACCTTGGGCAAGTCACTTAACCCCAATTGCCTCACCAAAACAAAACACAACAAAAAACCCCACCATTTAAAAAAAATACCCACCTTGTGAAAACACTAATTAGACACAGGGGAGCACTTGTGGTTTGGTGGACCAAGAGTTATATTCAGATTTTAAAGACTTAACTGCATGTCCTGACTCTTATAATTATTCTCTATGTGACTTTGGCAAGTCATTTCACCTTGGTCTCAGTTTCCTGATTTATAAAGTTTTGACTGAATGATCTCTGAGGTGTCTTACAATTTTAAATCTCTGATTCTATGACTCCAAGGCTTTAGTTAGTAAATACAGTTATTCTTTCCACATCTCGACTTTCCCTATCATGGTTTCAATATACAGTGGGTTGGCATGAGAAATAAAATGGAAATTTTGGGGGAGTTTTGCAGAAGCTGCAGAAGACCAGTAGAAAAAGATCCCATGACCAAATACTTGGCCAAATTATACAGTAAGGTACTGTAAACACCCCATAAAAGAAAAAGAAAAAAAATCAGACTTCTTCTCTGGTACAAAGGGAGGGACAAACATTCCAGATGGCAGAGGTGCCATGTCCCTAACCCCCGTGATGTGGAAGGGATAACCATATAATAGTTACCTAGTTGGGGGCAGCTAGGTGGCACAGTGGATAAAGCACTGGCCCTGGATTCAGGAGGACCTGAGTTCAAATCCGACCTCAGACACTTGACACTTACTAGTTGTGTGACCCTGGGCAAGTCACTTAACTTACCTCATTGCCCTGCAAAAAAACAAAAAACTAAAAACAAAACCAAAAATAGTTACCTAGTCAATCCAGATAGCCAAGTTTGTTACCAACCTGTTTATACATATACATAGGCCTTGTTTACTGCAACAATGACCACCCCACCCCCCGATTGTCTTAGAAAGAAATGTATGTGGGGTAGCTAGGTGGCTCAGTGGATAGCGCACTGGCTCTGGAGTCAGGAGGACCTGAGTTCAAATCCGGATTCAGACACTTGATACTTACTAGCTGTGTGACACTGGGCAAATCACTTAACTCCAATTGCCTCACAAAAAGAAAGAAAGAAAGAAAAAAGAAAGAAAGAAAGGAAGGAAGGAAGGAAGGAAGGAAGGAAGGAAGGAAGGAAGGAAGAAAGAAAGAAAGAAAGAAAGAAAGAAAGAAAGAAAGAAAGAAAGAAAGAAAGAAAGAAAGAAAGAAAGAAAGAAAGAAAGAAAGAAAGAAAGAAAGAAGGAAAGAAAGAAGGAAAGAAAGAAAGAAAGAGAAAGAAAGAAAGAAAAAAGAAAGAAATGTGTGTGGTCATTTGGTAAAAAGAGAGCTGCAAGAAGGTGTGGCTCCCTCTGAGTCTCTGCAAAGATTACATTACATAGAGTTCAGACAAGGGCTTAAGGATATTTTCCTGAAAAGCCTCCCATAGGCAAGAGGTAGTCTTCAGAGCAGTACAGTTTGAATTATATATCAGCAGGTAACTCAATCTAACTTGGGGAACCCCAAACACAAACTTCGGGAGGACTCAAAAATACAAGCTTTGGATGGACTGCAAACAAAAAGTCGTATCTAAGAATTCCTTTCAGCCTTCAAGCTTTTCTGGAGCATCTAGGAAATCAGCTTGATCTCTACAGGAAGCTTTTGGGTTAGAGGATTTCTAGCCACATAAAGCTAGGTTCAAACAATATTAATAAATGACAAATACTAAAACATCTTTCCCCACAGCCTTGAAGGAACAGAGCAACATCAATTTGGAAATGGTAGGTGGAGACTGTTGCAGAGGCAAATTTGAGACCCCTGGGTTGTATTTAGCTACCTTCACCCATCTGCCAGCCTGAACAGCCACAAAATTGACTCTGATGACATTGAAAGGGTTGACCTCAGCAGAGCATGTCAGAAACAACCAATGTACAAAACTCCAGCAGGATTAGTAATGTGAACTGTGACTGTAAGCTACCATCTATACAGAGCCCAGAGTGGGAGAGTGAGAAATCTAGAATGCCTAAAGATTCTGTTAGCAGGTTTTGTAGCACTAAATTGTCTAACTAGTAATAAAGAAAACTAAACTTGGAGTCATTAGCATGTGTGTCGTTTATCTGTCAGCTCCCATTTGTAATACAAAGAAGAGAAACAATATATTACCAACATGCCTAGTGAGACTATATGCTAATAATAATGCCTAATAGTCCTTGAACAAATATGGCATAGATTTACTGATAGGTTTGCATGAGAGTTTATTGATGGATGTGTATGTGTGGGAGGAATGTGCCCATACTAGGGGTCCTTTACAAAGGATAAGTCCTTATCTAGAATGGAATTTGTTAAAGTTATAATCCCACACCTAACAAGAAATCCCTACCCACTGTCACTCTAACAACCCAGAAGTACATCAGAAAGATGAGCTGTCAATCAAATCAGTGGGGAGTTGGTACCTACTGACATCCGCCCTGAGGGTAGGGACTTTTTTATTTTTTGCCTTTCTTTGTATTTTCAGTGCTTGGGATTTGGTAGGTCCTTGGTAAATGCTTGTTGACTTAACTTGACATGGGCCAAGAAACAATCAAGCCTGATGGTGACTGGTATTTTTTTAAAAAGGCTGATTGGGGCAGCTAGGTGGCACAGTGGATAAAGCACTGGCCCTAGATTCAGGAGGACCTGAGTTCAAATCCAGTTTCAGACACTGTGTGACCCTGGCAAGTCACTTAATCCCCATCTCCCCCTAAAGAAAAAGAAAAGAAAAGAAAAGCAAAAGGCTGCTTGTCCCATCATCTTAAAGGAACAATTCTTCAAGGGAAGGGAGGTAGATGGGAAAGAAAAGATAAAATGCTAAATAGGCCTTTCCCATAGTGACTTGCTGGATAATCTAGCAATGAGACTTAGTATAGTACAGTAGAAAGAATTCAGGCTGACCAAGGACCTAGAATACTTAGGTTCAATCATTCAATTAACAGCATTTATTACATATCTATTATGGGGGGTGGGGTGGACTCGGGCTGTGCTAGACCCTGAGAGTACAAAGAAAGAAAATGAAAATCCCTCCCTCAACGAGTTTACATTCTTTTCTTTGATTTTGATTTATGTAGAATGTTGTTTTCTTAAATTACACGCAAAAACAAATTTTTAACATCGATTTTTAAAACTTTGAGTTCCAAATTCTCCTCTTCCCTCCCTACTTCCCCCTCCCAACAATTCAAGCAATTCAATTTTATATGTGTGTAGATGTGCAAAACATTTCTGCATTAGTTAGGTTGTAAAAGAAGACAGACAAAAAAAAACTTTAGAAAAAGGAACTAACAAAAAAATTCAATCTATATTCAGATACCATCGATTCTTTATCTGTAGATGGATTGTATTTTTCATAAGTCCTTCAGAGTTGTCTTGGATCACTGTATTGCTGAAGATGACTGTCGTTCACAGAAGATCATCTTACAATATTGCTGTTATTTTGTATACATTCTGACTCATGTAAGTATATCAGCTCATGAAGTCTTTCCAGATTTTCTGATAGCATTCTGCCTATCATTTCTTATAGCACAACAGTGTTCCATCCTAATCTCATCCCACAGTTGGTTTAGCCATTCTCCAAGTGATGGGCATTGAGGAGCTTTCATTCTAGCCCTGCCATTTACTAACCAAGAACTTGAAGTTAACCACTGAACATTTCCTCATGTGTAAGATGGGAATAAGTCATTTTTTAAATACTTATATTCCAGGAATTAAGCTAAATTCAAGGAATACAAATACAAGAAAGCAGAAAGACCATTCCTACTCTCAAGGAGCTTACATTCTAATGATGAATACCACATATAAAAGGATACTAAAAGTTGGGGAGGTGAGGAAGCACCCCTGAGGGGTCATGGTATAGAAAGTCCAAAGACTCATGAGTAAAGCTTGGAGATAAATGATGATCTGGTTGGATATGGAGAGCTGGGGAGGGCAATAATATTTCCAATATGAGAAGTCCAGGAGTGAATTTCCAGGGGGAGGAGAATTCTGTGGAATAGTAGAGAAAGCCTGGAGAGTCATGAATGGAGCCTAAAGAAGAATGATGAGACATCCTACTGGTCTCTAGGGTTGTTATGAGGATCTAACAAAAAAAAAAAATTAGGATACTTTGTAACATGTAAAGTGTGTATCAATGAAGTTATTGCCATTATCAATGGCCTACTAGAATGGGAAGAAGGTATTTCAATATTGCTAAAGATCCATACTTTTGCTAGTGTAAGTATTCTTTCTGCAAATGCTTCATTCTATTCCTTTTTATCACCTAGCCCACCCCAACCCCCTGCACCCTCATTTCCAATCCTGGAATCATAACCAAATGAGTATTACCATTGAGATTGGAAAGAGTGTGACAATCTCCTCCCTTATAGCTCCAATCAACATCAGGGTAGCCTTCCAAATATAGGTTCTGGAATTATGTAAGAAGATATGACGCAAATCTTGTTCTCCCAAATCCCACAACCCAAAGGAAAGATTTGTATTAACTCATCTCTAGTTATTCATCTAAGATGTATTGCATAACTCTAGTAGAATGTAAATTCCTTGAGGACAAGGACTATTCAATGTTCAGCTCCTAGTACAGTGCCTTAAAAAAGTGGGTAAAGAGTTGTTCAACTGAATTAAATTGAAATAATACATATCTAAAGAATTATACTACAAAGGAAAATAAAAGAACTTCAGATAAAATAAAATGGAAAATTATAGAAGAGAGATCTATTTATTGGAGCATAAGATTTTAGAGTTGGAAGAAACCTCAGAGATCACCCAGTTTAACCTCATTTTATAGATGAGGAAACTGAGTTCTTTAGGCCAAGACCTACCTTTGGCTCTATCTGTATTCGCCGTATTTTTTAAATCTCTAGGAGCTACCAATTAGGAAATGTAGTCCCCCTCTGATAGAAAGATACTTGATTTCCCCCCCCCACCCCATTTCCTAACACTCTCAGCCAAATTTATGAGTGAAGTCTGATGTGGGACCACCCACATTCTGAGTAAAAAATCTCATAATCCCATTCAAAAGGTGGTTACAATAAATTACAATGATGATGACAAGAATAAAGGTTCCACATTTCCCAGAAGAGAGGTATTCTGAAAACAGTGGATATCCATTATTATCATTCTTGTCTTTTCGATTATAAGCCCGTGGCAATCTACAGATTGTTCAAACATCTCCTCCCAATGGGGGAACCTTCTGAGCTTATAGTTCCTGACACCAAAAAGGCCTGAGCCAGGACCTAAAACTCCTGTGTCTAATGTCATCTTAAAATAAGTTGTGAAAAGAACCAGCATTCTGGCAGTAGGCTTTGTTTTTCAGAAGAGAAGGTATCCCTGGGAATGGCTATAGAAAACGATCCCCAGTGGTATGTATAGAGTGAGCAAATTTCATGCTTTTCAAATAAGCTGGACTATGTGGCCAAAAAATCAATGCCAGAGAAATAATGGAGCCAGAACTGTGGAGGCCAGGCTGAAAAGTGCCTTGAATTCTTTTTGTTAGTGTGTTGATTTGTTTGTTGTTAAAACAGTCAACATTTGCAAGCAGTAGGTTTGGGATGAATGGAAAATGAAACATTTTCTGAGAGGGTTCTTTTGTACTCTGTGAAATTGTTAGTCCCTCAGACCATTATACATACATACATACATACATACATACATACATGCATGCATGCATACATATACATATCTATTTATTTATCTATCTATATCAGGTGAAGCTAGTGTGGGTGGGTGAATGAGGGCGAGTCTACTCAATGTCACAGTAGGAGAATAAGGCACACAGAGATTTTCCCAGTGGTAATAAGCATGGTATTATGGTAAGGAATGATGTGGAAGGATCCAACAGGGGTCAGGACTCCCTTAAATTTAAAATATCTAATCCTTCCTCTTCTAGGAACAAAAAATGGTCTGTGATTTCCTTTGTATTTCTCAGATGTGATATACCTGGGTAAATAGAATCATATGGCAATCAAAACTGAACTAGGTGAAGTGTGGTGTAGTGGACAGCATACTAGACAGAGAGTCAAGAGTCTTGGGATTTTTTAAAATCTATGCCACTGTCTACTTGTGTGACCTTGAACAAGTTACTTCTCCTCTCAGGGTCTGAGTTTCTTTATCTGTATGATGCCTACATCAAACTTGAGGATCACGAAGATCTTTCAGATCTCAGACTTTATAAGTTAATTTCACTTTGTAAGGAGATGTTACTCCATAATTTGATTCATCACAATTTGAATAAGTACTTATTCTGTGCCCAGTATGTTCAAGGAAGTATTTAAAGTGTGGGAATTCTGGGATAAATAAGATACTGTTCGAACTTCAAAGATCTTTCAGCCTTTTTTTTTTTTTTTGGGTCAGGGCAATGAGGGTTAAGTGACTTGCCCAGCGTCACACAGCTAGTAAGTGTCAAGTGTCTAAGGCCGGATTTGAACTCAGGTCCTCCTGAATCCAGGGCCAGTGCTTTATCCATTGTGTCAAGTAGCTGCCCAATCTTACAGTCTATTAAATGAGATGAGGCATCCACGCAAATAACTATCAAAATTTTAAATATAATGAGTACAAAGAAAGGGCCAAATCTTATAGAAGTTGCACAGAGACCAATTTAAGCTTCAAGTAAGAAACCATTTTCTAACAAGTAAACCTGCCCAATGGGCAGCTAGGTGGTGGAGTGGATAGAGTGCTGGTCCTGGAGTCAGGAAGACCTGAGTTCAAATCTAGCCTCAACACTAACCAGTTGTGTGATCCTGGCAAGTCACTTAATCCAGTTTCCCTCAGTTTCCTTATCTGTCAAATGAGCTGTAGAAGGGAGTAGCAAACCACTCTACTATCTTTGCCAAGAAAACCCCAGATGGGGTCACAAAGAGTCGAACATGACTGAACAACAGACAAATAATTCCAAAAGAGTAGTGGGCTGCCTTGAGAGATCCTGGACTCCCCTCATTTCAAATCTTCAAGCTCAGTATGTTATAGTGGGGATTCTTTTTAGATCCAGGTTGGACCAAATGACTGCTGAGGTCATTTCTAAATCTAAAATGCTGTGATCATTATGGCCACAACTTTGTGGACAATCATAGAAAGGAGGGTTTTTTTTAATGTATTTTATACTTGTTGCCTAGACAGCTCCCACGCTGAGTCCTTTAGATCAATACTGTTGCTGGACACTTATAAAATACTTGGGCTAATGGCTTGGAGCAGTGAAAGTTTTTTCCCCAAGGAACAATATACTTGCAGAGGCAGGGTTTGAGACCTAAAGGCCATTAGTGACCCAGTCGTTCCCCAATGACACAGCTGAACTTTTCATCTTTTAGTCCATGATGCAGGGGCTAGAGGCTGAAGGAGGCAACCCAGACATATTTTCAATTGTGTAAGCTGGAACACTGTGTATATCTATATCTTGCACAGTAATCTCAGACAATGATATTTGATTCTGACTGAAATGAATGTGGGGGGAAGAAAAGGAGCTTTCTCTTCATTTGGACAGCCTTCACCTGGGGGAGACAACCCAGCTGGCAACAATTAGGGCTGATTGGCTGAGTCAGCCACAGGACAGGGCCACAGAGCCTGGTCTGGGAAAAGTTCCATTATTCTTGGCACAAGGGTGGATGAGAACCTCAACACTCTTTGAGTTAGAGGGAAGGCTGGTGAGAACTAAAGAGAACTCCATGGGTCTAAAGTTCAAATATCAGGCTGGCTTTTGTATTGGACTGGGGCAGAAAAAAAAATGCTCCTGATATGCCAGGGAAATGAAAATTATCCTTTGATAAAAAATGGCCATTTTTTTGGTCAGAAAACCATATGATGTATTCATTTTAGCTCAGTCACTAATAACTGGTAAGTGATATTTGAGTGAAGCTTGAGATAAAGATACCTCTCTCTGTGTCTCATTGTAAGTATGTATGTATGTGTGTATGCATGAATGTATGTATATTTAAATACATTCATCATTGGTAAATTGTGGGGATTTGCATGTGCCAATTTGGAAAATTTGAGAGGAAAGAACTAATAAAGCATCACCAAGACAAAACATTTCAGTCTGCCTTGATACCATTTCATTCTAATTAACATCTGCTCTCTCCTGGGTTCTCGGAAGGAATCTTTTGATGTTTGTGTTTGTAATTGCCATCAAAAATGAGCTTGCTGCAAAAAGTCATTAGCTTGCCAAACATTGCACTTGTGATGATGACAGAGGCCTTTCCTTCCCTCTCTCATTGGAGAGCTCTCTGGCTTTTGCTTTAAGTAGTGACTCTGGGAGGTGTTGCTCTCTGTCTTTCATTGGTCTTCTGCCTTTCTTCAACTCAGGACCCTCATCTCTCTTTCTATATGTTGCTCTCCACAGTCCTAAAAGCAGGAGGTCTTGGGCTTCCCTTGAGTCTGAGTGACTTCCTCCAACTGGAGATTTTGCTGTTTTCGCTACTTTTCATTTGTGCCTTACTGACACGATGGATTTCATCCAGCTCAATGTACAGTTATCAAATAACTAGAATGTGCATAGTAAGTGGGCTATGGATGATATTTTTTATTTTTATTTTTTTGATGAGGCAATTGGGGTTAAGTGATTTAGCCAGGGTCACACAGCTAGTAAGTGTTAAGTGTCGGAGTCCGGATTTGAACTCAGGTCCTCCTGACTCCAGGGTCGGTGCTCTATCCACTGTGCCACCTAGCTGCCCCTGGATGATATTTTAGATAGGGATAAAAGTGAGACAGGGTTTTCTGGGTTAGTGGGAATGCTCACAGAGATGAACAGATGATGTCTCACTTTTTTGGCCCCTTCCTCCACTTTCCTACAGTTTCATTAGCACATCCATGAGGTTTTAAGAAGCCCTAGTTTCAGGGAAAGGCATAAAAAGAGTAAAAAAGAGGGTAAGCATGAAGAAAGATAAGCAGGTTTGTCCCTTACTTCAGAGGTTTCAGAGATACTTTTTTTTGGGGGGGGGTGAGGCAATTGGGCTTAAGTGACTTGCCCAAAGTCACACGGCCAGTTAAGTGTCAAGTGTCTGAGGCCGGACTTGAACTCAGGTCCTCCTGAATCCAGGGCCAGTGCTCTATCCACTGTGACACCTAGCTGCCTCAGGGTTGCAGGGATACTTACAGACTCTGTAAGGAATAATGCTTCATGTAACAGGAAGGATGAAGAAAAGATGAAAAACACTCGTCCTAAGCCAGCTGGGAATGAAGGCTAGGGAGTCCTATTCGAAGGAGACAGGGAGAAAAACAGAAGATATGGATGACAAGGAGAAGCAAACAAAATGTCTTGTGGCTATCTGCACTGTTCCTTGTTGGTATAAACTAAGTGACATGGTGAGGCATGTGAAGTTCAAGGTCACAGCTCCATGACAAATGGTGGGACTGTCCTGAAAAAACTAATTCACAAAGAAGGTGAACAATGGTCACCCTTAATATGTGTTGAGTTTGGGATCCAATGAGATATTTGTAAAGCACTTGGCACAGTGTCTGGCACCTAGTAAGCACTCAAAATGTTTATTCCATTTCATATCTAAAGTGAAAAGGGTGCTTACTTAAAGCAGAAGCAGTGGGGAAGCATGGAAGAGAAGCCTGAGTCAGAGGTGCCAGCCCAAGCTAGCTGTGACTAACAGTTAAACATATGGGAGTAAAGTAACTGAGAAGTAGGAGATACGGCCAGTTGTGACTGACATGGGTAGAAATGAAACCCACCAAATGACAGTGCAGAAATCTGGAGATGTCCAGAGAAGAGTTCCAGCAGCCCTGTAAGACAGTTCTCTCTCCATACCCCACCAGTGGCATGTGTTAGGAGGCAAAGAACTTCCCAGAGAGTTGTTCTGGAAGCAACAAAAGGCAGGCCTCTCTCCTTCCAGTGCCTTCTGGGTTTGAGTTTCAGCAAGTTACTTTGGGATTTCATGGCCATAACAGGAGAGTTGGAATCCTTCCAAGATGGGTGTTTTGGCTGAAGCACCGAGCATTGAATCAAGTGATAAACTGAGTGTTTTTCATCTGATGAGCTTACATTTTGTGTCTGTAGAACCTCATAAAGATGATCATCTACCAATGTAGAGTTGGGTTGGGATTTTCATTGGTAGAAAAAGCACACATACTGACTACTGAGAAAATCAAAGGTCCTTGATGTATTGGCTTAAGAATTAAAGAAAAATAGGGCAGCTAGGTGGCACAGTGGATAGAGCACCGGCCCTGGAGTCAGGAGTACCTGAGTTCAAATCCGGCCTCAGACACTTAACACTTACTAGCTGTGTGACCCTGGGCAAGTCACTTAACCCCAATTGCCTCACTAAAAAAAAAAAAGAATTAAAGAAAAATATGTGAAAGACTGGCTAGAAGAAAATAAGATCTCAGAGTTACAAAGGCTAACTTTCCATACTAAGCCTGGCTTGACCAACTGAGGTGTACTCTATACACATATCTATATTATTACCTTTGATCCCTAAGGGAAAGAGAAAAGAACTAGTCAAATACTTTAAGAGACATTGTGGTTTTATAGAATCATAGAATTACATAATTAGAGAATTAGACTAGACCTCAGAGTCTATATAGTCTAACCTGTCCCAGAACTCAAATCCTCTCTACCAGATAAATGGTTGTTCAGTCTTTGCTTGAGAAACTGCAGTGTGTGTGTGTGTGTGTGTGTGTGTGTGAGAGAGAGAGAGAGAGAGAGAGAGAGACAGACAGACAGACAGACAGAGACAGAGACGGAGATGGATACAGAGAGACAGAGAAAGAGAGAGATAATGGGGATACTGGGAGACCTAATACCTCCAAGGAAGCCCATTCCACTTGGATGGCTTTAATTGTTAGGAAGTTTTTATTGCATCAAATATAAATAACCTCTTTGCCACTTCTACACATTGTTCACAGTTCTGCCATCTGGGAGCTGATTCTTAGTGGATTTATTAAGAATAAGTCATAACAAATTAGCATCATTTCCTCTTTTTTTTAGCCAGTATTATTAGGCCAGTAAAATAGTCAATGCCATAGACAAGTTGCATCAGCAAGTATAGCCAGAGAGAAAAACTTTCCTTTCCCTAACAGCCCATGTGAAATTCTCTGCCATCACCCCAAAGTCCAGATGAAAAGACCTCTCATCTCTGTGGCTTCTTCCAGAAGCCCCTTCTGAAACAGGAAGCAGGGCCATCCTCAAACACAGCTCCAAGCTAATTGGGTGGTAGCACCAGTTGACATGACCCACAGGTGACAGACATCACATCTGGATGCCAATCTAACCTTCGACACCCCAGAAAGGTCATCTCATGCTTTCTCCTCATGGTGGAGCCTCTTTGCAATATCATTCTCAGCAGGTTGGTAGTGCTCTGATTCTCACAATTTTGAATAAAGATATAGAAAAAAAGGAAAAAATGCTGGATCTCTTCAATAATTAGTTATTTATTATAATAGAGAAATAGCAATTTCTTTCAATACATTTACAAATTGAGGAAAATCTGACAATAACAATTGAGGTTAAAAAAGAAAGACAAGGGTTTTAGAAACATAAATATGAGATTAGAAGAGGTATTAGAGACTTCCAAATTATCCATTTTACAGATAAGGAAACTGAGTCCAAAGTATCACATCTTATTTATGGTAGAACCAGGATTAGGACTTAGGTTTTATGATTCTAATCCAATGCTTTTTATTTTCCCAATTCTGGGACACTGTCTTTCATTATAAACTCACCACAAGTCATTAGTGTGACATGCTATCAGAAATCGAATACAAACTTAGTCTGCAGTAATAGAAATATAGGCCTAGTTTTGGAAAGGTAAAAGCCCTGCTGTTCTCTCTACTGGTCTACCCACATCTGTAATACTGTGTTCATTTCTGGATACCCCATTTGAAAGGGGATACAGACAAAATAGGTCATGTTCAGAGGGCTGTGACAAAGATGGTGAAAGGTCTAAAAATACTTCATATGAAGAAGAGTTGAAAGAGCTGGCAGTAGCTTGGAAAATAGAAGGCTGAAAAGGCACAGAATAACTGTCTTGAGATATCTGAAGATCTGTCCCAGAAAAGAAAGAGGATAATAATATTCGGGGGCACAGTGGATAGAACATTCTATTTGGAGTCAGCAACACCTGAGTTCAAAATGTCCTCTGACATTTATTAGCTGTATGACCCTGGACAAATCACTTAACATCATTGTGCCTCAGTTTCCACAACTATAAAATGGAGATAATAATAGCACCTACCACCTGGGTTGATACAAGCATTCAATAAGATATTTGTGAAGTGCTTTGCAAACCTTAAAAACACTATATAAACGCTAGTTATTATTATTATTATTTATTAATGATAATACCACCTATAATAACTGACATTAGGATCAGTGGGTAGAAGTTATGGGAAGACATATTGTAATTCAGTGAAAGAAATAACTTTCCAATAAGTAGAACTGTCTGACATTGAAATGAGCAAATCAAGAGATAGGTACTTATTCAAAATTAGCTCTTACTGGTCCCCAGGATGATGTACATTTTAAATTTGTACTCTTGAGAAGTGTGATGGAATTTCTTATCCGATTTCTAGTTACTTAGTAAGATGACCCTTTTCCAGAAGAATATATTTGATTGAGGGCCTATGCTGGGCTAGGTATGTGAATGCTCTAAAAATATAAGGAGACAGGTCAGAAGAGAGAGATTCCTAAATGAGACAATTAAGATTACATAAGATCTTTCCCCTGTGATTTAGTTATACCCTAACATTTGGACTATTAGGACAAAGGTGGGAAAAGAAATGGGATGAGGGTTTAGCTAGAAGTTTCCCTAGCAGAAGAAGTCCAGAAGCATTAGAATGATCATACAATTTGATTGAATTTCTCAGATAGTTAAGTTAATTGCTTCAGAGTTAGGATGCTGTTGAGGGGCTAAAGACAGAGGCATGATCCTATTCAGAGGCAAGGGTCATCAATACCAAGATCAGAGTCTGGGAAGTAGGCAAAAAGGCAAGTTCTACAGAAAGACTAGAATCCCATCACAAAACCACAGAGAATTTCTTTACAGTTGTATTATCATCCCATCCACAAAAAAGGTCTAAAAGGGAGCATTGAATAGTGCATGTTGGTGTGATAATGGGAGAAGCTTGGAAGAGAGATTTAAGAAGAAAGGTTTTAAATGGGAAGGGAAAAGAAGAACAAGAGACAGCTCCCAAATGAAAACCAACAAAAGGAGGGTCTCAGGCACATTCCAGTGCTTTCCTCACCGTCTTCCTGTCTTTCAGACTTCAAAATGATGCCTTCATTCCTCCAGCCATCCCCACCACACACTTTTCATGTCCCTTTTGTTTTGTCTCCACTTATTAGAATGTAAGCTTCTTGTAGACAGGGACTAACTTTCTTTTGGCTATATTTGCATCCCTAGGGCTTAAAACAGTGCCTCATATGTAATAAGTGCTTTAAAAATCAATCCATCCTTCCTTCCTTCCTTCCTTCCTTCCTTCCTTCCTTCCTTCCTTCCTTCCTTCCTTCCTTCCTTCCTTCCTTCCTTCCCTCCCTCCCCCCTCCCCCTTCCCTCCCTCCCTCTCCCCTACCCCCTCCCTCCCTCCTTCCTTCCTTCCTTCCTTCCTTCCCTCCCTCCCTCCCTCCCTCCCTCCCTCCCTCCTTCCCTCCTTCCCTCCTTCCCTCCTTCCTTCCTTCCTTCCTTCCTTCCTTCCTTCCTTCCTTCCTTCCTTCCTTCCTTCCTTCCTTCCTTCCTTCCTTCCTTCCTTCCTTCCTTCCTTCCTTCCTTCCTTCCTTCCTTCCACTAGAATATGAGCTCCTTAAAGGGAGGGACTGTTTTTGATTTTGTATGCCTAGTACTTAACACATTCCCGGTACTTAGGAAGCAATTAGTAAATGTTTTTTGAGTGACATGATGACTAACTGACCTCATACTGCTTGCAGGAAACCATACAGTTTGTTCTCCACTTGGAAATTCTTTCAGACCCTGTCTGGTCCCTTTAAGGACAAAGACCTGAATTCAATGTACCTCCCCAAGAGGTAGAGAACAGGAACAGAGTGATAGTTTCCAGGGATCTGTAACTGCCTAGATTTAAAGCCATGCTAGATGCAGTCCTGCCTGTTCTTCCTTTAGAAAGACCAACAAAGTTTCCTAACTTTCTGAATCATATCAACTGACTGTACATTGATTTACTTTAGAGTATTTTCTGTGGGTGGAAAAGACCTGGTCAAATAACCTTCGTAAATTTCCATTCCTCAGCCCAAGACCAAGAGGTCATTTAATTTCTAGGTTTGAGGCTAGCTTCATGCTTGGGGGTTGATGCCTGGTCTCAGGAGAATTGTTTAGGCTCCGGAATCTGTATGTTAGGTACATCACACTGCTGCTGCTATTGCTACTGCTGTGCGCGCACGTGTGTGTGTGTGTGTGTGTGTGTGTGTGTGTGTGTGTGTGTGTGTGTGTGTGTTGGGGGGTTGATCTCCCTCTCCAGCTCAGTTGCTGTAGTCATGGGGTATAATCAAAGGTGATGACGTATTGGTAACAAAGTTTTAACACCTGGTGATCTTCTTTCAAAGTATGCACACCTCTCTGATTCAGATGGGATAGCATGATTGGTTGAGCACAATAATTGGCCCCACCTCCGAAGTCATTAAATAGCTAAACCTGTCAGCAGTTTGAGTCTTTGAAATGACTGTGGAGGAAATGGAGGAAGAATCTTGACTTTGAGAGAGAATCAATTGATGGTATCTCATGAACTAAATGACTAAACATAACATATGTTATAGAATTAAATAGATTAAATGGTCAATGTTGATTATATGAAATTAGAAAGTTTTTGCACAAAGAAATCTAATATAGTAGAATTTTTTAGAAGGGAAACAAGTAAATAGGAAACAGAAATCTTTACTGCAAATTTCTCTGATGAGGGTCTCCTACCCAAAATATATAAGGAACTGATTTAAATTTATAAGACTAAGAACCATTCCCAATAATAAATACATTGTCAAGGTTGAAAAGACAGTTTTCAATGAAAAAAATTCAAGGTATAAACAGCCATATATTAATCTGTCAAATCAGTAATTATTAGAGACATGCAAATTAAAGCAACTTTGAGTTCTATCTCAAATGCATCAGATTGGCAAAGATGACAAAAGAGAAAAATGTCAAATGTTGGAGGGGCTGTGAGAAAACAAATGCATTAATGCACTTGTTAGAGCAACAAATTGGGTAAGACATTCTCGAAAGCAATTTAGAACACACACCCAAAGTTACTAAATTGTGCATCGTATTTGACCTAATTATACCACTATTAGGCTTTTCTCTGAAGGAAATCAAAGAAAAAGGACCTATATGTACAAAATATTTTACAATAATTATTTTTATAGTAAAAATTAGAAACAAAGGAGATGTTCTATTGAGGAAGAGCTAAACAAATTATTGCATATGAATGTAATGAAAAATGACTGTGCCACAAGAATTGATTCAAGGGACAATTTCAGAGTAAACTGAAAAGAGCTCTATGAACTAATTCAGAGCAAGGAGTAGAAATAAGAGAATGACTTATTCAATGATTATAACATTATAGAGAAAAACAATTTTGAAAGATGTTGGAATACTGATCAGAAAAATTATAAACCACCAGTCCAAAAGAATGAAGATGAAACATTCTACCCAACTCCTACCAGAGAAGTAATGGACTTACAATCCAGAATAAGATATATGTTTTTGGACATGGAGAACATGAGAATTAATTTTGCTGGACTACCCATCTATATACTAAGGAATTTTTCTTTCTTTTAAGAATTTTTTTTTCAGTAGAGAGAGGTAGTGTAAGGGATAGATTAAGGGGGGAAAAAGATACTGGCCTTGAAAGGGAACAATGTAGGGGGAGGGGATTTTTGTCCCTCTCCTCCCCTCCTTGGTCTTAGCAGCAGAGGTACTCACTTAGAAGGAGGTAATCCATCTAACAGTTGGAGAATCAGTTTAAGACAGCTGAGGGAACAGAGAGAGACATACATACTACAGACAGACATGAATGCATCTAGGCAGTCACTGTAGGCTAGAAGCAGATTCAAGGAACAAGACCCCTAGCAGAGAAGAGGGCTGATTATGTCCTCAAGAGTGAGCTAACCCTGGCAATCAAGAGCTAGGGAGCTATAAAAAATAGCCAAACCTAGGAATCCAGGTGAGCAAACCTCTCATTAGAGATGCTGTGCCAAAGGGGAGCTTTGGGTGAACTCCACAGGAAGGATAAAACTTCAAAGCCTTATAGTTCCTGAGTTGTGAGTTACTTTGGCCTCATATTTTCTCTCTGTGTTTACCTCACTACTATTCTTTGTACAGGTGATATGTGTGGGCTAGTATATCCTATGCTTATGACTGGGCTATTTTGTAGTTACTGGATTTTTTTTTTACTATACTATCTCATAAAATGTCTTTGCTAAAAAGTTAATTATGTCTAATAGTTGACCATTAATGGGAAAGATACCAGTAGGGTCTTAGAGGTTATGATTTTAGAAGAGTAACCCCACAGGGTATATCCTTGATACCTAGAGTAGTCATCTCTGTAGGGAATTCACCTACCAGTATGACTGTAAATTATAGAAAATATCCCACAGGGGGTACTACATTTGCTTTTATTTCTTTCTAACACTTGAATTGGAAGGCTATGTGCAAATATCCTTATGTTCCTTGTCCATGAGGTTGTTAGAAGTGAATTAGCAAAAAACCTATTATATAAGTAAGGAAATTGCAATGTGGTAAGGAATAGCAAAACCAGTTAATTCTAAAAATAAAATAAGGGTCCTGTTTGATCGTATAACAAGACCTAGCCTACGAAAGAAAAAGGGTACCACCATTGATAAAAGAATGGGTTTAAAAGACCAAGAGAACCATGAAGATCTCAGGGGTTGGGCAGCTAGGTGGCACAATGGATAAAGCACTGGCCTTGGATTCAGGAGGGCCTGAATTCAAATCTGGCCTCAAACACTTGACACTTACTAGCTGTGTGACCCTGGGCAAGTCACTTAGCCCTCATTGCTCTGAAAAAAAAAAAAAAGATCTCAGGGGTTATCCCAGTTCACCTTCTAAGGATGGCTGGCTGGTCCATATGGCAGGTAGTGTTTACATTGCTGGATTGGTAGCATATACTCTGGTACTCTAATCCTTACTGTAAAACAGGATACAGCTCTGATCACAGAACTCTTCTACCTGTTACAAAAGCATGTAGGTATTTATGCCCAGCCCCACCTTCCAACTCATTTAATTTGGCATCAGACAGATGAGATGTAGTTGAGTACAGTTGAGATGTCTCTCAACCATAACCAATACCATTTATCTCTAAGAGTGGAGGATTTTTTGTTTGTTTGATTTGTTTTGTTTTGTTTAAAAAAATACATCAAGTACAGTAAGGAAGGGAGGAAAGAAAAATATTTTTAAAGCATTTTATCATATGTTTAGAGGGGCCAGCTGGGTGGTACAATGGCCCCCTGGGCTTGGAGTCAGGAAGATCTGAGTTCAAATCTGGCCTTCCATACTTATATTTACTAGCAGTATGACCCTGGAAAAGTCACTTAACCAGTTTGCCTCAGTTTCCTCATCTGTCAAATGAGCTGGAGAAGGAAATGACAAACCACTCCAATATCATTGCCAAGAAAACTCTGAAGAGGTCATAAAGAGTTGGATATGATTGAAATGCCTGAACAATAACAATGTACTTGGCACTATGTTAAGCTTTGGGCTTAACAGAAAGAAACACAGGCCTCAAGGAGCTTACATTCAAATGGAAAGACTATAGGAAAGGGAGCTGAAAAGTATGTGCATATGGTGTGTGCGTGTGTGTGTGTGTGTGTGTGTGTGTGTGTGTGTGTGTGTGTGACTGGAGGAATGAAAGCATAGTTTTTGTTTGTTTGTTTGTTTGTTTTTTGCGGGGCAATGAGGGTTAAGTGACTTGCCCAGGGTCACACAGCTAGTAAGTGTCAAGTGTCTGAGGCCGGATTTGAACTCAGGTCCTCCTGAATCCAGGGCCGGTGCTCTATCCACTGCGCCACCTAGCTGCCCCTCGAAAGCATAGTTTTGAAGTCTAGAAGTCGGGAACCTGGTGGGAAGTGGGAGGGAATGGAAGCAGACCTGGGTCCCTTCATAAAATGGATGCTCAAGTTGTTGGTTTTCATTTTGTGGATTGTTCTATGTTCTTCTTCCTCCTTCCCATATGAAACCTTCCTTTTAGATGCCCCTTTCCAGCTTCCTCCGTCATCACACCAACATGTGCTATTCAACACTACTTGTCTCAAACCTTGATTTGGGCTGGGAGACAATACACTTGTAAAGAAATCCAAGGCTTCCAAATTACAGGAACAGTCTTCTCTGTGGTCTTGTGATAGAATTCTTTTGTCTTCCCCCATGTCTTTTTGCCTTCTTCCTAGAATCTGTGTGATCCTGATCCTGATGAGCTTTATTTCTGAATAGGATCATGCTTTTCTGCTTTTGGCCCATTGACTCAGCACCCCAGATAGGAGGCAACCAATTTGACTGTCTGATGAATTCAATCAAATCGCATGACCAATCTCATGCTCCTGAACATCTTAGTTCCGCTTAGTTCTCTCTGCATCTCATGTGGTTTTTTTTCCCCATTTATTTTTTAAACCCTACACTTAGGAAGGACTGGAGAAAGTCTCCAGCATTGTGTGTCTACTGTTCGTTTCTTCCAAAGATATAAATTCATTTAAAGAGAGAGAAACTTGAATCCTGCAAACTTGCAGGCTCCTGGATTATCGTCATCGTAGTCAGCAACGGGCATCCTGTGCTTGCTTACCCTGTGCCAGACACTACACTAAACACTAGAGACACAAAGAAAGTTAAACAAAAATTAGGCTACGTGCAGAGGGGCTGTCCTCATGCAGAAATTTTGGATTGTCTACATGACCTTTGTGTTTGGCCACAGGAAAAAAAACAATAGAGTGGCAACGTATCATAAATGATTCATCAGGGCTGTTTGATTTGTCCCTCTACCAGATTTCTCATGCAGATTCCCATTTCCCCATATGTACTCATTGGTCTCTAGAGTGAGCAAAGTAAGCAGCTGCTACTTCTGAAACCACCACCAGAGCTGGCTAATGGATCCAATGGCAGGAGGCAGCTACCTCATTGGCTCTTCCCCCTATCTTTTTGAGATCAAGGAAATTATGCAGATAGCGCACCTGTCCTGTTACCAGGCCTGGGCCTAGGCCGGCAAGGAAGCCTTTGTTCCCTCAGCACTCTGGTTGGCACCACGGAGTGCTTCAGCTGTGTCCCCAGCCCTCTCTCTCTTTTTATCCTCTTCACACAAATCTCTGTGGAATGTATTAAAGGATCATCTGCACACCCACACTAAGGCTCAGTCTGGCCAACTCCATTTTTTTTTCACTTAGCAACATATATCAGAGCTGTGATGAATCTTCTTGTGGGATATCAAGGCATGCCAGGATGCCTTAAAGGGTCATTAATGGGCAGGTGATAAATGCAAGTATTTGTTCATTTATTGAGTAATCCATTTAAAATTGATTGCTGGAGGGCAGCTAGATGGATAAAGCACTGTCTCTGGTTTCATGAGGACCTGAATTCAAATCCAGCCTCAGACACTTGACACTTACTAGTTGTGTGATCCTGGGCAAGTCACTTAACCCTTATTGCCCCACAAAAATAAATAAAAATTAAAAATTAAATTGATTGCTGTATTTATAATGGAACGGGAATAAAATATCAGATTTGTTGCCATCTAAAGCCTAAGTTACCTGAGATGTATGTATATATGCATTTGTATTATTGTGTATATCAATTTATGTATGTATTATCTTCCCTTTTAGAGTTAAAGCCCCCTAAGGATAGATATTGTTTTGTTTTTGTCTTTATAACACAAGCAGCACAATGCCTAGCATGTAGTAAATAATAAATTATTTTTGAGTTATTGAGTTTTCCTTGCTTCGGATGAATCAGTTGAATGAAATATTTCTCCATCCTTTTGTAATTCATAGAAAATCATTTTACCTATAAATTAATCTTAATGTCTTCATCTTTAAGTGAAAATAATGATTAGAATTATAGACTTTAGAAATGTAAGAGACCTAGAAGATACATAGTCCAGCTACATCATATTTACAGCTGAAGAAAACAAAAAGAATTGAAAGTACTTGTCCAAAGTCTTGTTGGCAGTAAGTAGTAAATCAGGGCAGCTAGGTGACACAGTGGGTACAGTGCCAGACTTGGATTTAGAAAGACTTATTTTCCTGAGTTCAAATCTGGCCTCAGATATTTACTAGCTGTGTGACCCTGGGCAAGTCACTTAATCCTGTTTGCCTCAGTTTCCTTATCTGTAAAAAAGAGAAGGAAATGGCAAACCACTTCAGTATCTTTGCCAAGAAAAGCCCAAATGGGGTCACAAAGACTTGAACATGGCTGAACTACAGCAGCAGCAGCAACAACAACAGCAACAACAATATACTGTTCACAGAATTCTAAATGCGGAATAATACATGAAAGGTATAATAGTACTACCTCCTCCTTCATTCCACATGCTTTAAAAAATCAGCCTAAATAAGACCTCATAAGGTTTTTTAGCACCTCATCGCACTGATAACTCAGTGAATCAATAAGCATGTTCTAAGTCCCTACTGTGAGTTGACGCCAATGCCAATAAAAAATTAAATAACATGTACTCTCGAGTAACTTAAATTCTAATGGTGGAGGCAACACAAATATTTTGTTGTTGTTTGCTTCAGTCACGTCCACCTCTTTTTGACCTCTTTTGGGGTTTTCTTGGCGAAGATACAAAGGAGTGTGGAGTGGCTAGGTGGTGCAGTGGTTAAGCACCAGCCCTGGATTCAGGAGTACCTGAGTTCAAATCTGGCCACAGACACTTTGACACGTGCTAGCTGTGTGACCCTGAGCAAGTCACTTAACCCCCCATTGCCCCACCCCCCAAAAAAAACCCCAAAAGATACAAAGGAGTGGTTTGCTATTTTCTCTAGTTGAATTTACAGATGAAGAAACTGAGACAGACTTGCCTATGGTCACATAGCTAGTAAGTATGTGAGACTGGATTCATACTCATGAAGCTCAGTCTTCCTGATTCCAAGTTTAGTGCTCTATTCACTATGCCATCTTGCTGCCTGAATGGTATTAAACAGGGTACTTTAGGAAGGAAGTTGATAAGTGGGAGCTTACTCAAAGGAATGCAGCTATAATTACAAGGAAACTCAAAATTGTGCCATATAAGTTTAGGTTAAATGAATTAGAATGTTTATCTTGGAGACTACAATATTAGACAGAATATGATTTCTGCCTTCCAATATTTAAAAGATTGTAAGGTAGACAAGGGGTGAGAATGTTTCTACTTGGTCACAAAAAGTAAAACTCGGACCGGAAGTGAAGGCCAAAAGGAGATGTGTTTCAGCTCAATATAAGTATGGACTTCCTAATACTTGGAGCTGTCCCAAAATGTGATTGGTTGTCCCAGGAAGTAGTGAGTTCCTTGACATCAGAAATCTTTAAGTCAAGGCTGGATAATAACTAAATTTTTATAGCATTTAACATTTTGAAAAGTACCATATGAACATGATTTCACTTGAGACTTACAACAACCTTATGAAGTGGATACTTATATTTTACAGATGAGTAAGTTAAGTTTCAGGTTAATTGATTTACTTCTACTCACTTTCCTAGTGAGTGTCAAAGGCAAAATCTGAACCCAAGTCTTTTTTTTTTTTTTGGTGAGGCAATTGGGGTTAAGTGACTTGCCCAGGGCTATACAGCTAGTAAGTGTCAAGTGTCTGAGATCAGATTTGAACTCAGGTCCTCCTGACCGGTGCTCTATCCACCGTGCCACCTAGCCGCCCCCCCCCCCAAGTTTTCTTGAAGCTATACTATCTGTCCTTTGCTGAAGATAATTGCACAGAGGATTTCTGCTTCAGGGGCGGCTTGGACTCAGTGATACCTCCCAACGTGGACTCAACATGCACATGGTCTCTTGCACCATTGGAGAATCCTAACTCTGTGAATGCTCTCCTTGTTTTGTTTTTTAATTTTAAATTTTAGTGTTATTTTCAGAAATGAAGATGAAGTAAAACCAAATGACATCTTCCCCCTTTGTAATGAAGAATTATATGGCTTTCCCTTGTAATAAAGAATTTAAAAAGAATGAAAATAAAATCAATTCAACAAAACTAAATAGTACATCAATTGAGTCTGACATTGGTCTTTTAAAGACCAGAAAAACAATTTTAGTTCCAGTGATATTGTTTTGAGTACCAGATACCAGAATATAGTGAGCCAGTACCAGAATATCTTGAAACCTACCTCACAGGGCTATTGGGAAGATCAAGGACATAATCTATGTAAAGAACTTTATAAACCTTAAAGTGCTATGTCAATGTGTTATTATTATATAATATTGTTATCAATGCTGCTTTTTTAATCCAGAGATTTGGTTCAGTTTTTTTTTATTTTGTTGTTGTTTGTTTGTTTGTTTTTTGCGGGGCAATGAGGGTTAAATGACTTGCCCAGCGTCATATAGCTAGTAAGTGTCAAGTGTCTGAGGCCAGATTTGAACTCAGGTCCTCCTGAATCCAGGAGTGCTTTATCCACTGTACCACCTAGCTGCCCCCTTGGTTAATTTTATGTGTTCTGCCTTCTTCTACATGGCACCAAGGACATGTTTTGAGTAGAGCACATCTTGTTCATTTAGGTCTCTCCCATTTTCTTGTGAGGATGCCTTCTCATCCCATTCTGCATATGGGCAATAAGTATAAACAGCTTATTGAAGGCCATGGTAGTCTTCTCTTGACCAGCACAACAAATTTAAAACAAAAAAAAAAACCGAAAAACTATTTTTTGTCTTTTTAATTAACTCAGCTCCATTCCTTACTTATTTGAGCTATGTGTACAAGGCACACCTCTCTCCCTATCCCCTCTTGTCTATCCATCCACCTTAAGTACTTCCAGTCCTTGAATATAACAGTTTTTTTCATCAGGGTTCCTAAGGACTAAAGAATATAGACATAAACTTAGACCACACATTATTTACATTATTACACTCTACATATACATACAGATATGCTGAAACAAAACCAATTGAAATGCAACATTGATATAATTTCTATAAATAATAAAAGGCATTTTAAAAAGTGTAACTAAATGATACTTTTCCTTCCTTTCCTCTTTCCTCTTTTCTCTTTCTTCCCTGCATTCCTTTTCTTTTTTTGTCTCTTCTTCCCTTCTCATCCTTCCTTTTTTCCTCATTTCTCATTTACACCCCCAACTCTTTTTCTTTCCTCTTTCTTTTCTTCTGCCATTTCTAGCTTAAAAATTATAATTTACAAAAGGTTTTTATGTAATTATCAATTGATTCTTACAACAACCTCATGAAGTAATTAGTACAAATATTATCAGCTCCAGCTTATAAATGAGAAAACATAAACAAACATGTCAAGTGAATTTTCTGTGGTTACAGAGCTGAAAAAAATTGTAAATCTGGGATATGGGCATAGAATTCCAGTCCTCTTTACAATTTGGTTGCCTGCCTCTATGATAGACATTCAAGTGAAATGACTTTTCACAAGTTTAAATACTAAACTAGTTGATAAAAGCTCAGTTGTAACCACCAAGTCAGTCTTTTAAAGGCTGATCAGCTTTAAAATCAATCCCACAATTCAGAGGAGCTAAAGTCTGCAGAAAGTGCCCATCCCTTCACAGTCACATGGATCTTCAGCTCTTTTCTGCCACAGCCAGGAAACACATTGAATCTTCTTACTTTTAGGCTTTTTGACATAGAGGAGGCAATATAAAACCATTCCATGTTTACACATTAAGAGGGTTGAGATGGTGGTGGTGCCAACCTTCATTATGGAAGGTGATGCCACTGGCCCACCATCTTTAGAAAACTAACTTTAAATTGATGCTTCCCCTTTGTCAAAGGAGTCCTCTGCTGTGCACGAGCTAAAGAGACTAATTCATAGCCTGCTTTCAGAATTGAGACTTCTATTTAGTGCTTTGTTTCTCAAAACTTTATATGCAAACACCAAAAAGGACCATCTGCTATTTTTAAAAATTTATTTTCTTTTTAATTTATGGAATAAAACAAGCATTTCCATAACATATTAGAATTTAAAAAAAGATGATTGCACATGAAATGACAAATCTACTATGCACAACTTGCCATTCCTTTCAAATATACAACAAAATTATCATGTAAATTTTTTTCCTTTTTTTCTTCCCTAGCCCCAGATGGCTACCATTAGAGACAAATATATATATATATATACACATACACATACATATATATATATATGTACACACACACCCATACACACACATATATAAATATATACACACATATATGTATAAATGTAAAATTATTCTATTCATTCTTCTTTTTATCAGTTGTTTCTCTGGATGCAGGTAGCATCTTTCTTCATATGTCTTTTATAGTTAATTTGGGTATTTATAATAGTCAAAATGACTTATTGACTCAGTCTTTCTTAAAACAAAATTGCTTTTACTATATACAATGTTCTCTTGGTTCTACTCATTTTGTTCTTTGTCATTTATGTTTGTCCCCTGCCACCTCTGTTTTCAATGACATTATGTCATAGTTTTGTTAACATTGATTTATGAAGCAAAGTTTTTTTCTTGCCTTTTCTATGCTGCTATGAATTTCAGTATCCTTAGTTTTTCCTGGTCTCAAGATAACTGAAATTCCTCTCCACTGAAGGAGTTGGCTTCTTCCTTTGTCAGGTAAGCCAATTCTCCTTTTAGTGAATTTTCCTCCTGGACTTGCATCAAACAATCAAGGAAACAGACACATCTGGTTGTTGACAGTCATGAACAGTACCAATTGTGGATCTCCACCCTTTTCATAGAAGTCCCCTCCCCTTAGTGAAAGGATTTGACGGACATATTACAACTTGTTTCATACCTAGGAGAAGAAAGGATTCTTTTCTATTCTAATTAGGTGACATAATTACATGTCACATTTTTCTTTCTGAGCTGTTTTGTATTCACTCAATTTTTAATGCCATCATTAGCATGCATAGATGCTCCTCTGGCTGGGGATTGATGTTAATTTTTAGGAATGCCATGTTTCTTGTGTCCACTAGATGTCAGCACAATCTGAGCATGGCCAATAGGTGAGGAAGGCTCTTCACTCCTGGCAACACCATGAGGTGATTCATCTATTGAAGACCTTATGAGTGACTTTGAGGAGTCTGGCTTTCAAAATCCTGGTACCTGCCTGTGTTATTTGATTATTTTTTAAGGGAGGCATTGTTTATCACTAACCAATAGTCTTCCCTAGAGATTTTATCTATTTGTACAATTGCATCTTTGATTTAAATCCAAGATTTTCTCCAGCATACACCTTCACAATTGGTATTGTGAGACACATATGCTGATGACAATATTGCACTGCGGGTGCCCATTGGTAGTATGTGCAGTTTACAATGCCACATGTTCAAAGAGAGAAATGTATGCAAAGAAGATCATTTAGAGAATAGTTAGATAATTAGTGAATGATAAATACATATCATTTAAAGGTTTATAAGGTGCTTTGGATAGAACATCTTCTTTGATCCTCACCACACCCTATGTGGCAAGGTCTACTGGTATTGGGAGTGGGTACAGTTTCAAGAGGTAATTTTGTCTGCGAATAAGACTTCCAGCATGGAAATTCCCTTTTGTGATGCATATTAGCAACTCATTTGTAATCTATATTCTTAGGGGGCTGTTTAAGGGACCAAGAAGTGAAGTGACTTGTTCATGATCACACAGTTAGGATGTTTTAGAGGCAGGTCTTCCTGACTCCCAAACCAGTCTTCTATTCACTGTGCCATGTGGCTGCTCATTATGCAGATTATTATTTGGATTTTACAGACTGAAGATCATAAAGGTTAATTAACTTGCCCCCATTCACACAGCTAGTTAGTAGCAGAGACAGGATTTGAATCCAGATATTTCCTTCTGTAGTGTTCTTTTTTTCCTTTTAAGTAGTATTTTATTTTTTCTAATTACACATAAAGAAAGCTTTTAACATTAGTTTTTATAAATATAAAATTTTGAGTTCCAAATTTTCTCCCTTCCTCCTCTCTAAGATGGTAAGCAATTTGATAGAGGCTATGTATGCATGATCATGTAAAATGTATTTCCATATTAGCCATGTTGTAAAAGAAGAAAAAGAACAAAAGGAAAAAAATGACAAAAAAAGAAAGTGAAAATAGTATGCTTCAATCTGCCTTCAGATTCTATCAGTGCTTTATGTAGATTTGGATAGCATTTTCCATCATGAGTCTTTTGGACTGCAGTGTTCTTTCTACTAAATCATTCAGTTCTTTCAAGTGAAGGGAATACCTTTAGAAACATATACTAATAATCTTTTGGAAAGTCTTTTTTAATGCAGAATTAGGCTTTTAGTTGATATACCATCAGCCAGATGACCACAGGGTCTTAGGTAATAAATCTAGAGTTAGAAGGCACCTTAGAACAGGAGTGTTCTCTAGAATTGGAGTCAAGAAGACCTGAGTTTGAATTCTGCTTCTGACACTTACTGGCTATGTGGCACTATGAGAGTAGCACTTAGTCTTTCAGTCTCAGTTTTCTCATCTTCAAAATGGGGATAGCAATAAGACCTACCTCACAGTGTTATTGTGAGGACCTATTGAGATGATAAATGCACAGCTCCTAGCAAACTTTAAAGTACTATGTAAAAATTTCATTAATTCCTTCATTTTACAATTGAGTAAATTGAGACCTAGGTAAATTAAGTGATTTGCCCAATAAAATAAAAGTAGTAAGTAAAAAAGAAAAGGGATTGGAATGTGAGACTTCTACCTGTAACTCCACCCCTCCCCCATCCCCAATATACCATACACATGAAACATAGGTAACATATAATTGAGAAAATTCTGGGTTTGACTAGCTTGACTAGTTTTATTTTTGTCCTTGTATCTCTAGCTCTTAGCACAATGTTTTGCATATAATAAAGTTTGTTGATTGATCTCTAATCCTTCCTAGCCATGTGGCAATGGGAGTTACTTAGCCAATCAGCCTCAGTTTCTTTATCTGCAGAAAGAAGAAAATGATACTTACCATACAAGGTTATCATGAAGGTAAAATGAGACAGTATATACAAAGCACTTTGCAAAAGCAAAGCTATTGCTTTTATACTATTTATAGTTCAGGATGTTATAAAATAAAAGTTTAGCTTTCTAAACATGTATCCTATTCTTATGTATTAGATTTCTAAATCTATTCTAGATAGCTACTAATTGAAGAATAGTACTAATAACTATCAATAACTAATTAATAACTAGTAAGTAATAATTGTACTAATTAACTATTAATAAGCAGTTGAGTTGGGTCAGTTGATCCCCTTCCTCTCTCTCTCTCTCTCTCTCTCTCTCTCTCTCTCTTCATTTAACTCAGTAAGCACCTCTTTGGGGCAGCTAGATGGCACAGTGCCAGGCCTGGAGTCAAGAAGACTCTTCTTCCTGAGTTCAAATCAGGCCTCAGACAGTTGCTAGCTATGTTGTCTCTCAGCAAGTTACTTAACCTTGTTTGCCTCAGTTTCCTTATCTGCAAAATAAGCTGGAGAAGGAAATGACAAAGTACTCCAGTGTCTTTGCCAAGAAAACCCCAGATGGGGTCATGAAAACTTAGACATGACTGAATTGACTGACCAATAACAACTGCTACCTCTTTGGTGTCCAGGGAGAGGAAGTGATAATGACAAGAGGTTCAGTTAAGGTATCATGGAGGATTTGAAGTTAACAAAATTTTGTACCATACCAACCTCATACCATAAAGGAACCTAACAGCTTACTAAGAAGACAAATAAGAAAAAAAAGAGCCATAAAAAGTGTATAAAACATGAAGTTCTATGTCATTGCTTCTCCATGCTAGTTTAGGAGAGGAAGAGTTAGGTTGGGGTAGAGTCATTGTAGAGAATTTTTATCCTTATTAATTGTTAATTACTGATAAGATGAAGAAGAGAAAGAGTATTTATTAATTGGCCATAACTGTGAAAAACATCCAAGTGAGCATCTTGGCAAAAGGGCCAGGACTTCTTGTCTCAACACCCACAAGATACAAATTATAACATGGCTCTATTCACTAAACAGCCTTTTGTATGTTCACAATAAACAGGACCTTCTTGGGGAGAAGAAATTGAACCACCTTAACAGGAGCCAAAGCTAGGATTTGTATTCCTCTCTACACATCATTAAGCATGTTGGAGTAAAAGATGTGGGTTTCTCAATATAATGATGGAGAGGCACTGCGATCAGAAATTTTCTTTAGATCATGGTAAGTTGCTTAAAGAGGCTTCTAGGTCTAGTCCAGCAGAATTAAATTTCAGGGCAATGGGAATTTTCTTGATTCCTAGAGCACATTATCTATTGTGATCTTTGCTCCCACCACAAACCTTTCTCTACACATATTTCTGAAATAATGTAGAACTTAGGATAGGAATAAGTCAGCATTTCAGTACAATTTCATTTAGCAAATGCATAGTGAGCACCTATATGTGCTCTAGGTGCTAGGGATACAAAACCCAATATGAAACAGTCCTTGCCACAGAGGAGTTTATAGACTACTGGGCATGTATGAAATGTACACAAGTGATTAGCAACAAAGTATATTTAAAGAAAAACAAAATAATTTCATGAGGGAGTGCATGGTAGGGTTGGGGAAAAGGGAAAATCAGCTAAAGTCTCACATAGAAGATAGAAGCCGAGATGTGACTTGAAGGAAGATGAGAGCTTCTACAAGGAGGGAGGCAATAGGGAGTTAATTCCAGACAAGGAGGACCTCTTGTTTAAGAGAATGGACACATAAGATAGAGTGTTATGTATGGGGAACATCTAGGAGGCCAGTTTGATTAGAGTGGGGTGTGCATGAAGGGGGCTTAAGTGAGAGAAACTAATGGCAGGGTGGTCAGGAGCAAGACTGTGCCAGTCTTTTGAAGCTAGGCTGAGGATTTTGCATATTGTCTGAGAGGCAATAGGGAAACACTGAAAAATTTGTAATAGCAGGATGAGGTGATGAGATGGGTTTTTTTGACTAGGTGGAGTGTGAATGGGAGGGGTAGACTTTAGGCAAAGAGATCAATTGAGAGGCTACTTCAATAGACCAGGAAGGATTTGGTGAGAAAATATCCTTTGATAAAATAATGGGACTTGGCAGACAACCAGGAGCCCCAACTGAAGATATATTTGGAATTGATTGAATTGGGTGAGACTGAGAGACTGAGAACCTACCTTATGATGATTAAATCAGGACCACACCTGGCTGGCCCTGAGTAGGGTGTTGTTCTCAGAAGGTGAACCTAATTAAGGTTGATTAAATTGAGACCACATGTGGCCAACCCTGAGTAGAGTATGTGCTCAGAGGCTGTGGACTGGGACATCAACAAGAGACCACTCTCAACCAATCAACTTGAAGAACCTCCCATTTTTGGGGAGGAGGACAGGAAGTAGGAAGCTGAGGCTGGTGGACTGGATCTTCCTTTTTTGGTTCAAGATATTGGCTTGGTGGCAGAACTTCACGTGGGCTAGGATTTCCATGCTATAAGGAATCTGTTCTCAATCTTTTTCTCTCTTCACTATCTTATAATATATCTTTAATAAATCCATAAAAGCCTAAACTCTTGCTGAATTTATCAGTGATTTTAGCCAGTTTCCCCCCAAAGCTGGGGGGGGCAGATTAGAACCCACAATTTAGATTTTAAACAACACAATGTATAAGCAAAGAGAAGGACATGGAAATGAGAGATATTGTCTAAGAAGAATTGACAAGACTTGACAACTAACTGAACATGGAGAGAAAGAGTCAATGATGCCTCCAAGGTTATAAACCTTAGTGAAAGGAAGGCTTGTGGCAATGCTATCATCAGAAATAGAGACATTTGGGGGAGGGATAGGTTTTATTAAGTTATTTGCATGTATTTAGCACTGTTCTTGGGAACTATGGGATTTTCTTTCATGGAAAATTAATCATTCACTCAACAAACTTTTTTGGGGGGGTAGGGCAATGAGGGTTAAGTGACTTGCCCAGGGTCACATAGCTAGTAAGTGTCAAGTGTCTGAGGCAGCATTTGAACTCAGGTCCTCCTGAATCCAGGGCCAGCACTCTATCCACTGCTCCACCTAGCTTCCCCACCATCTTGAGTTATAATGGACTTACATGGATAGAATCCTTGCCCTCAAAGAACTTATACTTTAGTAAGAAGGTGAAGACATTCATACAAACAATTATAATACAAAGCAGATTGACCTAAATGCACAAGAAATCTACAAGCAGATTCAGAAATAATTACAATTAAGCCTTATTGCAATATTTATAAAACATCTATGGCCATGAAATAACCTCTAGGTGGAAGAAGCAATGATGAATTTCTGACAGGAGTGACCACAAGGTGCAGTTCATCGACATCACATAGATGGTGAAAAAGGAAATGAAAACAGGGTAAGACATTTTATGACACTGAGGTCTTCTAACACACACCATTAAAATGAAATTGAAAACCATGACAAATTATAGAAAATTCAAGTCTGTTCTCTTGCTTTCCTTCCCTGCAAGGTGTATTTCTGAGCATGTAGCCTAGTTGAGCAAATTCCAGAGTCGAGTTTTTTCCGCTTTCAAAAACATATCTGATGAAATGTCTTGAGTACTTTTAGCTATGGAATGGGCTTAGAGAGAAGGTGGTTAGTAAATGAGATGAAGAGACCTCTGGAATGCAGGACTTTAAAAAAAAAGAGTTTAGAGGCCTTCCGTGGTTAGCCTATCATCCTAGCATTTCTCCTCAGCCCCGGTGGATGCCAAAGATCTGTCATGCACTCTCCTAGCAAAGTCCTCTGTATTTCTGCCAATAGGATGAATTAGGCTTCCCAACATATGCAGGTATTTGTAGAAAGCAGCCTGTTTCCTCTCTTGGCTGTTTAGTTGTCTGTAACAATAATGTCATAAATAAATAATGGTTCTGTAAGAGAAAGGGAGGGAAGGGTGGGAGAGGGAGGGGAAAGAGGTTTATCAGACAGAATGCATGCCAGGCAGCATAACTCGGGTTGGAAGGTTAACATAGATTAAACAGGAGAACATGCTGTTGGTGAGGAAACTGCAGGTGGGAACATCTTTCACTGGGGATCTCATTCTCTCTCCCCCCTACTTAGCTGAAATGGTGGCTGCCAGCTCTATCTGCTTTTAGATTGAAGATGTTTGTCATCCCAAGTAGGGGGTTGGATCATGCTCCAATTAGAGTAATTCAGATGCTGTTTAGACATTTGCAGGGAGCCTTGTGAGGGAAATGGTCCTGATGTAGCAGATGATGTAGAATTAGGGGGACCTTGGACCACCATGGGGATTGTTTTCTAGGAAAAAAATGTAACAGATTTAAGGGAATTTCATGACCACCAAAGGTGACAGGCTGTCAAGCCTGGAAACATTTCCTCCATTTGTCCTTAGATGAGTAGGGATAAGCACAGGGACAGTATTTGTGATTTCCCTCCCTGATTTAGGGAACTTACAAGTGAGGAAACTCCCTCTGTCAGTGAAGGCTGACACTTCCTTTGTGATGTGCAGTCTTAGAAAATGGTCTAGAGTACTTAGAGACTAAGTGACTTGCTCTGGGGTCAGTCATATAGACAGTATGGGTTAGAGATGAGGCTAGAACCCAATTTTTCCTGGTTGCAAGTGAGTTCTCTAGAAAATTCAACTATTTGTTATGTGTCTGTTATGATCGGGACATTATGTTAGGCATGTGGCAGGTATAATTTAGGTATGACATGGAATCTTGAAAGTCTTTGAAATTTAAGAGGAAGTAACAGATACACAAATAGCTACAATCCATAATAACACATACTTATTAGCTAGGTGACCATGGGCAAATCAACTTCATCCCTCTAAGCCTCAGTTTCCTTATTAATAAAATGGGGATAATAATGAATTATAAGACTTTATTAAGTATATATTGTGTGTCATACATGATTAAGAAAGGATACATACACAATTATGAAAATTCTTTCCCTCGGGAAGCTTATATCCTAATGGGGGAGACAACATATATAGGGAAATATTAGCTAGGGAAGAGTTTTTTGGTCTGGGAAGTCAAGAGGATGGCAAATAGAGCTATAGGGGAATTGATTGACATGCCCTTTCCAAAAGTAATGGTGATATTTATTTCACTGAGAGTCCTAGAGTAAGAGTAAAGGGATCATGTACTCATTTTAACCTTATCTGGGTAAATGGTATAAGATATTACCAGAGGAAGAACTGATAAATAGAAATATGTATAGAATTGCCACACACACATTCACGTACATATATAAATACACACCTATTTGTGTCTAATGGTAGTTCTCTCTAGGGTATAGGGGGAGGGAAGAAAAAAGAGAAAAAATACATTTATTAAATATAAGTTATATATATATATTACATATGCAAATGGAATAGCAAGTTACATATAATAGGTCTCAGTTTCACGTGCAATCATTTTTTATTATACTACATTATGGAAATTCTTGTTTTATCCCACAAGTTAAAAATAAAATAAAATTTTAAAATAAAGCAGACTCTTGTTAATTAAAAAACAGAGGTAAGGGGATGAAGGGCATATGTGCTGCAGAGACAGAATGGATGTATAGTAAGAAGAGAGAGCAGCTGGAAGCATGATCCGAGGATAACTGTATATAGTGGGCTACTTGCACTTGAGCTCACTTACTCACCAACCAGGATTGCTCAGCTCTAGGGTGGAAGTGACAAGCAGACAGATTACTGTCTGCCCTTCCCTGTCTTGATTCCTTGGAAATTTTAGCGTGGATTCATTTACACTGTCCTTCACACTCAAGGCCCTTGCTGCTTTATCAAATTACCAATGATGTCTTGCCAACCTCCAATCTCAGATTACTCTAACCATCTATTCCCTTTACTCTTATTTACACGCTGCTAAATAAAGCTAGAGTAAATCAGAAAATCACACTGAATGGGTTCACTACAAATGTATGTTGCATAATCTCATCTAGGTCCTCACTTCAGAAAAGCAATCCTTTTATACTTCCCTGATTGATTCGTTATCTATTCCCCACAGTAACCATTCTAAACATTTTGATTCCTCCTCAAACCTCCCATGTCACCCCTCCCACTATTTTCTCAGCTGATGACCCTTCTTTGTACTTAAAAAAATGAGACTATTTGTTATGTAATTCCTTCTTATCCTTCCATCCTAATGTCATATACCTTAGATATATTTCCCTCCTATCTACTTTTGCCAAGGCAAACCCTTCCACAAGTGACCCCCTTCCACCTTGTCTTTAGCAGATTGTCTCCTCTATTATTCCCACTTTAATATCTTCATTGGGGCAGCTAGGCGGCGCAGTGGATAGAGCACTGACTATGGAGTCAGGAGGACCTGAGTTCAAATCCAGCCTCAGACACTTGACACTTACTAGCTGTGTGACCCTGGGCAAGTCACTTAAGCCCAATTACCTCACCAAAAAAAAAATTAAAAACAACCCAGCTTAAAAAAAATCTCCATCTTTAGTATCTTCCTATCTACTGGCTACTTCCCTGCTGCCTACAAAATATTTATGTTTCCTTCATTCTTAAACAAAAAAAAAATGCAACACCCCTCCCCCAACAAAAACTAACCTTGGTGTGTCCAATCATCCTCTCTAGCTATCTTCTATGTTGACTAAACTCGTTGAGAAAGCCATCTATAATGGGTGTCTCTACTTTACTCTCTTCTAAACCTTCTGCTGTCTGACTTCTGACCATACCATTCAATTGAAACTACTCTCTCCAGAGTTACAAATTCCCAAAGCAGATGGTCATTTCTTAATCTTCATCCTTCTTGACCTTTCTGTAGTCTCTAAAACAGTTGCTCAACCATTTCCTGATGCTCTCTCCTTTCTATATTTTTATGACACTGCTTTCTCCTGCTTCTGCTACCTAAAGAATTGTTCCTTCTCAGTCCCTTTTGTTGTATCTTTTAAATCATGCCCACTAATTGTATGTGTCTCCTGAGTCTCTGACCTGGGCCTTCTTCTCTTCTCTTCTCTTCTCTTCTCTTCTCTTCTCTTCTCTTCTCTTCTCTTCTCTTCTCTTCTCTTCTCTTCTCTTCTCTTCTCTTCTCTTCTCTTCTCTTCTCTTCTCTTCTCTTCTCTTCTCCTCTCCTCTCCTCTCCTCTCCTCTCCTCTCCTCTCCTCTCCTCTCCTCTCCTCTCCTCTCCTCTCCTCTCCTCTCCTCTCCTCTCCTCTCCTCTCCTCTCCTCTCCTCTCCTCTCCTCTCCTCTCCTCTCCTCTCCTCTCCTCTCCTCTCCTCTCCTCTCTTCTCTTCTCTCTCTCTCTCTCTCTCTCTTATCCCTTGGAAGTCAATTCCTATGGGTTCTGTTATCATCTTTTTTGCAGATAATTCTCAGATATATTTAACTAGCCTTAACCTCTCATGGCTTCCAGCCTCATATTACTAAATTACCCATTAGAAATCTCAAATTGGATTTCCCATGGACATCTCAGACAGTATGTCCATAACAGAGCTTATTATCTTTCCTCTCAACCTCTCCTTTCTTCCAAGTTTCCCTCTAACTATCAAAGGTGTTAGCATTCTCCCAGTCACTTAGTCTCATGATCTCAGTGGCATTGTCTATTCCCCATTTGCATCTCCACATGTCTAATTGATTGCTGAGTGCTCTTATTTCTACCTTCACAATATCTCTCATATACAGCTTCTTCTCCCCTTTGACACAGGTACTACCATACTAAAAGCTTTGTACCCCCATCAATTAGCACAACACCAGTTATATTAGTCATAAAACAAATATTTAAATGCTTTTGATTAAAGTTCTCTGAAGGCATGCTTGGTCCTCAGGAGGTTCAATAGTATGGAAGGTACAATGTCAGAATGGATAGATAGCAAAAATATAAAGCCCATAGTACCCTATAACACAAGGTTTTTGCGAAGTTCAAATGATGTGTAGATAGAGTTCATTCTGCCTCTTTTCCTTCATACCTCATATCCTGTATTCTAGCCAAAGTTACTACTTGCCAAGCCCATCCTCATCTTGCATTCCCCACTTCTGTGCATTTGCTTAGTTTCATCATGCCTGGAATTCCACCTTCCATTCTCCACCTTTTTGATTGTTACCAATCCTTTAAAGTCCTGAAAGACTATCTCCTTTATGAAGCCTTCTTTAGTGTCCTAGTCAATAGCATCTGTTCAGGGAAGATAAGTGCCTCTGGTGTGAGAACTGCACAGCCCCTTTCAGGGCTGCTTTCTGTCTTTAGTATCCATCTGTCCCCCAGCTTATGCAGTTACCACACCCAGGAAGCCAGTTCAGCAGACAGGCTAAATAACATTGAGGATAACTGACAGACCCCAAACCTGTCGGTGAGTTAGAGGGGTCTCTACCCAAGCATGTGAAGATTTTCCTTGGCAGAATGGGCAAATATGAAAAATTTGTTCCAATGGGCCATTAAGGTGGAAGAAGCAGGTTCTGTGGAGTGCTCAGAACTTGGTTAGACATCAGATGCCAAGGTTATCAACTGTATCCTGAGCCATCACCAGTCATCTTGACATTTGTCTTGCCACTGGACCCCAAGGACTCTGGAAGAGAGAGTAAGGCTGACAACTTTGTGTTAAATAAAGAAATCCAAGTTTTACATGAGCCCATACCATTTTACCATCTTTACTTACTTCAAAGACCAGTGGTGATGGGCAAGTGACAATTTAGCAGGTGCAAGTTCACTGGAAGCTATAGTTATAAAACCCTGCACGCAGGTGGCCCAGGCCATAGGGTCATCTTCTCACTAGACTGAAGTAGTAGTGGGATTTGTCAATCTTTTTGGGGTCTGAGCAGCCTTTTTTTAAAGACCACACAGCTTACCAACTGGTGTGAGGAAGGAGCCTGTGGTCAGAACACACAAAAATGTACAAAACATTTTGAAAAGATGATTCTACTCACCATTGGTACATGAAATGTGTGTACAGTTATGGAAAGCTCAGAATCGAATAGACCTGAAAGACAAACAGCTCTTGTTGAGAGTGAACTCAGCTGGTATCACATCCAAATACCAGTCCTGAATGAAATAAGGCTGGCAAATGAAGGAAAGCTTACTGAAGTTGGAGTTTATATGTGTTTTTCTCTAATGGGCTCAATGATGGGGAGCACAGTGAAGCTGAAGCTGGCATGGGTTTCTCAATCAAAACTATTTTAGTCAACAAGCTTATATACTACCCAAAAGGAGTGAATAACAGGCTCATGACAATGCAAATGACACTTGTTGGAAAGCACCTTGCTACCATCATCAGTGTGTATGCTCCCACCATGACAAACACTGATAACGTCAAAGAAAATTTTCTTGAAGATCTGGAGACCCTCATCATAAATTTTCCAAAGGAGGACAAACTTATAATTCTGGATGACTTTAACACCTGACATCAGACATGTCAGTGGGTCCTTGGGAAGAATGGAGTCAGAAACAGCAACAGCAATGGTTACTTTCTATTGAAGACTGGTGTGTCTCATGATGTTCTAACCACCAATACTGTATTCCATTTATCTAAATGTAATAAAACTTTGTGGAGGTACCCTTGAAGCAAACACTCCCATTTAGTAGACTATGTCATTGTAAGGAGAAGAGACAGACAAGAAGTGAGAATAATGAAGGTGATATGTAGTGCAGAGTGCTGGACTGATCATAGACTTATCCTTTCCAAGCTAAGCATTTGTTTTCAACAAAAGCAGTGGCCCTAAGGCATGACTTAACAACAGATTAGAGTGCTTTCTCCCTGTGTGAATAGTTTGTTGCTAACTTGGAGGGAAAACTGAGCCAACATTGGCAACAGTGGAGAAGAAAAGGAGTGGGAAATTTTCAGACATTTTGTATACAGTACTGTATTTACCCATCTGGACCAGAACAGTTGCGAACGTTAAAATTGGTTTGAGGAAAATGATGAGAAAATTCAGAAGCTGCTAAATGAAAAATGAAAACTTCACAGTTTACTAGTAGGATAGTTCTTCCATCTCTAAGAAGGCAGTATTTAACTTCATCACAAGTAAAGTGTAACAGTATCAACAACATTGTGTGATGATCAACTGTGATAGACTTGGCTCTTCTCAGCAATACAATGATCCAAGATAATTCCAAAGGACTCAAGATGGAAAATGCCCTCCACATCCAGAAAAAACCCTGTGGAATCAGGATGAAGATTGAACCATACTGTTTCTACTTTTTTTTCTTTTTTGAGGGTTCTCCCTTTTGTTCTGATTCTTCTTTCACAACATGACTAATGCAGAAATATGTTTAATGTGATTGTACATGTATCAGATTGCTTTCTATCTTGGGGAGGGGAGAGGTAAGGGAGGGAGAGAGAAAAATTTGGAACTAGAAATCTTATAAAAGCAAATGTGGAAAACTATTTTTACATGTAACTGGAAAATAAGATACTTTTATGATAAAAAGTAAAGTGTAAGCAAAGCTTAGAGAAGTACAGGATTCTTGGCTCAGTAAGAAGGCTGCTGAAATTCAGTTTTATGCTGATAGTAACAATCCAAAACACTTTTATGATGCTATAAATGTTATTTATGGGTCAAAGTCCTATGGTGCATCTCAATTAACTGAGTGCTGATGGAGCCACATTGATTAATGATAAGGACATGATCCTGAAGAAATGGGCTGAATACTTCCAACATTCTCAACAGAATGTCATCAACCAATGCTGAAGTCATTAACCACATACCTCAGAATGAAGTCAATCCCTTTATAGCTGAATTTCTAACCGAAGAAGATGTTTTTAATGCCATTAGGCTCCTTTTGTGTGGCAAAACACCTGGTAGTGATTCTATTCCAACAGGTTCATTAGGTAGAGGGTTCACTACTCATACAAAAGCTGGCTGGAATTTCCCAGGTTGTATGGTAAGAGGTTATCTCCCAGGAGTTCAAGAATGCCTCCATTGTCCATCTCTATAAAGGAAAAGGAAATAGGTTGTCCTATGACAATCACGGGGGGGGGGGGTCTCTCTCAGTCATTTTTGGCAAGATTCTTGCCAGAGTCTTCCTTAATATATGAATCCTTTACCTGGAAAATGGCTATCTACCTGAGAGCCAGCATGGTTCCAGAAAGGGTCAAGGAATAGTCAATATGGTGTTTGCTACCTGACTACTGCAGGAGAAATGCCAGGAGCAGAACAGAGATTTGTACAGAATATTCATCAACCTGTCCAAAGCCTTTGACACTGTTAGTCATGAGGTCTTGTGGAAGATCATGGCAAAATTTGGTTGCCAGAGAAGTTCATCAGTATTGTACATCATTTGTCTGTAGATTACTGGGCATTTGATGCAATAGAGAATGGATCAATTATCTGCCGCTTGTTCAAATTTTGGCCTAACAATCCCTCAGCCAGCACCACACCATCCATTTGTGGAATCATCAATTTCAGTAAATGGAGAAATGTTGAATGCTGTGGTTAAGTTCACATACCTGGTCAATATATTTTCCAGGGAATTACACATAGATGATGAGGATGACACATTAATTGCCAAAGTTATGTGAGAACCTTCAGAACCTTAATGTTTGGGAGACTCTGAAGAAACATGTGGGAGAGAAGAGGTATTAGGCTGCCTACTAAACCAAAGGTCTACAAAACCACTGTAGTGACCTCATTGTTATATGCCTGTGAAACCCAGATAGTCTACCTCTGCCATGCCAGGAAACTGAATTACTTCCATTTGAATTTCTTAGGAAAATTCTGAAAATCATCTGGCAAGATAAGGTACTGGAAACTGAGGTCTTTTTTCAAGCCAAACTGTGAAGTATTCAAAGTCTAATGCAGAAAACACAACTCCAATGGGGTGGCCATGCTGTTCAAATGCCAAACATATACTTGCCTAAAAGATTATCTTATGGAGAACTCACACAAAGCAAGTTCTCACATTGTGGTCAGAAGAAACAATAAAAGGACACTCTCCCGATGTCTCTGAAAAACTTTAGAATTGATTGTGAGGCATGGGAGACAGTGGAACAGGACCACCCAACATGGTATACACAGATCAAAGAAGACACTGTGCTCTATGAGCAAAGCAGAATTGCAATAATTCAAAAGAAACATGAGATATTCAAACTTAGAGACATCTCTTCTCCAAATTTTCATATGGACTGTTTGCACAATCTGTGGTAGAGCCTTCTGAACTCATATTGGTCTGATCAGCTACAGTCAAATATATGATACCTTGACCGAAACATATCAATGTCATTTTGGTCCCCTAACAGCATGGAGAAAAACTAACCAGTCAGTATAGAATTTCATTTTCTCAGGTTTCATGCAGAACTTTTCTTGCACTTTTAGAAGTGTGGATCATAATTTCTCTGCTCCTTAATCGATAGTTTTTTTTTTATCATCAGCATGATTCTCCCTCCATTCACAGTGAGCCCTTTTCCTATAGGAATACCTTGTCATTTATTTCTTTTCCAGAACAATAGAACTCAGAAGCAACGCATTTGGAATCCAGGAAACGTGTGTCCTGGGATTCATAGTAGTATCTACTCTAATCTTATTTGCATTCCAAGATTTCAGCTTGGGCTCTAAGCTTAGTGTAGAGAGCCTTCACAAATATATCCAGAATTGGCAATACTATCATAAAGGATACTAGCAAATGCACTCATCTAAGTTAAGGTAAAGAAGGATTTAAGAACTTGAAAAAAATTGTGCTGGAATCTCTAAGTGTACTGTGAACACCATCTTCAATGGAAAGTGCATGATGAGTAGGGTATAAAACGGTTCATGAAAACATGGATGGATACTCATTACCAGTCTATGCAGCACCACCCCTAAATATGAACGAGGCAACTTCTTTTTGCTGAAATGTCAGGGGACATAAAGCTTTAAAAGAAAAAGAAAACTAAGCTTATGGGAAATTCCTCTTTAAAGAATCATGGAATTTTGATGGCCATTAAGTCTAATTTACAACTGATAAATGGTCCTTTAGGCTGTGCTTAAAATCCTTCAATGCAGACCACTCTACATATGTATTTGTGGATAGCTCTTATTATATAATGATGATGATGGTGATGATGTAATATGACATTTTGAGGCTTGCAAGGTGAGATACATATATTATCTCATTTGATCCTCATAAGAACTCTGGGAGGTAGGTGTTACTATTGCTATCCCTATTTTACAGATGAGGAAACCGAGAAAGAAAGCAATTAGACAGATACAGATAACTGACTTGTCCAGAGGAATACAGCTAAGTACCTGTGGTGGGGTTTGAATTCCTGAATCCGGTCTCAGTGCTCTATCCACTCAGTCAATCGGTTGCCTATGCAGAAGGTTTTTATTTTTATTTGTTTTAAAATTTTGACATTGAGTAATTAGCAACTTCCATCCTTCGCTGCTAGTTCTACTCTCTGGAACCATACAGAATCATTCTAATTCTCCTACATATTGTTGTTCAATCATTTCAACAGTGTCTGAAGAGTCATGATCCCCATTTGGGGTTTTCTTGGCAAAGATACTGGAGTGTTTTGCCCTTTCTTTGTCCAGCTCATTTTTACCAATGAGGAAATTGAGGCAAATAGGGCTAAGTGATTTGCCTAGGTTCACACAGCTGACACGTATCTGAGGCCAGATCTGAACTCAGGAATATGAATTTTCCTGACTTCGCACTCTATTCACTGTGTGACGTTCCAGACTTGACACTTTTATTCACTGTTCCCCCTCACTGGATGACATGTTGTTCATTAAACGTTTGAAAATCTTTAGCACGTCCTCATCCTCTCTGATTCTTCTGTTCTTTAGGGTAAACGTTCTTTATTCCTTCAGTCAATACTCACAATGCTATGCACATAGTAGTCATTTTAAAAATTTGTTACCATTTCTTGGTTCTACCCCTAAACCATCTTTTACATCCACCCCCTGATTTCTTTTCCCAAAGCAAATACCATCCTACTTTGGACCCTTTATTTCCTCTCCTCCGCATTTCTGCTATGGTCTTTTAACAATGCTTCACATCATCAATCTCCCCACCCCCGGCCCCCGTCCAAGTCTCTTTTACTGCTAGATTATTTGTCATAACTTACAGATCTAACCATGTCTTTCGCCAGGTCAAAACTCCACAATAAGTCCTAAAGGGCTATAAACATTTATTCCAAAGTCCATCACCTCACATAAAGGGCACCTATGATTTAGCTCCAATCATTCTTCCAACTTTATTTCTTTCTGCCTTCTTTCACATTTCTATGTGCCAAACCCAAATATCCACAGAGTTCATTTGCTTTCCTTCTTCCTTCTGTGCTATTGTTCTCATGTATTTACCCCAAATCTACTCCTGCCATGATCTTTTCCTGCCAAGATGCTATCTATCCTTCAGGCTCTAAGTTACATGCGAATTTCTTTATGAAACTTTCATTGGACTCTCAGTCCTCCAATAAGAAATTATCTCTTTCCTTTTTAACTCTTATATTGCTTTGTTTCTCTCCTTATTTTCCGTATTCTAATTTGGAATTTGGTTTTTTATCCTCTTTTATTCCTACTGATACCTTTCTGTGATGTGTCATCATGTAGTGTAAATGATCTTGCAATGTTACTGATTGTTATAAAGCTTCCAGTGGAGCATAGGTCCTGGATGTCCCAATGAAGCCTGAAAATCTTCAAGTCGCACATGCATGCATGTTTGTGTGTATGTGTGTGTGTAAGAATGTATAGGTTGGGCTACAGTTTAAAAATTTCCCATTAGTTGCCTGAGACTAAGTTAATAGAGACTCAGGACCAGGTTGGCCACAGGATGATAGTTTCTTTGGCCACAGCAACTCACAAAGTTGGTCCAGCTGCTAATAACTCCTTCTTGAAATCACCTAGTAATAACTTTATTCACATATTTATACAAGTCCATGTGGTTTACTCAAATTCAATGTAAGTTAGTTGAGGGTACGGATTATTTCAGTTTTATCTTTATGTCCCCAGGAACTAACAGAGATATTGGCATAGAATTAGATGCTTAGTAAAGGTTAATAGTTGACTCATAAAAAGACTGAAATTTCACTGATAGAAGTCCAACTCATAGCCATAAAGTCACAGATCCTTGAACTACTGAGGTAAGTATCCCTACTACTAGATTATAAACTCCTTGAAGGTAAGGGATTATTCATCTTTATTATTTTTGTAGTTTCTTCAGGAGCTTCTATGCCAAGTGATTTGTAGATGGTGGGTGCTCCAGAAATGGATATGTGACCTACCTACTAAATTTGGAATGATAGAATGTTAGAGACAAAAGGGACCTGCTTTTCTCCTTATTACTATTATGATTTTGGGTAGGGATACCACTTAATATAGCTGGGCTCTATTTTCCCTACCTTTAAAAATGAAAAGTTTGGTTTCAATGGTCTATAAGGTCACTTCCACTTGTGATCCTATTATTTTATTATGCTATGACCTTAAAGATACTTTAGCATCTTTCACTGTGAAATGTGTCCTGGCCTATGGATTAAAATGGAATTTTTTTTCTAAATATAAATTCTGTCTGTCTGTCTCCCTCTCTCTTTCCCTCTCTCTGTCTCTTTCCAATCTTCCCTCTTATATTTTGTCACCTTTTGTGGGGAGCTACAAAGAAAATCAGTATCCACTCTGGGAAAAAAGCATTATATATGGTAATGTTTTACATAATTGCACATGTATAACCTATATCTGATTGCTTACTCCCTCGGGAGGGGGAAGGGAGGGAGGAATAGAATTTGGAATTCAAAACTTTAAATATGGGACAGCTAGGTGGTGCAGTGGATAAAGTACCAGCCCTGAATGCAGGAGGACCTGACTTAAAATCCAGCCTCAGACACTTGACACTTACTAGCTGTGTGACCCTGAGCAAGTCACTTAACCCACATGCCCCCCCCACAAAACAAAAATAAACCCAAAACACCTTTAAATAAAAAATAATTACTAAAAAAAAGCATTATAAGCCTCAGGGTTCACTTTCTAATAATGAAATCTCTGTATCAGCCAAGTGTTTCTGGTCAAAATTTCCAAAGAAAATGAGGGCCATGTCTTAAAGACACCAGCTGGAGATCATAGACCTGATTTCATATGCCACAGTTCATTGGTTTGTTGAATTTCTTAGGTGCTTTGCTACCTGTTCCACCTAAAATTATTGTGCGAGTATAATTTTTTTAGTTTCTAGAGGGCAGAGATTGACCCAGTAGAACTTCATTTGAATAGCAGCTGTCTAAGGTCATCTACTGCAACCATTGAAAGCTTTTCAGAAATAGTCACATGGGGGCAGCTGGGTGGCACAGTGGATGAAGCACTGGTCCTGGATTCAGGAGTACCTGAGTTCAGATCTGGCCTCAGACACTTGACACTTACTAGCTGTGTGACCCTGGGCAAGTCACTTAACCCCCATAGCCCCGCAAAAAGAAAGAAAGAAAAAGAAATAGTCACGTAACCAAGGAGCAAGGAGATTAGGGAGAAGATAGAGACCAGTAAAAAATAATATGAACCAATTTTCCCAACCCCTACAGTTGCTGGTTGGGACACAGGTCAATCTTTTTACTTCATCCTTCTACCTTTGCCTTGGTTCCTCCTTGAGATGCTTTATTGTCCTCATTGAAACCAATCATTTACAAAATCTGAAACTGAAGATGACTTGAAGTGATGCAGGGGTCTCCATCCTCTGAGCAGATAGTAATCTCTGAGTGTCATTATCCTGGGTACTATTCCTGTGGATGTAGGATAGCTATGATAAATGCCAGGAAATCAGGACATAAGCTCTTGAGCCCCTTGATGGAATCAGGTAATATGAGAATGATGGAAGTTTCCAAGAAAGGTCATAGATGCTTGGCCCTCTGATTTTCTTACTCTAATCTCTCTTTGACTGAACTGGGCTTCCATCATCCTGAAGGAGAAATTCTTTTTACATTTCGAAATTTTTTTCTTTATGTTAATTTTTATATCACATTAATTTCAGAAACTATCCCTCCCTATGTGGTGTGAACTTTCTCTTATAAGAAAGAATAAATTGGAAAAAGGTGCGGGGGGGGAAGTCAGCAAAACTAAGCAATATATCAGTGGAGTCTGACTATGTGTCACACACTCAGGAAAGTGATACATTTTTTCAGTCTTTTCTTTTGGGCCAAGCTTTGTCATAATTACTGTGTTCAGTTTCCTTTTAAATTTATTTTGTTATTCTCTTCCATTTACATTGTTACAGCCATTCTACATATATTTTCCTGGTTGTTCTTACTTCACTTTGCATCAATTCATATAAGTTGATGAAGTGTTTCAAACAGACATTAAGAAAAAATGTACAGGACCCAATTAAAGTATTTCTATGAAGAAACTAAAAGTTTTTTTGACCAAAAGTGATATGGAAGGAAATTTCAATACAAAAAGGGCTTTTGATGTGCAAGAAATTGTTGAGATATCACTAAATCTTTATTTTTGACAAAATGACCCTAGAAATCTTAATTTTCTGGCACAAAAAGCATGTGTATGAGAGATGTAAGACTGAAGGAAACTCACATATGTTCAGATGCTTGCTCCATTGGCTTAAGGGTAAACTGGGTAGTCCCAAGACACCTTGATTTATGAACTAATTAATGGTACACAACAAAAATACTTATAGAACTGCCTTCTTCCCCCCTCCCATCCTAAGCTCACCCCTCCCAAACAACAGGAAAATGGGTTTTGCATGTTAGAAAATTAAATTCAATATATATTTATGAGGCCATTCAAAATGTGAAGTCCTTTACTACTAAGTCTCCAGTAAGCAGAAATGTCCATGTATCAAAACCTAATTGTGCCACAGTCTCAGGCTTGGGGAATAAATTAAGTCTTAAGCTGCAAAAGACATTGGGCATTCATTTTAAGGCTTATTATAGCTGTGATGATATGGGCATTAATAAATCCAACAAGAAAGGTAAAATAATAAGGCCAAACAACAAATAAGATATTCCCATTGGCTTTTCTTTGCAAAATCTTGCTTGTTGACCATTCATTAAAGGCACAGAAATATTTGTACATTGTTATCCAGTGATTCCAGTGTTCTAGGTTTATGTGCATTCTTAGGAAGGAGAAAACTCTCTGATTTCTTGTTCATTTCCTCTATCCTCCCATAACTTTTCTAAGAAAAATTCTAGTCTTCTTATTAGGCATGAAGGAGAAAGCTGATGGCAGTAAGACTGAGGAGAGTTGCTTGCTCTACAAAAAAAGAAAAAAAAGAAAAAAGGTAACTTTCTAATGTAGCGATTCTTAAGCTAGGGTTCCAGGAGTTCTAGAAATAAATTTTTGTATGGGACGTGGGGAGGAGACTATGAGCCTGGGTGGGAAAAATGCACATTTATTTCAATATAACTGGTTTCCTTTTGTGATGTTCAAAATCTAAATGTGGGTCCTAACTTGCCCCCCCCATTTTGGGGGGGAAACTGTCTAAAATCAATGATAAATTCAGCAAGAGTTTAGTCTTTTAAGGATTTATTAAAGTGTATTAGAAGTTAGTGAAGAGAGAGTTGGTATAGCCAGAGATAAATCCTTGCTTTTCCTAGCTGTCCACGTGAAGTCCCTCACCATGCCAAAGGTCTGGATGGCAAGGGGGACCCTCCTGTTCTCCGTCCCACCACCACCAAGCCAGTTCCAGACCAAAAGAGTCCAATTCATTGAGTGAGCTTCAACTCCCTAGTTCCTGTCTCCCTCCCCAAAAGGGGAGGTCCTTTAAGTTGATTGGCTGAGGGTTGTCTCCTGCTGATGTCAGTAGTCCACAGCCTCTGAAAACAATACCCCACTAGGGTCAGCCAGGCACGGTCTCAATTTAATCATTCTTAAGTAGATACTCAGCCAGTTTCTCAGTCTCACCCAATTCAAACAATTCTAAATCAATCTTCAAATGGGGCCCCTGGGCGTCTGCCAAATCCCATTTTTTTATCACACTTTGTAATCCTAGATATGTCCTTTTATGGATTTAAAAGCATTCTTCTGAGAAGGGTTTGCTTCACCTGATTGCCAAATTGATCTATGACACAAAAAAGTTTAACAACCCCCATTTTAGAGACAAGTATAACAGGGGTAGTGAGTCCTGAGACATGGGGAGAGCCAAGATCATTCCATAAAAGTCTAAACAGAGCAGGGAAGTACAGATGAGATGACAGAGAGGTGTGAGAACAGTCAATTACCAAAGCCACAGGTAACAAACTATACAAGTGAGACTCAGAGAAAGTAACCTAACAGAGTTGGTTAAGTCAGGAAAAAAAGGGTACGTAGTGAATTTGGAGCTAGTCATAACCATGAGATTTATAAAGGATGTAATGTACAAGTCAATGGAGCCACAATGTCAAAAGGATTTGTGAAGGTCCTTTGCTGACTTCAGTGACCACACAGACTCCACTAACGTCTTTAATGGAAAAGGGCATATAATTCTTTTAGCCTGAATTTCAATCCAGCAAATTTTCTGTTGCTAATTTAACAGCATCCACCATTAAGGTTTTGTTCTGATATTTCATAATGGTGTGCAGTGGACCCTAGGATTCTCAAAGACTATGTCAATAGAGCCCAAAGTCCGTCAGGTTCTATCAAGCTGGAAAGGCCTCCATTATGGGCCTGGTCACGCACCATGTATCTGAAGACCAGTATGTTCGAATTTGCCTAGTCACCACCGGTTTGGCTGCCAGGCAGTAACTTGTATTGGCCTTGGAAACTCGTGCAGACCATCTATTTACATATGGAGAGGGTATATCCTGTGCTGGCTGGGGGATGGAGCAACTGCTAGAGGGAAAGATAAAAAGGGGATTGAAAGGGTGCATGCAAATTCAAGACACATTGATTTATGAACTAATTAATGGTATACAACAAAACAGTTATAAAAATATCTCCCCCATCCTTGTGCTGAACTTTTCCCCTCCCAAACAGGAAAATGTGTTTTGCATATTAGAAAATTAAGTTCAATATATCATAGGTGTTGAAGTATGGAAATATTTTCTCTAATTCTAAAACTGACCTTAGAGGGTCAAATACCTTCATTTTACAGATGAGGGGATTTTACAGATGAGATGAATTGTAGTATTGACATATCAGGTTCAAGATCATAGCTGCAGAACTAGGACAAGAACCCATTTTTCCTCACTCTTATTTTAGGTGTAGTTCTACAGTAATGGCAAGGAACAAAGGTCACATTATCAACTTTATTCCAACCAGAACTATCATTTCATTATTATAGGGAACCCACTAGGTAGAAACTCCTTCCATCAATGCAAGTCAGTGCTTGCTCTCCAACTTGAAATTCTAAGAGAGTTTTTTGAGGGTACTAAGAGATTAAGGGACAATATCATGGGTTTTACAGCCAGTATGTATCAGAAGAGGGAGTAGACGCCAGTACTCCAAAGCACAATCTCTACATACTATTCAATGCTGTTCCTCTATAACCTTCTTTTTCATGTTATATATTCTGGTCTAGTTTCAACTAGAAATTTATGGATTATATTGTCTATTTATATTCCCATCACAACTATGCAATAATGAGGTATAGACACACTTTGTAGTGTAGACAAGGGTATAAATTCCTTGGAAGCAGGGATTGAGTTAAATCTTCATCATAGACCCTAAAGGTTTGCTAGGACAGCCTATGGACATGCAATAAATACTTTTTAACTGACTGACAGTTTGTCAAGGTAGAATACTTTTGAATCATGGCAAAAAACTAAAAACCCTACTGCAAAGTCAGGTTGAGTTTCTTTGAGCCCTTGCCTCTGGCCTCAAATCAGGTCAGTGTTATAGGTGAGAGAAAAAAAAATTACTTGGCTGTCAAAGCCTTCTCATGTTTCTCTGAATTCCTTATATTCAACTATAGTAGCTATAGCTGAAGAAATGAGAAGTAATGATGACTTTCCATGGGAAAAAGGCCTATTAAAGATTAAAAACTTGGGAATGGGTGCTAAAGACTTTGAAAATGATTCTAGGATCATAATAACCACCATTGTTTTTCTAATATTAAGTCAGGTTGCCTTACCAAAGTGTGTCTTTGGGAGGACAAAGGGTGTGTGATGGGTACTGTTCATAATTCTAGACCATTAGGAGAAGCTTTAGGGGACTGAAATTCTAGGAGTAAGGATACAAAATGGTCTAGAAAATACAATAATTTCAAAGTGGATGCTCATTAAGTTATATGATAGATCACTTAAAATGTTTCCTGGTCAAATAGTTGAGTCTGTTATTTCCCTCCCCCAACACTGTTCTACTAAGAGATATTTTAATTTCTGTGTACTCTGCGCTGGTCAGACTCCATCTGGAGCAAGAAGTCCATTTCTGCAGTGTAATATTTTAAAAGTGATATTGGCAATCCAGAGAGAAGTTCATTAGAGTAATGGAGGTTCTTGAACATGATCTCTTAGGACGAATGGTTAAAACAATTGAGGGTTTATATCCTGGATCAGAGAAGAGTGATTGGGAGCATTATATATGTAGCCAGCTAGAACTATGGAGAATAACTACACTCATGACTAGGAGCCTTCTACTCCTATATTTTAAGCCATGGTCCATAAATCCAAAATCCTTTTTCAGTCACCATCTTCTTAAGCAACAGTTTGCTACCCAAATCTCCCTTATTCTTTAGAAGCTTATGCCTTAAATCAGCAGGAGTAATAAAAATACATCTTAGCCAGGGATGGAGTGCATATAAAAAGGGCTGGTTAAATATATGCTTAAATGGAGTCTCACAAATCTAATCAAAAGGCCTCTAAACTGAAAATTAAGTGGGAAGTTAGAGAGGAAAGAGGTAGCTCCACAGTATCTAGCTTTCTACATATATGTAGGTAATATAGGGTATAAAGTATCAATAGACACAATCAGTAATTTGCAAGAGACAAAAAAATCTACAAAAGGAATAAGCAATAAAATTTATGGCCTCAGGATGCTAATACACAAATATGCAAATAATGAATAGATAAGAATCAAGGTATACTAGGAAACATACTGTATGAAGGAAAATTTTACTCCTTTTGTATCAGTGGGACTTGGTAGGATAGGACACATAATTTGAAAATAGCTCTGCAAGGGAATATCCCATTTAAAAGAAATAGGGGAAAATATAATTGGCAGAGACAAGCCAAGATGGCAAAGTAGCAAGAAGTACAGCCAAGTTATCCCCCACAACTACTGTGAAAAGATCTAGAAAATTTACCAGACTGAGTCCTGAATTAGAAACACAAGAAAAATAATGATAGTGAGTCATTTTTGCAATTCAGCTCAGCATATGAAGTTAGAAATATTTTAGTGTAGGGAGTGAATGAACGTCTCCCAATGGCAGTGTGCTAGGCAAGAAGAGGTCCCAGATCTGGCACAAAGGGGGCCTGACCTTGGGCAGAAAAAATAAACAGGTGCCGACTGAAAGGTTTGTCACAACTGAGTGCTAATAGATCTGGTGCAGACTGATGAGGGGACCTTCGCTTATGAATTGTAGTATTGGCCAAAGTGATGCTCAAGGCTGTATACTGAGTCAGGAGCAAGTGCAAAAAGAAGCAGCAGCTTATGAGGCTCAGGTCAGTTTGTGAGGTTGCTGACATGAAGTCCAAAATCAGGAAGTAATTCTAGAAGAATGAGCAAACAAATAACAAGTATCCTGCCAAAATCTCTTTATATTTTGGCGTTTCAGGAGGCAATTTTCACATAAAAGCTCCTAGAAATATTATACCCCAAATTCAGAGCTTCTAAATCAATGAAAAAAAATACCACAAGCAGCCAGAGATAAAAATATCAAGTACTGAAGTGTCATAGGATAACACAAGATTTAGCAGCTATCACCATAAAGAAGAGATCTTGGATTAAGATATTGCAGAAGGCAAAAAAAAAAATTAGGCTTACAACCAACAAAAATTTATTAAACAACCTTTAGTATAATCCTATAGGAGAAAATTTGGACATGTAATGAAAAAGAGGACTTTCACATATTCCTGATGACAAGATGCTGCATAAAAATTTTGAAATACAAATAGAGAAAGCAAGAGGAACATAGAAAGGTATAAATATTTGCAAGTAAGTGTAAGGGACTAAAACAAAGTTAAACAATTTGAATTTTAATATGAGGAGATGATACATATGTCCCCTCAGTAGACTATCATGATCGCAATCATAAAAGGAGTCCAATGAGATAGAGAATTTCGGAGTGGGTTATTTCTCTTTTGTTTCTTTTTCATTATCCTAAAATAATAAAGGAAAAGGATTGGGAAAAGGAATAAACTGTTGAGGGAGAGGAATAGGAAGGATAGAGGAAATTATCACATAATTTGTGTGTACAAGTAGAAAACTATAAAAACAAGGAGGAAGTGATAGGAGGAAATGGAGACACTTGCGCCTCACTTTTATCTGAAGAGGTCAAAGGAAAGAGGAATATATATGTCCACAGCTGAATGAAGAAATACATTTCATTTAACAGGGAAACAGGATGGAAAGGGGAGAAAGAAGAGGGGAAATTAAGAGAGTGGATAGATTAAGGTAAGAACTCATCTTCAGCAAAACAAACTTTTATCATTCAGAGTAGATCGTGAAAAGGGGTTTAAAAGGAAAAAAAGGATAAAAGTCTTTCACTGGGTTCTGGGAAATGGAAAGAGAACTGGCCTAAGGGAGAAGAAGCAGATTGCCTCAGACAGAGTACTGGTGCTCAGTATATTCATTCTATCTCACCATCTTCTTCTTGAAAAAAAAGGGATCAGGTAACATACCCCATGGTCTAAAATTATAAAGAGGAACTCAGTCATGAAGGATGGAAAGTTCTCAAGAATAAATAATATTGTCAATTTCTCAAGTAAGGGAAGAGAGTTGTCTTAGAACTAGATTGGTCTATGGCCATATAGTAAGTAGCAGAGCTGTCTTTGAACTCAGATTATCTCTCCATTTAAAAAAAAAATTGATACTACAAGAATGCTTTGTGAGATTCCTAGAAAAGTCATACAGATTGCCTCTTCCGAAAAACCATTACAATTATTATCAAGGGCTATATTTCACTTCCACAATGCCCCTCGACCATAAATATACATTATATATAGATATATAGATACACACACACATATATAAATATATATTCTAGTTAGTAACTTAATGGAGTGATATATATTTGGACTTGATATAAAAAAGCCTCTTTAATATTTTCTTGTTCAGTTGTTTCACTCATGTCTGACCCTTTGTGACCCCATTTGGGGTTTTGCTGGCAGAGCTACTGCAGTGGTTTACCATTTGATTCTCCAACTCATTTTACAGATGAGGAACTGAGGCAAACAGGTTTAAGTGACTTGCCCAGTATCATACTGCTAGTTAAGTGTCTCAGGCCAGAATTTAATTCATGCAAATGAGTCTTCTTGACTCCAGCCCTGGCGATCTAACCACTGTGCCACTTAACTGCGCCCCCCCTCAATATTTAGAGCTATTGAAATGTAGGAAAGGATAACTCAAAAGGTAATCCCCTTTTAAGGAGATTTTCAATAGAAGCCTCTATGACTAGTGTGCTATAGTGGAAAGAATTTAAGACTTGGTGTGAAGAAAGTCTTGGTTTGCAATTCTGCAATTCACACTAGTTGCACCACCTTATATAAATCATAAAACTTTCTGAATCTTTGTTCCTTCTGAAAAATGAGAATGATAATTACCCAGACACTAGCCACCTTGGGTTATTTTGAGGATCAAACATGATAATATATGTAAATCACTTTGCAAACATTAAAATGTTATGGAAATATCAATTATTAATTGTAAAGTAGATTCTAGCTTAAGGATCTCTGAGGTCTCTCCCAACTAAACAAGTCCATTATTTTAATGTGGCTAGGCTGTACAGATACCACGCCAGCTGATGACCTAGAACTTACACGGGGACTGAGTGTCCTTATATCTAAATCCAACTTTTTTGTGTTGAATAAACATATCCTAATAGGTATTTCCACTACTGATCCAGAGTATGGTGAACATTTGAAATTTTTTTTCATAGTTATGACCCTCTCATTATGTCTCTCAAAGAAATCTTCTGGGAGCCTCTAAAAATAGCCATCATTTCAAGTAATTCAATTAAAAAAAAACATAAAGGAATCTGAGAGTTGATAGAGTATAAATACAGTTCTTTCTCCAATTAGAAGCTTCAGAATATGATTAAGACACCACATGGACACCTGGTGCAAAGATTTTCTTAAAAATCAGGATGTAAACTCATCAAACGGTCCCTCCGTTTTAGTTTGTTCATCAGCCAAACATCTTACACATTTTTCCTGAGAACATCTGTGACTGGAATACACTCCCCACTGTCACTCCCCCCCCCCCATCACACACACATTAAATATAATATGTATATATAAAGTCTTTGATTTTAAGCTTACTCTGAGTATTTGACAATTTCTCTGTCCCATGATCTACCTTGGTGTAGTACTACCAAAAAGATGTCACTTATACTCTTGTCTTGAATAATGTCAATAGGACTTGAAGATGTATCAGACTTCTTACTAACAGAACCCTCCCTTAATTCTCTTACAAAAAGTGTCATTAACACAGTTCCCTGATGGGTCTTGAGTTATGGAGGAGCACTTTCCCCACAACTTCTTCTTAAATCTGCAGCTAGCAAAAGATTGAGAGCCTCTTCACATAATGCAGCTACACTCCCAAAGTAAACAGGAATTTGAAAAAACATTGCATGACTGTTTCCTTGCTTAATGGCTGTTGACCCCTTTATCCTTCTATAGATGAATGATATTCTTTGATCATCAACTTCAGTACCTCAACTACAAGGGTGCTGGAATTCATACTGGTTCTACTATTATGCTCCTGACTATATTGCCTTGTTTCATTATATTATATGAGGAAAGCAGCAATATCTCAGCTCTCTACAAATTTTTAAGTGGCCAGACCCCAGACTTCTCACCACCAGGAACCTGTCCAGGGCTGGGGTTTTAGACCCCCAGACTTCTTACCACAAGAAGTTCCTTCTTTCTGATTGGTTGTATTATTTTTTTCTTTGACCTGGCAGTTCTAGGTTTTGACTATAATATTGCTGGGAGTTTTAATTTGTAGTTTTCTTTCAGAGGGTGACTTTGCCCTCTAGTTCTAAGAGATCAGGGTGGTATTCTTTTATGATACCCAGGTTCTATTTTAAGGATATGACATCTAGGCAATCCGATGATTTTTAAATTATCTCTCCTTTGTTTTTGAAGTCAGTTTTTGTTTGCTGTGAGATATCTCATGTTTTCTTTATTCTTATAATCTTCTAACTTTTAATGTTTCTTGATGACTCATGGAGTAATTAACTTCTAATTAGTCAGTTCTAATTTTCAAGACTCATTTTCTTGGGTTAGGTTTTGTTTCTCTTATTTTAAGCTGCTAATTTTCTTCATATCTTTCTTTTATAGCTCTAATTTAGTTTTAAAAATATTTTTTGCCATAAAAAGAACAACTCTTGCTTTAATTCTTCAAAGAATTCTGGTTGGACTTGTGTTCAAGCTTCACTTTTCTTTTTGGCTCTGTTTATAGATGTTTTAATGTCATTATCTTCTTTTGGCTTTGTGTCTTGAGCTTCCTTGTCTCTATAGTAGCTCTTTATGGTGGGGTTCTTTTTGTTTGCTTATTTTTCCAGCCTTTTTCTTGACTTTGGACATTATGTTAGTGCTGTTCTCTTCACATTTCTGGAGGGGGTGGAGAGGTCTGAGCTTTTGTCCTCTTATATCCTGCTTTATTCATAGCTTAAGGTCAGGGCCTGCAAGTTTTTAGTACTGCCAAACTAATGTGATCCTGGGTGAATCCTATTTATTGCCCTCCTTGTCTGAACTCTGTAAAATACTGACTCAGGTTGGGTTTGTTGGCTTGTCCCTGGTGGAGAGTTTCAGTAGATTGCTGCTGGATATACCCAGTATTAGTTTGGTAAGGAGCCATGCTTTTTTCAGAGGTACTGAATTACTGGTTTTTCTTTGGCCTGGTACTTTTACCCTGGTTAGTCCACTGCAGGTTTCAAGCCTGATCTGTAGACTAGAAACTAGTCCTAGCTATACTCCTGGTGTCAGAGCTGAACAGCTCCTGTTTGCTTCCAGAAATTTTTTTTATTCAGTAAGTAGCTAGGGTCCTGCTATATCTGCTCTTCAGGGACCATTTTGGAATCACATCATGAATCTATGACCTGGAGAACTGGATAGTCAGTGAAAAAAATGACAGAGGATAACCACTCCTACATCCTATGCTAGTTCAGGAATCTCCCGGAATCTCTTCTTATCCTAATGCCTCCTGCCTTGGTGCCCAGTGTTCATTCTCTTTCAGTCCCTGCACATTGTAATGCCCAGTTGCTTATTCCTGGCACACCTCTTCCCCAGTATTGTCTGACCTCTCTGTCTTTCTCCTTAACCTTCTTCAGACTGGAAAAATTACACTATGATATTTCCTTGGATTCCTGATCAGAATTTAATCTAGTGTATTTTTCTAGCTCTTTGTGGATATTACTTGGATGAGTAAGGCTGTACATCTTCTCCTTACTGCAACATCTTGAATCTACCTCCTTCCCTGTTTTGTTGATGGAACCATTATCCTTACAAAGATACAATTTAATTCATTTGGTATCATCCTTGACCCTTCCCTATTTAATCACCTATTTGATTGTTGATTCTACCTCAACACTATCTCTCCTTTCTATCACCTTCTCTCACATGACCATGATACTAATTCAGATGCTATCTGAGGAACTTGATCCCTTTTTTTTAGGTGATTTTTAAGGTAGGAGGAAGAAATACTGTGAGTCTCTATGTAGAAGATCCTTCCCCTCCCTCAAACTAGGTATTATGTGGCCATGAATGCATGACATTTTTGTTTCTTCTTTGTCTGTTGCGTTTTCTTCCATGAGTCTATATGAATGAGTACCAAAAACAGAAAACCTTGTGGTTTTCAAAAGGTCAGAAGAGCCACCTGAGATCCAGGGACAACAGTCTTTAGAAGGATCTAGAATATTCACAGAGGCTGATCCTAGTGAGTCTAGCCAGAACTTCTCTGTTATAAATGCATTTATTCAAAACCATACCTTCCTTAACCCCCCACAGTGGTTAGTGTTTTTTCCTTCTTCATATGATCTTTTATTTACTTATGTGGTATTCTCCACTGAAATGTAAGTTTCCTGAGGGCAAGCACTCTTTTTAATTTTTGTTTTTCCATCTCTAGTGGCCTGGACAGCACAAGATACTAAATAAATGCTTGCAAATTGAATGCATCAATTGCTCATTTTAAGATTCCACCTTTTCTTTTGAATTAGTTTCTGTCCATGTCAAATGTGTCAGTACTACTGAACATAAGACAGAAGTGAGGGCATCAGCTCTTTGAGTTTGCATTTGAATGTACTTAGACCTGAGGACACTAACCCAGAGGAGGGGCTGCTTCTGCTGTGTTCATCGATCAAGCATGTCTACAGTCACTCATGCCTGAAATACATTTTCTGGAATCTTATTTCTCATCTATTATACTATATAAAAATAATCAGCTCCTCTGGTTCAGAGGCTCAAATTCTGCTACTTATAGCTTTTTTAGTCAACTGACTCAAATTACTGTTTACTTAAGGAAAACTGAAAGGACCACTGGCATGCCAAGAATTCTTTTTTCTCTATTCTCTTTCAGTAAGGTAGGAGAATTGTAAATAAGACAGGACTTCCCACTTTGCTTGATATTCTCAGGCTCTTTAGAGTGTTTCAAAGGTTAAGGATGGTTCACTCTATTTTAATCCTAAGTATGTCAGAATGTTAGTCAAGGAATATTGGAGCCCGAAGAAGCCTAATCCAAGCCCCTATTGTGCAAAACAGGAAACAGAAGTCCCAAAATGGGAAGGCCAATTGCATAATGGATTAACGGAAGAACCAGGACTAGAATCCTCAACTCTTGTTACCCATCCCGATGGTTTTTTCCATGATATTGCAGCTTTCTTTGGAAACAAATCCTGTAAAAGAGCTAGTTAGTGTCACTGGAACCTAGGGGGTGTGGAAGGATAACTTTAGGGAGAATAGTTTTATCAACCATTTCCAGAAGTTGGAACAAAATGTCTCATGTTTTCTTATGAAAGTCTTACTTGTAGTTGCATTCAGAGGATGAATTTAGGTGTCTCATAAAGCTTAGCGTTTCATATTCTTTTCTTCTTGCTCTTCTCCCTCACTTATAGGGCATTGAAAAGGGTTGTTTGAGTCTGTAAATTGGGATTCAGAGTGTGTGTGTGTGTGTGTGTGTGTGTGTGTGTTTGCATGCACACATGTATCTGTGTATGTCTGTGTATATGTAAGTTATGAACCATAATATATTCTGATTCTGCTTCAAAATTGTTCATTTCTAATAATAGTAATGTTACATATAAATTGTCTGTTGGTTCTGCTAACTTTACATCAGTTCAGTCTTTCCATACCTTTTAGAAATCATTTTTCCTCTTTTCTTATAGTTGAATAGCTCCATCACATTCATATACAAGAACTTATTCAACCATTCCTTGATCATTGGATAGCCTCTTAGTTTCCAGCTTTTTGCCACCATAAAAGAGCTACTTCTGTGTTATTGTACCTAGTGGATCTTTTATTTTTTGTTGATCTCTTTTGGATAGAGGTCTAGCATCTTACAAAGCCAACCTTAGGTCATAGTGCTGGGTACATAGTCAATACTTAACTGGTATCTTAGGCATCAGTGAAGGGAGAGTTAAAGGAAATATCTGAGCATGGAGCTTTCATCACTTTTTCTGAGTTTTAGGAAGTCTTTAACTGTGTGTGTGTGTGTGTGTGTGTGTGTGTGTGTGTGTGTGTGTGTGTGTGTGTTTGGGGTTGGAGAGTCACCCAGAGACTAAATACATTTCATGGCTGAATACATAACTAAGGCCAATCTCCATCCAGGTTAATTGCTGAAATCATAAAGGATTAGACCTGGAAGTGATTTTAGAGATAATCTAGTCCAGGTAGTCTGTGAATTTGGATGGGAAAATCACATTTTATTCATTATTTCATTATTATGTCTTTAAATTTTCACAGATATGACATTTGTTTATTCAACAAGTATTTATGAACCACCTATTATGTGCCAGATAAAAAGAAAAACATCAAAGTCTTCAAGGAGCCTATTTTCCATTGGGAGGAAATGATGCACATTACAAGTCAACAAGCAAATAAAGGTAATATAATTTTGTGAGATGGAAGAGAAGGGCACTATCGACTAGAGAAATTAGGGAAGACTTTGTGTACAGGGAGGCAATTGATGAGCCTTAAAGGAAACCAAGCATTACAAGAGATGGAAGTGAGGGAGGAAGAGGATCTAGCCATGAGGTAGAGTTTCTTTAAAGGCACAAAAGAAGCAAATAGAATGCTATTTAGGGGAACCAGAAGCAGGCCAGTTTAGCTGGAATGGAGAGTGTATTAGGGAGAATAAAGTGCAGAAGGCTAGATAGAATTCAGAAGATTGAAAAGATGCTTTATGTCAATCAGAGGAATTTGTATTTTTTCCTAGAGGCAATAGTGAGCCACTGAAACTTTCTGAGCAGGAGAGTGATGTTTTTAGTTATGCTTTAGCAAGTATCAATTTAACAATTTTGAAGATAATAGTTTGAAGAGGAGAGATATTGGAGACAGGAAGATCCATTAAGAGGCTAGAAATAATTAGAGCCTTAATGAGAGTAGTGGCTATATGAGTAGAGAGGAAAGAGTGGTTGTGAGAGATGTTGTCAAGATAGAATCAACAAGACCAGAGAAGTGATTGGATATGTGGAATGAGTAAGAAATAAACGTCAAAGATAAATTCTAGGTTGTGAACCTGGGTGACTGGAAGGATTTTGGTATTCTTAAGGAAATTGGAAATTTAGAAAGACAGGAAGAGTTTCGGGAGAAAGATAATTAATTCCTTTGCAGTCTCTTCAGAGGGCTCAGTTGATATTGTTACATAGTTATTATTATAAGCAAGGCATAGAATAACATAAATCATTGAACCTTAGAATTTCAGAGCTGGAAGGAATAACACCAGCCACTTAGTCCAACCCAATCTGAACAAGGCTCGTGTTCCTAGCAAGTGTTATATAACCTCAATAAAGGGAAATTCAATATATTACATGGGAATTTTGGACTCTTAGCAGGTTTTGTTTTTTTACTTCAAATCTGCCTCTCTGCAGCTTCAATCCATTGCTCATAATTTTGCCCACAGGGCAAACAAGAGCAAGTCTAATCCCTTTGCCAATATTACAGCTTGTCAAATGCATGAAGGCAGCTATCTTCTCTTCTTCAAGCTAAATATCTCTAATCTCAGACATGAAGGGATTGAAAATTTAAATCACAGTACTATTTCCACATTTGTGATGTCTCTTCTTCTAAAATAAGCTCTTTGAGGGCAGTCTTTTAATTTTTTTTAAATCTCTAGCCCATAGTATAGTGCTTGGTCCATAGTAGGCTCTTAATAATTGTTTTTTAATTTAATAATTTATGCATTTGTTAATTAGTCTTTCCATTTATCAATTCCTTTATTCAATCACTCATCTGTATCCATCTATCCACCCATTCATCCACACATTTATCCATTCATCCATCTATTCAATTACTTCTCTAATTTCATGGTTTTTAGTATTCTCACCATCCTGGTTACTTCCACTTGATGTGCTCCAGCTTATCAATGCTCTTTCTACACTGTGACACCAAGAAATGAACCCAGTACTCCAGTTGTGATCTGATCAGGTACACTCACCTGTCTTATTCTGGATATTATAACAATAATTATTATTATTGGTATTATTATTAATCTAAATCTACATTATTATTTTTTGTAATATCTACTGTTGATTCATGTTGAATATGTGGCCACTAAAACTTGCTGATCTTTTCCACATGAACTGTTGTCTATCTGCACACAACCTATAACTAACTCATTCTACTGAGGTTTTGAAACATAGTGTTGGATTTTACAAAAATCCCATTAAATTTTATCTTAGTAGATTTAACTTATCATTCTAGCCTGTTGAAATATTTTCACGTCTTGATTCTGTCATAAATGTGTCTTAGCTATCCCTCCCACACACAGTTTAATTTCATCTACAGACTTGATAAGCATACCATCTCAGAGATTGATTGAAAATGCCAAGTCATTGATAAAAGTATTGAACATAATCAAAACAAAGACAGATCCTCAAAGGGTACTCTATTATCCTATTCAATGCATTAAGCATTATTTTACACCTACACCATGTAAGGTGCTGTACTTGGTCATTGGAGGTAAAATGGGAAAAAAAAGAGTGGGTTCCCTCGAACTTTTCCTTTTACTTGTGGGAGTGGGAAGGGGAGGATATGACATTTAAGCAAATAGATATAAACATAATAATTGGAAGAAGGTAGAGAGCGCCATCAATTAGTAGACTCTGGAAAGGCTTCCTCTAGGATCTGGAATGAATTGAGTTTTGAAGAAAGCTAGATATTCTAAGGCATAGAATTAATAGAGGGTAAGTTTTGCAGCTATGCACGGGGGCACAGTATGTGAAACTGTTTTAAAAAGACATGTCCACAGAAGATGCTATCAGGGGCAAATAACAGAGAATGCATATGAGTATAATGCTAGGTGTAAGGAAAGTATGAGGAGTACTAAATCTCCAGTGTTCAGCATAGTATCTAACAGATATTAGGTGCCTAGTAAATGCTTGTCAACTGACTGACTATGATCTAGTTTGGCAAGGAAAAGTAAAAACAAGAAAACAGGTTTGTTTTTTTTTAATCTCTCTTGTCCAGGAAGAAGATTGGTTAAAGGAAAGGATCAGTGTTTGGGGTGGATGGGATTACTCCTTTTCATGCATTCTCAAATGATCAAAGGACTTCTTATTCAGTTCTGATATCAATCCTCTTTTCCCCTCCAAGAAGAATGTTCTTTGGATTCTAAAGAACAAAAATGGCTAATGAGTAATTAATACTCTCAAACTGATGAGATGATAAAAGAACATTGTCGCTCTCCATGAATTAAAATCACCAGCCTCAGATTAACTACATCCTAAAAGAATTATTTGCAAACAGAATTGAGATTTCAAAGATTGTCGCAAACAGAAGGGGCACATTCTTGAGTTGGATCACTTGGTTATTGAGGTCCCTTGCAACTCTAAAATTCTGTGACTGATGAAGGTTTGGCTTTTCAAAAAAGGGGATAAGAGGGAAATGTGAAAACTTAATTCCCAGGAAAATTCTTCCAAGTATTGTTAAATTAGTCCTTCATAGGAATCTAGGTGAGGGAAGAATGACTATGCAGAAATTGCATGGCTTCATCAAGAGCAGGGCCGATTAACCTTATTTTCTTTTAGGAAAGACATAAAAATGTAAATGTAGCTTATTAGTTTCAAGTTCTACTTTTCAAAGTTCTCAAAGATTAGTTACATGTTTTGATGCTTGCAAAAGGCCTTTCCCAACCCCAGCACAATAAGGAAAAGAAAAAGGGAAAGAAATAAGATCTTCCTACGTAGTGGGAATCCCTTACAGAATTCCCGCAGTATGTGGTGCTCTCTCCACAGGGATTAAGGATTTGGGATTGATTGGAAATTACCCCCTCAGTCAACTTTAATTAGTTTTTAAAAATGTTTTTTGGTAACTTTAATTAGTTTTGAAAAGAGGTGTTTACTAAGGTGATAGTAAAAATTGTGAGTACAAAATACCTCCTTGAAAGACTGTGACACACTGTTCCACCAGGACATGGAGTGTCCAGGGGAAAGTGAGCTCAAATTTAGAGAGCTCACAGTAAAGGGAGGTAACTCATGTACCTGAAAGTTGCTGGAGTCCTCCAGATGTTCCCTTGGGGTAGGGTGTAGCCTTTTTGCTGAGCTCCTTGGAGAGCCTTGAATCGGTCTTCCCTCATTAAATCAAGTCTGTACTTGGCCCTTGATAGAAACACTACTGCCAGGCACTATGGTCTAAGGGAAGATGATTAGATAGTGATGGGAATATGGGAAGTCCCAAGTCTTTCAGCTCACCCTGTCTTTTTGTGGGTTCTGCTGCTCCAGGAATTGTCTTATGGCATTATTTGAAGGTATATGGAGGAATCTTGGGGAGAGCTCAGGCAAGTCACTGCCTTTTTTCTGCCATCTTGGCTCCACCCCAGGACAATATTGCTAAGATATAGAACATCCAGAAAAAAACCAAGAAAAATGGCAAGGCTTTTGAATCTTATGCTATATGAAGACTGGTTCAAAGAATTGGAGATGTTTTCTTAAGGAAACAAAAGCTCAGGGGAGATATGATGGTTGTCATTAAGTTTTTGAAAGGCTGTCATGTGAAAGGGGGAATAGACATCCTCTGGCCACAAAGGGAAGAACTGGGTATTAGGAGTCAAAATTGCAAAGACATGCATTTGGGCACCACGTAAGAACAAATGTCCTTATCATTAGAGCTGTCCAAAAGTGTAATGGGATGTCTTGAGGGATAGTGGGGTCCCCTTCACTGGAGGACTGCAAGCAAAGACTGGATGACCACTAGGTATATTAGTAGGGATCCTTTTTCTAGTATGGATTGATTTTTATGGCCATTGAATTCCTTTCCAACTGTACAATTCTGTAATTCTATGAATCTTTCTCCTAAAACTTTTCTCATCATAGCACATGGAATAATACAATTTCAGAATTGGGAGGGACTGCAATGACTTTCAGTCTCTCTTCTCTCCAATCCATTTTTCCATTCTGTTCCCCAAATACTGTTCCGAAGGTGGAGATCTGATTATATCACTCCTCTGCTCAAAATTACATGAGTAGTTCCCTATTGCCTTTAGGCTAAAATACAAACTCTTTACCCTACAATTTAAGGTCTTCCACAATCTGGCTTCAACATATCTTTCTGGTTTTATTTTACATTACTCCTCTTCATGGATTCTCAAATTAGACTTAGCTATTCTTCAAACTGCAAATGTTATCTCTCATCTCTTCTTTTTAAATCAAACTTAGAATGTACTCTATAGTAGGCATGTAGTAGTAGACATAGCTAAGATTGGGCTACTACCTCCTGCTTGAATGAAATGAGGTATTTGTAATCCTTCTGAAATTTAACAAAAGGAGATTTAAACATAACAGGCAAGGAAGGCTATTCAGTGAGTATAATGCCTTGATTCAGTTGAGTTCAACCTTAATTTGGAAAGATCAAGCTCACCTACTGCATCCTGGGCCAATACCGGTCACACTCACCTTTGTCTTGCAACTGGACTTTGATGACTCTGAAGGAAAGGAGACTAATGATTATTCACAAGCTCTGCCACATTTATATCCAATTCACATGCAAGTTAAGAAATCATCTTCATCATGTCATTGGTCTTCTTAGAGAATGAAGGACAAACAACAACAACTCCCTTGATACTATGTGGCTTACAGTGGTCTGCTGGTCAAGTGTTCAGGAGCAGCTGGAGCTCCTTGATGGCCTTTTTTGAAAAAAAATACTTAGGCAAGTGGGAAGTTAGGTCAATAATAACTAGCATTGATATAATGACTACTATGTTCTAGGCACCATGCTAAGCACTTTACCAATATTATCTCATTTGGTCCTCACAACAATCCTGAGAAGTAGGTGTTATATATTATCTACATTTTATTGTTGAGGAAACTGAGGCAGACAATGATTCAGTGACTTGTCCAAGATCCCACAATTGGTAAATGTCTGAGGCCAGATTTGAACTCAGGTCTTCATGATTCCAAGTTCAGTGCTCTACGTAGTGTGCCACCTAGTTGCCTCTGCCTAACTCAAGCCTTTAGTCTCTGGAGCTAATGAAATCTTGAGGGTGGTTTCAGTACCTCTTGAGAAAAATAATTAGTCTTCCAAAATCACAAAACTAGAAAGCCTTGAGGTGGATCATAAGCTTGTCTTTCTGATTTCCAAGTATAGCATGATTCTGCCTCATGAATTGAAATGTTGAATTGACTCCACTGATGCAAGACTAAGAAGTAATTCCTTGAAAATGTGTTAGAGCCAAGGAACAAAAACATAGAATAATTATGATATTTAGAAAACCAATTCAAACAGCAGGACAAAAAAAAAATAGAAAACAGAAGTGAAATACTCTACGTAAAAGGCACAATCTTTTCTATCTAATAGAAAGAAGAAGAAAAAGACATAGCAAAACTTATAAACACCTACACGTTGAGCTCTTAAGTGCTTTCTCAGGGGAACTTCAATTTTCCTTGATTTCTCAGACTTGCCCCTCTGCCCTTCCTTCAGATTTTTCAGTCAGGAGGCAGCTCTTGGGTTCATCCTTCTGACTGATTTAATTTAAAGAATTTCTCACTCTTCACATGGCAACAAAGGTCACATGGCTTTGATATGATGTTGTTCAAGAAACTGCTGTGGTTTCAGTGACATTAGGTGAAAATTTCTCTGTTGCACCATTTTTTCCCCCTTGCAGAAAAGCTATTGAAGTTAAGCGATCCCATGTGATGTTTTTGTGGGCAAGTCTTTTAAAAATATTTCTATATTTTATTTTTATATCACCTTCATTTCCCAGTATATTCCTCCCTCTTCTACCACCCAGAGAGTCATTCCTTATATCAAAGAATAAAATATAAAAAAGCCATTCGGGAAAAAAAGGAAATGAAGGCTATTGTATCATATAAAGCAAGCCTAAAAGTATATACCTTATTCTGCTCCCATAGTTTCCCCCTTCTGCAAAGCAGGGAGGTAGGTACAATCTTAAAGTTCTGCTTTGGAGTCAAGCTTGGTCATTTCACAATATTGAATTCTTTCTTGTTCTTTTCATTTACACTGTTGTTGCTTATTGGGTATATTGGTTTCTTGATTCTGTTCCCTTCACTTTGCATCTGTTCTTATATCTTCCCTTGTCTCTCTCTATTCTACATAGTCATCATTTGCTATAGCACAAAAATATCCTATTCACTTGTTTAGCCAGTCCCCAATAAATGGGCATCTACATTGTTTTCATTTCTTTGTTATTGCAGAAAGCACATCTGTCAACATTTTTGCTCTAATATGGGGACCTTAATCTTTTGGGTGTCTATGTTGAGCAGTAGGATCTCTGGTTCAAAGGTATAAATATTTTAGTCATTTTCTTAGCATAATTCCAAATTGCTTCCCATAGTGGTTTAACCTATCTATTGGTAAGTTCCACCAACAAGGTACTAGTATGACTGTCTTATGGGCATGACTTTAAAAAATATATTTTTTGTTGTAGGATGCTTTGGTGAGAGGATAAGAATGAAGTTCCTTATTTATTTGCATGTATCCATTTCTCTTTGGAGGGTAGGAACTCTCTCAGTTTTATCTCTGATTCACTACTACCTTTGCGTCATGGATTGTCATGGCCAGGATATTCATCACACATAGGATCCCAAATCTAGAACTGGAAAGGAACATGGAGGCCATCAAATCCAAATTCCTCATATGAGAAAGCTATGTGACTTGTCTAGGATCATTCTACTAAGTGTATGAAATAGGATATGAACTCAAATCTTCCCAACATCAAGTCTAGCACTTTAGTCTGCAAGTAGACCACCTCCTGGTGATGAGCCTCTCTGTACTTAGCTGAGCAAGTCTTCCAAAATAACTCAGTTTATTGTTAGGACCATGCTAATAATAATAACCAGCCTTTATACTGGACTTTAAGGTTGAAAATTCTTTACAAATATTATATTTTTATCCTCACAACAATCCTGTGAGGTAGATGCTATTATTATGCTAATTTTATAGATAAAGAAATTGAGTCAGACAGAGGTTAAATGACTTGCTCAGCATCGCATAATTTAGACTGAGATTAGATTTTATCTTAGGTTTTTCTGACTCTAGGTCCAGTGAGAAAATAATGGGATTTAGCAGATACTCAAAGGCCCACCAATCTAAACTGATTGAATTAAGTGAGAGTGATTTAATTTGCTGATTAGCCTACTTCAAGTTAATTAGATTGTAACCACACCTGGCTGGCCCTTAAGGAGGTATTGTTCTCAGAAGCTAAGGACTTTGAACTCAACTGGAGACCACCTTCAAGTCCAGTGAACCAATGGATTTGGATGACACCTACCAATTAGCTTGAAGGAGTGTGTAAAGACCGCCTCTGCTCCAGACCTAAAAAAAGCTTCCACACTCAGTTTGAGAAGAGTTCATGGTTAAAGCAGGCTTGTGGTGGAGGTCTTGAGGAAGAAGCAGACCAGGCTGGAACTCTAGGCTAGATAGGCCTTTTCTTAACTTTCTGAACTCCATGTGTTCTACTTTTTTTTTTTTTTTAAGTGAGGCAATTGGGGTTAAGTGACTTGCCCAGGGTCACACAGCTAGTAAGTGTTAAGTGTCTGAGGCCGGATTTGAACTCAGGTACTCCTGACTCCAGGGCCGGTGCTCTATCCACTGTGCCACCTAGCCGCCCCATGTGTTCTACTTTTACAAATACCTAGTATGCTTTAGTAAATGCTTAATGTCCAAAAAGACTGGTGCTAAGGCTTCTAATTTAAGGCGACCACACATTTAGATTTTAAACATCACAGTCCAATGCATGATTCACTGAGAAACCTAGCTGCCTGGAAACTTCCCATCATGGTTGAACCTAAAATAAGCATGTGGATAGGAGTTTATGGCCTTGGGCTGGATTATTTTAAAGGAAATTTATTTTTAACCTCAAATGACCTTTTTGAACTTTAATGACCTCAAGGCTCCTATAAAGACCCACTTTTTTCCCATTCCATTATTCATATTTTGTGATTCTTGAAAAAGTATAGTGTCTGAAGGTTTAAAAATGAATCTCCCTCCAAGAGCAATGGAGAGGTACATTGTGGATATGAACTGGCTGGAATATAATAATATCACAAGAAAATACCAGAGTAAGGATTGTCAACCAAAAAATTTATGATTGAAACAGAATATGAACTGGCCATATAAGAATGAGGAATAAATGATGTGCTGCCCTGAGGGTGAGGAGACCCCCCAAATATTAGGAGGATGAGAGCAAGTATCTCACAGGATGGGAAGGCATGGACAGATTGGTCTGTGTATTATTGCAGTGAAAAAACAAAAGGATGTTCCATTTGTGTATCCTTAGCAAAGGCTTACACATGGTAGTCATGTAATAAAAGGAGGCAGCTAGGTGGTGCTGTGAATGGAGTGCTTGACCTGGAGTCAGAAATACCTGAGTTCAAATCCAGCTGCAGACACTCATGCTCTGTGTGATCCTGGGTAAGTTCACTTAACCTCTACTTTAATCCACTGGAGAAGGAAATGGTAAACCACTAAAGTATTTTTGTTTGTTTGTTTTTGCAGGACAATGAGGGTTAAGTGACTTGCCCAGGGTCACACAGCTAGTAAGTGTTAAATGTCTGAGGTCAGATTTGAACTCAGGTCCTCCTGAATCCAGGGCCGGTGCTCTATCCACTGTGCCACCTAGCTACCCTTTCCGCTCCAGTATTTTTGCCAAGAAAACTTCATTATGGGTTCAGGCATGATTCAACAACAACAAAATAAATGTTTATTGAATGAAATCAAATTGAAACCAGCCTTCAGTGGTGTTTGAGCTCTTGAAGGGTAAGGATTGTTTCTTTTTTGTCTTGGCATCCTTAACATCTAGCATTATGGCTTGCACACAGTAGGAGCTTAATAAATTATTGTCAAATCTAGTCGAGTTGCATTTTACAGCAGTGCAGTATCTGAAAAGCATGATGAACTTGGAGTTCTAAACCTTTATGTCAAATGAAAAGAGCTTAAGCACCACTGTCAATCATTCCATTTCTTAGAATAAGGACTGAAATCTGTTCTCTTATTTGCAGCTCTCTTTTTGTCTTTCCAGTGTTTGCTATGTGTCCATAGATAGCCACCTTTACCTTAACATTAGAAGTAAAACAACTGGATAGAAACAGAACTGAGAAGGGAAAAATTGGGACAGAAAGGCCTTTAGATTCAGATGTTGGAAACAACATTAAAATTTTAAATGTGCAGCCCTGTCCATGACGGGAAAGTGATAAAGATCCTGGTGACCTCTGCCCAGTCTTTGACTCAGTTTTGCTTCTTCTGGGATAATTAGATTATCCTGCACTGCCCTAGCTCTCATTCATTTCTCTCTCTTTTGTTCTCATCATTATAAAAGAGGTATAAGAATGGATAAAATGAGATAAATTGTGCCATAGGGTGTTTCTAATGAGAAATCCCCACCTTGTATGCATGCATCTTAGATCAAACAACCCTGACATTTTAGCTCTCTTCAGCTGCTCTTGTCTAATGGGTATCAATCACGTGCAAAGATGACCCACTGTGGATAAGTAGGGAAGACACTTTATGAATATCCAGCAGCACTCTTAGATTTCTGATGAGCCAGCCCCACTCTCTTGTTTGGCTCCCCCTGAGACCAACGTTTTCTATCTCCATGGAAAGGAGCAAAGGTAACTGTTCAATTTGGAATATAACCAATGACCTTGGCCTTATTAGCAAATGCTTTAACTAGCCACAGATCTTGCCTATAACTTCTATGACAGTGGCTGCTGAACAGCACCCCTGCTGCTATTGCTTCTCTTCCTTCTCTCCCTCCTGCTGCTTTTTCTGCTCTTCTACTTCCTCCTCTTCTGTCTTCTTCCCTCTTTCTCCTCTTCTTTTTTCCTTCTTTTTCTTCCTCCTCTTTCCTATCTTTTTTCTTCTTTCTTCTCTTCCTTCTTTCTACTGTTCTTCCTCTTTCTTCTCTTCCTTCTTTCTCTTGCTCCCCCTCTTTCTTCTCCATTTTCTTCTTCTTACTGCTCTTACTTTTCCTCCCTCCTCTTTGTTTCTTCTCTTCCTTTCTGCAATGCAGGCCTTTATGAAAGCAACCAGTTCTCTGATGGGATGCAATCTCCCATGGAAGCAGCAAAAGCTTATTACTACCCATGCTCCCTCTGGCAGACTTCAGAATGCATTTCATCATTTTTGTCATTTTGTTTGGTGCATAGAGTTGATGTCAGTAGATGTCATTACATTGTACTGTGTGCTGACCCATTGAGCATTTTTGAGATAGCATCTTTGACTTATTGGTACCAAAGATTGTTAAATGCCTTCATGAAGATAAACTCAGGTAGTCTGTGGAATCAGTCACTTTTTTCATGCTACAGACAAGTATGAAAAAATTGATTCCTTCCTTTTTTCATTCTACAATTGAATGGCTTGAGCTGGGGGGTATGCAAAGAAACAGCTTAGTTCAGTAGAAAGACTTCTGGGTTTGGAGTCAGAGGACCTCAGGTCAAGTGACAGCTTTGCCATTTATTACCCATGTAACTTTAGGCTAATCACTGAATTTCTCTGGACTTCAGGTGCCTAATCTGCAAAATGGGTTAGTGTGTGTATACTATCTAACACAAATATCCCTATCTTTATTTGAAATCTCCACACAGGTGTCAGATATAGTTCTGTACTCTTCATTTCAGATGAAGCCTACCAGAAAGGATTTTAATTATTCTAACCTAAGCATTTCTCTTTGGGGTGGGGAGGGGAGAGAGAGAGAAAGCAAGACACAAACACACCCACACAGACAGAGACAGAGATACAGAGAGAGAGAAAGCAAGAGACAAAGACACACACACAGAGAAATCGAGAGACAAACAGACAAAGAGAGAGACAGAGACACAGAGACAGAAAAAATAGACAAAGACAAAGAGACAGATAACAGAAACTGAGACAGAGACAGACGGACAGAGAGGAACATAGAGGAGGGACACAGATAGGTAGGTAGAGAAAGACAGAGACAGAGACAAAACAGAAGAGGAAGGATAGGACCTAGAGGAGAAAGAGAGGGAGAGAGAGAGATAAAAGAGAAAAACAGACAGAGACTGATAGATTGGGAGGGATATAAAGGAGGCAGGAAGGGAGGGAGGGAGAGAGAGAGAGAGGAAGAGAGAGAGAGAGAGAGATAGACAAGTAGACAGGAAGTGAGATAGAGGAAAGTGTGGGAGGGAGGTAAAGAAACAGAGACAAGACAGAAAGGGAAGGAGGGAAGGAGGAAAGGACATAGAGGAGAGAAGGAGGGAAAAAGACAGATAAAAGAGAGAAAGACAGAGACAGACAGACAGAAACACAGAGAGGGCCAGACAGCAGGGAGGGCGAGAGAGAGAGAGAGAGAGAGAGAGAGAGAGAGAGAGAGAGAGAGAGAGAGAGAGAGAGAGAGAGATAAAGGAAGGGAGGAAGGAGGGGGAGGGAAAGGGAGTGGTAGAGAGAAATTGGGGAAGGGAGCACTAAAGATCTAAAGATGGGGAGAATTACCCCACAGCTCTGAAAAAAAATCTCTTTCCAACAGTCCATTTTCCATTGAAAATTTATGATATTGTTAAACAATATACACAATACCACAATGAGATATAGCTTCTAGAACTCGGGGTCAAGTTAACAGTTCATTTCATAGGGGCAGCTAGATGGCGCAGTGGATAAAGCACTAGCCTTGGATTCAGGAGGACCTGAGTTCAAATACAGCCTCAGACACTTGACACTTAACTAGCTGTGTGACCCTGGGCAAACAAAACAAAACAAAAACAACATTTCACTTCATCCATCAGAGCAATGGTCCCAGTTTTCTACAAGAGAATCATTTCCCTAAAACCATTCAGTTCTTCCTTGACTACTTCCTCCATGAATATTCTAGCTGGTCAGAGGTGAATTCAAGACATATTTCCATTAATTGAAGAAATCAGACTTCTGTCTTCTGTTCATCTGATCATTATTGTAATCCTGTCTTAGGAGGATCAATCAAGGGCCCTTGCCCTTGTCTCCTGCACTGCTCTAATTACTTCGTGGAGGAGTCCTTCCTGAGTTGATCAGAAGAGATGGGAGTAGGACATTATTTCAGAATTGACAGAGAAAAACTTTTTTTTTCCAAATGTGTATTAAGGCTTCAGACTAGGATAATTTTAAGATGATTTATTACTATTTCTAAAAGAGGGAGTGGGAGAGAGGTTAGTCTGTTTCTACACAGAGTTATTGCTTGTATTGTCACACTAACACGTGTGTGTAGATGCATGTATAAAATCAAAACAGAGCTGACTTAGTCTTTGATTTAGGCTATAATTTGCTTGGCAACACAGAGGCTGGGGTGACTAAATTGCCCATGACCACATGGTTAAAAAATAAGTTGGATTTGAATACAGATATCTTTGAAATCTAAGTCCACTGTTTTATCTTCTATATCACATCAATATCAGGAAAAGCTGCACTAAGGAGGTGCTGTTCCAGATGAGCCTTCAAGAATTATTAGAATTTCAATAGGCAGAGGTAAGATGGGAGGGAGGAATAATGTGAATAAATGCACATAGAGGAAAAGTACAGATTGTGTGTAGGGAACATTGAGCTGTCCAATTTGTTTATGATGTTTCATCTATATCAAAGAGTGTGAGGAAATAAAGCTGGGAAGGTAAATTAAGACTGGATCAAAGTGGCCCTTGAATTATAGACTAAAAGGCTTGGACTTCATTTGATATGGAATAGAGATCCATTGAAGGCTTTTTAGTAAGGGGTTGGGAGGGGGGGATACCAGAACTGTGCTTTAAGAAGATTAGTGTGGCAGCCTTGTTTAAAATGGATTGAGAGAGACTGACTGACTGACTGACTGAAGGCAAGGGGATTAGCTAGAATCCTATTACAATAGTCCAGGACAAAAATGTAATTAGGGTGGTGGGATGGTGTAGTGGGTTTTCATATAATGTCTCATCAGAAATGCTTTTGTACAGTCAAACTTCTAGAACTGAAGGAAACCTTAGCACACATCCAATCCAACTCCCTGATTTTATATTTAAGGAAACTGAGGACCACCAAGGTTAAGTGACTTCTCCAAGCTCAAGAACACAGGTAGCATGCAACAGGGGTGGGATATGAACCCAGTCGCTCTGGCTCTTAAGACAGTACTCTTTCCACTGTCCCACAAATTCAACATACCTTGGATGCCCAGAAGTGATTCCTTCTAATTATTCAGGGAATCTCCTGTGACCCCTGTGATTTCAGACTTTGTAGCAATAAGACCCCTTTCAACGTCTCTTCGTTTTAGTTTTCTCTGTAAGGCTAACCAACAGATTTATACCCAACCCCATCTCTCATACAAAAGAAGTACAGTTCACTATCAGAGGGAATTCCACTCATAGCTACTCATTTTATGAAGTATTTCCTTTCTTCTGTTCTCAAGTATTTAATTTGCTGGAAATTTCATTGTACAACTTGGCATTTCCACCAACAGCACTGATATGAGGCTGCAGTAATAATTATGTTTGGATATCTTTATAAGAGGCTCTTACTAAAGAAATCAAATGTTTTTCCTCTTTATGTAAAGTGGGGATAATGATTCCTTTTAATGTTTGTACAGTTCTTTGAGAGCCCCATTTGAAAGATGGCCTGTAAACACTAAGCAGCAGAACCTATCTGCCTTTGTGCTTATTTAGTACCTATCACAGAAGACCCATTTTAGCTCAGGATTACGCAAGAAGGATTTTCTCCAGTGTCTTATCAGACAGCCATGACACATTCCACTGAGTAGCTGTCAAGATCTAAAGTCAAGAAATGTGGTGTGAATCTGGCCCACTTTCCTAGAATAATAAAAAATAACAATAACAACAATAACAATAAGAAGAATTTGTGTGATGTTTGAATATTTGCATTGATTTACATATATTGTGTCACTTGACCTTTATACTGTAGTGGGATCAATACTACCAGTGTTGTCCCTATGTTACAGATAGAGAAATTGAATCTCAGATGGATGAAGTGACTTGGCCAAGATAAAAAGAAAAAAAAAAACAACTAATAGCTTGTTTAGCCATTCCCCAATTGATGGGCATTCCTTTGATTTCCAATTATTAGCCACCACTAAAAGAGCTTCTATAAATATTTTTGTACAAATAGATCTTTTTCTCTTTGGGGGGATGTCTTTGGGATATAAAACTAGTAGTAGTATTGCTGGATCAAAGGGTATACACAGTTCTATAGCCCTTTGGGCATAGTTCCAAATTGCTCTCCAGAATAGTTCGATCTTTGCACAACTCCACCAACAGTGGATTAGCATCCCAGCTTTCCCAAATCTCCTCCACCATTGAATATAGGAAAAAAACTAATAAAAATCAGCAGTAGGGGGCAGCTAGGTGGCACAGTGGATAAAGCACTGGCCCTGGATTCAGGAGTACCTGAGTTCAAATCCAGCCTCAGACCCTTGACACTTACTAGCCGTGTGACCCTGGGCAAGTCACTTAACCCCTGTTACCCCGCCCCCTCCCCAAATCAGCAGTAAGCTTTGAAGTTATATGTCCATGACTAAATCTAACACTCCATTTACTCTACTATGTTCTTCTAGGTGACCCAGGATTTATATGTAACTATAGTGAAATTCTGACATTTTACTAAATTCCTTATCAAAATTGTCTCCAGAAAGGAGGCTGAAATAATCATCAAGATCTGTCCCTTTACCTCACCCCTCCTAAACCTATCTATCGTTTGTCCCCATCTGGACCTCCAACCCTGAAATCCCAGAGGAATTTCTCAGGCCATTGCTCCTGTTTTGACTTCAGTTTTCTCCCTTCCCAGTTTTGTCTCTATTGTTAACCCAGTGAAGTCAACTTGATACTCCACTCTGTATTCTATCACCCGTTTGGCCTGCCACTTGCTCATCCCTTGGTGTCAAATCCACCATCCACCTTGTCTGCTCCTAGGTAGGTGCTATGGAATAGAGTTGGAGGAAGTCACACAATTACACTATAAATTCATCTTAATCCACTACAACTGGGCCCTCACTGTATAAAGGCAGTTTATTCCTTTTATTCCTTCCTGATTGATTTGTTATTTTTGTTCCCAAAGAAATTTATTCTGTTTTCTCTTCTCTCTCAAATGAGAACCTTTCTGTTTACTGAGAAAATTGAAGCCATTCACAGAGACCTCAATCTTCTCCCATTTTCTTCATCTCACCACCCTTGACATCTTCACCTAATCTGTCTTCTTCTCTACCAGTCTCTAAGTGACTCTTCTTGCCAAGGAAAATTTCTCTATATATACTTCTGACTTCATCAGTCTCCTGGAACTGTTCTGCATGGTCTTTGCTAAATCTTTATTCTCCTTGATCTCTCCACAGCGTTTGGCATTATTGGTCACCCTTTCATCCTAGGTACCATTTCCTTTCTGTTTTTTCATGACATACAATCATCTCTTTTTTTTTTTTTTGTGAGGCAATTGGGTTTAAGTGACTTGCCCAGGGTCACACAGCTAGTAAGTGTTAAGTGTCTGAGGCCAGATTTAAACTCAGGTCCTCCTGAATCCAGGGCCGGTGCTTTATCCACTGCGCCATCTAGCTGCCCCATACAATCATCTCTTGATTCTATTTTTGCCTCTGTGACCATGGTTCTTCAGTCTCTTCTGCTGGAAGAGGAATCTACCCTAATTGTGTGTATTCTTCAAGTCTCCATGTTGGATCTTCCCCTTTCTCTCTCTCTCTCTCTCTCTCTCCATTCATTTTCTTTTAATCTCATAAGCTCCAATGAGCTTTTTTATTGTATCTAGGCAGATGTTTCACATATATTCATATCCAGCCCTTCCTCACCTTTTGTTCTGAATCACCACTTGTCCATTGTCCATTTCAAATAGGATGCCCTGTAGACATCTCAAACTCAAATTGTCCACAACCTCCATTATCTTTCCCACAAAACCCATTTCGTGAATCCTTTCCAAGGTACCACCATTCTTCTGCCCTTCCAAGTCTACCAACATTGGTGTTATCTTTAGCTCCCAACTCTCCATTACTCTATATACCCAATCTGTTGCCAATACTGACAATTAGTTTACAGTACATTTCTCACTAGAGCCTTTCTTAGTACTCAAATAGCCACCACCTTGGTTCAGGCCTTCATCATTTTTCTTTTCTAACCTGGCAATAGTCTTTTTATTATCTTTCAGCCTCAAGTCTCTCCTTACTCCAATCCATCCTCAACACAGCTGCCAAAATTTTGTCGTTGTTCAGTCATTTTCAGTCCTGTATGACGCTTCATGACTCATTTGGAGGTTTTTTTGCTAAAGATAATGGAGTGATTTGCCATTTCCTTTTCCAGCTCATTGCACAGAAGAGAAAAATGGAGACAAACAGAGTTAAATGACTTGCCCAGGATCAAAAAGCTAGTAAGTAGGAAGAAGCTAGGTGGCACAGTGGATAAAGCACTGGCCCTGGATTAGAGTTCTGGGTCTGGAGTCAAGAAGACTCATCTTCCTAAGTTCAAATCTGGCCTCAGACACTTACTAGCTGTGTGACCCTGGACAAGTCACTTCATTCTGTTTACCTCAGTTCCTCATCTATAAATGAGCTGGAGAAGGAAATGGCAAACTGTTCTAGTACCTTTGCCCCAAACAAACAAACAAACAAACAAATCCAAATGGGGTCATGAAAGAGTCAGATATCACTGAAACAACAAATGTACCAGTCACTGTGCTATGTATTGGGGATATAGAGACAAAGAATGATTCGGTAACTACTACCAATTGGCTTGTATTTTAGTGGGAAAGATAAGTACATGAAAACATATGAAACACAAATATAAAGTGAATATATATATATATATGTATATATGTATATATGAGTTAAACATAGGAGATTCTAGGAGAGCAAGGACACTATCAGTTGGTGGAAAATCAAAAGTGTAATTGTAAAGAAGCCTTTGCCTGGGATGCTGCTTAAAGGAAGAAGACTGTGAGGTAAATGTAAGAAAGCAACACATTCTGAGCATGGAGGACAGCCAATTCAAAGGTGCTGCATTTGTGAGGAGCAGAGAGAAGGCCAGTTTGTATTTCATAGTAAAGGAGAGGAAGGAATGTCTAGCAAGTCTGGAAAGATAGGTAAAGGCCAAGTTGGATAGGGTTTTAAAAGATAAAAAACAGATTGAGAGTCAAAAGCAGTTAGATTGAATTCTGTCTGGGACACTTGGGTGGCTCAGTGGATAGACCACCCTGGCTGAGAGTAAGAAAGACCTGAGTTCAAATCTAACCTCAGATGCTTACCAGCTGTGTGATCCTGGTTAAGTCATTTAGTTTTCCTCAGATTTCCTCAGTTTCCTCATCTGTAAAATGAACTATAGAAGGAAATGGCAAACCTCTCCAGTATCTTTGCCAAAAAATTCCCAACTGGGGTCATGAAAAATAGGACATAACTGAAATGACTGAACAACTGACCCCATTTAGGGTTTTCTTGGCAAAGATACTGGAGAGGTTTGCCATTTCCTTCTCTAACTCACTTTAAGGCAAATAGCATTAAGTGACTTGCCCAGGGTCACCCAGCTACTAAGATTCTGAGGCCAGATTTGAACTCATGAAGATAAATCTTCTTTATTCCAAGCCCAGTGCATTGTACCACCTACCAGCCCAAGATCACAACAGCTAGCATTTATATGGTGCTTTAAAGTTTGCAAAGCACTTTACAAATACTCCCTAATTTGATCCTTACAAGAACCATGGGAAGTAAGTGTTATCATTACCCCCAGTTTATAGTTAAGTAGAGTGAGTTGCTCTGTCTTCACTGCTATGTGTGGTGCCTGACACCTAGTAGATGCTTAATAAATATAGACTGATGGGAAAACAATGATCTTGACTTGGGTTGCTGGCTTGGAATGTCATGATGTGCTAAGATTTTGACATTGAAATGATTACAACAGCCATGTCTAGAGTATTTGAGCATTTGCAGATTTTTTTGCACATATTGTGTCATGTAAGCCTTGCAATAACTTGGTGAAGTGGTTGCCTACAGATATATGAGAGTTAATCTACTGATGAGTGTTTATAAGTTTATAAGTTGTCGCAGTGCTTCTGGCAGTGGCATCATTAGGAACCAAGTCTTTGGATTATAATCATAGATCTGGAGCTACAGGGACCTAGAGGCCATCTGGCACAACCATGTTCCTTATTTTAAAATAATGAGGAAACTGAGGCTCACGGTAGACAATAGACTTTCCCAAGGTCACACAATTTTATGTCAGATGTGGGATTTGAACCCTGTTCCTCTCCATCCAGAGATAGTTCTTTCTCTTCAACTATCTCTAAATCAAGTATTCCTATTTACTTCAATTTCACCTCTCTGAAAAACTTGAGTAAGAAGCCCTTGGGTATCCCTCAAGTGCATTTTCTTTCTTCCATGTTATATCTTCTAGTAGTGGGGATGAGTGGAAAAGATAGGTGTCAAGAAATCTCTTGGGAAAGTTGAGTAGAAGTCATTTTGTACAATAACATTCCCTGTGGTAACATTCCTAGCCAACAGAGAAATGCTTCTGTATCCCTCTCTTTTCCTGTTCACACCCTCCCCCCCTTCTCCCCCCCCCCACAGGGTGCTTTTGAGTCCCTTTCTGCATTTCCTGAAAACAAGAGCAGCCCTATCTAGTGATTTTCCCTCTCTCAGAGGGAGGCTTACTCATTGTGCATTAATATTGAGGCAATTTTCAAAGAACCTCACTCTGTGCAGTAGGGTTTTGTCGTGCGTTTCTGTAACACGTTTTAAAGGCTCACTTTTTAAAATTGTCACCTCTGGAGAGCCCTGGATAAGTCAGGCAAGGACAGGGGCGTGCTCCCTTTCTCCTTCCACTGGCATTACAGGCACTTATCAATTCTAACTCATTCAGGCTGCCTCCCAGACCAGTACCCAAAGTGATTTCCATATTATTATATAGGCTTGGGAATGAGAGTCTGTGGATTATTCTTCAAAGGCTCCAATTTAGGCTGATAGCTTAGCATTAGGTTGCTATTGACATGCATCATTATCCAGCTGACACATTCTGCTTCATTTTGTCCTTCCTTCTACTGGCATATGAGGACTCCTCTGCTAGGTTCCACCACTGGCAGGGCCACATTGCTATTGTTAACAAGAATTTGCTGAGGGCTTTACAACTACTTTTTTTAAATCACAGTCCCATGAATCCTTGAATGGTTAGAGCCAGATAGAAAAGGTTACATTCAGGGACATTGTGATAAATATTTAAGAATTGAGTCTGGGGGAAAAATGTATGCCAGACACACAACTTAATCTTTATTATTGGCATTTTCCCCACCACTTTCTTAAGCTCAGACAATTAAGAAAGCATTACATCAAGTCCTGATTTCGAGTATTCCCTAATTTCCAAGGTGTAATTGGCACAGTGGATGGAGTCTAGAGTCAGGAAGACTCATCTTCATGAATTCAAATCTGGCCTCAGACACTTAGATGTGTGATCCTGGGCAAGCTCATTTTACAGATAAGGAAACCAAGGAAGAGTTAAGTGACAAAGTGGAGCTACATTTTTTTTGTGTGTGGGGGGGGGCAATGAGGGTTAAGTGACTTGCCAAGGGTCACACAGCTAGTTAAGTGTCAAGTGTCTGAGGCCGAATTTGAACTCAGGTCCTCCTGAATCCAGGGCTGGTACTTTATCCACTGTGCCACCTAACTGCCCCTTTGCTATGTCTTTAAACCCAAATCACTCTGGCTTTCACTGATTGTACAATAATAGATCCCAGCCCAAGCCTCACTTGCTCATTGTTTGGGTTTTGATATATCAGAGTGAGTATAAATAGCTATTGTTTCTGTTCTGACCAGAAACTCTTGAGGGTCTTCTCCTCCCAGACTGATTCTTTTAGGAAGGCAAGCTAGGCTATCTTTTGCCTTAATTCTCACCTAGCCTTTAATCCATGAATGGGTATGGCCTCAGATAAACTGAGACCTGGGAAAAATGTTAGATTTAAAAGAGCAGGGTCTCCCACTGCATCCTGGACCATTGCCAGTCTTCTTGACCTGTGTCTTGGCACTGGACTCTGATGACGCTGCACAGCTCTGCCTCACTTGAATCCTATTCACTTGCAAGTCAAGACATCACCCTCATGATGTCACTGATTCTCTTCAAAGATGCAGGATGAACAACAACTTTGTCATCTCCTGTGATTCTGTGAGTATAGGCAGAATCTTGCCCTCAAACCTAGATTTGTAGATTATTTGGAAGTAATAGAGTAGCTGAATGAAAATCCTTGTTGAGTTTGGTACAGCAATAATGTATAGTCTAATTTGGAGACATATCATTGCATCCAAGATACAAAAAAATGAACTTTTGGAGGGAAGTTGCCAACAGCAAGAGAATAAGAAGCATAAGTGTCTCGCTTTAAAATGATAAATGTAATATGAACTTATAAAACTAATTACTAAATGCATTGGTGATTAGTTATGATATCCAAGGTTTCTTTATGTTATAAATGATAAACCAAAAGGTTTCTTTAAATAGGAACTTTGCCTACATCAGCTCTTCACTATACCCATGATTAACAAAATTCAATATGTGAAAAAATTCCTGGTACCTACTTTTGGACCAGATGCAGCATTGTGGGTCTAGATGGCTAGCTCATAGGGCCCCAGTTTGGGAATTGTGGTCTCCAGGAGAAATGAAAAATAGATCCTAAGGACATGACATGAAGATGTCCATGAAGTAGAAAGGACTTCAGGCTTTTCATAATAAGCTGCTGAGGTTCTCAGAAGTTGCCCTTCTCACCTCTCTATCTGGATTTGACTTTCCAAACCTTACAGTGGTCTCCATTTGGCTGTTCTCCAGTCCGAAGATCCCTTCTCCCTCAGCCATACTGGTCTCTGATACAATTTCCACTCTGGTTTCTGTCCAAATTTCATCTGTTTTCCCAACACCAAGGGTCCTAGGTCCCTGCCCTAGGGTCTTGGCATCCACCATCCTAACCTCCCACTGTGAGATAGTGGGAACTGGTACAGATTAGAAGGGCAATGTAGGGGCCAAATTTAATATGGGGAGAGTTAGTTGGGTGGCTCTCCATAATATTGGGGTTCAGCAACAAGTAGAAAACCCTGGTGGCATGATACTCCAAGACTTCTCTGCCTCTCTTGGCTCCCTGCACCTGAAATGATTGCTTCTAAGAAGACGTTCTCAAGGACAAAGGAAGAGAAATTAGGAGACTCTAGGAACTTCTTTGACCATGACCAAATTCTTTTTTTTTCTTTTGCAGGGCAGTGAGGATTAAGTGACTTGCCCAGGGTCACACAGCTAGTGTCAAGTGTATAAGGCCAGATTTGAACTCAGGTCCTCTTGAATCCAGGGCTGATGCTTTATCCACTGTACCAACTACCTGCCACCCCCCCCCCCCCGCCAATGACCAGATTCTTGATACTTTCCCCATTTTTATATCAATCTCTTAACCTTTCTCAGAAAGTGGGGGAAGGGTCCTATGGAGGAAATAACACAATACTCATTCAAAGAGCAATGTTACAACTGTTTTAATATACTGTCTATAGACTACCTCAAATTTGGAGAAATGATGGTAATTTCACTGCACTATTGCCAATAGCTATTGTATTTCTTTTTCTGCCCTGTCTCTACTGATTCAAATGAGTTGGAACTCTATTTTGTAGGCAGCAAGGACTAAAGATTTCTGAGCTGAGGATCGACACGATCATATCTATCCATCAGGAATATAAGCCTTGCAGAGATATAAATAATTGGAGGAGGAAATAAGTGAAGGCAGAAAACCCTGTTGGGAAGCTAGTCCAACAATCCAAATAGGTATAATAAGGTATTATAATGGTAGTAACAACCCATGTCCCCAAACATTTTTTAGCTTCATAAAGGACTTACCTTATAGCCCAATGAGACAAGCAGTGAATATATCATTGCACCCATTTTAAAAATGAAGAAACTGAGACAATGTGATGAGGTGATTTGCCTAGATACTATGTAGATCAAACACAGATATTAAGATTTTGAACCAGGACTTGAACCCAGGACTTTTGACCCGAAGTCCAGTTTTCTACCTGTTAGACAATGGTTCAATGGAAAGAGAGAAGAGGAAGATGAAAGATATATTGCAGGGGGCAGCTAGGTGGCACAGTGGATAAAGCACCTGCCCTGGATTCGGAAGGACCTGAGTTCAAATCCGCCCTCAGACACTTGACACTTACTGATCGTGTGACCTTGGGCAAGTCACTTAACCCTCACTGTTCCATCCCTCCCCACCCCCCAAAAGAGAGATATTGCAGAGGTAGAATCAATAGGACCTTAAAATATTTATATATAAAAAGTGAGAGACAATGTAGTATAATGGATATAAAATGAGTCTTGGAGCCATGAAGATTTGAGCTAAAAGTTTGTCTTTGACACAGACAAACTGTGTGACCTTAAACAAATCATTTACCTCTCAGTGCTCAAGGCCGCTCTCTAAGAATACAAGTTTCAGAGAAGAAGCCAACCTGCATTGGTAGAGAGAGTTATCCAATTTCTATTCCAGATCTAATCCGTGTATAAGAGGTAGGAAGAGACAAAGATTAAAAAAGGGTTTTGAATATGGAACAATGGGTAAAAGATAGTGTCTGAAAGAAATAGTGAAGACAGAAAAATGAGCAGCATTTCTGGGAAATTCAGCTTTGAAAGGGAGGAAAGAAATACTGCAATTGATCAAGGGAATAGCAGAGATGAGAAAATGACAATGTATTTATTTATCTATTAATCAATTACTTATTAATCTATCTGTTAATTAATTTATTTATTCATCTACTTATTTGTACGTTTATTTATCTATTTGTTTATTTTTAGGGTTGGGGGAAACCTTAGCATTTTTTTAGTCAAGGGGGAAAGAGCCAATAAAGAAAAGATCAGACATGGGTGGATAGTGGGTTTTATTTTTTTGGGGGGAGGGGGGGAACAAAGTCACATGTTAGTGCCTTTTATCCACGTTTTTCTGTGAGATCAAAGCAAAAAAATGCAATGAGAGAAGATGCAGAGAAGCTGTGACTATGGAGAAAGGGAGTTGAGCAAACTGACTTCTTGGTCTTGATCTTGGAGGAAAAGCAGATTCTCTATTGAAGAGAGGAGAGAATAGGAATGGAGTATATAGATTGGAAAGAGAGGAGGAGATTTTGAACTATCTCTGGGGGAAATGTGATAGGGAATAATTAAGAAAGTAAACCTATAAGGAATACACTGAAGTTATTGAGAGAGGAGGCAGATTGAGAGTGCCCATAACCATGAATGACAGGTACAAGTGGATAGAATGAACTTCAAATGAAGAAAGGTAGTTGATTTAGGGTAGCAGAACTAGGGACATTCTAAAACTCCTTTTCCTACCCTATAGTTTATATATTCCATTTTCTTACCCTTTTTGAAATTCAGAACATTTGCCTATTTCCAGTCTTGGAGAACTTCACCTGGTCTTTCAGTTAGCTAGTCATCTTTCTCATTAGCCTCAGCTCAACAATCCCATCAGGGACTTGAAAACAACCACAGGAACAGCTGTTGAAATTACTGTAGAAGGGGACTTCTGGGAGCCAAGATGATGGAGTAAGCATAAAATCTCCATAACTCTCCCATATTCACCTCCACACAACCATAATATAACACCCCAAACCAAATCCTGGAACAGCAGAACCAGCAAAACTATGGGATGAAACAATCTTTAAGCACAAGAAATTTGGAAGATAGGCAAGAAAGGTCTATCTCACAGGCAAAAGGGGAGTGCAGTCCAGGATAGGAAGGGTCTCAGCAAGGCAGCAACAAGCCCTACCTTAGCAAACCAGCAGGGGATCCTGAACCCCAATGCTGGTGGAGCAAGAAAAAGCCAACACCAGGAACCCTGCCTCAGCTTAGCCAGGGGAATGGGCAGAGGCCAGCTCTGAGAACTACCACATACTTCAGCATAGCCCCATGCAGAAACACACCTCCTGCCTCAGCACTTGCCAGATACCAGCACCAGGACCCCAGCTCAACATGAGGTAAGCTGCCAGAGCCCTATGGCCACCAGTGGGGCAGCCATTACCCACCCCACCACCTCAGAGCTGCACCAGACAAAAGGGTCCCCTGTGGGTCTCAGTGCAACATCAATGCAACACCAGGTAAACAGCCAAGGCCTGCAGACATGAGAAACCTGAGATACACTTTCACCCCAGAAGCAGAGCTCAAATTTAAAAGAAAGGGAAAAAATCAAAGAAAAGGCAAAAACCAATAAAAAACAAAATAATCTGACCATAGAAAGTTGTTATGGTGACAGACAGAGAAGATCAAGACACAAACTCAGAAAAAGACAACAATATCAAACCACCTATGGTCAAAACCCCAAAGGAAAAAAAAAACAGAAAGTGATCTCAGGCCCAGAAAGAACCCATGGAAAAGCTCAAAAAGGAGCTTAAAAATCATACAAGAAAGGCAGAAGAAAAATTAGGAAAGAAATGAGAGTTATGCAAGAGGATTATGAAAAGTCAGCTTGGAAAAAGAAAAAAATTACCATAGACATGGAAATGGTTGCTTTCTTCCAATATTTGAGGGTTGTCATGTAAAGGAGGGATTACAATAGTCCTTCATGTCTTCAGGGGTCAGAAGTAGTAGCAATGAATAAAAGCTACAAGGTGCTATATGGAGGTGGAATTTGGTTCAATAGGAGTGTCTTTGTAACAATTATAACTGTCATTTAACAAGGAATAGGGTGCCTCAAGAGGTAGTAAGTTCCCAGTCACTGGAGAGCTTTAAGCACCACCATCCAACTAGTCACCTAGGTTCACAACCTTGGAGTCATCTGTAATGCCTCACTTTCCTTTATCCCAAATGCGACTGGTTCCTGTGTCTTGTTGATTCTACCTCCATAACATATCTCCCACTGGTTGTCCTTTTTCTAGTCTGATGGCCAACCTTAGGTAAACCTTTGATAAACCCTTCTCACCTTTTCATGGCCAATTGCAGCAGCTTCATAATTGGTAGCTGAATTTTCACTCCCCTCTCTGAGCCTGATCCTAAAGCACTGGTGTGATAATGTCATCCCTTTGCTCAATAATCTCCTCTGGCTTCTTTCTTTTGGGAATAAATACAAGTTTCTCTGTTCAGCATTTAAAGCCTATCATAACTGACTCCAACTACCTTTCCAGATTTATTATGCATCACTGTACAGTATAGTCAAATCATTCTTCTTACCATTCCTCATATTCCATATCCTATTTTCTATGCTCTTCAATTTATCCTGTGTTGGAAATGCACTATCTCTTTATCTCTACCTCTTAGAATCTCAAGTTTCCTACTAAGTCAAGCTCAAGTATCACTTCCAGCATGAAGCCTTCCCTGAAGTCCTGAGCTGCTGGTATTGTCTTTATTACCATGTATTTATTTTGAATATACATGCATGTATATATATACATATATATGCATATATATATATGTAGATACATATATACACACACTGTTTCTCCCTATAGAAAGTAAGCTCTTTTAGGGCAAGAATTATTTTATTTATGTCTTTGTTGTTGTTTGTCCTTTGTTCTCAAAGAGGACCATGACACATATCATGACTTGCACTGAATTAGATTTAAGTGAAGAAGGGCTGTGCAAAGGCATCAGCCTCACTTTCTCCTCCAGAGCCATCTGGGTCCAGTGGCAAGATATACTTCAGGATGACTGGAGATGGCCCTGGATTTTTAAGACAACTGGGGTTAAGTGACTTACCCATGGTCATACAGCTAGTAAGTGGTCTGAGGTGAGATTTGAACTCAGGTGCCCCCAACTTCAGGTCCATTACTCTATCCACCACACCACCTACCTGCCCCAACTTTGTATCCATAGTATAAGAACAATGGCCAACACATAATAGGTAGTTAATAAATGCTTGTTGATTGGTTGAATGTTTGAGGTATTAGATGACCATTTATTTGCTGGGGAACACATTGGAGGAGCAGAATTCATGTTTTGGGTCATAGTTAGATAATAGGTGCTCTGGGGTGGATTTAAAGTCTGTGATTCTAAGATAATCTCATGTTCTTATATCATAAATGTATAGGTTGAGCACATATTGTGAAAATGAAACTAGAAACCATACATTTTTTCAAGCTGGGTTCACCACCATGTTCTCTTAAGCCAGAACCTAGTTACTCTCATTTTAATTACCCCCAAATACTTCATTGATTTTTTTTTCTTGAAGAAGCATAACAGTTGCTAGGATGTTTTGACTCAAATGATAACTTCAACCTGGGAGTTAATCTATTTTATTTCATTCCTCTCTTCTAGAGTAGATGTGAAAATAGTAAATATACATATACATGTATGTATGCATGTAAGTACACAGACCTACACACATTAACAGAGGCAGTGCATTATGGTGGAAAGTGTCCTAGATTTGGATTCTTGTAACCTAGATTCAAACACCAGCTTTCACTTATTAGCAGAGGCAGCTTGTGCAAATCATTTACTCTCTCTGGGCCTCAGTTTCCTCATCTATAAAGTGTTTAGATGATGTTAAAGGTTTCTTCCTTCTCTAAATCTATGGTACCATGTTTCTTTATATGTAGATTTGATAAACGACTATGGTAGAGAAGAAAACCTGGCTTGAACAAAGGTTTGTTCATCAGCGAATGCAGGCTTAAAATATATGTAAATTACTCTCTCTCTCATGTATATGCATATACATTTATATATGTATAATTATAATTCACTTGCTTTTATTTTGTGTATGTCAAGTGACATTTTCCAGTTGGGTACAATATCTTGGTGGAGTGGATTAAACACTAGAAAGAGAGCTGGGAAACCTGTGTTCCATTCATGTCTTTGTCTTGAATTGTCCGTATTTCCTTGTGTGAGTTCTTTTGCCTTTCAAGACCTCAGTTTCCCCATCAATGAGTGGATAGTGTGGTAAGCTCCAAGATAAATTCCAGCTCTGATATTCTATAGTCTTCGGATATACTAGAATTTATTCAGTAAAGTTTGATTTACTTGTCAATTTTTAAAAATGATGGACCACCCACTAAGTACAAGACACTGTTTATCTATATTTAATTTAATTTTAAGCATATTTCTAATTATACATTCTAATTATACATTCTATAAATGATAGCTTAAGAAATTATAAAGGTAGCAGCTAGAGGCATCTAGGTGGCTCAGTGAATAGAACCCAAGACATGGAGTTAAGAAGACTTAAGTTTAGGGGGCAGCTAGGTGGCACAATGGATAAAGCACTGGCCCTGGATTCAGGAGGACCTGAATTCAAATCCAGCCCCAGACACTGACACTTACTAGCTGTATGACTCTGGGCAAGTCACTTAACCCTCATTGCCCCTCCTCCAAAAAAAAGACAAGTTTAAATTTCCCTCTGATAATTATTGACTCTGTGATCCTGCACAAGTCATTGAATCTTTTCTGGCTTCAATTTCCTCATGTAAAATGGGGATAATGATAACATCTATCTTAAAGAGTTGTGTGAAACAAATGAGTTATGATACATAAAATACTTTGCAACCCTTAAAATGCTATATGAATAATAGTTATCATTGTTGTAAAAGTTACCATTTCTGTCTATTAATCTAACAAACAGGATATTTAATTGAGGTCTTTATAATTAGACATCATCTAAAAGATGCTTACCAGTGCTCTCTCAGACAATGTTTGGACCTCTATTTTCAAGGAAAAGAGACAGAGAATGATGCCACTAATCTCTCTGCCTTGAGGTGTTCATCAGAGCATGAAAGGCAAAGACGATTATTCATGTCTTCATGGGGGGAAAGATGACTTGTAAACAACAAGACTCGATTTCCTTAGAGAAGGTTTCTTGCAGCGTTTCCAATGGGCCAAAGGAAAACCATTCCCAGCATGGGCTTCATAGGCTTCAGAGCCCAAATATAAACTACCAGAAATGACATTATGTTCTGACCTGCCTGGGGTAAGAAGGATCACCTATTCTTAATAGGACTTCAATTGGGTGATTCTCTTCCATTTTCCCTCCATTATTAGGTTAGAACTATGACACCTTATAAGAGGAAATCACTGATGTAGGCTGATCAGACACTGCCACTGATACACACCATGAAATGCACAGTGTGTCTTTACCTTCATGATACATCCTTACCACACAGGAATTTCAAAGAATATTCAGACGGATGTAGGAGGAGGAGGTGTTATTTTCTCCATTTGCCAGGCAGTATCTTTTTCCTAGAATTCACAGTTCACTAATCAAATAATTCTGACATCTTAGTAAAAAAAAAAAAAAAAAGCAAAGAGGGTAGTACAATGGATATTATTTTTACTCCTAGTTCTCAGCAGTTTTCTTTAGCCCATCTTGTTAAATCTTCAGTGTTAACATAATTAGGGTTAATGGAATAAGGACCTACTTCTTCAGCTATTATTAATAGGTTGTGAAAAATATCACATCATCTCAAATGTTACCACTGAATTTTAATTCATTGATCAATTGACAACATCTTTTAGGTGATGGGAGAATACAAAGAGGAGACATCATTGATCAAATATTTCCCTATTCAGGCTGAAATAATGTTTATAGACATGGGGTACATCTTGGTTGCTTTGTTTGGGCAAAATGTGTTCTAGGATAATCGTTCTGCCACAACAAGACTCACATTAAATTATGTAAAACAAAAACACACTCATAAAATAACTTTACTTTAATTTGATACTAATATAAACAAACCTCTTACAGGAATCATAGCTATGATGTGGATTTCAGGTTTGCCACTAAAATATTGGAACCCTTTATTTTATTTTATTTCTTCAAATGCAAGATAGAGACATAGGCAGTTGTGAAACGGAAAGGGTCGGCTCACTTCTCCCTAAATCACTGGTAATTTTTTTTTTTTTGCAAAGGAATACTGGCAATTTGAAGGCTATAGTATTTCATGACTTCCATTTATGTGTCAGCATAATTTTTGTCTTCAGTATGATAAGGAATTTTGTGGCTATGTGTTTTAGGGCTCTCAAAGAAGAAAAATTTTAAAAGCACATGGGAGAAGGAATAAATAGTGGAGCACACAAGAACAGTTCTTGGAATTATAGACAATTTCTCAGAGGGGAATAATATCCCTCAAAGATATAATGATGCACACATACATACATAGTATATGTGTTATACAAAATTATGTATGTATATACATACATATATATATATGATAGATCTTATGTATATGTGTATATACACACATATGGAATCTTTCCTAATCAGTATTCTTCCAGAGGTTCCCATGCTCTTTCTTATACATTTCCTAGACTTGCCCACTTAAGTTTTCCCAGAAATGTCTTGTCCTTTGTATTCAATCCGAAGTACATTTCCTTTTCAAGGTATGTTGTTCAATTTGGGATCAGCGATGGATTATCCCCATTGCTGTCATCATCATTTAAAAATGCTGAATAAGAAATTGGTGATTGAGGAAATATGGCTGAAACTTCTGTGGATGAAATTTTAAAACGTCAATAGCAGAGAAATACACAGACCATTTCAGAATGACATACTATAGAAGGAATAATGAAAGCTTCTGCATTAAATTACTGAAATCATGAGCAGGAGAAAGGTTCAAACAACTCATTAATTTTGTTCTAATGGCAATTCACTGATTCCTACAGGGAATATTGGGAAATTGATTTTTTTAACCTGATAGCCCTTCAAATACTTGAAGAGAACTATTATATCTCTTTAAATTTTCTCTCCTCCTGGTAAAACAACTCCAGTTCCTTTAATTGGCCTTCATATGGCATATCGTCACCCTGATTGCTCACTTTAGGACACTCTCCAGTTTATCAATATTCTTTCTAAAATGTGCTCCCTAGAAATAAACATGATACACTAAAGAAAACCCAAGGCCCCATGACATATATCACTAGTGAAGAGGAAATTGTCTTGATGTCGAAAATGCGACATCACTGAACTCTCACCTCTACTCAGTCCTCTCCACTCCCACCCTCCAAATTGTAACAAAGGACAGAAAGGGCAGTGTGTCTACTGATCTGTCATTGCTGCCTTTTTATTATCTGACCAGTTGCATTAAGAAAAGCACAATTATCATGGATGAGGAAAGCTTAGGCCTGGTGATGGGTGACCTTGTCTGGAGTTTTGTGTTTAGTTCTGGGCGGCACAGATTAGGAAGGACATCGATAAAGAGAACATCTAGAGGAGAGTAACTAGAATGATGAAAGGCCTTGTGTCTATGCCACATGAGGATCAGTGGGAATTGAAGGAATCAAAGGAAATGAGGATGTTTCACTTGGAGAAGGGAACACGTAAAGGGATGAGGGAGGAGACATGAGTGAGAGCTGTCTTATTTCAAAGCTGACCATGAGGCCAAGGGATTAAGTATTTTCTCATTGGCTCCAGAGGACAGAAGTCAGAGTAATGAGTGGGTGTTACAAAGAAGTTAATTTAGGTTTGATGTAAGGACAAATTTCCTTAGTTACTCAAATTTGGAATGAGTTATTCAAATTCAGGGAAGAAGTAATTTCCCTCTAATTGGAGGTTTTCAAGCCAAGGCTGGATGACCACTTGTCACATGTTATCTAATAGAGATTCTTCAGTGGGAGGTATGCATTGGACTCTGATGTCCCTTCCAACCCAAAAATCCTGTGATTCTAACTGGTATCATTTTAGAGACCTCTAAGTGATAGCTCATTGGTTGGAATTCATAGGCTGCTGCTAAGGGCCAGATGCAAGTCTGATTGAATATGGGAACATAATCATAGATTTCAAGACTTTCAAGTTAACTCCCTTATTTTGCAAATGAAGCAAATGAGACCTGAATAGATTAAATGATTTCCCTAAGCTCACACAGGTAGGAAGAGTGAGAGGCAGCTTTTGAACCAAGGTCCACTTTTTTGGGGGGGGGGGCGGGACAATGAGGATGAAGTGATTTACCTAGGGTCACACAGCTAGTAAATGTCAAGTGTTTGAGGCCAGATTTGAACTCAGGTCCTCCTGAGTCCAGGGCCAGTGCTTTTTCTACTGCACCACCTAGCTGCCCCCCACTTTTCCTATTGTAGCTCACTGAGGGTCTCTTACATACCATACTAACATAGAAGCTTCATTCCATTTCTGAAAGAAGCACACTTTTTCCATAGCTGGATCTTTAGTTCCATTTATTAGATTTTTGTGTGTGTTCATCATTACATGTAAATACGGGCAATGTGATAAGGCCAATAGCATCTTTTCACAAGATAAGCTCTATTTTCATATAGGGAATAAGAGTTGCAATAAATTGTTGTGAGACTTGCCCACATTTCGAACTTAATGAGAAAAGAGGGAGTAGAAGTGATAGCCTTCAGAGAGTTGCTCTGAGCCATATGCCCACAGCCATCATTCATTAGGGGCTTATCGTGGGCAAGATGCTATCCAAGGTGTTAGGCATACAAAGATAAAAATAATATGGTTAGGGGCAGCTAGATGGCGCAGTGGATAGAGCACCCGCCCTGGAGTCAGGAGGACCTGAGTTCAAATCCGGCCTCAGACACTTAACACTTACTAGCTGTGTGACCCTGGGCAAGTCACTTAACCCCAGTTGCCTCACTAAAAAAAAAAAAAAAAGAATTAAAAAAAATAATAGGGTCAGAAAATTATACTAAATCAGAGATTCAGAGCTGGAGAGGATCTTAGACATCATCCAGTCCGATCTGATTTTACAAATAAAACCCCAACAACACCCATACACTGAAATCCCAAGAGGCAAAGTGTTTTATTTGATAGCCTACAGGTTGTAAGTAGTAGGCTAGGACTTAAAAGTAGAATAAAAGATATGGAATTGGTTGTGTATTATGTCTCTTTTAAGGAGAACATATCTTCTACATAGCAAATTTCAAAGGCTGGAGGGACTTGTTAGTCTATTCATATTTGTGGTGTTTAACATAATTCTTTGGGGCTCTGAACTAGATTTGGGCCATCCCCAAAGAGAGAGTTCACTCTTAATTGAGGTGATCGGGGAAGACCATGGAGGAGGTGTCACCTGAACTGGGTGTGGAAGAGAAAGATTTCAACAGGCTGAAAGTAGAAGGCGATAGCCCAAGTTGTGGTATGTGACCTCTGCAAATGAATGGAGGTGACAGAGTTCAAGATATGATTGGGGAAAAGGTAGGAACTGATTTGGTTGGAACATAGAGCATATAAATGGGAATAATGTGAAACAAGATGAGAATTTCGGACTGTTGCCAAATTATGGAGAGCCATAAATGACAAATTAAGAGATTTCTATTTGACTGGACAGAAACCAGATAACCTCTAACATTCCATTCATATTCAAATCTATGAGTTGATGTTCCTATTTTATCCTAAAGACAATGGGGAGCCAATGAAGATTTTTGAGTAAAAGAGTGACATTTCTGGTCCCACTGATTCTCTCATAATTCTGTCAAAATGATTCAATATGATCACTTGGTAAGTCCTCTAAATGCTTCAATATGCAAAGTTAAACAAATGAACTAAGTTAGAATTTGTTTTGAAGTTATATGCTTTTTTTTTTTTTTTGGTGAGGCAATTGGGGTTCAGTGACTTGCCCAGGTGTCAAGTGTCTGAGGCCAGGTTTGAACTCAGGTCCTCCTGACTCCAGGGCCAGTGCTCTATCCACCGCGCCACCTAGTTGCCCCAAAGTTATATGCTTTTAAGAAAGTGATGGATCTAGGAGAAAAAGAAAATTCCATTCCATTAATTATATACCTAAAATTGTATTTTTATTAAATGCAGGCTGAATTATTTTAGGAAATGCAGTGAACTACATCTAAGTTTACTGAAAACAATGCATTCCATGTTCATTTAGATGATGATACCTGCATAGAAACAAAACTCAGATGAATGATTCACCATATGACATTCATTTAACTTTAGAATTAACTTCCAGAATCCCTGTTTGAAATAAGCAGTGGACAGCTTCTGAGCATTTAAACAAAGCCATGAATGGATAAGGATTCTTAAAGTGCATTTTCACCAATAATTACACAGTCTGCCTTTGGTTTGTGCTAATAAACTTTAAGACAACTGAAATTCCAATTTTAATATTAGAAATCCACTTAATTATAAGTAATCTCCAGTTCCATATGTCACTTGTCTTTGCATTTATTTTCCTGGGTGAGCCTGTAATATAATTTTCTGTTTATTTTCATGAGTGTGCATCTAATGTAAGTCTCCAATTTGGGACTGGTCCTGTTGGCTCTGATCCAAAGCCCTAATTTCTTTCATCCTATCTTATTTCATTCATTGACAGAGACTGCTGGTTTGAATAATAAACAACCAATGGACTTGGAAGTGGGGTTGCTGGCAGCACAGACATTACCTGTTTACCTTTTATTGCCTCTTTTGAATTGGCTTTTCTGGGAACAAAACCAATAAAGCAGGCTGTTCCCTTCCATAGTGTTTACCCAGGGCATTAACCAGAAGACATCTCTAAGATCTCTCTCTCTCTCTCTCTCTCTCTCTCTCTCTCTCTCTCTCTCTCTCTCTCTCTCTCTCTCTCTCTCTCTCTTGTCTTTCTCATCTCTCTCTCATCTCTCTTGTCTCTCATCTCCCCCCCCCCCGCACCTCTCTCTCTCTCCTTTGTGTGTGTGTGTGTGTGTGTGTGTGTTTCTGTCTTTCCAGCAAGGAATGAATAGGCTGGAACTAAGCCCTTTATACTTTTCAAATATCACAAGTTATAGTTCCACAAGTCATGTTGGACTTTCTCCCCAAATTCCAGGATGGGTTGATAAATATTTTTTTAAATCCCCATAATGATATTGATAATTTCTTGGTTGCCTATAAAATGGCAACCTGCTGGAAACTAAATTTACATTGGTTTAATGTCCTTTGATTTTTCGTATCATTGAAACTTTGCATGGCTCTATTATTACCCCTCCTCTTTTGCTTGATGACATACAATATAACTGGCCTAATAAAGGCAGAAGCAAAAATATATTACACCTTGGGCAATACTCAGAACAAACTTTATTTGCCAGAGTAGCATTTTGTGACCACTTGCTGCAGGCAATTTTGACACTTGATCTAAATGCTAAATCTGAATTTATCCCAATTAATTGACTAATTTCTCATTTTCCTGCAACTTTTCCTGGATCTCCAGGTTGCCTGTCATGGGCATTCAATGTAAACATGGCATTCTAAGAGTCTCATAGTTCACCATCCTGTATAATCATGTGTCATTGTCAATCTGGGGAAGTCACGTGACTTTAACAAAAGTCCCTCTAAGGGGCTGCCAAAAAGCTTTCATGCAATCTTGGCAGGGCCTTAGAATTTTTTTCGTTTGTTTTTACAATTTTCTCAAGTGGAAATGGTCCCATATTTTGCCGACGCTGTCCAAGATAAAGAACGACAATCCTTCTTGCTGAGTCCTAATTTCAGCTGCTGAATATATGTTCAGTCCACATCACAAATAGTAAAAATGATTGTGGATCTGCCAAATGGAGGATTCCTTTTGTCTTAAGAAATGGCAATACCAATTCCTGATATCATTTATGCAGGAATTTTTATTCTTGAAATCTTCCAGATTAAAGCAACAAGAAAACATTTAGAATGTCCTTTGGTGGAATCTTATTACACTTTTTATATATGTAAACTGATATTCTTTGATGCCAGCACGTTGCTCATACAGAGGGATCTCTGCACAATTAAACAAAACAAAACCAAAAGGAAAAAAAAAAGGACAAAGAAAATGTAACTGTCTTCTTATCGGATTAGAATCAAATACATTAACAGATTGTCTTGTAACACAAATTGGCAATAATACAAAAAATCTACATCGTACATTATTTCAAGAAAAATAACTTCATTTGAATACAAAAGGATAGATACACTTCTTTTTTTTCTTCTTTCTTTTCCCTTATAGCCACTCTTGTACGGTAGGTGTACACCAGCACTGGGGCGATGTAGTGCTGCTAAGATACACAAGGATATGACTGTCTTGAGATATTTTTGGAAGGGGCTGTAACACATGTGCATCACTAACATCAGACAAAGAAATCTTTCAACCAACAAGGGTTACTTACAGAGCAACGGTCACTATAGCACAGGTTGGAAGGGATTCAGGGACTGAAGCAGGCCAATATGGCAGCTTTGACCAGATTTCCTTATACCCACAATGCACTGACAGCAAAGAATGCTTCTATTTGGTTGGTCCACACACTGGGCAGAGAGGTACAGAGAGCGCACCAGATTAGAGGCATAAATGTTTGTGTGTGTGTGTGTGTGTGTGTGTGTGTGTTTCTAGGTTGTTGTTTTTTTAATTTTTCCCTGTTTTGGGGTGAGAATGGGGAGGGCTTTTACAGCCCTTTCAATCCACAGTAAATCCTGCAGCCGGCGTTGTGATCTGTAGTAATAATATCAGCAGCTGCCAACTTGTCTGGAGTCAGAAATTAACAGTCTCAACTTGGAATTGCTGTCCACAATTGATTAATATGGCTTAGTTCAGTTAGGCCTTCTTAGTTGTTTTTGTTTTTCAAAATGTGTGTGTGTGTGTTTTTCTATGTTAGTAGCAAAAGCTTGGATTAGTTTAGCTTCCCCATGGTATAGTCCCATCAGTTGGCTGAACTTGAGGCCATAGAGTATACTGAGCCTAAAAGAGGCGTGGGCCGGTTATTATTCCTAGCAGAGCCATGAGCAGAATGAGAGAGCCCTGTGCCCTTTCCCCATGGCCAGAGTCTGAGTTGCAACTTCCAGCCTCCTCGCACCGCAGTTTCTCACACAGGATGCCAGTGTAGCCAGCTGGGCACTGACACTTCACGTTGTTGTGGCATGTCCCTCCATTCTGGCAGTGCAGGAATTCATTATCACACACATTGGCTGCAAAATGGGAAAAAAACAAAATCAACTTAAGTTCATCTGGCATAGAAAGCCCCCAGTGTATTGATTTCCTTTTCTATCCCCTTCCTCTCATACCCAGCATACAAAGAATACATGACTTGAGTTTCTAAACAATTGTCGTTTGCTACTTTTGATCAAATTAGCTATTTAAAAAAAAATAGGGAGAGAGATCTTTTTCCTTGGGGGGTGGGAGGAGGAGTATAGTCTTACAGAGTATTGTTGTCCATTTCAGGCTGCACAATACAAAACGATTTTACACCCATTGTTTGGCAGTGTCTTCTCTTCATGAGGCTAGAAACTTTTATGAATGCCTGATTTTTCCAAGAAGTTTCTGCTCTAAGATAGCACAGTGCTTGAGTCAAATGAATGGTAAAAAAAATGCCAAGCAGCATTGCTAGAACGATTAAGCATCTATATAGGCAATGACTCACACTCCCTTCATCTGGTTTTACTTACTGGCATGCACGTGTATATGTATGTGTCAGAATAGAAACAAAAAGTATGGAGGGGAAATGGTATGGGAGAGCTAGCATGCAACCAAAGTGTGTGTTAACATTGCCTTTTAATCCAGATTGAAAGACATAAAGTATATTTAATTGAAGGAGCCTCAGAAAGAACATTCACATTTGTTCCTGACAGTCTATTAGGACTTTTATTACCTTGTAAATATAGGAAGTGGAATCCAAGGTTACCTTGATTCTACATTTTCCATAATATGCTCACAGCAAAAATCCTGAATATCCAGATTTTGCTATTTCAATCAATGAATGGAATATCTTTTAATAAATCAGCAAAACAATTCAGGGATCTGAATTTTGGTCATGCCCTTCATCAAGCATCTTTTCCCATCTCACAACTCATCATTCTGATATTCTGGTTATCCTCATTAATTCTAAGTCTCCAATTCTTTTAGATAATCAAGGTTCCACTGATTAAGCAGAATATTAAATAGGACCCAGGGAAATTAAAACAATAAGAAACAGGAAAAGTCAGGAATACTTCCAAACAACATATGCTGCTTAAGCATTTAACATATAGGAGGGGGACTGTGTGGAAGGGGGAGTAGAGAGTGCAAGGTAGATCAGAGCAAGTCACGTTTTAGAAAACACAATATTTTTCCATTATTTCTCAAATCTCTTGGATCAGTTTCCTAAAAGGAAAGATCTATCACTCTATCACTCTATCACTCTATCACTCTATCTATCACTCTATCACTCTATCACTCTATCACTCTATCTATCTATCTATCTATCTATCTATCTATCTATCTATCTATCTATCTATCTATCTATCTATCTATCTATCTATCTATCTATCTATCTATCTATATCATCTATTTATCTATCATCTATCATCTATCTATCTATTTATCTATCTATCTATATCTATCTACCTATCTATTCAACTTTGGAGAGAGAGAGGAAGAAGAAGGGGAAGTGGTGGGTAGAGGGAGAGATGAAGGGAAGCAAGGGGATGAGAGGAGAGATACTGAAAGAGGCAGAGAAAGATGCAGAGAAACAAAGACAAATGCAGATATAAAGGCAAGAGAAACAGAGAGAGGGAAAGAGGGCACTGCAGAGCATGTGCCAGATCCATGGAGCCCAGTGTACTTTAAAAACACAAGCCAAAACAGAAAAAGGAAAATAAACAAAATCCCCCCCACATTGTTACCTCCCAAGATATGACGACACATGACCTTGTACTGTTCATAAATCATGTTCCTTTCAACAATATGTCACCTTAAAAAAGCAGCTTCTTCCCACACCGACTCCTGCTTAGTCTGTGTGGGCAAATGAGCTTGAGAAATGATGCCTGTGCACAGCCACATAGTTAATAAAAAGTGACCAATGAGCATCTTCCCATTTTATCGCCTCTCTCAATAATTCCTTTCTCGTTTCAAATGTAGTTTTATAACTCATTGGCATAATTCTGAAATGCACCCACACTCAGTAATCTATAAATGTCAACACAGAATATTAATGGGTCCTGAAAATGGAACTTTTGAAATTCTCATATAACACATGCTCTTCCAAATTCTAATATGCACTCCTGTGGCCCTGTTGCAATGGCAGTCTTTATTACTAAGTTAAGTTCCTCTCCTTTGGCTGCTTTGAGATTATGATTACAGTACAGATTATACTAGCTCATGAGGTACATTTATGAGTTTCGGAATTCACGGATGGCCTAAAGAAACAATAAGTGTGGGACCTACTTTGCCAACTGGTTATGGGGGTTAAACTGATGATGCATTTTAAAAAAATGAAATCCAGCTCAGCATTCAGTTGTTTCCTTTTGTGACATCTCAGAATATATTTATCTGCATGGTGCAACCCAGGATAATCAAATCAGACATTAGGTGCCAGAATTTAAAGATAAAATGTTCAGTGTTTATTCTTTAAAGGAACAGATTCCTGAGCAAGACATTCCCTTTCGTTTGGGCAACAGTGGTGGTGAAATATTTGTTCCATCAATATTGATAATTGCTGGCCTTGAGTAATTGAGTACAAATCAATAGTTAATTAAATGTCTCCTTTTTAAAAATCAGTCCTTTTCTTCTGATTTTGGTCCTGAATATTAATTAGCTATTTACCTGATTTTTCTTTCTTTCAAGATTTTCAACACCAATGCTAAAAGTTAAATTTCAATGACGTTTTACATTAAAAAGTAGCCATGAATTAATTAACTTGATGGTTATACAAAATTTAGTAAAATAATGTGCCTGAAAAGATTCCTGGAGCTGCATGATCTTATGAGTTTCAGAGGGAGAAAGGCAGGTTTTTTCCTGTACAAATTGCAGATGGGAATGCTTTTCCCTTCCTGAAAAAGGTATGCTAGCCTAGAAGTATGGAATGAAACTTGCATTTTCAGACAAGGTCAATGTATGGATTTGCTTTGCTTCGTTATACATATTTGTTATGGGGGAGGGATTCTTTGAGGGCAGAGCGATTGGTGAGTAAGGAGAGTGATTAAAAAAAAGAAGAAAATAAAATAAATGGAACGTTATAATAGTATATATCCAGAAGAGAACAAAAGAAAGTTCAGATAGGGATGTTGACATTCAGGGAGGTTTTGTTATTTCTGTTTTAAATTTAATACATACTTTAAAACTACAAATGGCATAAACAGTTTCATATGCAATCCTCTTTTCTGTTGTTTCTAGAGTGAAATGTTGGTGAGGTTGGTGTTCCTTACATGCTGAGTTTGAACACCATTTGCAGGAAATCTTTCTTGATTCCTCCAGGTACTATTTTGCTCCTTTCCCAAACTACCTCCTGTTCATTTTGCATCAATTATCCATATACTTAGACATATGGATATGGTGTCTCCCATATTAGAAGGAAAGCTCCTGGAAGGCAGGGTTGGGTTTTTTTCTTTTGTTTTGTTTTGTTTTTGTTTTTGTCTTCATATACCCAATGTTTGACATATAATAGGCATTTAATAAATGGTAACTGATTAGTTAATTTTTAAAAAAAGCAATAATAATAATAATAATTTTTTGAGATTGGGCCTATTGTCTTGCCTCAGCTAGAACTGTAGCTACCACTCATGGGCCTGATTCAACTTTTGATCAACATGGGACCTTTGACCTTCCCCTTTTCCCACTTGGGAACATTTACTGTCTTAGGTAACTTGATGGCTCCTTACTCCCTGAGGCTTAGCATGTTAGTTCCCAGACTTAGTGCTGCTACCTGATTGGGTCTAACCCACTACAACACAGAACTCCCAAAGCCCTAGTGATCTATTAGCCTTAGCCTCCCCCAGTAGCATGGATTATATTCATGCACCACAGAATGCTACTTGGAGTATACTCTATTTCTACTGAACTCACTCAAGCATCCTCTACAGCAGTGATGTCAAACTCAAGAAGTAGATCCCTGTAGGCCACACATTGATTTGGAAAACCACAAATTAACATTATCTATGTTGTATTTTAATTTATTTTGTTGAACATTTCCCAATTACATTCAAATCTGGTCTCAGTGGTACTCTGGAGTTTTGCACCTACAAGGAGCCAGAAGGCCTTGAGTTGGACACCTTTGCTCTATAGAACAGATGACATTTTGTTTCCAAAGGGTTACATTCCTTCTAATCCAGATTCAATGTGAACATAGGCTACCAGTCCTGTTGTAATTAGAGAACTTTGATGCTGCTGAAGAATGCTACTTAATCTTAGCACAATGTCTTATTCATTCCTCTCTCCAGAATCTCTTTAAAACACTGAATTTCTCTGGTTGAATGAATTAGCTAGTTGACTGACAAGCGTTTTTCAAGTCTTTCTTCTGGTTGTGGAACTGTGTACCTGCTCTGGATATAAAACAAGACATAAAAGATAGCATCTCTGCTTTCACAGAATCTGCAGTCTAGGTGGGAGGACACAACATCAGACAAAAGCTGACATCAGACAGTTAGGGAAGTAACAAAGCAATGGGAGAAATGGATTTGAATATGGAATGACTGAGGGCACACAGTTCAAGCAAAGCTTTTCGGTAGGTAATTTTGATCTGGGTCTGGAAAGGAGGTGATAGGCATATATTAATAGAGAAGGATGCTTTCTGTTGGGAAAGGGCAGAGTATGACAGGGGTGGTGAGCATATTGGCTTGACTGCAGTAGAGAGAATGTGGAGTTGAGGCAGCAGTTTTGAAGTGTTTGGGGAGTGGATATCATGACTAATGGAGGACCTTGCTTTTCTGGTTACCTTCTACAAGAAGACTTTCTGAGTCCTCCTTACTTAACCTTAGTATCTTCTCTCTGAAATTATGCTCAATGCATTCTGTACATGTCTTGTTTTTATGCATCTTATCTCCCCAACTAAAGCATAAGCTCCTTGAGATTTGAGATTACTTTTTTCTTTTCTTTGTATCCCAAAGACTTGGCACAGGGCCTGACACATAGTAAGAACTTAATAAATCCCTGTTGATTTGACTGGACCTTGAATGGCAGATGTTTAAAAGGGTACCATTGGGTAGTGGACAGAGTGATAGGCTTATAGAAAGGAAGATTTGAGCTGGAATATGACCTCAGACACAACCTAATTGGTTAGTCCAGGCCCTTTATCTCTTGGCTTCAAATTCTTCCCCTGTAAGTTGAGGATAATAATAATACTTGTAGTATCTGTCTCACACAGAGGGGATTAAATTAAATCATGTGTGTGAAGAAATTTGCAATTCTTAAGTGATGTTTAAATGTCAGTTGTTCCTTTTTTTTTTTCTTCATCCAGGCTAAGAAGTTGGCCAAGGAATAATATGATAACATTTTTGGACATAATGATAAGAGGCATGGAAAAAAATAGTGGCCTCAAAGTTCAGGTGCCACCTCTAACATGTAATGGCTGTGTTACCTTGGGCAGGCTATCCATTTGACCTCTCAGTGTCAGGTGGTGGCAGTATCAGAATAGAGAAGGGGAAGTATTAGAAAGACGTTGCAAAGGTGGCATCAACAGGCCTTGACAAAAGACTGGACATGGGGTGGGGTACGGTCGATAGCGAGGAGTCGAGGATGACGCCTACATTGGGAACCTGAGCAATTAGGTTATTGCTGCATCCTTTGACAGCAATAGGGAAGTTAGGAGGAGAGGAAGACTTGGGAAGAAAGATAAGTATAAGGTGCAGAACAGTTGCTGCTCTGCTCTCAGAGTGGGGTTCCCTCCATCACTGGGAGTTTCTTCAATCAATGAAATTACATGTCTGGGAAAAAAGATTAGGCCAGAGGTAGGTAAAAGAGAAAGGATAATGTTATAATGTTTCAATAATAAGAGTGGAAGCTGGTGAAGAAGACCCTGGATGAAGTCAGTAGATAAAGGAATGTGATTGTAGGGTTGGGTGATTCTGAAGGACACTATAGTAAGAATCAACAAGTTTTGGCAACTGATTGGGAGATGAATCGATGAATGAAAATAGGTTTATGAGTCCTTAAGACTGAAGAGATGATGGCATCATTGATGGTCAGTTTTATTAATGAATTGCAAAAACTGAGAAATGCTGATATTTTATTTAGGGGAAAATCTCACTTCTTTTCCTTGGTCTATGGTATTCCGAAGTGATCAACAACAACAAAAATCTGCCTAGCGCTCAGTTTTTTAAAAATCTATGATAGAATGAGTTTAGAAAAAATGGGTGACTTTTAATGTCAGGGCCATCTCCAACATTCTATGGTTTGCATATGCATTTTTCATTGGTGAGGTTTATGGATTTACAAGGCACAGAAATGTTAGAGAACATCCTGACTGTTGAATACTTGATGACTTTAACTTCTTCTTGTGCTGATGATGCTTACATTTTCTTATTTAATCTCAGTTGGCCAAGTAGGTCTTAAAGGGTGTCTCTTGTGCCTGCCTAAGGATCCAGCCCTGACTTTGCTGCTAACCAGCTGTGTGACATTGGTCAAGTCACTTAATTTCACTGTGCCTCAGATGTTTTCATCTATCTATAAAATGAGAATCATAAAATATGCCCTTCAGATTTCCTCATAGGAACATTCATTGTGAAGATCAAATGAAAGAAGCTATATCAAAGTGCTCTGAAAAAATTTAAAGCACAGGATAACCACAAACTGTTATTCAAAATTCTCCTGAAATCCTTTCTTATAAAGAAAGCTCACAGTAGGTAGGTTGGGGGGGGGGTAGAATCATTTCTTTCAAATTAATGAGTTAAACATTGCCTTTCCTCATGAGTCTAATTGAAGATGCCTAATTGGAGAGCAGAAAATCAACATCTTCCTGACAACACCCCTATGTAGAAGAGAGAGTAAAAACAAAAAAACTAATAGCAAGCCTGATGTGTATATGTGATCTGTATGTTTGGAGTCTATAGAGTGTGAATGTGTTGGATAGTAATATGGCGTCTCTGAATGTTTGATGCATTCAAACTGAGTATACCATCATAATGCCTTAGGACATATACTTTCTCAGGGATATCACATACATTCCCACCTCTGACGGGCATTCTCTTATATTAGTTACAGTGTAAAATGTTCTCTAAACCTTGATAACAAAGCAGCAATTGGTAGGGTGGACTAGAATCCAAGAAACTCCTAATACTTCCAAACACATATGGAAAGAAAGATGGATTTGAAGTCAGGAAGACTGGCATTAAAATCCCATCTTGGTCATTGATTTTCTATATGTTTGATTAATGAATCAATTGACTAACAAACTCATTGAGCACCTACTTTGTGCCAAGTACCATTCTAGGTGCCAGGGATAGGCCCTGTCCTCAAGGAACTTATATTCAGATCAAGTCATTTGACTTATCTGAGCTTTAGTTCCTTATCTATAAAATGGGAAGAACGATAAAATACCTGTTCAAGGGTAGTTGTAAAGATCAAAGAAGATGGAATATACATAAAGCACTTTGTAAACCCCAAAGACCTCTATAAATGTCAGTTTTTATTACTGTCATTATTGCTTTAGCGTCAAGGAGAATTGTGGTTTGGTCTGTTTCTAACACATCTGAATTGTGTAACCTCGGACAAGTCACTTAAACTCTCAGCTTCTTAGACAACTTCCTAAGATGATAAATTACAGAAGATTTGAAAATCTAGGTTGATAGAAGGAGTTTTACACTCAAAGAGTTCCCATTGTTAATGAAATCCTAAGTCATGGCCTACATATGTACATACATACATACATGTGTTTATGTATATATGTGTATATATGTATGTGTACGTGTATATGAATATATTTTTGTATGTGTATATGCAGATATATGTACACACATATAATGCTATATATAGTATATATATGCATACATATATACATGTATGTATAAACAATAAGGAGACAATGTGGTATAGTGGCTAGGTCATGGATCTTGGAGTCAGTAAGAGCTACATTCAAATCTGTCAGCCAGCCAAGAAGATTAAGTGTTAAGTGCAGGGGATACAAAAAGTGACAACATATAGTCCCTACCCTCAAGAAATTCACAATATAATGTGGGAGACAACAAGCAAATATGTAAGTTATATACAGGATATATATATATATATATATATACATACATACATACATACATACAGTATAACCAAGAAAAAAAAACTAATAGTGAAAATATTGGAATTAAGAGGGGTTGGGAAAGACTTCCAGAAGATGAGATTTTACTTGGGACTTGAAGGAAGTCAGGAAAGCATGGAGGCAGAGAGGGAGAGGGAGAGAAGTTGAGGCATGGGGGACAGGCAGAGAAAATGCTCAGAACTGAGAGATGGAGTGTTTTGTTCAAGGAGGCCTGTGTCAAGGGGCAGCTAGGTGGTGCAGGGGATAGAGCACCGGCCCTGGAGTCAGAAGGACCTGAGTTCAAATCTGGCCTCAGACACTTGACACTTACTAGCTGTGTGACCCTGGGCAAGTCACTTAACCCCAATTGCCTCACCCCCCCCCCAAAAAAAAGAGGCCAGTGTCATTGGATCAAAGAGCCTACAGTGCAGAGTAAGGTTTAAGACTGGAAGGTTAAGTGTCAGGGGAGAGAGATAGGTTGTGAGGGGCTTTAAATGCCAAATGGGAGATTTTGTATGTGATCGTGGAGGTGCTATGGATCCACTGGCGTTTATTGATTGCAGGGCGGGGGTGTGAGATAAGACAGGGTCAGAATTGCAATTTAGGAAAATCACTTTGGTGGATGAACAGAAGATGAATTGGAGTACCAGGAGACTTGAGACAAGCAGACCCACTAATGGGCTATTGCAATGCAGCAGGCACGAGGTGATGGGGGTTAAGCCAGGGTGGTGGCATTATCAGAACAAAGAAGGGGGGAGTATTTGAGAGAGATTACAAAGGTGTAGTCAACAGGCCTTGACAAAAGATTGGATGTGGGGTGGGGTGGGTAATGAGGAGTTGAGAATGACACCTGTGTTGGGAAACTGAGGGATTAGGATGTTGCTGCATCCTTTGATAGCAATAGGGCAGTTAGCAGGGGAGGAAGACATACGAAGAAACATAATGAGTTCAGTTTTGGACATGTCTAGTTTAAAATGTCTATAAAACATCCAGATTGAGCAATCTGAAGGACAGTTGTAAAGCCAAGATTGGAACTCAGCAGACAGGTTAGGGCAGGGTAATTAGATTTAAGGATCATTAGCATAGAGATGGTAATTAAATCTACGGAAGCTAATGAAATGCCAAATAAAGTCTTATAGAGAGAAGAAAAGAGGACCCAGGACAGAAACCTGTGGAACACCTTCAGTTAAGAGGGTGTGACCTTGTTTAAGATCCAGCTAAAGAGACTAAGAAGGAGTATTCTGACAGCTATGAGGAGAACCAGGAGAGAGCGGTGTCCCAAAAGCCTAGAGAAAAGAGAGAGTATCAAGGAGGAGACAGTGCAACAGTGTTAAAAGCTGCCGAGAGGTCATGGAGAATGAGGACTGAGAAAAGGTTGTTGGATTTGGCCACAAAAAAAATCATTAGTAACTTTGGAGAGAGTAGTTTTGGTGGAGTGGTGAAGTCAAAAACTGGATTATAAGGGGTTAAGAAGTGATCAAAAGGAGAGCAGTGGAGGCACCTATTGTAGAGAGCCTTCTCTAGGAGTTTAGCCACATAGGGCAGAAGAAATATAAAATGAAAGCATGAATGAAAGGACAAAGAGAGGGTTTGGGGGGCTAGGGAGACAGGCAGGTTTGTACACAACAGGGAAGGAGTCAGTAGACAAGGAGAGATTAAAAATAAGTGGGGATGACAAAGTTGGAATATCTGTTGGAAGAGATAGGATATAATGAGATCATTTGTGCAGGTGAAAGGGTGGGTCTTAGTAAGGAGTAAGGCCACCTCTTCATGAAGGCAGGGGTGAAGGAGGGGAGTGGAAGGAAGCATATGGGTGATATAAGATAAGGAATAGGGGAAAAGAAGGAACTTATAGCAAATGGCCTCTTTTTTTTCCCGAAAAATGTGAGGTAAGGTTCTTAGCTATGAGGGTGTGAGGAAGGGAGCCACAAAAGGTTTGAGAAGAGGTGAAAAGGTTTGTAAGAGCTGCTTTGGAGAATAGGATAGTGACTTAATAATGGAGGCATAAAAGGATTTCCATGTGGCAATAAAGGTCCAGTTGAGGTTGTGTAATATAAATTGGTAGTGGTCCCACTCAGAACAGTTGCATAATTTTATCCACTTATATTTGGCAACAAATATGTAGGGGTGAAGGTGGAAGATAGTGGGAGTCATTCAAGGCTGAGGTTTGGAGGACAAATCTCCCCTAATTCCCTTATTGTATGGGCAAATTACATAATCTTACTGTGCCTCAGTTTCCTTATCTGTTAGGTAGGGGTGTTGGACATCGCCTCCAAGGTTGCCTAGCACCTCTAAGTCTACTATCCTAATGTGTATATAGGTAGATAACAACTGTTTTTATTGTTGAAGATAATGATGATGATGATTATTATTACTATGGGAGAGAATTACTTGAGAACACAGTAGCAACTTTTGCTGATTACAGCTGTTCAAACTCCATGTCAGAGGATGAAACCCTTCTGATTTCTATGTAACAAGCATAAGTTATGGAGCTTAAGGAACTAAGGTGATGAGAAAGATAGAAGTTGCCAGCCAAGCTGTCAGATACAATGGGAAATGAAATGTGTGAGGGCTTAAATTCCAAAGGCAGCCATCATATTCTGATTTCTCTACTACCAATGAATCTCCAATGGCATAATTCCCATGAGGGATGATACTTCCTCTTGACCACTCAGGGGAAACATCATTCAAAGTATCCAAGCATCCTTCAATCAAACTCATACATTCCAACCAAAGTGAAGATTTAGTCAAATGACTTCAAGGTTGGGATGAGCATCACTAACTTAAAGGTCCAGAAAGTTCTCAGTTTTCACAGACCTGAAAAAAAAAATAGTCCACAGACCTGAAAATGTGGAAGGAGAATTAATGCACTGTGAAATGCCATCAGGTAAAAATGGATGAGTTCTTCCTCCAAAGTGATCATTAATATTGTATTAAAATCATGTTTAGGGCCAGACTTTCCTAGATGAAATGTTCACAAACCCTTTCTGAGAAACCACTAGGTTTTATCTAATGCTGTGGGAAACAAAACATTCTTTGAATTTAAATAATTGAAAATGTTGCTTCCTTGTTTCTTTTGTCTAATGATAACCATTAACATGTGCAACTAGGTTTCATAGTGGATAGAGCACTAGGCTTGGAATCAAGATTTATCATCTTAAATTCAAATCTGCCCTTAAGCACTTACTTACCCTGGGCAAGTAATTTAACCCTGTTTGCCTCAGTTCCTCATCTGTAAAATGTGAAATGTAAAATGGCAAACCACTGCCAAGAAAACTCCAAATGGGGTCATGAACAGTTGGACAGAACTGAAGAATGACTGAATGTCAAAACAACAAAGGGTGGAGTTTAAATCAAGGTACATGTAAGCACAACATCATGTGTAGTATATACAGGAACTGATAAATTTATCATCTGATGAGATAATAACAATGCTATTATTTTAAGCAGTAGTAGCTTATATAACCATATTTTGCCATCTTATTAAACAACTGCATGTTATCAACAAACTTTGTTCTATTTTAACAACCAATTAAATTATCTATTTCTAAATAACACAAACCACAATGCTTCAGCAGAACCACAAATGGTCCAAATTGTTCTCATTCCTAAATCTACTAAGACCTGACTAAATAATCTTAGTTTTCTCTCATCCACGCCTTCCTTTCAATGGGAAGTCATGAGAAGAGTCTTCTAACATTCACAGTTAAAATACATTGATTTCAGGTTTTGGTCACCATAGGTTATATACTCAGTATATGCAAACATTTATGTTCTTACAGTGATGAAATTGCATGTCCAGATAAAAAATACTTGTACAAAGATGTATTTCTATTTTGGAGAAGGGGAGGGAAGGAAAGAGAGGGAGTCAGCTTCAGAATTAAGATGGCCTACTTTTGGGGGGGCCAGGGCAATGAAAGTTAAGTGACTTGTTCAGGGTCACACAGCTAGTAAGTGTCCAGTTTCTCTGGCCAGATTTGAACTCAGGTCCTCCTGAATCCAGGGCTGCTGCTTTATCTACTATGCCACCTAGCTGTCCTTTGGATGACCTACTTTAAAGTCCCACTTCTAACAGATACTGGCTGGTTAAATGACTGGCCTAGGGGGTCACACAGCTAGTGTCTGAGGCTGGACTTGAACTTGGGTCGGGAGGCTACAGATTAAAGAGATTGGAAGCACCCCAAAAACTTGACCTACTTTGCATTTTTCATCAATAGAATCTTTTCTGCTTGCTGACTCATCGTGAGGTAGACGTACATTCTGACCTTTAGATCACTTATGGCCATACCTTTACCAAGAACTCTCTCCCCTTGAATAATATACTTTTCCTTCACACAATTATATATACCTCTCATGTTGTTAATGATACTCGTTCATTGGGGGCAGCTAGGTGGTGCAGTGGATAAAGCACCAGCCTTGGATTCAGGAGGACCTGAGTTCAAATCTAGCCTCAGACACTTGACACTTACTAGCTGTGTGACCCTGGGCAAGTTACTTAACCCTCATTGCCCTGCAAAAAAAATAAAAGATATTCGTTCATTCATCTATCTATCTATCTATCTATCTATCTATCTATCTATCTATCTATCTATCTGTTTTTGGGTGGGAAATGTGGGTTAAGTGACTTGCCCAGGGTCACACAGCTAGTAAGTGTCAAGTGTCTGAGGCTGGATTTGAACTCAGGTCCTCCTGAAGCCAGGGCTGGTGCTTTATCCACTATGCCACCTAGCTGCCCCCTGTTAATGATATTTAGATCTCACACACACACACACACACACACACACACACACACACATACACACACACACACATGTTTCTGTGTTGGAATGGGATATCCAAGTAAAAATGTTCTATAGGCCGTTTGACATACGAGCCTCAAATGTTGATGAGTAAGGGTACAGCTAAGGAGATCTTAAATTTCATATTTCTTTTGCCCTTTTCCAATTTCCCAAGAGTGTTTTCCATCCTTGGTAGAATATAAACTCAAGAGTAAGTACTTGACCATCTTTCATCTTTGTATTCCCATTACCTCGTACAAAGTATGAATTTCTTAAATGCTTTCCAAATTGAGCTGAAAGGATATTCCACATCAGCATATGCTAGTGACAAAGAGAAACCTCCTAAGAACCCCACTAATACTGAGTAGTGGTGCTTCAAGCCAGTCCCTGATCTCTAGCACTGACTAATGGAGAGGGGTGTGTATGCTTGAAAGGAGACATCTATATCATTACTGCATATGTGGTTATTGTTTGTTCTCTGTGAAGAAAAAAATCTCATATTCCAATGTTTAAAAGTATTTTGTAGAGTGAAAATTTAATTTCACTATTCCTCCTTGTCAGGTTACAGCCAAATATTTCCTTAGAGACTTAATTTTTTCTTAAATATATTTGGCAGGAATAGCTCTAAATATGGCCTAAACCCTCTTAGGATTTTTAAAATTTAAGTATGAAAAATAGCTATAGAATTCAGCAGTAACTTTTTCTTATTTTTTTTTTAAACCCAATAATCCATTCTAATTCATTCTTGCCTTCAGTGGGCCTCAGCATCCTTCTAACTATCTCTTGACAATGTCAAACCAAGTCTTGGGAGGTGCTTTTATAATGTCAGGATGAAACAAAATTATTTCCCTAGTAATTCCAGTGTCAAGGCAAAATATATTGATGTCAATACCTTCAAGGTGAGAGAAAAACATTAAAAAAATAATGAAGTCAAGACAATGAAAAAAAAAAAAACACTGACAACACCAGTCAGTTAGGAGATGCCTGAAGTTAAATTAAATGTATTGTTTATCCCTCCTCCCCGCCTCCATTAGGAAGAACAAATGGGAACATTCTAAAGCATGCTAACTGTGGTTAACACAGGAAAATAGGAGTAAGGGTAGAAATGATTCCCAGGAATAGCCTCTGTCCAGAATCCCAAACCACTTTTCTCACATCATTCAGCCCTTGATGATAGCCTCGATAATAGAGACTGCGCTTGCTTCTTCCCCAGGTAAATACTGAGGACACAGATCACAGAATATTACTTAGAATCAGAAGAGACTGATCCAGTTGATATAGGGACAAGAATCACCTGGACAACATTTCCAATAATTAGTGATCCAGCCTTTACTTGAAGACATTAGAGGGAGAACCTACTGCCTCCAAAGGAAGCCCATTTTGATAGATTTTGGATAACTCCAGATGACTTTGATGTTTTCTGACATTGAGCCCCAATTTGCTTCTCTGCAACACCCACCCATGACTTTTAGTTCTGCTTTTTAGGGCTGAGCAGAATAAGTCTAATTCAATTCCTCCATTTTATAGTCCTTCAAAGGCTTGCAGACAAGTACAGTCAAGTCTCCTCTTTTCCTTTTTCTTTCAAATAATCTTCATGTCATGTTGCTTTCCTTTGAAACCTCTCCTGTTTATTAATATCCATTCTAAGAGGTGGCACTAAGAATGGAACACAATTCACAGCAGCAGGGTTCATATTTCGTTTTTGTTTTTGTTTTTTGGGGGGAATTGGGGTTAAGTGACTTGCCAAGAGTCACACAACTAGTAAGTGTTAAGTGTCTGAGACCAGATTTGAACTCAGGTCCTCCTGAATCCAGGGTTGGTGCTCTATCCACTGTGCCACCTAGCTGCCCCAGGGTTCATATTTCATATCTCAGAGCTAAGTGTAAAGCCAGTATGCCTTGTTGCCAATTTTCATTAAAAGTGACACCCCATCTTAATATGAATAACTGAGGTCAGTTCCCCATTTTGCCCTAGCTAGTCACAAGAAAGAAGCAAACAGGGCCTAGAACCAAGATCCTTCTTTTCTGTAAAACTCAGAGATGACCTTGTGATCCTTGGATCTAGACCCAAATGGGGTGGTTTCACTGGAAAGACACTTACTCACAGAAATAGAGTGGAAGGAGACAAATTAGTTCCAACACAGTAGATTTGTCATTTGCACGGTCCAAGGAACATGCCTTCCACTTTTCAATAACATGTATCATGATCAGATTTTTTCCCCAAATCCTCCCCTCTTCTAATTTGCCTATTATTGTCAAGAGTACCATCATTTTCCCAGTCCCGTAGACTCTCAACCTTAAGTAATCCTTTATTCCTCTCAAAGTTGCCCCACATATCCAATGTGTTGTGAAGTCTTGTCGTTCTACCTTTATAACATCTCTCTAGTCATGCAATTATCACCCAGATATGGGTCCTGACCACCTCAGGCCTGGAATATTGCATTAGCATTCTAGTTATTCTCCCTCACTTCCAAGCTCTCTCTACTCAACTCCATTCTCCACTAACCTTCCAAACTGATCTTCTTAAAGAACAGGGACTCATTATTACCTCTAGAACCAAATATAAAATTCTCTCTTTGACTTTCTTCCTAACTTTCCAGTATTATACTCTACTCCTTTCCATGGATTTGAATCTAGCAAAACTGAATCTCTTGCAATTCCTTACACATAACATGACATCTTTGGACTCCTTGACTTTTTGCTGGGACTTCTCTCCCATCTTTTCTTCACCTCTTGGCTTCTCTGGCTTCCTTGCAGACTCAGCTCAAATCCACTTATATACAAGAGACCTGGTCTTCTCCATTCCTCTGATCCCTGACCCGGTGTTAGAACTTTCCCTTTGAGGTTACCTCGCATTTACACTGAATATACTCCAGGTGTACAGAGTTGTTTGCACACAGTCTCTCTGATTAGACTGTGAGCTCCTACAGGGCAAGATACCCTGTTTTTGCCTTTCTTTGTCCCCAGAACCTGACATATAGCAAGTCCTTAATAAATGCTTATTGATTGCTTCACTGAGAAATGGCTAGGTCAGAATTTGGTAACTGAACTTTATTCATTGTCACTCTTTATAGGCTACTGGTTAAAAGAGAGAGCCATGTCCTTACTTAATAAAGACACTTGTGCAATTCTGACTGCTTTTCTTTCCCCATAAACATTTATGTTTCTCTGGCATGGCTTGTTTTGACATTTCTTCTCTGGCTCAGTGTGTGTGTGTGTGTGTGTGTGTGTGTGTGTGTGTGTGTGTGTGTGTGTGTTACTGGGGTAGGGCTAGAAGTAGGGGAGAATAACTTCCATCAAGTGCATCCTACATCCTAGCTGTCACTCATCTTGACATCTCTATGGAGGTTATGTCAGCAGTATATCTCTGATATTCATGTGATTCTCTCCCCAATTAGATTACAAATTCTTTGAGGTGAGGGACCATCTTATTCTCATTGCTTAAGATACATAGTATTTGATTAATAAATGATTCTTAATAATTGATTTACTCGTGCTTCTCTCTATTCTCTACTGAGGAAGTTAACCTAGTTGAAAATAATATTTTGTTCATAGGGTTTTAAAATGTTGAGAAAAAATAAAAAGACCCTTAGGCTTAGATGGAGCTGAGTTGTGAGACTAATATTAAATAATTTTATGCAAAGTAACTTTTACAAAAGATCAGCTAGGAGGAGAGCGTTCATGGAGGTATAGTTTGGTTGTCAAGGCAACTCTCTAATCAATGGAAAAGAGACAGTCACAAGGGTTTTGTACAGACTGAGAGCAAAACTGTAGTACATACTTTGTTCCATCTTTTCTGTTTCTGATCTTGAAGAAGAAAGTAAAAGAAGCTATAGGAAAAAAGAATGTTTCAGATTTTCCGAAGAATAGTAAGGCATTTTTTTTCTCAGGAGAAAGAAAAATCTTGTTAGCTGTTTGGAGAGAGCTGAACATTGGCTAGCAATACGAGGCACCTATGACACTCAGTTGAAGTGGCAGTAGGAAAAGAATTATATGGTATTTGCTGGGAATTCATGAATAGGCTAAGGACCTCAGAGCTTTTTGATACTTAAAGAACTGCAAGATAAAGTTAGAGGTTCTCCAAGAAGTAGACAGGAAACAAAGGTAGTATTAAAGAATATAAATAACATTTTAAAATATTTTAAAATAGATTTTAAAAGGCAATGTACTGTTGCAAGATACTATTATTTCTTTAAATCTTGCTCTATGTTCTTCATCATTTTATACATTTATCATAGTAAGTAGCAAAAGACATACTTATATTAATAATGGTATCTTAAATAAAGAATGCATAATGAAGTGAACTTGGCATGTGTTTCTATGTGTTTTTAGTTATTCCTGGGATTAGTAAAGTCATTTAATATACATAGTCATAATCAGAAACCACTATTTGCTTTGTGAATTGTAGTCATGCTTCCTAGGAGGAAGTAAACAGCATCTATTTATTTGACCCTGGAAACTTAAAAACTTATTATTTGGTAGTAAATATCATCTCCTAGCCCCAATTAAATTAGTCCCTGAATTTACTCTTGGTTATTTTTGTTTGTTTTTTTGTTAATGAATTCATTCCATCCATTTCCATTGTCATCAACTTAGGTCCTATAATTTCATGCCTGAAAATCAATCAACAAAAATTTATAAAGCATATATAATGTGCCAAGGTATTGTGGTCAGAAAGACAAAAGTGAGGCAGACTCTGCCCTAAAGGAACTTATATAGTTTACTTTGGGGGCAAAGGTAACATGTTTGCATATGAGAAAAAACAGCATATATACAATACAGACACACAGTGATGGGGAAGTTGGTGCTTTAAGAACTAGGAGAATCAGGGAAAGCCTTTTGAGGGAAGTGGAATTTGAACTGACTTAAAAAGGAATTAAGGGTTCTAAGAAGCAAAGGTGAGAAAGACCATTCTGGGTATAGCTTAAGCAAAGGAATTGAATGGAAAGCTATGTTTGAAGAACAGTTTGTAAGACAGCTTTATGTGCAAGAGGCATACATAGTGTGTAATCAGTCTGGAAAGATAAGTTGGAGGAAAACTATGAAGGACTTTAAAGGCCAAACAGAATAGCCTGAATTTTATGTCAAAAGCAATAGGAGGGGCAGCTAAGGTGGCATAGTGAATAAAGTGCTGGCCCTGGATACAGAAGGACCTGAGTTCAAATCTGCCCTCAGACACTTGACACTAGCTGTGTGACCCTGGGCAAGTCACTTAACCCCCATTGCCCCACAAAAAGAAAAAAAAAACAATAGGGATCCGTTAAGGTACTTGAGGGCAGGATTGAGATGGTTAATCATATACTTTATGAATATTCATTTAGTAACTCTCTTGAGGAAAGTTTGGAGAGAAGTCAGACCAGATTCAGAAAGACTAAATAGGAGCCTATTGAAATAGTACAGGTGAGAGGTGATGAGGGCCCAGACTAGGGCAGTTGTGGTATGAGAATAGAGAAGTCAGATGTTAAAGGTAGATAAATAGAGGTTCTCTAAGGTTGCTAGCTTGGGTGACTAGAAGAACATTAATGCCTTTACAGAAATAAGAAAGTTAGGAGGAAGAATGTATTTTGAGGAAATATTGAGGTGTTTGTGGAACATCTAGTTGGAGATATTTAAGAGGCAGTTGGAGATGCAAGACTCAAGTTCAGAAGAGATATAATGGTTGAATATGTAGATTTGGGAGCCATCTGCATAGAAATTATGTTTAAATCCATGGGAGTTGTGCTTAGAACTCCAAGAAGGAGAAGAGAAAAGGGCCCAGAATAGAACCTTAGGGCATGCCCACCCACAGTGGGTGAGGCACAGATAATGAGAATATAAAGAGATTAAGAACTATTCCAAAGATGGTGGAGAGAAGACAGCAAGCTGCCTGAGCTCTCCTTCAATTCCCTAAAAAAGAACATTAAATCAAGCCTCTAAACAGATTCTGAAACTACAGAACCTACAAAAAGACAAAGAGACACAATCTTCCAGCCAGCCTGAGATAATTTAAAAGACTTCAGGAAAGATTGGTCTCACTCAGGCAGGGGGAGCGCAGCACACCTCAGTGGAGCGCAGCATGGAGGGGTTGAGGCAAGTCACCAGGAAGTGATAGGCCACAGCAAAGCAACTGAGGCCCCTTGGTCTTGGCGTGGTGGGCTGGTAATGCAGCTGGCCAGTGGTGAGATCCATCAGCACCAGCTGAGAGGGCAGGCTGCCAGCTAGGGGCTACCCACAGGACAGGCATGACCAGGCCTGGCCATCCTGATGTGCACCGAGAGCAAGCCCAGGGCAGTGAGAAATCTGCAAGTCATAGAGGCCTCAGCATAGAAAGCCAGTGACACAGCCACTATCTCCAAGCACAAGAAGCTTGAAATAGTGACCCTGGTGCCCCAGGATCAGACCTCAACTTTAAAAAAAATAAGCTGCAATATGAGTAAGAAACAAAAAAGAGCTCTCACCATTGAGAGCTTCTGTGTTGACAGGGAAGAGCCAAACACACACACAATACTCTCAAATTGCCTACATGTGAAGCCTCAAGAGGGAAGATAAATTGGTCTCAAGACCAAAAAGCCTTCTTGGAAGAGCTCAAAAAGGATTTTAAAAATCAATTGAGAGAAGTAGAAGAAAAAAAATGGGGAGACAAAGGAAAGCAACACAAGAAAATTATGAAAAAAAGAATCAGTAGCTTGGAAAAGGAAGCACAAAGATTGACTGAGGAAAACAATTCCTTAAAAATTTCATTCAGGGGCAGCTAGGTGGTGCAGTGGATAGAGCACTGGCCTTGGATTCAGGAAGACCTGAGTTCAAATATAGTCTCAGACACTTTACACTTACTAGCTGTGTGACCCTGGGCAAGTCACTTAACCCCAATTGCCTCACCAAAAAAAAAAAAAAAAAAAAAAAAAAAAACAAAAATTCATTCGGCCAAATGAAAAAGGAGTTGCATAATCTGACTGAAGAAAACATGTCTTAAAAATTTGAATTGGACAGATGTAAGCTAATGACTCCATGAGACACCAGGTATCAGTTAAACAGAATCAAAAGAATGAAAAAATAGAAGAAAATGTGAAATACCTCATTGGAAAGACAACTGATCTGGAAAACAGATCCAGGAGATCTGAGAATTATTGGACTGCCAGAAAGCCATTATAAGAAAAAGTGTCTAGACATAATATTCCAGGAAATTATCAAGGAGAACTGCCCTGATATTATAGAATTATAGAATCAGTGGATAAAATCATCATTGAAAGAATCCACCAATCACCTCCTAAAAGAGACTCCAAAAAGAAAACTCCAAGGAATATTGTAGCCAAATTCTGGAATTATCAGGAGATGAAGAAAATACTCCAAGCAGTCAGAAAGAAGAAATTTAAATATCATGGAGCCATGGTAAGGATTGCTCAAGACCTGGCAGCCTTGACATTAAAGGATCACAAGGCCTGGAATATGATATTCCAGAAGGCAAAGGAGCTTGGATTACAGCCAAGAATCTATTACCCAGCAAAACTGGGCGTTCTCTTTCAGGGGAAGAGATGGACATTCAATGAAATAGGGGACTTTCAAGGTTTCCTGATGAAAAGAGAAGAACTGAATAGAAAATTTGATCTTAACATATAAGACTCAAGAGAAGTTTAAAAGGTAAACAGGAGAAAAAAGTTATTCAATATTGTTAAATTGTTTACATTCCTACATGGGAAAATAATACTTATAACTCTTGAGAACTATATATATATATATATATATATATATATATATATTTGGGCAGACAGAAGCATTATACACAGAGGGTATAAATATAAATTATCTTTGATGTGATGATATAAAGAAAATTAAGGGGTTAAAATAAGGTCATGTGGAGAAAAGGAAAGGGGAGGTGGAATGGGGTGAATTACATATGAAGAAGTGCAAAAAACTATTACAATAGAGGGAAATAAGGGAGGGGTGAATATTGTTTTAACGTTACTCTCATCAGATTCGATTTAAAGAGGGAATAACATATATGTTCATTTGGATAAAGAAATTTAGCTCATTCTTTAGGGAAGTAAAAGGGTAAGGGGAAAGGGGGGGCTGATAAAAGGGAGTGCAGATTGGGGGAGGCAGGTGTAAAAAGCAAAACGTTGGTGAGGAGGAATAGGGTGAAAAGAAGGGGAATAAATTACAAAGGCGGTAAATAGGATGGAGTGAAATAGACAGTAATAATAACTGTGAATGGGAATGGGATGAACTCTGCCATAAAATGGAAGCAAATATCAGAGTGGATTAAAAACCAGAATCCTACAATATGCTGTTTATAAGAAACACATTTGAAGCAGAGAGATACACACAGAGTATAGGTAAAAGGTTGGAGCAGAATTTGTTGTGCTTCAGCTGAAGTAAAAAAAGCAAGGGTAGCAATCCTTATCTCAGACAAAACAAATGCAAAAATAGATCTAATTAAAAGAGATAGGGAAGGAAACAACATCTTGCTAAAAGGTATTATAGATAATGAAGTAATATCAATACTAAACATGTATGCACCAAGTCGGAGAGCAACCAAATACTTAGAGAAGTTGAAGGAGTTACAAGAGGAAATAGACAGAAAAACTCTGCTAGTGGGGGTATATGAATTTTCCCCTCTCAGAATTAGATAAATCTAGCCACAAAATAAATAAGAAAGAAGTTAAAGGGGTTAATAGAATGTTACAAAAGTTAGATGTGATAGATGTTTAGAGAAAAATGAATGGGGATAGAAAGGAATATACATTTTACTCAGCAGTACATGGCACATATTCAAAAATTGACCATGTATTAGGGCACTAAAACCTCATAGTTAAATGTAGAAAGGCAGAATTAATAAATGAATACTTCTCAGATCATGATGCAATAAAAATTACATGTAATAAAGAGCCATGGAAAGATAGACTGAAAATTAATTGGAAACTAAATAATTTCATTCTAAAGAATGAGGGGGTCAAACAATAAATCATAGAAACAACCAATAACTTCATCCAAGACAATGACAATAATGAGACAACATACCAAAATCTATGGGATGCAGCCAAAGCAATGCTTAGGGGAAAATTTATAACTCTAAATGCTTACATCAATAAAAAAGAGAAAGAGGAGCTAGCTTAAAAAGCTAGAAAAATTACAAATTTAAAACTCCCAATTAAATACTAAATTAGAAATCCTGAAATTTAAAGGAGAAATCAATAAAATCGAAAGCAAGAAAACCATAGAATTAATCAATAAAACTAAGAGCTGGTTTTATGAAAAAAACAATTAAATAGATAAACAATTGGTTAATTTGATTTACAAAAAGAAGAAAACCAAATTACCAGTACCAAAAATGAAAGGGGTGATTTCACCACCAATGAAGTGTATATTAAAGCAATAATTAGGAACTATTTTGACCAACTGCATGCCAATGAATTTGACAATCTAAATGAAATGGATAAATATTTACAAAAATACAAACTGCCCAGGTTAACTGAAGAGGAAATAAAATCCTTAAATAAGCCCATATCAGAAAAAGAAATTGAACAAGCCATTAATAAACTCCCTAAGAAAAAATCTCCAGAGTCAGATGGGTTTACAAGTGAATTCTACCAAATATTTAAAGAATAATTAATGTCAATGTTATTCAAATTATTTGGAAAAATAGGTGAAGGAATTCTACCAAATCTTTTATGACACAAATATGGTGTTGATACCAAAAGCAGGAAGAGGCAAAACAGAGAAAGAAAATTATAGACCAATTTCCCTAATGAATATTGATGCAAAAATCTTAAATAAGATATTAGCAAGGAGATTACAGCAAGTGATCATCAAGATAATACACCATGACCAGGTGGGATTTATACCAGGAGTGCAGGGCTGGTTCAACATTAGGAAAACTATTAACATAATCAACCACATCAATAAAAAAACTAACCAAAATCCTATGATTATTTCATTAGATGCAGAGAAAGCTTTTGACAAAATACAGCACCCATTCCTAATAAAAACACTAAAGAGCTTAGGAATAGGTGGTGCTTTCCTTCAAATAATAAGCAGCATCTACCTAAAACAATCAGCAAGCATTATATATAATGGAGATAAGCTAGAGGCCTTCCCAATAAGATCAGGGGTGAAACAGAGATGTCCATTATCACCTCTATTATTTAATATTGTACTAGAAATGTTAGCTTTAGCAATCAGAAAAAAATGAATTAAAGGAATTAGAATAGGCAAGGAAGAAACAAAACTATCACTCTTTGCAGATGATATGATAGAGAATACTAGAGAATCAACTAAAAAATTACTTGAAACAATTAAGAACTTTAACAAAGTTGCAGGATATAAAGTAAATCCACATAAATCATCAGCATTTCTTTACATGACCAACAAAGTCCAGCAGCAAGTGATAGAAAGAGAAATTCCATTTAAAGTAACTGTAGACAATATAAAATCCTTGTGGATCTACTTGCTAAGACAAACCCAGGAACTCTATGAATACAATTACAAAACACTTTTCACACAAATCAAATCAGATCTAAATAATGGTAAAAATATCAATTGCTCAATAACAGAATTCATTTGGAAAAACAAAAGGTCAAGAATATTAAGGGAAATAATGAAAAAAAAATGCACAGGAAGGTGGGCTAGCTGTACCAAATCAGAAGCTTTAAGATAACGTGGCAGTCATCAAAACTATCTGGTACTGGCTAAGATATAGAGTGGAGGATCAATGGAATAGGTTACACACAGGAGACACCGTAGTAAATGACTTTAGTAATGTACTGTTTGATAAAATCCAAGACTCCAGCTTCTGAGATAGGTACTCAGTATTTGACAAAAACTGATAGGAAAACTGGAAGAGAGTATGGCAGAAAGTAGGCATAGACCAACATCTTACACCTTATACTAAAATAAGGTCAAAATGGGTACATGATTTAGACATAAAAGGTTATGCCATAGGTAAATTAGCAGAGGAAGGAATAGTTTACCTCTCAGATCTTTGGAAAGGAGAACAGTTTATGACCAAACAAGAGATAGAGAATATTATGAAATGCAAAATGGATGATTTTGATTACATTAAATTAAAAAGGTTTTGTACAAACAGAAGCAATGCATCCAAAATTAGAAGGGAGACAGAAAAATGGGAAGCAATTTTTATAGCCAGTATTTCTGAAAAAGTCCTCATTTCTAAAATATATCAGGAACTAAATCAAATTTATAAAATTTCAAGTCATTCCCCAATTGAGAAATGGTCAAAGGATACGAACAGGCAGTTTTCTGAGGAAGAAATCACAGCTATCTATTGGGGCAGCTAGGTGGCACAGTGATAGAGCACCGGCCCTGGATTCAGGAGTATCTGAGTTCAAATCAGTTCTCAGACACTTGACACTTACGAGTTGTGTGACCCTGGGCAAGTCACTTAACCTCAATTGCCTCACACAAGAAAAAATTTTTAAAAAGCTATCTATTGCCGTATGAAAAAATGTTCTAAATCACTATTGATTAGAAAGATGCCAATTCAAAACAACTTTGAAATACCACCTGACACCTATCAGATTGGCTAATATCACAAAAAAGGAAAATAATAAATGTTGGAGAAACTGTGGAAAAATTGGAACACTAATGCATTGTTGGTGGAGCTGTGAACTGATCCAACCATTCTGGAGAGCAAATTGCCCAAAGGGCTATAACGCTGTGCCTACCTTTTGACCCAGCAATACCACTATTGGGTCATTTTCCCAAAGAGATCATAAAAAGGGAAAAGGACCCACATATACAAAAATATTTATAGCTGCTCTTTTTGTGGTGGCAAGGATTTGGAAATTGAGGGACTGCCCATCAATTGGGGAATGGCTGAACAAGTTGTGGTATAGGAATGTAATAGAATTCTATTATGCTGTAAGAAATGATGAGCAGGCAGATTTCAGTGAAATGTGGAAGGAATTGCAGGAACTGATGATGAGTGAGATGAACAGAACCAGGAGAACTTTGTACACAGTATCATAAACATTATTTGTTGATCAATTGTGATGGACTTGATTCTTCTCAGCAATACAATGGTCCAAGATGGTTCCAAAGGACTCATGATGGAAAATGTTCTCCAAATACAGAAAAAAAAGAACTGTTGAATCTGAATGCAGATTGAACCATACTATTTCTATTGTTGTTGTTTTTCTTTTTCTTTTTTTTTAGTTTTTTCCTTTTTGTTCTGATTCTTCTCTCATAACATGACTAATGCACAAATATGTTTAATGTGATTGTCCATATATACATATATACATATGCACATATATCAGCTTACTTGCTATATTGGGGAGTGGGGAGGAAGGGAAGGGAGGGAGAAAAATTTGAAACTAGAAATCTTATAAAAACAAATGTTGAAAACTATCTCTAAATGTAACTGGAAAATAATAAAATATTTATATAAAAAAGGATTCCAACAAGAAGCAAAAGAACCATGAAAAAGCAATGTCAGAAAACCCCAGGGAAATGAGAATATACAGAAGCACTGTCAATAATGTGTAACATTGCTAAGAGGTCAAGTAGGATGAGGACCTAGAAAGTCAGTGGATTTAGCAATGAAGAGATCATTGATGATTTTGGTGAATTGCTCAGGAATTGTATGCCCCAGTCAAAGAGGCCTACTTGCTGTTCCCCCTGTTCTATCTGCCACCTTAGTGACTTGGCAAAGACTGCTTCTCATGCCTGGAATGCTCTCCCTCCTTATCTCTGCTTATTGGAATACAAGAAGATAGCTGGTATCCTTCAAAGCTTATCACAAGCTTCACCTTCCTCAAAATGCCTTTCCAGTGCTCCCTAGTGGTTGGTGCTTCCTTCGGTTCCAAATAGTTACTTATTTCTTCTGTACATATCCTACATATACTTATCCATTAACATGTTGAATCCCCCTAGTGAAATATAAGTTCAGTGAGGGCAAGTACTATTTTACTTTTGTGTTTGTATACCTTGAACCTAACACAGTTTGTGGCACATAGTACGAACTTCATAAATGCTTGCTGGTTATTGGGTTGAAAGAGCAGATTCAGTTGGGATAAGTTAGAATTCAGATTACAAGCAGATGAAAAGTGAGTAGGAAAATACCTATGATCTTACTGGTATAGGGAATGCCCTGGATGAGGAAAGTCTTCCTGTTAATAGAGCTTTGCCTATTATATGCAATTTATAGTCTTAAAAATTTGTCCAGAACACAGGGAGGTTAAATGCCTTGCTCCCAGTATGGGTCTGAGGCAAAACTTTAGCTTAGGCCCTCCTTGCTCCCAGATCAGCTACTAGTAGCCTGAGGACTTTTTTGTTTACTATGAAGAGAGACATTCATTTAAGGCTTAAGCCTTAAAGTGATGGTAGAATCAAATATAAATTTTGTTTTGTTTTGATTTTTAAGGAAGAGAGAGACTTGATTGTATATGAAGACAGAAGAGGAGACAGTGGATAACAAGAGGTAGAAAATTAGGGAGAAAGGAGTCAATTAAAGGGGCAAGAAGAGAGAAGAAAAATGAGAATTAATAGCATGAAGGAAATTACTCCAATACCTTCATAACTAATTTATTTCACTCTACTCTCTCCTACATCCAATCATCTCACAAATATCAGTGCCAGGTTGATCTTTTCAAAATTCTGCTTTCATCATACAAAATAACTTCCCATTGCCTATAAGTTGATGTTAGAATTCCTTTGTTTTAAACTCAGGGCCATTTCCTTTTGCCTAACTGCTCCCATCCTATTTCCTTCTATTCCAAACATGGTCTCTCTATCCAGTCCAGTCGTACTCCCTTGATCAGATGAACACTCATTGTATCTTTCCCCAGACCTTTCCCTTCTTATGAAATGGACATACATCTTTCTCTTCCCCACCCATCCAAGTCCCATGGCTCCTTAATGAGCTCAGCCAAATTTTATCCTCCCTCAAAACACTTCCCTGACCAGGTCAGTATACACTGATTTTCTCTCTGAAATTCTATAATACTGATTACCTGCAAGTCTCATTTGGTTCTTAGAAAAAGGATTAGCTTTGTTCTATTTGGCTTCAGAGTGGAAGACTAGAAATGGATTATCTTTGGCAGTAATGAGTTCCCCCTTACTAGAGGAGAGCTTGAAGAGATAGCTGAATGAGAACTTGTCAGGTAGTATTTTCAGCTACAAGTTGAACAAGTTGGCTATTCAGGTCCCTTTGACCTCTGAAATTTTGTAATTTCATAAGTAGCTAATGTTATTTTTATTATTAATCATTACTACTACTACTGTTTTCAGACCATGGTAGAAATGATTCATATCATGGCAAGAAAGTGAGGATTTGAACTCAAGCTCTCTAACTTCAATCAAGGAACTTTTTCTTGTCACTATGGGTTCTAAGCCTAGCTCTGCTATTTTTTACCTATGACTTAGGGCAAATGACTTTTCCTTTCTGGGACTCAGTTTACTCATCTGAAAAATAAATGTTCTTTATTTAACATCCCTAAGGGGCTCTAAAATCCTGTGAGTACTCCACTATTGATCTTGGGAGTCTATTGTGATGATTAATGAGCTGCCAGTAAACATTTCAAACTTCCCTGGGAAATGCTTTTATTAAATACAAAATACACTAATTATTTATATCAACAATCATGAGAAAACCAACTCGTATGCCACACTTTGAATATTCTTTATCAGCCTTGAGAGGCAGTGCTGCATAGTCTATATACAGCTGGCCTTGAAGATATAAGGCCTGTTGAGGCTTCTAAGTAGCACAGTGGATAGAGCACCAGCCCTAGAATCAGGAGGACTTGAGTTCAAATCTGACCTCAGACACTAGCTATGTGACCCTGGTCAAGTCACTTAACCATGATTGTCTTAAAAAGAAATACAAGACCTGAATTCAAGTCCTGCCTCTGACACACACACACACACACACACACACACACTACATGGCTGATTATATGCAAATCACTTATGTACTCTGCTCTCTAGTCTGGGCAATTCTCTGAGTCTATTACTTCCAGGGAAGGTGCTGACTTTGGTTGGCAGCATAAGGTTCCTAATCTGCAACTTCCTTATGCCCAGGAAACCATATTCAGTCCTTATCCCTGAATCTTACCATCTTAATGCCAAAAGGCTTTATACAAGCTCTTCCTGAACCCAGGGAACAGAATTGGTAGCAATGGATAGCAGTTGCAAAGTAGAAAAATTCGGCTTGAGGCCAAGAAATCTTCCTAAGGAATGGTGCATCTTGTAACACCATTCCTCTGAATCCTGAGCCAGCATTTCCCTATGTCTAAATGGAAGAGACTGATTTGCTTTTGTATTTATATTTCCAGCACCTAACATAGGGCCTGGAAAATAGTAGACCCTTAATAAGCGTATGGATATTGATTAGAAACTATGACTACATTAATGCAGCCCACAATTGCATTATTTCTCTTTTTGGCTGCCATATCTTACTACTAAAATTCCCAGATCTTTCACAAACTTCTTCTAACCATGTCTCTTCCAATGTGTATTTGGGAAATTCATTTTTAATGCCAATTTATTCCTTTTGAATTTATTCACATCATATTCAAGTTCAATGCTTTGGCTTGTAAGTCAGTTTTGTTAGCCATCCCTCTAAGCTTTGGCCTGTCTGAAAATTTGATAAGCATTACATCTATGCTTTGATTAGAATCATTGACAAAAATGTTCAACTTCCAAGCACAGATGCCTTGAGCACTTCACTGGAGACCTCCTGCCAAGCTGCCTTTGGCACACTAATGATTTATCTTTGATTCCAGACATTCAAGCATTCTTGAATACATCTAATTGCATTATTGTCTGGTCTACAGCCCTCTAACTTTTCTTTTTACAAGAATAATTTGAGATGCTTTGTCAAATGCTTGGTGAAAAATATTGTTAAGCCACATTTATGGTATTCTCCTGACCTATTACTTTAACAATCCTGGCAAAAAAGGAAAATAAGGTTAGTCTGGCATGGGTTATTATTGATGGAGTCATTTTGACCAGACTAACCGTATTTTCCTTTTTTGCCAGGATTACACTGCTTTCTTAATGGTTGAACTTAAAGTCCTAATAATTTCAAGGTTAAGATCACCTATGTTCCAAATCATAATTTTGTCTCCATTAATTATTTACTTTGTTCTTATTTCCATGAATCAAAATGGCTAAGGATTTCAATCCTAAGGAAATGCAGAAAGGAAGAAACAAATAGCCATTTCCCAATTGATTAATGGTCAAAATATATGAACAAGAAGTTTTCAGAAGAAGAAATCAAAACTATCAATAATCACATGAAAAAATGCCTTAAATCATTATTGATTTAGGAAATGAAAATTAAAAGAACTTTGAAATACTACCTCACACCTATCAGATTGACTAACATGACAAAAGGAAAATGACAAATCCTGGAGATTATATGGCAAAAAATGGGACACTAATGTATCACACTGATAGAGTTGGGAAGTGGTTCAGCCATTCTGGAGAACAATTTAGTACTATACCCAAAATCTTTGATAATACTAGTAATACCACTACCAATTCTATATACCAAAGGGATCAAAGAAAAGGGGAAAATACTTAATTGTACCAAAATTTATTGTAGTACTTTTTGTAGTGGTAAAAAAATGGGAAATTGAAGGGGTGGTTATAAATTGGAGAATGACCAAACAAGTTATGATACATGATTGTGATGGAACACTAGTGTGCTATAAGAAATTATGAGTAGAATAGTTTCAGAAAAACCTGGGCAGATTTATATGAACTGATGCAAAATGAAGTGAGAACTAGGATATCATACGCAGAATATCATACACAGTAACAACAATGTTGTAATGATGATAAAATGTGAAACAATTAGCTATTCTGTTTGACTATGATGCAAGATAATTCCAAAGAACCCACGATGAAAAATGATATCTACCTCCAAAGAGAGAACTGATAAACTCTGTGTACATACTTGTTTCCCTTTATTTTTCTTTTGCAACATGGTTAATATGAAAATATTTGCCCATAACTTCACATCAATATATTGATTGCCTTCTCTTGGGGAAGAATCAGGAGGGAGGAAGACAATTAAAAAAAATGAATGTTAAATTTAAAAAGGAGCTATTTAATGAAATAAATACAAATATTTTTTGAAAAGAAAGAAACATTGAGTAAGCACTCACTATGTGCCACATATTGTGCTGTGTTTTCACTTACATTCTCATTTGATTTTCCCAACAACTCTTGGGGGTAGGTACTATTATTATCCCTGTTTTACAGTTGAGGAAATAAAGGCAGAAAGAGTTTAAGTGAATTGCCCTGAGTCACACAACTCTTTCTTAGTCGCTCATGTCCACACTCAGGTCTTCCTTGTTCAAGGCCTACTGCTCTATCCACTGCATTCCTTAGAGTATATATTTTCTACTTTCACAAAGTTCACTTTCATATTTTTCTGTGAAAGTTAATATAAAGCCTTCTACAAACTCTGTGAATACTTTACTTAACAGTGTTACAGGTGAAGTGGCTTGGTGTACTAATTTCAAGAATTTTCTCTGTATCTTTCAGGGATCTAATTGATTTCCCGTTTCCTGGAAGTCACTTGGCTCCCTGGCATTGTCAGCAATGCACTGACATAACATGCTGTGACCCTGATCCCTTCAGAACAATCAAACACATGAAATTACAGCCCTTTTCATGTACTTATTGATTTTCTATAGCTAGAGTCCCCAGCTAGTTAATCCCAATCGGCTAGTTGATGATGGGCCCTGATATGGTTAACATGGGTTCTCCAATCCCTTCTTATATATGTAGAAAATTAGTAAATTGTGGGGAAGGTAAAAAAGCTATAGATTACCAGGACACCCCAGTCTCCATCCTGAGCTCGTTGTTGGTGTATAGGTATAAAGCTTGGGTAAAGGGATATGGGTGGCAAGAAATTGCCCAAACTCAAATATCAGAGCCTTTGGGCATTACCCTACTCCAATGATGTCCTACTAATATTTTCTGCCAGAACATTTTTTTCTTCCTTGAGCCCCATTTAGGGTAGAGGAAGGAGACTTTATCACAAGACTATCCATTGGCACTCTACTGCACTACTTAGCTGCCCAAGTATATCCAAAATCAAATGTCCTTTGCTTATCCTCCTTTTCTCAATTCTGTTTTACTAAATTAAGTCATTTCAATATGGTGGCAATCTAACAAGTTTAGCCTCTTTTTGCTTAGGATCCTAGAAGTATAGATTTAGAGCTCAAAGGGATCTTAGAGGTTATTTGGTCCAACTCTTCATTTTATGGATGAGAACATTGAGAACTAGAAAGGTCCAGTGACTTGCTCAAGGGTACTGCACCATGTATATTTCCTTAAGACTGGACCATTGTCAGTATTAGAAAGACCTGTAGTTCTCAAGTTGCTAGGCAGAGCCAATGCATCCATGTGAAAACTCTGCTATGAATAATCTGAAAAATTTGCAAAAAAAACCCCAACAAAAACAAAACACCTGTGGTTCATTTGCTCTTGGAAGTATCCTCTAGGGAAATATATGGTTTCATGTGACCTCCCTTATAGATGGAAACAAATGTCTGCCATCATATTACAGAGTGTTTATTTGCTGAGTTAAGATCACAGTCTTTCCCATTTTCTGATGATTAGGCTTAATCAGTCAACAAACATTCATTAAGCACCTAATAAGTGCTAGACACTGTGCTAAATGTTGGCATCCCAAATTAGAAAACTCCAACCCTTGTGTTTTAAGTAAATCACAAGGATTATTATAAAAATGAGTAACAAAAATTCAATGGCAGGTGAGACTGGGCATGCCAATGTTTGAGGCAGAAATGAATTTGTATGGTCAAGTCATAAACCATACACAGCAAATTGGGCTCATAATGCAAACATCAATAGATCCTTACTTCTAGTGTCATGAACAGTAAAGCCAGAGTAATAGAAAAGGATTGAAAGTCCGAGTGAGTATGAAAGGGGTTTTCAATGATTTTAAACATTTCTCTCTTATTTTACACAGGGGTCCCTATAAAACTCCACTCCTGGTGATGACAGGTACATGGATAATACTACATAAAAGAGATGATTGATATGGGCCCAGGATGATTACATGGTGAGCTGAAATAAAGCTTGCTTCTTGAGGATTTCATTTGTGGGCATAGGACTAGGAGAAAGAGCTTTATAAGAAACAATAATTCTAGGATTTCTTGCCAAGACCAAGAAACGAATCACAAAAATAACTATTAAGTACTCTTTAAAAATGATGCCAAGGATGCAAACATTAACATTCTAAGATTCTGCCTTTGGTCAGAGCCATTATCGGCTTGGACCCCCATTAATATTTGCTCACCCCACAATATGTGGTAGGTGGTACAAGTATTATTATTTCCATTTCATAGATGAAGAAACTGAGACTCTGAGAGGTTCAGTTACTTGTCCATCTTCAGAGCTAATAAATGTCTCAGATTGTATTCAAACCCAAGTTTCCTCACTCCACATTCTTTTCACCACACCACATTGCTTTTGGTAAAAAGGGAGGTTTGGTGGTGGGGGAAGTCCTATTCCTGTGGCAGGCAAAAAACATCATGGTTTAGCACCACACATTAGAGCTAAAAGGGATCTCAGAAATGACCTAGTCCTCTAGGACTAGGAGGGAATTAAAGACCAAAGATTTGATATGCTTTGCCTAAAGCCACATAAGTGACAAATGGAAGAATCAAGATTTGAACTTCTAATTTCTAACTCTGAATTCAGTGCTCCTGCTGCACCAGTGTTAGTAGCCAAGCTCACTCCTTCTTTGTTTCTTTGTTTGTTTCTTTGTTTGTTTCTTTGTTTGTTTCTTTGTTTCTATCTATCTATCTATCTATCTATCTATCTATCTATCTATCTATCTATCTATCTATCTATTATCTATCATCTATCTAAAAGAATCAAAACAGCCTTGGAGATCAAGTTCTATCTCTCCTGCATACTGGTGATATGACCTTGGAGAGTGTAAATAGTAGTTGTTTCTGTTCTGACCAGAAACTCTGAATGTCTTCCCCTCCCAGACTGATTCTTTTGTGAAAGCAAACTAGGTTATCTTTTGCCTCGATTCTTACTTAGCCTTTAATCCCTAAATGGATGTTGCCTCAGACAAACTAAGACCTGGGAAAGACCTTATCTTAAAAAGACCAAGGACTCCCACTGCATCAGGAGCTATCACCAATCATCTTGACCTATGCCTTGCCACTAGATTCTGATGACTGGAGGAGAGAGTGAGGCTGTTAACTTGGGCCACCCTGCCTTCCTTAAATCTAATTCACTCTCAAATCAAAGCATGACCTTCTTGATGTCAATGGTCCTCTTCAGGAATGAAGGATGTACAACAACAATATGACCTTGGGCAAGTTACTTAACTTCTCAGTGTCCCAGGCAATTCTCTGAAATGACACATTTCAAAGAAATTGCTAATCTTCACTGATAGAAGGAATTTCATCATGGGGAATTCCTTGAACTAACAAAATCACAGTTCTAATTTTTTTTAAAGCAAAACAAAAACCCAATCCAAAATCTATTAATTTATTCATCAACCCTCTACCTAGCATTTTATTGGATAGACTACACAAACCTAAAGATAAATGAATTCTATATGTATTTTTATCCTTTTCTAGCCCTCAAACAGTGAGAATAGTGTTTTAGCTAAAAGACACTAAAACATTATTAAATTGGGCTGATATACCTAGCTGAAAATGGATGTCATTTCCTGTTTTGCAAGTTTCCTTAAATCAAGACCAAGTCTACAAACTTAGAGTCACTTATAAATTTAGATTTGGTGCTGTATCATTCAATAGGCTTACTCAGGGAAAACTGCCATTTTCTTACTACCTCCTTTCTTCCCTGCACCTGTACATAGGATCCTTAAGATAAGTTTGGAGAAGTTTCTAGTTTGATGTTGAGTTTTAATCGATTTCCTTCCCTCATGTGAGACTATGCTGACTATATGAGCTTTCCTATATCCCTATAATACATACATAATAAAATAAATTCATCCAAGGATTGGGCTAGATAGACCCTCTGAGCTAAACACCAGCTAATATTTCACCAAAGTGCTATTATAATGCAACCTTGCTTGGGGGAAGCTTTATGCCCTTTGCAGTTCAACAGAAAGATCCCTCTAGAGAAAGGGTCATTCAGCATGATCGATGGATGCTTTCTGGCATGGATTTCCACTGCTAGGTTACCTCCCAATTTCTACTGCAGTAGGAAAGTGAAAGCTGAAAGATGTATCACTGTTTAAAAAAAAGAACCAATCAAATAATCACAGCCAACAATATTTCATCCCCAAGCTTTGCACTTCCTTCAAGCCAGAGAAACTAAGGTGTTAGGTGTATAAATATTAGGAAGAAGTTGATACCAAACCACAGACTGTGGGTCAGGCAGTCATTTCTTATTACAAATAGTTATCTATATTATTTCCCTATGAGATTTCATTGCATAGATCATTCCTAAGGGGAGGAAGAAAAAAATTTTCAAAACTCCTGTCTCCCTTTCCTGACCAGCAGGAACATTTCCTTTTGAGTGTGCAGGAGGGAATACAAAAGGGAAAATGACTCCCACATTTTTATAGCAAAAGAGTAGAGGAAATGTAATGTTACAAGAAATTGCTGATGACCATAACATATTATTTATGGTATTTGGTCAACACTGCATTGGGAAGTCTATGGAACAGTCAGTGTTCTCTACAAACTATATTGTATGGCACAATAGCACATTAGGCTCACTGAGGGACAATCAGCAGTTAGTCTGTGACTCCCTGGAACTCTATTCTTTTATGAAAAGATTCTCAATACCCACAAATCCTGTGCTGCACATAACTATTCTTCCAGGAATTTTTCTGGTGGCATGGTAAAGCGACTTGTAGTCAGCTATCCATTTTCCACATTAACAGAGAGAAGCAAAGGACAAATAACCTCAAATCATGACAATCAAATGATGTTGCCTTTTTTATCGATTTGTTTTGAGAGTGATATAGTGGATGGACAGCAGGTCTCCTGAAGTGAGGGAGACATAGTTTCAGCTCCAGCCTCTGACATATACTATTTGTGTGTCCATGGACAAATCACTTAGCTTCTCAATACCCCAAGTGATTCTTTAATACTACAAACTACCAAAAAGTTGGCTGTCTACATTGGTGGAGAGATTTGGGGGTTGAAGTTTGGTCACTGAGGCATACTATTCAAGTAATTGCGGGCAAGTCACTTATCTAGTGTTTGCAACAAAGGAGAGATTCATTCCTGGATTCAAGTCCAGTCCCTCACCCAGTCCTAGCAAGTCACTTAATATTTCATTTTCCCCAGACAACTCTTTAAGCACATGGTACAAAGGAACTGTTGACTTCCTTTGGTGGAGGGGTCTTCCACCTCAAGAATTACCAATGGGTGAAATCACATGGATGGACCAAAAACCTGGAGTTTTCCATTTCCTCTGGGTGGCTAGGAAATAAGGACGCCAGTTTGGGATTAAAATTTTACTGCAAGGGGGCAGCTAAGTGGCACAGTGGATAAAGCGCCAGCCCTGGATTCAGGAGGAACTGAGTTCAAATCCAGCCTCAGACACTTGACACTTACTAGCTGTGTGACCCTGGGTAAGTCACTTAGCCCTCATTGCCCTGCCTCAAAACAAAACAAACAAAAAACCCAAGTTTACTGCAAGCAATTCTCAAAAGAGAATTTCTGCTCCAGTATAGTTTAGAGCAGACTACATTTTGAAATGCTACTGTTTATAATGCATTTTACAGGGGTGTTTTTAACATAATCCTACCTCCTGGCCCTCTGTTCCTTTTACTGCAAAAGGTATTTGGGCAATGTTGTAATCATAGCAATGATTTCAGTAGTAATGCTGCAAAATCCATCCTCCATCCTCCACCTCTCTATAAGCTGTACAAAAAAGTCCAAAGCAATAACCTTAGCTATAGTGGTACACTACGAATGGCATGGTTGAATACAAACACTCTCAAAATTCAACAATTTCTTTTTGTCTAGTCTCTTAATTTTTTTTTCTTCCTTCAGTATTTCCCTTTTATTCTCTATACAAATAAATAGGCATCCAGGCACTGATATATTTAATGAGTCTTCAACAATGATGCAAACACAATACAGGCATGAATCTAGAGAAATAGTCATTTTAGTGAAAAGTTGCTAGAATAGCATAATCTAGCATGTTACTTATCAAGCACTCAATCCTTGATATTATAAACTACCCTGGTGGCACTTGGGTAAAGAAAAAAACCCCAATAATTTGAGTTGTGTGTATTTAATTCATCTCCAGGTCTGAGAAGCTAATCAAATGGTTCCCTTTTCCCCCAGTGTAAAAAAAAAACCATTACAATTATTAGCTATTTAGTATTACTGAGGCACCTGGTACTACAGTGGATAGAGTGCTGAGGCTGCAATCAGGAACTTGAATTCAATTTGAGCCTCAAACATTCGCTATCTGTATGACCTTGGGTGAGTCACTTAACCTCTATTTGCCTCAGTTTCGTCAACTGTAAAATGGGAAGAATAATAATAGCAATTACCTTGCAGGGTTCTTGTTAGGATGAAATGAGAGAATATTTGTAAAAAAGAGCTTAGGACACTACTGGCACATAGTAGGTGCTATATAAATGCTTATTTCCTACCTAGTGTTGAACATGTAACTATACATGTTTCTATGTATGTACCTGCCCACACATATGAATGTGTAAAGAGATGAAAAAATGTACTAAGTTTAAAAAAAAAGATTCTTTGTGGGGGGGTAATCAGCAGAGAACTGGTTATATAAAAACTCATTAATACCATGTTTCAAAGGTAGAAGAGAGAGATAGATATAAACAGGAAACCAATATGCTTAGAAGATGACAGAAATAGCATCTGCCCTGCTCCCTTCCTTCATGGCGCAGATTCATTCTCAAATAGCAGGAAGTGGAACAAAATTAGGCAGGAATTCAATTAGATTCCTTGCTGGAAAAAAAAAAAAGGAATCCAGCTTTCAAACTATGGGGCAGATTGAACCTGTAGGAGGATGCATATAAAGAAAATTGGAGAAGTTGGAATGATAGATTTGGTCCCTTGGTTATCTGTCATGACAAAATTGTTAACAGGATAATATCACATAGAAAAAAATATAGCTATGGAAATGATAAGTAAGATTCATTTTGTTTTATCTTTTCTTTGTGGAGGAAACTCTAGAAGAAATCATTTGGCTCCCTGTGGATCTGTTTTGCTTATATACTGCTCTTTCTCAACCATTTTGATAAAGATTGTTGAGGTGTGAGGTAATTGAAGTCCTAGGACTTATAAAAAGGAAACCATGCCCATTTTACTCATTTCTGACTATGTCACAAATGATTCCTCCATTTTAGATCAAGCCAAATGGCCAGTTGAAACAAGTGCCTCAAAAACACCCCATGTAATTAACCATTTCCACGAAAATTGAAACTTCATTGAAAATAATTTATCTTGCCATTTATTTATTATGCATAGTACCTTTTTTTTACCTTTTGGACTATAAGACTACTGGGCTGAACATAGTATCTAGAGATCTACTTTAATAGCTTCTAATGGCTTCAAAGCATGTTGGATTTAAATTTAAAATATGAACTTTTTTTTTGTCTTGCCCACATTGGCAGTTCCTAATTTTAGAAGACTGACACTGAAGAAGAAGGGTGGCACTAAGGAATCATCTCCATTATTATGGCTAATTGAAGAAAATAAGCAAATTTTGAACTATCATTTTGTTGTAGTGTGTATTTAATATTTATCATTAGACGTATGCCACAGAACACTTCCAAAGCTTCAAATGAGACAATGTCTGAAGTGAATCTACCAGCAACTTGGGATACTGAAGCAAAAGAAATTAACTTTTGATGGTAAATTGAGTATTTTCTTTCATCTTAAGGAAAAATAGCATCTTACGGGCTTGCCCATTTTCTTATATCACCAACTAAGCAGCTTTGAAATATACAAAAGGGGGGGTACTTCATATAATTTCTACTTACATTACTCCTAACACAAAAGACACAAAATTAATGTTCTGTCTTCTTATATATTATGGCAAAGTATTAGATTCATAATTCCCTAATACTTCAGGAGGCAAAAACATCTTCACACTATGAACTCATAAGTCTGCTGATGTAAATAATTTATCCTAGCTTATGTATGATTCAAACTGTATTATTTATATAAGAATGTTGTAATTTTCTTGTTACAAAAAACTTAATAAAAAATAAATTATGGTTAGACCAAAAAAAGAAATGAGTAGTATTTTTAGATCACCAAAAGTATATGTAAAGAAATCTATTTAGTTATCGAGTACCTTACAAATATCTGGGACAATATGCATAAATTGTACTATTAAATATGATGCCCTCAAAACAATGTTATGGAATTTTCTGTTGACTGGGCACAACAAATTACATTCCATGCTTTTCTATGCATTTCTTAGTGCTGGAACACTTATCCAAATACATGATCTTCTGCAGTATATGAAATTTGGATTGAGGAATTAGTAAGCTAGGATTTATCCTGGAAAATTAATCAAGATAGGTGCATAGTGTACCATAGTTGACTGTTGCCTGTCGATCTTCAGTCCCATCAAAGAGTTAGATAAGGGTGCACAGGTTGGGAATGCAAGGTACATGAGGATATGGTGTGCAATAAATACATCATGAAGAACCTACAAAAACATGACCTGATTTATGAGGTTTCCTCAAATAACCCATCGTGGTTGAGTTATCAATTACATGTGTGACATTTCAAGGGAAACTAAGTCATTTCTTAGGACATATGGATGGTTCTGAGAGTAGTATACTGTTAGTGAAAAATGGGCTGGAATTAGATGTCTGTGCATACTGTTTTAGGAAGAATGGTTTAGGATGAGCCCAGCAGAGTCTGGGAGAAATTCTGGTGGGTTCAACATAAAAATATAAGTATAGAGAGTAAGGAGAAATCTGCAGTAACCTAAATTGATTCTATGATAGTCTTTAGTTCTGCCATGGTCAAATGACAGCTTTATATCACCAATGAACAGGTTGTTCTCCTCCTTAGAAGATGAGGTAGAGGCCTCAAGGAATGCCTCTCCCCTCTCCTGATCATCAGGGGGTAAGAATAGAATAATGGTTTCAATGTGAAAACCAAGAAGAAAATGGATGTGAGGAGGCAAAAAGCAAGACTGATCACTGTCGTGTTACTGGAGGATGGAAGTGTGCCACTTAGAGAAAAAAGATCATAGATGTGAATCTGGACCATTGGAGAAAATAGTGACTTTGATGACATTACAGATTCACTGAGGCATCCAAGTATCACCACACTATTGTGGAAAAGGGAAATATCAGAGAAATGGGAGAATGGCTGCTCAAGTGAATGAAACAATGATAATTGTTGATAGGAAAATCTAGATGTGCTCAACTCAATCAACTTTTGCTATTATTTTCTTCCCAGTTGCGGATGATTTGGCAACTGGAAAGGACAGGATAAAAATGCTTAAGAGGGAAATGATGTTGACAGAGAGAGATGGAGAGAGAGAGACAGAGAGATAGAGACAAAAAGAGACAGATACAGAGATAGAAAGACAGGAATATAGATAGATAGATGATAGATGATAGATAGATGATAGGTAGACATAGCTATAGCTATAGATATATAGAGACAGACAGAGAGACAGACAAAGACAGACAGGGACAGAAACAGAGAGAGAGAGTCATAGAGATAGACAAAGAGATACAGAGATACAAAGGTAGACTAGAAAATATATATGTATGTATGTATGTGTGTATATATATATATAGAGAGAGACACACAGACAGACAGACAGACAGAGACAGATACACACAGGGACAGAGACAGACAGAGACAAAGAGAGAGACAGAAAAAAGCATGTGTATGAATGTATACATACATGTGTGTGTGTGTGTGTGTATGTGTGTGTGTGTGTGTGTATAGGCCTACAGGCCATCTAGTCTAACCCCCATTTTACCCAAGGAGGTTCAAGGTCACAGAGGTGGCATTCAAAAGAGGTAGGACATGAACCCCCATACTCTGATCCTAGAGTGTCCTTTGCCCATCAGTCTATTAGGGAAATGAGATAGCCATAGTTTGCCTATATTTTAGAAGAGAATTTGACAGTGTGTTTCATTATAGTCTTGGGGAATCACTAGAAATTTGAAGAATAGAGGATAGTATAATTAGGTGGATTCTAAGCTGGTTGTATGTCTGGACCCAAGGAGTAAAGGTTACTGGTTTGATATTAGTTAGGAGGTCTCAAGTGGAATGGCCCAAGTGTCTTCCGGATACTTGAACCTGTTTGGTTAAAGAGTGTTACCGATAATTTAATAGGAAGACCTGAATCCAAGTACTGCTCCTGAAACATTCTGACTGCGTGACCCTGAGCAAGTCATAAGAGGTCAGCGCCCCCAGATGATTTTCTGAGACTTTTACCTACAGAGCAAGTACTGATCTGTATTTGATGAGGAAGTTTTCTCATCCAATTGTTATCTATACTAATGCAATCATAGGTCCGGTTCTAACATAATATTTGATCAATAGTTAAGTAATGGGGGTCTGGCTTCCTCTCACTCTGAGCCATCATATGGGGTTAGAACACATGGCATGTGTCATGGGAGGACTGGCCAATGCTCCCAGTCCTTATGAGTGCTCCATTGATAGAATTTCCATGTGGATTTTGTAGCTACATAGACATTCTGTAATTGGTTTAGATCTCATAACCACAAAGAGAATAAGGCTATATTTGATTGGCTGAAGTTGCCTCGTCAGAACTCGAAGTGTGGGGGAATAGATTCAAAAGACACTAGTTTACTTCATCCTTTCTTTTGGTTCTGACTGTTTTAATCTGGTGGCATTCTATTGGGGAACAATATTGTAACAATTCTTTGCATTCTTCCCCTCTGAGGCTGACATATGGACTGTGAATATAGCCATTGGTTCTTTTCATCAGCATTTGTTCTTTCATTTTGGGGAAAGGAAATTATAAGCTTCAGTTTTCTGCGTTTCTCAAGGTCAGGAAAACAAATTACTAGCAGAAACTAGAGTGGAATCTGTGCTAGTTTTTTCCCACTTGGTTCAAGTTGGAGGCCCTGGAGGAGTGAGGAGTTACCAGCAGTAGTTGATACTAGGATTTATCCCCCACAAATGCCACATTTGTATGTAAAGTGTGTGGGGCCAAGGCTATCAAGAAAGCAAGCTCATGGGGCAGCTAGGTGGCGCAGTGGATAAACCACTGGCCCTGGATTCAGGAGTACCTGAGTTCAAATCCAGCCTCAGACATTTATACTAGCTGTGTGACCCTGGGCAAGTCACTTAGCCCCAATTGCCTCACTAAAAAAAAAAATAAAATAAACAAACAAACAAACAAACAACAACAAAAGAAAGCAAGTTCATTCCCCCCAGAGTCTAAGGTGGTATAGAGGAGAGTATGATCCTGAAGTGTTGTGGGGGGATATTTGAACCCCTATTCTGGCTTTATAGCCAAAATCCATATCAGTTTTTAAAAGAGAATTGACTAAAGGAAACTTGAGTGTTAGTTACTGGTGGAACACATCTGAATGGGATCTTGAGCTTTGATCCCTGATAGCATTAGAGAAGAGATACCCCCTCCCTCCAAAACCTGAGGGGGTACCCCTTGGAAACTGAGAGATAGATGTATCCAGCTTCACTCAGGGAGAGTAAGGCCAGAGGACTAGTTACATCTAGAATCACAAAAGCACAAAGAATCATAATCTCAGAGTGGAAAAGGATTTCAGCAAGACCCCCTTTACCCTTCAACATAACTGGCATGTAGTCATCTAGTCTTTTCTTTAAAATTGCCCATGAGCCCACTAACTCCTGAGTGGCCTTTTATGATTATCCTTAATTTTTAAAAATCCACCCTGGATAAGTTATATGGAAGAGTTTATCTCTCTTTCTTTGAACTTCTCCCCTCTGATTCTTCATATAGTTAAACCATAATGCAGTATATAATGCCGACAGGTAGTGTTCTGCTCATGGTGAGTACTTACCATGTGGATCACGATGATAATGATCCAATCCTATTCAATAAACATTTATTAAGCATTTACTATACCCTCATTAGAATATAAACTCTTGGAAGGCAGTTTTGTTTTTTACTTTTAATGCTGTATCCCTTATATCTATCACAAGGCCTTCCTTCATTAATGTTTGCTAAATTGAACTGAAATATATGCCATTGTGTAAAGTAACAGGGGTAGAGAGTATTACATTCTTTGTATTTGTATCAATAGTTAATAGGATAACATAGTAGCCATGCAATAAATGCTTATTGATTGAATCATATAAAAATGAGTAAAAATGACATGTTACTTGATCTCTGGAGCTTAGAATCTAGTGTACACGAGGGTGTGCATATGCGTATATTTCTTGCGTGTGTGTGTGTGTTGAAGGATGAGACACAAATAACTATAATACAAATTAGAATAGAATTAGAGTATGGGATGTACAACAGAGTTGCCAAAGAGATTGGAAGAGGAGGGAATCATTTCTAGCTGGGGGGAGCAGGGAAACATTTCATAGACCAGGAGGGATCTGAGTTTTGCCTTGTGGAAAGAGGTGTTGAAGAATGGGGGAACAATATCTAGACATGTATGGAAGTGAAAAAGGTCAAGGTGAGATAAAGTGACATCTTTTTGGCAGATATATAGGGTCTATGAGGGGGAAAACCAGTCAAATAAGGTTAAAGATGTACATTAGAGGCAAATTTTGGAAAGTCTTGAATTCTAGGCTGAGAATTTTTCTTGATAAGTAATGATTAGATCTGGATGCACTGCTTATTACATTGTTGAGTAGGATATATTGACATGAACAGAGAGCCAACCTTGGAGTCCCACTGTTGTTGCTCTTATTCCATTGCTTCCAGTCATGTCCAACATGGCAGAGATACTGCAATGGTTTATCATTTCCTTCTACAGCTCATTTTACAGATGAAGAAACTGAGTTAAACAGTGTTAAGTGACTTGTCTGGGGTCACACAACTAGTATGTGTCTGAAGCCAGATTTGAATTCAGGAAGATGAGTCTTCCTGACTCCAGACACAGTGCTCTATCCACTGTATTACCTAGTTGTCTATATAGATATATACACAAATACACACATATGTATACACATCTCCCTACACACATGCATGCATGTATACACAATATATCCATCCATATATATATATATACACACACACATACATACATATACACACACACATACACATGTGCTTGCCAGTGGTTTGTCAATTCTGTTAATTTATTTATAGAACACTCAGATTAACTTGTGATTTCAATAATTTTCATATTTGCCATGTGGACCTATACCTTTATTTCAATTCTACATTATTTATTACTAGTTTTAGTCTATAAATGTAGCCTGTAGAATATCTACTTTCTTTTATATTTGACAGTCCCTTCTTCATGACCCTACATATACACATAAAGAATTTTGGTATAAGGTTTTTTTAATGCTGAAATAAAAGATAAAACTTTTGCTTATGATACTGAGTCATCTCCATATATTTGCTGGTCCTAGTTTGTATAATAATTCCTTTAGCTCTATAATTTCTTTTCTTGGGGGGGGCGGGTCTGATGTGATTTCATCAGTGTAGATAACTCTCTCTAACAATGCAGATGTGCAGCTATTCTACATCTTGCAACCTTAGGGCATTTTGGAGAGGACATTGAAATGACTACACAATTTGCTCAGACTCACAGAGGTATGCAGTGTCAGTGGTGAAACCTAAAGTCAGGTCTTCTTGACTCTGAGACTGCCCTCTCAAACATTACACTGGTTCTTTAATTTCTTTCTTATTTGCCCTATGTTTCATTTATCTTATACTGTGTTTCTTGAAAATCAGAAGGATGATATTTAAGAGTGTTTGAGAAAAAAAACAAAAATAGAAACAAGACCATGACAAAAAAGAGGATTTGTGCTCAGCTGAAGGAGTAATCCAGAGGGGCTTCTGTTATGATCTCTACCTGTTTCCAAATATCTTTTTAAAACCAGTGGCTTCTATTTGACTGAGGTACAAAAGGGGCCTAATCTTATAGTAAAGAAACATGTAACATCCTCAGTGGACTACTGTTTTCTCTTGAAATGGAATGTGTTTCCAGATGCCCCTTAGATGGTTTGTTTGAAATTCTGGATAGGAATTAAAGTTTTGAAAGTCAATTCATCTATTATATTAATGTTGAATATTTTTATTGCTTATTCTGCCTCCTATTATGTAAATTACTGACATTGTTTCTTGTTCCTGTGCCAAGGTTGGACAACCAATGATGATGATAATGTTCATTATTGTAGTAGTAGTAGTAGTAGTAGTAGTAGTAGTGACAATTAAAAATATGAGAAACATAATTTCTGGGTAATTGAATCATTTATTTAATATGTCAGCAGGTTATTAACAAAGGGAGATCCATTGACCATTTCTCTCAGACCTAAGACCACTAAATGTGGTGATGTCACAGTTCATATACCCTTCTAACTGTAGGAGGTCCATCACATAGCAATCAAATCTAATTGGTTGACATGATTCGGAGCTGTGTTCTATTAAAATGAAATCTAGGGATATGTAACTCAGGTCACTCAACTCTTGGTAAGATGGTATCAGAGAAAAAAATGTAAGCCCCCACCTAAACTGGTCAGAGCGCAACAGTTGCCACTTAGGTGTGGTTTGATCTCATCAGTAAAGTCCTTCAGCTATCTAGACAAATGGTTCTGTCTCCACACAAGGCTCTTTTGTAAGATTTGGTCAGGTTTGATCCAGATGAATCTTACTTTCAAGGAGAATTTACCTTTGGAGGGCGGGAGTGGGCAAGAAAGGACTAAAAAAGAAGAGAAGATCACTAAGTCCCCCAAGATATTGATTATTAATAATTATTTCTCACATGGTAGTAGTGATATTTAAGAATTACAAAATATATTTTCTTCACAACAATTAGCTATTAAGTCACTAATGGAAATATTCTATTTTACTAATGAGGAAACTGAGGCACAAAAAGGCTATGGAACTCTTCAAGGATGATGCAGTAAGTCATCCTTGTCCTTTACCTGGGTAACTAGGACTCTCACTTCCACAATAACAAATCTTTCCTGACTACCTCTGGGCACAGGAACATAGAAAAACAGGGATTTTATTTGACTTTATAAGAAACACAAGCACGAAAAAAATTTTTTAAAAAAGCAACACAAGGACTTTCTGTTCTCTTCCTGGCCCACCTGAACTCCAAAGCCAATTATAAAGCTGAGAGGATGCCACTGCATGGTCTGTAATAGAGGACAGGTGCTCCCTACCTGATATGTGAGTGCTGGAGTCACCCCAGCTTGCAACTACACAGGACATCTCCTCAGAGCCCTAATGCCTCTAGAGGGCTCTGGGGTGGGGAACATAATCCTTGCATCTTCTGCTTCCGAGGCCATTATTTTTGGTGGGGCAATTGGGGTTAAGTGACTTATCCAGGGTCACACAGCTAGTAAGTGTCAAGTGTCTGAGTCTGGATTTGAACTCAGGTCCTCCTGAATCCTGGGCCGATGCTTTATCCACTGTGCTATCCAGGTGCCCCCACCAAGGCCATTTGGAATGGGATGAGGTCCCAGGACTTGCTTTCTACAAGGAACACTCTCATTGGATTATGCCCTAAGCTACTCTATGTTGCTGCTTCAGAATGGGTTTTTTTCGACTAACTAGCTCTCTCAAGTTAGATTGTTCTTAACTTTCATTGTGACTCTCATTACAAATGTACTCAAAGTGAACACATAAAAATAATACATGTCAATTGAGGGTAACATGATAGTAGCACATAATAATGTCCACAGACTAAACTGTCTTTGCCCAGGATTTCCCCATGAGTCTGATTTCAATGAATCTTCCTGTCCCTTGGAAATTATTGGTCAATAATACTTTAATCCTTTATGGTGACATTGCTCATCAAGGAAGAAATAGAAACTTGGCCTCTCTGTCGTCTCCAATGCCTATTATCTCAATATGAAAATTCAGACAGTGTTCTTTAATGTCAATGTGACATGCAGTGAAATTGTTGCTCATAAGGTTTTTTACCTTCTTCTGTGAAAAAAAAATTGTAGTCCTTTTACATTAAAAAAATATATCACTTCAGGTCTTTCAGGCTTAAAAAATAACTTCTCCATTGGGAGAAGGAAAAATGGGGATGATGGCCTGTGCTGACTAGGATTAGAAGAATACCCTCTGAGACAATATTCTGTGGAGGCTTTTAGCTTTTTTTATTCTTTTCCCCTTTGTTAAAAAAGAAGTGGGGTGGCTAGGTGGCGCAGTGGATAGAGCACCGGCCCTGGAGTCAGGAGTACCTGAGTTCAAATCCGGCCTCAGACACTTAACACTTACTAGCTGTGTGACCCTGGGCAAGTCACTTAACCCCAATTGCCTCACTAAAACAAACAAACAAACAAAAAAGAAGTAAAAGATTGATCTCTTGCATGTGAGTTCCCAGGCCTGTCAGAAATTGGAGTACAGTTAAGTAGACAGGTTTGGTAGTCACTTGATGGATAATCTCTCTCAAAAATGAGCCCTAAGTAGGGGCAGCTGGGTGGCACAGTGGATAGAGCACCAGCCCTGGATTCAGGAGGACCTGAGTTCAAATCTGGCCTCAGACACTTGACACTTACTAGCTGCGTGACCCTAGGCAAGTCACTTAACCCCAACTCCCTCACCAAAAAAAAAAATGAGCCCCAAGTAAATGATCAGTGTTCAACTGGAACACAGTTTAGCTCTTTGCCTTTTTCTGGCATCCCCAAGTTTAAGACCTAGCTGTTGTAGAAGGTATCACAAGCCCATCTCTAAGATTTAGAATGTCCTAAAATTGACAGTTGACTTTTTAAGACTCTGAGTTGCCAAAAGATGCCAGTCTTCATTATTCCTCATCGAGTGCCCTATACCAATGAAATCATAAATACTATAAAAAATAATGGAACTCTGGTGCTAAGGTCAAATTTGGTTCAGTGGATAAGGGTTTATCTTCAAGACTTTTATATACATTCCCCTTTAAAATTACAAAATACAATATGTTTATTTTAAGGCAAATTTTGACTATTTTCTTCCCCTTCTGCACACACACACACACACACACACACACACACACACACACACACACACACACACACACACACTTTTACCTCAACCAAGTGGGATATAGAAATAACGAGAAATGTAGAATGCTGGTTCTATTGACCAACCAAATTCTCTTCATCCTTCAAGGCGCATCTCTAGTCCTAAATTCTCAATGAAGCATCTCTTGACTACTTTGGCTCTCAAGAAACTCCTTTACTTTTGCACCCACACAACTGAACAATTCAATATGCATCTTGTATTATTTTCAAGTTATTTCATGTATTGTAATCTGACTACCTCAGGTAAATGGCCATGTTTGTTTTATGCTTTTTTTGTCTCCCTATTGGAACAGTAACTAGTGGAAGTTCAATAAATTTCTTTAAATTAATTAATGGGTATCAACTACAATAAAGCTTGAGGCAATGTAAGGTAGGATGTAATACTAAATTTGAAATCCTTTTTTACATTTTTATACTGACCTAGAGCTTTATTTCTTGTTCTTAAGGGGGTTTTGTTCTTTTCATAATTCTTGGGTGAGGTTGATAAATATTGTAATTTCTTTTAGTTTCATTATAAATGAACATAATCAAAAGAGAAAAAAATATGATAGTCATCAGCATGAACTTCTCTGTACCTTGTCTGGCAACATACTTTTTAATGAAGTACTTAGGGGGCAGCTAGGTGGCACAGTGGATAAAGCACCAGCCCTGGATTCAGAAGGACCTGAGTTCAAATCTGGCCTCAGGCACTTGACACTAGCTGTGTGACCCTGGGCAAGTCACTTAACCCTCATTGCCCCCCCCCCACAAAAAAATACTTAGTCATGTAGGCAAATGTATATCTTGTTCTGCACTTGGGGCTCCTTAGTTGTGTATACTTGTCACAAATATTTTGTTTTTTTTTCTTTTTCTCAGGGTAATCAAGGTGCAAGGAAAAGAAAATTGATGCTAATTAATTATAAAAATACATTTTAATTAAAATACAAAAAATACTCAAAGAAAGAAGAGTCTAGAAGCGGAAATAAATTTAAAACAAAAGAAAATACCATAATACATGATAAAGAAAATGTAGGATAATGCTAATCATATGGGTCAACATAAAGGAAGCTAAGGTGGCTTAAGTTTTCTGTTCTTTTCAAAAAAATCAATTATGAGGTAGTTAGGCTGCTCACACTGAACAACAAATCCTTGGGTTTAGCTAATAAAAAAGCATTCTCTTTTGGAAGAGTCCTTTCCTACTTCCACTTTCTAAGAAGGAGCATAGAGTATTGATTTCTGAGAAGGAATACAGGGCTAATTAAGTCAGGTATTATCCAGTAGTTTCACTAAATCAAAATCCAAGTACATAGTTAATCTTTATGGGTTGAGATCAGGAATCCCACAAGATCTCAGGATTATCTCTTTGTAAAATTCTTAAATTCCAAGATCTGGTTCCATTTTCTTGGTATTAATTGAAAGTCTTCCTCTCTCACTCTAGAACTTGAGGTGCTCAGTATAAACTGATCATTACATTTTAGCATCATTGAATTATCAAATTTTAGCATTTTAAAGTTTGAAGAAATCTTTGAGATCATCTATTACAACCCCTTTGAGTCTACATTTCCTGAGCTTAGTTTTTTATTCATTTCTCTGGATATAAAATGATAATGCATAACAGTTGACATATATCCTAAATAATATTTAAAAGGTGATGATAGCAAATATTCATTTTCTTCTTTTAAAGCTGATCCTAGAATTGTAGAACAATAGATTTGGAAGGCACTTGACAGTCCCTTCAGGGTCAACTAGTAAAATCTCTGCTCACACTGATCAAAAATATGTTGATTATTGAGAATAGTAGGCTAAAGCTAAGAAAACAGAATACATACACTATAAAGAGAATATGGGCTAATCATATGGCAATAATGTAGGCTAAGAAATGAGGGGAAGAGAACAAGCATGTGTTGAGTGCCTACTATGTGTCAGACACTGTGCTTAGCACTTTACAAATATTATCTCATTAGATCCTCACAACAACATTGTAAGGTAGGTACTATTATAATCCCCATTTTATAGTTGAAGAATCTGAGGCAGATGCAGGTTAAGTGACTTGCCCAGAATCACGTAGCTAGTAAGCATCTGAAACTGGATTCGAACTGAGGTCTTCCTGACTCTAGGCCCAATACTCTATCCATTATGTCACATGGCTGTCTCTAAGGGCCTGCACATTCTACTGATTTATTTGAAAGTCCCATAGGTTGTGGAGTGGATCCCCATGTAAAACATGTGGAAATATATGGAAAAGACTCCCATGGATGGACAGCTATGGTTGGTTTTCTATATTGATAAGATTATTGATTCATTAGAGAACTAAAGAGAGAATTTGAAATCCTACATTTGGTTTAAAAAATACAAGTACTGGATGGGTAGAGAAAACTCCAAATGGAGAAGGTGGATACCATAGTTTATATGGAACCAAGAGGAAAAAGAGGGAAACAATGACATGAGGGTCAGTTGAAGTTATTGGGGATGTTTTCCTTGGAGAAGAGAAGACTTAGAGTCTTCAAGTATAGTATTTGAAAGGTTGTCAAATGAAAGAGGGATTAGATTGATTTTGCTTTCCCACATAGGAAATAACTAGGACCAACACATAGAAGTCACAAGGAAATTCATTTCAGTAAAATATAAGGGAAAAAAACATTTCAAAATTTAAAATCTTCTGATCTGCAACTATTCCCCCCTCCTTCCACTCCCCTTGGAGCATAAGGGAGCTTTGGGTTGATGATCAAGAATGGAAATGGGGGCAGCTACGTGGCACAGTGGATAAAGCACTGGCCCTGGATTCAGGAGGACCTGACTTCAAATCTGGCTCAGACACCTGACACTTACTAGCTGTGTGACCCTGGGCAAGTCACTTAACCCTTGTTGCCCTGCAAAAATAAGAAAAAAGAAAGAAAATAAAGACTGGAAATGACCTGATGCAATGGCATCCAAGAGTGGTGGTAAATGTCAGGGCAAAAGGGACACAAGAATCTATTAAGCACCTACTTTGTGCTGAGTTGAAAACACAAAGGGGAAAAAGCAATAATAAAACAAAACAAACTTAAAAATAAAACAAGTCCTTGCTCTCAACAAGCTCATGGTCTAATGGGGGAAACAACATGCCAACATTCATGAACAAAATATGTATACTGGATAAATTGGGAAAATCTGAGAGGGAAAGCATTAAGATTAAGGAGGACAAGGAAAGGATCTTGCAGAAGCTTAGATTTTAGGGGGCACTTACTTGAAGAAATATGGGGAAGCTGGAAAGCAAGTGAGAGTTTCAGAGATGGAGGACAGTTGGTTTAAAATGCTCAGAATCAAGAGATGGAAGGCCACCCAAGATCAGCAAGGACACCACTGTCACTGGATGACAAAATATATGATTGGAAGTAATGTGTAAAAAAACTGGAAAGGTAGGAAGCAGCCAGGCTATGAAGTGCTTTAAAAGCCAAACAGGATTTTATCTTTTATCCCAGAGGTGATAGGGAGCCTTTGGGGTTTATGGAATAGTGGGGTTGTATTGATAATTAATTTATGAAACTATGAAGTGGGGGCAGGCATGTCTGGTTCCTTGTGTACTTAGTGGGAAATACTCATGATCAAACTGAGAAATGAGGCTATAACATTTTAATAAGGAGCAGAGGGTGTTGAAAAAACAGTACAGAAGGTGCAGAGACACACAGCAAAAGGGATGGCATGGGGACAGGGGATGGCAAGGGAGAGAAGCACATATCCATGGACTAGAGTTGGAAACATGACTCAATGGAGATGGAAGGGTATTGAGGCAGGAGTTCAAGGTCTCATTCTTATATTTGTTTTTTTTTTGGGGGGGATGAGGGGAATAGATGATTTATTAACATTTTCAAATCATTTCAATGTTACTGGTAAAACTCTAAAGTTAACATATCCACATCTCACAATTATCAGCTTTTTTTTTGTTGTTGTTCTGCTGGTCTTAGTGTGAAGTCTGGAACTTGTCTAAGATTTACATATCATGGGAGCAAAAGTCCTTTACAGCAGCAACTATATGGCTTTCACAGGTTTAGCACATACTACAGGGATGTGAATTTTACTTAATATATAATGCAATTTCTAAATTATGCTCCTTTTATCTTTGGGAATTTTTGTATGTGACTTTCAGGTTCCTTTTTGCAATCTTATTTCCTGCTACTTTTATCTTGGCTACTTAGAAACTTACTCTACTAACTAGAAGGGGGATGGTGGTCAGAAGACTCAGAGCAAAATACAATTTTCGCACGGAAGTGACATGGTCAGATTGACACTTAAGGAGGACCAATTTGACAGTTGAGTAGACTGGATTGGGGAGAGTTGAGGAATGGAGATCAAGCAGCAGACTAATGGAATATTCCACGTATGAAGTAATGAGGGGTTAAGTCAAGGTGATGGCAGTGTCAAAGGAGAAAATAGGGAATATATGAGAGATATTATGGAGGTAGGCATAACAGGTTTTACCAATATGGTTGGATATGGTCTGGTGGAGAGTGTGAGGAGTTGAGCATGACACTTAGGCTGCAAGTCTAGAAGACCATGTGGATTGTGTTATCCTTAACATTAATTTGAAAGTTAGGAAGAGACGATGATTTAGGGGAAAAGATGTTTAGTTTGGGGTATGTTGAATTTAAGGTGTCTATGGGATATTCAGTTCAAAATACCCAATAGGTAGCTGGAGATGGAAGACTAGAAATAACGAGAGAGATTAGGTTTGGATAAATAGTTCTGAGAATTATCAGCATAGAGATTATTATTCAATATATGGAAACAGATAAGATCAGCAAGCCAAAAAGTATCAAGGAAGACAGCCCAGTACAGAGCCTTGGGGTATACCTAGAGTTAGCAAGCATTACCTGGATGAAAATCTAGCAGTGATAACAGTGTCAATTCTTGCTTGGTCTTGTCGTTAATTTACTTGCTCTGTGATGGGTTAGGTAGTTCTTGACAGAGTAATGGATTTGAACAGAGAGCAGAGATAGTATATACCAATTCCTCTAAGTTACATTTTGCACCAAATCTTACAATCAATACTCTGCTATGAGCCAAGACTCTGATTCCCAGGATTTCTGCAGCCATCTCTGATGCTCAGTTTACTATGAAGAATAAGGTGATTTTCTTGTGGGAATTCTCTTCATATATACTCTTTCCCATACTCAAGGATGGACTCAAATTATTGTCATTATTATTACTATCATCAACATCATTAATAATAATACTTAGCATTCATATAGTACTTTAAGGTTTGCAAAGTGCTTTACAAACATCTTGTTTGGTCCTCACAGTGCCCTTAAGATGTAGGTATTATTATCACTCTGTTTTACAGATGAGGAAACTGAGGCAAGCAGAAATTAATTGACTTGCTCAAGATTACACAGCTGGTAAGTGTATGAAGTTGGATGGGCTAGTACACCTATATACAATGTCTGAGGACATTGTGAGTCTAAGATAGAAGCAGGATTACAGCTACTTGATAAATGTATTAGTTTTATTGTCTTCGGGTTATTAAATACTGTATATTTTCCATAATAAAAGTAAAATGCCATATGGAACATTTTAATATGTGGTTCTGCTTCTATGGTGAACCAATTCCATATGTTAAGGTCTAGTAACCAGCAATCATAGAAACATAACATTTATAAAAGAAGGCAAAGTTAGTTAATGGATTATAGCTTGAAGTTATTGGTAGATGCATACACAAATATATGTGTATTACTAGACAATGAGTGGCACTAGGTATATACTAGTAAATGATTAGCAACTATCTTTTCAAGGGAAAAAAAAAAACCAACCTTTACATAGGACTCACTTTTAAGTTTAATATGTATTATTAACATTTTCTCCATTGCATTCTTAAATGTAGACAACAAAATAAATCAAGTCCTAATTTGTAGCATTTGCCAATTTCTGAGCTGAAATGTTCACACTGAAAATTTAACAAGTGGCTCAGCCTATTTGAGTTGGCTGCAACAACTACCTCATAGTAAGAGGCAGGATGGAGGGATTGGAGGTTTCAGACTCTCTAGTAACCATAGGGATTAAAGGCAAATAGTCAGCACTTCTACCCTAGCTGGCCGTGTGCAAACCATCAGTGTGAGCGTGATACTCCCTAGGAAATAGGAAGTAGGAAATGCCAACTGGTGAGAAACATTTTCTGACAATTAAAGTTCCCTGAAGACAAAGGGACTTCCCTTAGAGTTAGTGAATGCCTTACACTAGCAGTCTTTAAATGACCACTTGAAGACCTCTAGTAATGGTAATTTCACTCTCCCTTGAGGAGGCCTATTAAGTTTTTAAATAGTCCTAATTGGTAGGAAATTTCTTGATGTCAAATAAAAGATAAATCTTCCTCTCTGTAATATCTAATTATTGGTCCTAAAGTTTGCCCTACAGGGTAAAACAGAACAAATTAGATCCCTCTTCAAACACTTCAGGTATTCGTATATATATTTACCCCAAGTCTTCTGCAGATAAAACATCTCCTGTTCTTTCAATGGAACCTTTTATTTATATCAAGGTTTTGACTCCCCTACATCATGATTACCCTCCTCTTAACTGAGTCCAGCTTGTTAATGAATGTTTTATAATGCATCATTCAGAACTAAACATGTGAAAGCAAACCACTCATATTGATTAAATATGTCTATAAACCTGCTTTTGAGGAATGGCACTATTTAAGTTAATTATAGTTCAAACCAATGTTGGGAGAGACTATATCGTTGTAGAATATTGGGAGGAAATTTTTAACAATTCAGTTCTTTTTTTTTCTCTTTGAGACAATCGAGGTTAAGTGATCTTCCCAGGGTCATGCAGCTACTAAGTGTCTGAAGTTAGATTTGAACTGAATTCCTCCTGACTCCATGGCCAGTGCTCTATCCACTGTACCACTTACCTGCCCTTGAATTTAAACAATTCTATGAGACAAAAACTAGAAAGAAATTAGTGTTCTCAAAAACTAGACATATAAATGATTATAATCAATTGGGTATGACTTTGGCCTCCAGAGGAAACAGCATCCTGGAAGGAACATAGATTAGTAGCAAGAAGGCTTTGGTTCTAGTCCTGACTCTTCAATTAGCTAGATGTATGATGTTGGGAAATTCCATGAATCATTTTGGGTTTCAGTTCCCTTATTGAGTAAATGAGGGAGATGAAGAAGGAGATTCCCAAAGATCCTTCCATATCTAAATTCATGTAATTCCCCAACGTTTCAAATTATCGTGTACGTGATTGATAACCTAGGTATTTCAGATTTTTTGGTCAATATTCATGCATTTCATTTAAGTTTTCCAGGTGGCAAATTGTTGGGTGTTGTTGCAAAAAATTGAAAAAAACTTTTCTCTGGGTACTATTGACTTGAAAGAAAGCATTAAACACCTTTCGATTAACTTAAGGCCAAGATCTTTTCAATTCTAATGAAGTCTGATGATTATTATTTGATTTCCATTTAAATTAACCTCTTCACAAGATATTCTCTGCTTTTGTTGGGCTGAAGTTTAAGTGACTGCTCTCTCCTCCCCATCCCTATTTGAAACCAATGACATAGAGGTTAAGGCTGCTGAGCAAGACACGTTTTCGCAACAAGAGCAGTTCTGCTCATCGCTTCTCAAATGAGCAATTAATAATTCAGAACAATTAACTGAGTTATGAGTTCCTCTTTCAATACGTTTTCAAACATGAATAGATTAAATGGTAATTGTCATCAAATTTTATGTCCTCTTTCATGTGCCCAATAAAAGTTTATCTTTCAGAGCTTACTTTGTATTTCCTTTTGATGTATTCATAACTGAATGCAATATACTATATTAAAATATTTATTATTAACCTATCAAATATTAACCACTCTTAAATTATACTGACTAAAGAAAACAAATAGGCTACTTGTTTAACTTTTCATGAATTTCTTCATTTTAATACAATTTGGATTTGTAGAATACATGCCAATAAAAATTGATGAAGCAAGAAAGTTGTTTGAATATTTGCCCACTGTATGAATTTCTTCAAAGAGTAGTCCTTAGAAATATTTTTCTTTCTACTCTCTGAGCCATTATTCTTTCTATAGAAAAAATATTAGGCAGTGATAGGATGGTATAGTAGAGTGCTGGACTTGTACTAAAGAAAACCCACAAGTAACTCAAACTTTTAAAGATCACATCCTTACCCATAAAATGGGTATAATAATGCTGGTAGCATCTTGTTCAAAGGGTTGTGTGGCTATAATGATATGATTGCTATAAAACATATTTTAAATCTTAATGTACTATGCAAGTGTCCCTTTCTACAATAAATGAAGATCTAGATTCATAGGGTTTTAGATCTGTGCTATAAGGTTATAATAAGAATAATACATTCAGGTTCAAATGGATTAGTTATTGCATCAATTTGTATATTCTATCCAATGATGCTGGGCAGTGAGGTGGCACAATGGATAGAGTGCTAGGTCTGGAGTCAGGAAGATTCATCTTCATGAGTTTAAATATGGCCTCAGACATTTCCTAGCTATGTGACCCTGAGAAAGTCACTTAATCCCCTGGGCCTCAGTTTGCTCATTTGTCAAATGAGCTGGAGAAGGAAATGGCAAGCTATTCTAGTATCTTTGCTAAGAAAAGCCCAAATTGGGTCACAAAGAGTCACACATGACTGAAATGACTGACCAACAACAAAAATCCAATGACTCAGCTCACATTCATGCCTACCAATCCCATGTGACTCCTTTCCATTGCTACCCTCAAATCTGAGAGTTCATTCAATATAAATGGGGGCTTTCTCTTATTCTCTGGACATTGCATGCATACTAAGGCAATGGAATATGTCTCCATAATCCTCCTTCTAGCAATATGACTGGCCAGTCTTTTTTTTTTTTTTTAGTCAGAAATTTATCTGATGGCATCCTTTCTAGCACTTCTCCTGAGTAATTTTTCTTGTTTACAAAATAAAAAAGGTATTGGGGGGGGCAGCTAGGTGGTGCAGTGGATAAAGCACCGCCTTGGATTCAGGAGTACCCAAGTTCAAATCCGACCTCAGATACTTGACACTTACTAGCTGTGTGACACTGAGCAAGTCACTTACTTTGCCCTGCAAAAAAACAAACAAAAAAGCAAAAACAAACAAACAAACAAAAAACCCCCAACAACAACCACCAAAAAAAACCTATTGGGGGTGGGGTAAAGGAGTAAATAGTAAGAAAAGCAGATTAAGTGCCAGCATTTTCAGACATTTGTTAACTGAGGTACTCAAGGCAGGGAATATATTAGAGGAAAACCTGTGGCCTTCATAGTTTCCTAGGGAGAAGGGCCGGAATAGTTAATCACACTTCTCACTATGACCTAACTCTACCACCCTATAGCAAAATTTGTCTAGTACCCCAGCAGTCTTACATAACAGCATATATTGTAGGGTTGTAACTAGAACAAAGTGTGACATCAGGCTTGATTAGGTGGGCCTATGGATTGTGAGAATTGGAATGACACCCCCTGCTGGGAAGGACATTGTGAGCTCTGGCCTGAAAAGAAACCATGTGACTTTTGCATCCAGAAGTGATGTCTGCCACCCGTGGGTCCTGTCAATCCGTGTTACCAGCCAATTAGCTTGGAGCTGTGTGTGTGTGGACAGACTTGTTTCCAGTTTCACAAGAGGCTTTCATTTTCTGGACTTAGGCATAGTGGGGGACTTTGCGTGGGCTGCTAAGAAAGGAAGGTTTTTTTCTCTCTGGCTATACTAAATAGATCTAAACTAGGATTTCCCATGCTATAAGGAATCTGTTCTCAATCTCTCTTTATTCACTAACTTCTAATGCACTTTAATAAATACTTAAAAGGCTAAACTCTTGCTAAAGCTTCTAATTTAAGGTGATCACTCATGAGATTTTAGACAACAAAGCTAGAATTTTAGGCCCTTACAGGATAATTCTCCTAAGTTTTGTCGCTTGTGCATAAACTCTCCATGGCAAAATTGTGACTGGTCCACTTAACTTATTTCAGGCTTTTCATGACTGAGTCGAATTAGGTGACCTTTTTATAGTGTGCTTACAAGCAGAAAACTTTTAGATATTCTTGCAGAAAATTGCAACTTTTATTTTTGCTTTAAGTAGAAAACTTTCTTTTTTGCTTTAAGTAGAAAAGGGGATGCAACCTGCATATTTCAGAAAAGGGGAAAGGCCTACATATTTCATGGCCCTTGAAAAATAGACACTTTTATAATTTGGGTTATACACAGAGATATATTTATGTGTGCATACATATGCATGTATATCTCTTGAGAGAAATTATTATTTTGCTATTACATTAATAGCCAATCATTAATTTGAGATCCAGGCTTTTTCTTCTTTATTTCCTCATTTAAGGCCTATCCCCTATTAAAAGTCACTCTTTGAAACATGGCTAATTGATGAAATAGTCTTAGCCCTCAAGGTACATGCTTTTCAATCTTGGGCAGGACCCCACCCAACTAAAAGACTTTACTTCTGTTTAGAACATAAATAAAATCCAGTCTCGTGAGTTCTTATGCAGAGGAAATGCATCCCTGACCTTACACCCCTCCATTAGTGCTTAGAGTAGCCTAGCTCATGAAAGAAGAAAACCAACCAGAGTAGGCTATATGAAGGTAGATTTCCCTGTCCAGATTGCTGGAGTCAACTGAGTCCTATTACATAAATAATATAAATATATAATATGTGTATGTACATATAAGTAGATATGCATGTATACATGCACACATATACACATCTCTATGTATATATGTTATGTATATGTATACACATATGCTCATATATATAGTGTATATAGACACACAATTTATATGCATATACATATAAATGTTTATACATGCATATGCATATAACTATATACATGTACATAAATGTATATGCATATATACAAATAAATTGTGTCTATATACATTATATATTATATATGTGCATATGTTTGTATACACATAAACACATATGCATATACATATGTATATTATGTGTATGTTTATAGTGGGGGAGTGTGTGCTTGTATGTATGTAGGTACTGCCCTACCAGGAATGAATTGGGTAATATCAGGCTATGATATATCAGTGTTCACTTACTAATGTATATAGTTTTCATATATGGAAACACTGTAGTTTCCATATAAAGTAGAAAAATATGGTTTAACATGAATATTTACTTCATGAGGTCATTAAACCCAGCTAAGGATTATTTTTATTAATTAAGAAAATATTTTCACAATTTCCTCAGTGATTTTCTTCATTTGTACACATAGTTACTATATTGATAAGGTGTATAATCATCAATTTCCCTCCAAATCTGACTTGCAAAACATCTGAGTATAGCCTATAATTGGTATTATTTTTTCAGTGCATTCCTCTATGGATTTCGCAATGTTGAATAACTTATTTTAAAGTTGTAACAGGGGGGCATCTAGTATTTAGAAAAATAAAATGTATACCCCAGTAATGGAACATAGTAGTTATAAATTTAGTAATAGTCTTTTGTGGAATAAGGGAATAGAGGGACAAAAAATCAGTGATAATTTTTAATTCCAAATGTTTGGAAAAATTTTACTTATCACTAATTATATTTACCCAGGGCATTTTCACATTTTTGTACCTCTTTTCTCAGATACTGAACTATTAATTACAAGGATGAATCAGGGATGGGGACTATGCACAGAGAAGATGAAATGTAGTTATATCTCAATTTATGAACTGTCCTGTCCATATGTCTGGAGGAAGTACAAACTTAACAGAAATTACTTAGGGAGAATCCATTACTATGTATTATTTGAGGTTCTTTTCCTCTTAATGTTAATATATTGGAAGGAACACTTTAGAAAAAATACAATTCAGATGAGGAAACTGAAAGTCTAGAGATGTGAAGTGAGTGATTTTCCCAGGTTCACACAGTTCATAAGAAGCAAATCTTAGATTCAACTCCATATTATTTCACTCTAATTCCAGTATTTTTTAACCATTGCACCAGGCTCAGAATAGATATCTTAGAGTTAACTTCAACTGATCATAGTTTAAATATAGAAAATTTGAAAATAAATAGAACTAAATTAACTAATGTATGCACTTGAATAGCAACTGAGCCCTGACTTCATTTACTCCCCACTCCCCAAACCAATGCCCTAAGCTTTAGCTGAACATATAAATGCCATGCTCACTTTTAGTCAAGAAAAGAGAACAAATGGCTAGAAATTTCATTGTTTTTCCAGGTATTATAATTAGAATAATTAGTTCCTGGCACATTCTGCATATATATTTTCTCAGTATTCATTACATTAGATAACTGGTATACTCAGATGCCTATGATTCACTCTAAGCAGGGTTTTCTGTTGTCATGTTCCATCACTAGTGGCACATATAGAATGCAACAGGGTCATTACTCATACTGACTTGAGCAATCCTGATCATATTATGGCCACCTTGACTTCTCTTTCATTAGCAGCTGATTGTAACAAATTGATGCTAAATTGGTTTTGCTGAAGCTTAATGCCCTCAACAGTCAACACCAGCTTTGTCTGTAGTCTCTTACCTATAGTTTGTTCCAGTCACAGTATACTTCTGGAAGTTTCGACATTTTCATTAGGGAGACTTGGGGGCTGGACGATATGACCTAGTGCTGCCAGTTTTCATCAGACATTTGTCTATAAACATTAGATACTTTAAAAATACATGATTTCTCCCCCTCACTTTCTTTATTATCCTTCTCTCTATATTCACTTGTATTTAGATTGAGCTTTTCCCTTCTTTTTATCTGTGATTTCTTTTTCATTTCTTCCTTTCCAATTAATGGGTGACCCTTGATAGAGGTGTGGTAGAATGAGGATAAAACAAACAAACATTGGATTTAGAGTTAGACAAACTGGGTTTGAATCCTGGCTCTCACACTTAACTACCTTTCTTTGAGACTCGACTTCATTATCTGTAAGACAAAGGAATTGAACCCAGATGATTTCGAAGGTCCCTTATAGGTCTAAATACTATGAACCCAAGTCAATCAAACATTATTATCATTTCTTTCAAAATTAAAATGTCAAAATCTATAAGAATTATGATTTAAAATATTATAAAAGTGTGGTGTGTATATGCGTGTGTGTGCACGTGTACAAGTTATGGTCATAATCTATAGACCAATTCATTGACAAAGGGGTCAGACCATCCGCAAATCTGTAGGTGGTCACTAGAAAAGTAAATAAGTAACTAGAAGGGCCTTTGACCAGGTTTCTGTGCATGCATGCAGTCCATACCTCTTGATTTTTTGCCTCTAGCTTAGCAATCAACTTAAATAGTCTGTGCTAATGATAGGGGACATTACTAAGAGTGATAATTTTTTAAAAAAGTACATGCATCCCATCTGTCTGTGCCTGGGATCTTGGGTCTCTTTTTTACCACAGATACTATGTTTACTTCATCAGATCATAGATTTAGAGTTGGAAGGAATCTCAGAGGTTACTAGGGAAGTATAATATCCTCATTTGGTAGATGAGGAAACTGAGACTTGCAGAAGTGCTGCTACTTATTTAACCAAAGTCATAGGTTTAGGAAGTGAAAGAGCTGGACTTGTCACTTGAGCGCTATAACTCCTTTCTTGTTTCTATCAGCTGGTTTCCTTCTGGTCACCACATTTTAGGAAAGACATGTATATAAACTGGAACATTCCCAAAAGAAAGTGTTCAGGATGAGAAGTGAATTAGCAGATATGCCATATGAGAATCAGTAGAATGAACTTGAGAGGTTCAGCTTGGAAAGAGGAGGTTGGGGTTTGAGAGAGGAGGAATCCTTGAAAGAAGCTATCAAATATTGGAATGACTATCCTGCGGAAGAGGTAAATTTTTTCCCATTCTATCTAGAGAGTACAGAAGACCAATGACCGAAAGGATTAAAATTTCAAGAATGATCTTTCAGTGTATGATATATTATAGAATGTTATGATCTAGTGAGCATAAATTACACATGTTAATTATATAGATTTGAAATCACTCAAACCACATGGCTATCACTGAACACAAGTCCCATTACAGAATTTCCAAGTAAAATCTTTGGAAGGATTAATAAATTGTGAGTATGATTTCATTTGTTCAGGAAAATATTGGTACGGCACTCTCTCCACCATTGCACATGGCAATAAAAAAATGGTCTTCCAAAAATACAGGTCTGATCATATCATTTTCCTATTTAATTAAAAAAGCTAATGACTCCCTATTACCTTTAGGATAAAAAATAAATTATTGTGTTTGGTACTTGAAACCCTTCAAAACATAGCCCCAAACTATGTTTCTAGCCCTTTTACACATTATACCTTTCCATCCTCTCTATGGTTCTTTCTTTTTTTGTGTGAGGCAATTGGGGTTAAGTGGCTTGCCCAGGGTCACACAGCTAGTAAGTGTTAAGTGTCTGAAGTCAGATTTGAACTCAGGTCCTTCTGACTCCAGGGCCGGTATTCTATCCACTGTGCCACCTAGCTGCCCCTCTATGGTCCTTTCTAACAGGCATTCCTACCATTGTTCATATATTACACCCTATATTGCATCTTTGTGCCTTTTCATTGATGATTTCCACCCCCAGAATGCATTCTCTCCTCACCTCTACTTCTTAGAATTCCTGATTTCCTCTAAGAATCAGCTCAAGCACCATTTCTTTTTTAGTGAAGCAATTGGGGTTAAGTGACTTGCCCAGGGTCACACAGCTAGTAAGTGTTAAGTGTCTGAGGCCAAATTTGAACTCAGGTCCTTCTGAATCCAGGGCCGGTGCTCTATCCGCTGCACCACCTAGCTGCCCCTCAAGCACCATTTTTAAATGACAGTCCCTTATTTCTCCCAGCTCCTACTGCTTTCCCTTCAAAAAAAAGTTTGTATTAATTTTGTACCTATTTTATTATATGCACATGTTGTCTCTCCCATCAGAATGTTAGCCCCTTGAAGGCAGAGGGTGTTTAATTTTGTCCTGGTGTCTACATGCCTGGCACAAAGGTAGTGCTTTGTATGATTTTTGTTGCTTGATTGACATATAGTGTTAGAGAACTGTCTGGGGCTCTCAGAAGTGACTTGTCTCTAGGCATACAGTCATTACATATTAAAGGCAGGAAATGAGTGAAAGTTTCCATAACTCAAAGGCTGACCCTCTGTCTTCTGAACTTCTGTTATGAACTGAGTATAAACTCTGATCTTCCTTTTCATCGATGGAATCTGGTCTCAAATATGCTACTGGGGTAGGTTTTGTTTTAAATTTGTCATGAACTATACAACATACTATTAAAGTATTTTAATACATTTGATGGTTCAGAGTGAGTGTAAATAGCAATCGTTTTCTGTCTGATCCAGAAACTCTGAGGGTTTTCCCCAACCAGACTGGTTTTTGTTTGGTTGTTTGTTTGTTTTTGTGTTTTTGTGAAGAAAAACTAGGCCATCTTTTGCCTCATTTCTTACCTAGCCTTTAATCACTGACTGGGTGTTTCTTCAGACAAACTGAGACCAGATAAAGACCTTAGGTCAAAAAGGCCGGGGTCTCCCACTACATCTAGGACCAGAGACATTCATCATGATCTATGTCTTGCCACTGGATTCTAATGACAGGAGAAAAGAATGAAGCTGATGACTTTGCACAGCCCCACCTCATTTAAATCCAATTCACTCTCCAGTCAAGACATCACTCTCCTGATGTCATTGTCCTTTTCCAGAATGAAGGATGAATAACAACAATGATTGATTGACAAATAGTCTTAGAGAGCTGCCAGGGGCTCTTGGAAGTGACTTGTCTTTAGTCATACAGTCATTCCATATTAAAGGCAGGAAATGAGTGAAAGCTTCTCTAACTCAAAGGCTGGCCCTCTATCTTCTGTGCTATGGTGTCTTTTGTTACAAACTGAAGAATTGAGTATAAACTCTGATCTTCCTTTTCATTGATGGAGTCTGGTCTCAAATATGCTATCGGGTGTTCTTTTTTTAATTGTCATGAACAACATAACAAACTATTAAAAGTAAATACCATTGAAGGAAAAGGAGAGAAAACCAGAAAATAGACAACAGCAGTTACTAAGATAGAATGGTCCAACATCTTCCTTCTGATTCAACTAATTCTGTGTCTGGGAAAATTCACTCTTTTAGCTGACAATATAGAGACTCTTTTCTCTTGTTCACATTGAAGGGTTGTCTGACACATTTCAAAAACAGAAGGCTTGAAAGATTGATAGTTTTCAGCATTAGCTTTGATAATATTTTCTTTTTAACCACCATTGGCATTCTTCCCTTGCCCCTATAATTCAGGTGGTCTTTTACAAGCTCTGCTTAAAGGGCCCTTGAAAGGAATCCCTTTAGGAGATGTACAAAGCATCACAGTGTTTCTCAGAGAATTGTATGTGTGTATAAACATGTTTATATATACATATGAATATATTTGTATACATATATACACATGTATATATTTATACATATATAAATTTAAATCCCTTCATAGAGGGTACTTTGTGATGTCTACACAATAAAAATAATGAAATACATTAAATCAAGTGGCTGGTAAGGAAATTTACCCACATTTTTTTTAACCCACATTTAAAAAAATCAGGATCTTGTGGTTTCATTTATACTATCACCATAGACCAACAAAAGATCTTTATTTTGAATTATCAAGACAGTAGAGTTCATTGATTGATATGGAAGGCTTGGGAGTTTGAGCACTAAATCATGCCATATGGTAAATATATGTAATAATTGCTGAATCATTCCAGTAAAACACTAAACACCTAATGCAACCTTATGATGAAATAGACACATCTTATACACTGGAGAGATGCTAAATAGGCATATTAATGAAGCATGATGATGGTGTATAAGTGAAGAGAGGCAGTGACTTCTGATAAATGGAAATTACAAGAAAAGTTCACATAGCCTAATAGGCACAATGTAGTTTAATGAAGCTATTCCAGGGAAACTAGCTGGCTAGCTCTTCCCTTTTACAAAGCTTTTCATCTTACACCTCCAGGCTTTTCTAAAGTGTTTCTACATAATGCTGCCCTCCTATTGATGGAGCTGATGGATTCAATATACAAAATGAGACATACAATTGTGGGCATGAACAATGTGGGAATTTGTCCTGTTTTGCTTAATTATTAATATTTGTTATAAGTTTTTTTGGAAGGCAGGAGGAAATGACAAGAGAATTAATTATTTTTAATTAAAAAAATAAAATGTAATTAAACAAAATGGTCCCCCAAATCTGGAATATATCACATCTGTACCTCTGCCACCTAGAATCACTAGCTTTCACCAAAGCCCAATTCAGATGTTGCTTCCAATATCCCCAGTTATTATCACATTATTGTTCTTTACATTTACCTTACTTTGCATCTATTTTATATTTACTTGTGTATATGCTTATCACCCAAGTAGAAAGTAATGTCCTTGAGGCCAGGAGCTTTTCACAGCTCTAAATCCTATGGACCCATGTTTGCCTGTATACCCCTGGTACCTGATATAATACCTCACACCGAAAACACTTACTAACAAATGTTTAGTGAT